>NC_084940.1:2215000-2840000 GCF_958298935.1 Phragmites australis
CTTATCTTGAATGAAACTGCGATATAACCTCTATGAGTGTCTATAACGATGAAGGATAATGCTTCTCCGGTGATGATGCAATCAGCGCTCTATGCAAACGATGCTGTGTCATTGGATTTTCAGTACGGTTTACCATTTTGTTCGTGCTTTTGTGTTCTTTTTCATGTATTAATTAGATAGCTACTGGTATGGAAGGAAAGCTTTGAAACTGCTATATGACCCTGAAGCGGGAGTATAATGCAACTGTGCAAATGGTGCTGTCTCATAAGATTTCATTTTTTATGTACTTTGTGAATTCCAATTTATTCGAATATATAATGCACACCGGCGGTCCTCATACTTTTGTCATCCGCGGCACGGCAAGGCATCTTTGTAGGCAAACGTTCTAGCAAACGAATGGCCTCTGGAAATACTTTGAACAGTAGAACGACTGCATCGACATATAAGAACTGTTGCACAGATGCAGAACGACTCCGTTGACAGATAAGAGTGAAGTTTTTGTCTTCCATTTTCGTGAAGAAGATACATGGGTCGTCATCGTCTCTCAACGCGCTGTTGCTCACCTGAAGTTTCTGAACAATCTGACATCAACACAAGAGCCTGAGAAAAAGACAAGGTGGCCTATCTGGCATGGAAAGTTGGCATTCAGTGATTTGTCTGTACATATCACTAAGAACAAGTTCAGCAGCTTTGCATCCGGAATTGCTAACTTGCATACTCGTCAGCAGACTCCAAATGTATAAAATCAATCCATGGATAACAAGTAGTTGAAAAGCATTGAATGAATTATGGGTTTCTGAAGTCTGAACACTAAACACGAGCCAGAAAAACCATGCACGCCCATTCAGAGATCGGCATGCCATACACCAGTCAAAAGTTGGGATATAGTTAGAGCACATCAATTTCTCAATAGCGAGTAACCAGACTAACAATTGCTCATCTGCGGCAGCAAACTGCAATACCTGATAACACCACGCAGGCATAAGCTTAAGGTAATAATAGCGAAGCCGGTAATTCAATTTGAACTTGTTAGGAGTCCTAGTTTTAAGGGTAGATATCATCTACAAAAAGGAGTAACACTTCATGCTATTTGATGGATGGATAACTGGTCTTATAACCATAGAACAAAACCAACTTTGCAGAATCTGCAGGCTGCAACGTTATCCATTAAGAAGCTGACAAGCCAAGGAAGCCACTAGTCTAATATGGAAATTCAACTAGCAGTTGCCACAGATTCCTGTAGGATAACACTGATTTCTCTAAATATCACCTATAACATGCAAAATTCCATAGAAAATTTCTACAGATGAGAAGAATTCTTTTCTTGAGAGGAATATATGGCGAAGATTAAACATACACCATCCGAAAATCCTGTAACCATTTACTCTGGTATCGTCAGTAAAAATTCTGTTGTTGGAGTATTTAAGGTGTTGGTAGTAAACAGTGTCATAGTGCCACAGTAGCAAAGGCTGAAAGTTCTCCTGATTGACTCTCCAATGGTCTTTTTAGAAGAACTGGAAAGTAGAATTTCTATAATCTTTGAAATGAGAAAAGTTGGTGAGAGTTCGGTGCTAATTAATTGTTGTTAAATTTACAGTGGTCAAAATGTTTGGTCAGGACTGCTGGAGAATTATGGATGCAAGACTTAAAGGTAAACATCCTTAAGAATTCCATACCTGAGCAGGTTTGAACTACAATCTTCTGCCTTTTTCCCAGGTTTGATTCTGTTATGTTGTGTCCGCTCATTGTAAGACACTTATTTTGGTGGTTCTGTGGTGGTAATCTGGCAGGTTTTCTGTAATATACTAATATGCATACTCGGGCATCTTCTGCTGAACTGCCTGCTCCTAGTAAAAATATGGGCTGGCCCTTCGTGATCTTTCCTAAGCGTCTGCTGAAATACCTAATCCTACTAAAGCCAGGTGCTATTATATAAGATGAATCTAACCATACAAGTGATCTTAGGGAAAGTACTCCAACACATTAATACCTTAATAATTAAAAAAAACTGGTTCCGCATACCAATGAGCAAGTTTATGAATAGACATATTATGAGCTAGTTTATGAATAAACACACTTAACAGCGATATACAAAATTTCTAACTATAGGCACACCAATGTAGTCATAATTGCTGCAATCTCCCGGTAATACACCAAGACAGAAGTAAAGAGCTTTAAAAAGATTTTATAAGGCGCGTAATACATATATAAATCATATTCGTATCTTCACTTACAAGCAAGATGTAAACTATTGACTCTTACGGACCAAATCAACAAGTGTATTCTCTATCTCAATAAAAAGTAACAATTAGCCCGTTCTCCATAGAAAAACAGTTAACTGGTAATATGTCATTCTAGTAATCATAGGTACAACAATATACTGTTTACAGAAATCAGAAATGACATGTTAAGATTAAGCAACTGCAATTTCAGAGATAAAGCAAACCGTGCTTTACTTCATGCCAAATTCATATGTTCCACAAAGCTCTGAAAGAATTCTCAGGCTTGCATCAACACAAGCTGGGGAAGACCCAGACTGGAGGTCTGACAGGTGAATTGTTGTTCAGTGGTGCTGCACCTGGATACTCAGCATAGCGAACATCGTACGTTCCATCAGCCAAAGAGTATTCATGCCATTCACCCAAGCGCGGCCCAACTGCATATATGCAATCGCCTCGAATTCCTGGGAAATCTGGACCGACACAGGCCGCAAATCCATGGAAACCAAGAAAGAGTGTCCGTCCGCCCAAGCTATTAATCAGAACCCACTTCCCCTCCCCAGACACCCACCGAAACACACGGAACACTATCATCTCACTTTGGTCCTCACTGATGAGCAGCACCTCACCATCGCACTCTCCAAGCGTGAATCGGTCTCCCGCCGGCCTGCTCTCGTCATCCAACTCTTCTCCAAGAAAGGACAACTCCAGCGAACTATCTAACAACTCGACTGCGGCAAGACGGAGGCCAAGCAGCGCGTAGAGGGTGCCATCGACGAAGAGCATATCGTGGAACACGTGGGGCGCATCGGCGCAGGTCACGCGCCAGAGCGCGTCCCCCGGATGGCAGTGCTGAATGGTGGGCCTGCCGGGCAGGAAGAGGACGGCCGCGAGGTCGTCGGAGAGGATAACGCGGGTGAACGGCGCGGGGACCTTGGGGAAGCGGAGCTGCTCGCCGGAAAAGAGGTGCAGGAGCAAGAGCCTCGGGGGGTACTGGGCGGACGCGGTGGTGGCGGTGACGAGGAAGCCGTGCGCGTAGATGAGGGTGTGGCGGGATTGGGGCAGGTGATGGCCCCAGGGGAGGCGGAATCGGTGTAGGCGGCGGAGCGGGAGGTGGAAGAGCGCCTCGGAGAAGGAGGGGAAGAGCGCGACGAGGAGGAGCGGAGGCTGGGAGGCGAGGATCGCGCGGGATGGCGGGAGGAGGGCGCGGTAGGCGCGGCAGGAGGCGCGCAGGGCGAAGAAGTCCTCGAGGGAGGTCAGGCGGCAGGCGATGTCCGGGACGAGGTCCGGCGGGGGGGATGGCGAGAGCGATACGGCGGCGGCATCGGGGTTCGAGGGGGAGGAGGAGGCGCCGGGCGTGGCGGCCGGCGGTGAGTGGCGGCGCTGGCGCTTCTCCGTTGCCATTTCTCTCGTGTAATGGTTTGGTTCCCCGTCCCCCACCAGCCCCCTCCCTTTTTTTCTTTTCTTTTCAATGTTTTTTTGGAGGAAAAACCGCCTAGAGCTAAGGCGACGATAGTGAAGACTAGTCAACGGCCCGCGCCAAACAGTAGCACATGATCGATCAGATCGACGGCATTACAACGGCCTGCACAGGCCACTAGTGGCCCATGGGCCGTGGCCTAGTGCACTCGCTATTATGATGGAAGACGTATATTTTGCCCCCCCCCCCAGTCTTGCCTCAGTTTGATTTTTCTCCTTAGACTGTTTTTTTATGACATGGCAATACCAAGAGAAAACAAATCACAAAATCAGCCATTAGAAAAAGTTGGGCGCACATATCATTCGATATCCCTTTCTTCTTCCTTCTGTCCTCTTTTGCTCTCTCCCTCTCTCTCCTGTCTCGATCTTGATCTCTCTCTCGATTTGCTGTTGCTCGGCATGCTCATAGTTACCTCCGTCTCACTGCCCTCCAGTGTCGCGCTCTTCACCTGGTGTGGCCCGCTCTAACTGTCTTAGCTCAGCGTCTTGCTCCAGATGCCACACCGAGGCCGTTCTGGTTCTGGGACGCCATCATCGTGCTCTACCGCATGGTGGATGGCGGTGTGCAACTGATGTGTCCAAAATATATATGCATTATAACTATGTTTTCAATATAAAATATTCTAGTATGCCCCCTTACTAAATACGCTTTTATATTATATATTACGTAAATCACGATAAACACGTTTAACGCCTCGTGCATTGCATATTTTATCATATTTGAATAATTTGCTACTTATTTTTATGCCAACTAAATATGTCCTTGAACTCCCATGGATGAACCACGATAAAAAGATTCAAGTTGGAGCCAGGTACGAAGGAGTTACTTAAAGTCATTTACAAGACCAAATAAAAAATAACTATGTCGCAGCATGTAACTTGAGAAGCAGGTGACAGGTATAAAAATAAAAAATATTGCATTTCGTTACTCTCAAAATAGTCATGATTTTTTTTTGAAAAAAATTGGTGGCGCAAAGAATACAATGATCTAGCTTTTCAAATATTTTTAAACAAAAATATGATATATATATATATATATATATATATAATGAGAAATAAAAAGACAAAATTTATTGTACATATTCTGTCTAAGTTCAACATCGGTGAAATCATCTCTACATGAGAAGAGCTATAAAATCTAATTGTTGATCAATGGTAGTATTAGATAAGAGACCAAATTTAGTCAAGCCACAAAGATCTTTACTATTTTAAAAAACACCTTTCATTTAAAACAATGTATTTGTTTCTGAACTGAAAGTCTTTTTAGTTGATTTTCTTTTTTTAGAATGACTTTAAAGTCACAGCTAAGGTGACTATAATCATATACAATGATAATTATTAACTTATGTAAGACTTCACTGTAGAATCCCATATTTATGAGACAAGAGCTTTTTTTTTTTCTTTTCAATTACAAGAGAACCTACGTCGCACAAGCCACTACCTACACACATCATACTTATATATTTGAGTATGTTACCGATTAGCCATGTGCATACAAAAATCACTGCTGAAAAACACTTGTATCTGTATAAAACAATAGACATCAGGATTTAAACTACAATGAACGGATTCATATTTCCACGATTAGACAATAGAATTTAAATTTTGATGGACGGATTCGTATTTCTACAATTTTAATGTTACGACAGCATGTACTTCCCATAAACTATCGCTTTTGAAAATTCACTCTAATCTTTTTATTTCAAAAGTTATTATTCCCCTAAAGATATTGAGGATTCCCAAAAGGTTTCAGAATCCAAACATTTTCGATACTTTTCAGTGTTCACCGAACAAATTGTTGTCTGAGATTTCGCTAACACAGCTTGGTTTGCTATCCAAAAGTGTTGAACCGTGCCTAGTAAAAAACTTAGGAAAAAAAAATACAAATTACTCTCTGGACTAATTTTAATATACGGATAATCACTTGAATTTTAAAATCATTTATTTAATCCCTTGAACTTTAAATACAGAATCACATAACTCCTAGAGTTTATTTTCTCGGTAGTTTTGTTGATGTGGCGGCGATTTCACTGATGTGATGGCCCACAATGTTATTTTCTCTAACATGACAGTGCACACGTGGCAAGCATAACTACATATCATATTTTTCTCACTCACCCCTCTCCTGCCGACCTCACTCTCCCTCCGGTCGACCTCTCTCTTGCTCTCCTCCTTCCTGTCAGCCTCTCTCTCTTTGCCTTTCTCTCCCTCCCGCTGGCTTCTCTCCCTCTCCCTCTCCCATCATCCTCTCTCGGGTTGGATGACTCATGCCACATACGATGAGCTCCGCTAGTGCCTAAGCTAACTCGGTTCCAAAATGTGCGCGCGAGAGAGATGACGTGGTTGCCATGTGAAAAAACAGGTGACGTGGCAGCCACATCATCAAAATCATTATTGCAAACTATTACATGAGGTTATATGATCTGGTATTTAAAGTTTGAAGGTTAAATAAACGGTTTTAAAGTTTAAGAGTTATCTAGATACTATGAATAAATCATGAAGTAATTTGGATTTTTCTAAAAAACTTAATAGCTTTGAGCCTTTAACTAAATTTGGGTTTGGTAGCACTTTGACCAATTCATTTTTAAGTAAAGACCTATCAAACTCTAGGCCACCAAATTGGTACCCCGAATTTGACATACCGAAATTTTAGCTTCATTTACATGTAGCACATTTGTGTTAAAAATCAAATATGTCCACATGTCATTTTCGCTTATGACAGTGCACACGCGGCAAACATGCCCACATATCATATTTTTCTCGCTCACCCCTCTCCTGTCGGCCTCACTATCCCTCCGGTCGGCCTCTCTCTGCCTTTCGTCCCTCCTATCGACCTCTCTCTGTCTTTCTCTCCCTCCCATCGTCATCTCTCTCGGGTTGGACGACTCATACCATATGCGATGAACTCTGTTAGTGCCTAAGCTAACCCGGTTATAAAACACGTGATGTGATAGTCACGTGGCAAAAGCATGTGATATGGTAGCCATATCATCAAAATCGTTGTTGCAAATTATTCTAAAAGGTTATGTGATCCAGTATTTAAAATTCAGAAAGTTAAATAAATAATTTTAAAGTTTAAGGTTATCTGGACACTACAAATAGTGAAATTAATGTGAACTTTTTCTAAAAACTTAATAGCTTTAAGCCTTTGACCAAATTTGGGCTTGGTAGCACTTTGACCAATTCATTTTTTAAGTAAAGACCTATCAAAACCTAGGCCATCAAATTGGTGCCCAAATTTGACATACTGAAGTTTTAGCTTCATTTACATGTATCACATTTGTGTTCAAAACCAAATATGTCCCTACTTCCATTGTGAAAGAGACGAAAGAGGCAAAAGCCACAACGGCACGGCCGTCCCTGGCGCCCGACACGCCGCCAAGCCAGAGCGGCAGAGTCACGCTCCACAGCACGTGACACGTCACTCACACAGTCACACTCCCACGAGGCCGCACACGGCACACCCTGGCCTCGCTACTCGGCAGTCGCAGATCCCCGAAACCAAACCACCACCAAGGCACCCCTCCGCCTGGCGGCCTCGCTCGCCATGGCCGCCGCCGCCGCCGCCTCCCTCTCCCACCTCCTCCTCGCGCCCAAACCCAAACCCAAAACCCAAACAAACCCCTCGCTTCTCCTGTCCCGCTGCAGCGCTACCCCTCTGCCCCGCCGCGGACGGCGTCCCTGCCCCGCGATCTCCGCTGCGGCGGCCTCCGACCTCCTCTCCCCGACTCCCTCCCTCAAGTCCCGCCTCGCCGCTGGCGACACCCTCTACGGCCTGTTCCTCCTCTCCTTCTCCCCCACCCTCGCCGAGCTCGCTGCCCTCGCCGGCTACGACTACGTCGTCGTCGACATGGAGCACGGGCCCGGGGGCATCCCCGAGTCGCTCGCCTGCCTCCGCGCGCTCGACGCCGCGCGCACCCCCGCCGTGCTCCGCCTCCCCGAGGCCAGCCCCGTCTGGGCCAAGAAGGCTCTCGACCTCGGCCCCGCGGGCCTCATGCTCCCCGCCGTCGAGTCCCCTGCCGCCGCCGTCGCCGCGGTCTCCCACTGCCGCTACCCGCCCCGCGGCATCCGCGGCGCCGCGCACCCTATTGTCCGCGCCTCCGCCTACGGCCTCGACGACTCCTACCTCTCCCGCTGCGAGGATGACACCCTCATCATCTGCCAGGTCGAGACTGCCGCCGGAATCGCGGAGGTCGATGCCATCGCCGCCGTTGACGGCGTGGACGTCGTGCAGATGGGCCCGCTCGACCTATCAGCCAGCATGGGCTACCTGTGGGACCCCGGGAACAGGAAGGTGCGGGCGACACTGAGGGAGGCCGAGAGGAAGGTGTTGGAGGCCAGGAAGAAGAAGATGGCGGCCTCGGATGGCAATGCAGCTTACTTGGGCGGATTTGCGATGTCGAATGACCCGCCGGAGCAGCTCAAGCTGAGGGGTTACCATATGGTGGCTGGCGCAGTGGACATTGGGTTGTTCCGGAAGGCGGCGTTGGATGACGTCAAGCGGTTCAGGGAGACGGTGATGGAGATTGGCGAGGAGGTAGATGAGGAGGAGGATGAGAAGGAGAAGCAAAATGACGGGTACTGGAGTGAGTGAGCAGAGCAGAGCAAAGCTGAGCTGAAGCATAGCGGGGATTTTCCGGGTTTTGGTGTACTCTTGCAGTTCTTGATTTAGTTTTCAGGTGAACAGTCTGTTCGGGCATCTTGTATTCCCATTTGTAGGTCGTAACTTGTGACTGCCAATAAAGATCAGAATTTGCAGAAATGAATTTTCAATTTTGCACATCCAGAGAAGGCAGAATTTTTTTGGCCAAACATTGGAAAGTATGTCATGGATGAGAAACACAGAGGTAAGTATTTTCCAGACTGTTGGTGTGGTGGGGTCAGGGCAAGCTACTGCCCAGAATCCAGATTGTCAATCTCAGCTCTTGCGCAACCTCCACCACTAGTTCAGATATGCAGCTACATCCCATCCAAAACCACTGGGTCCTTTGGACATTTCCTCATCCAAAAAATATCTCCTTTCAGTAACAGGATGCAACCTTAGGAGTTGGGAGCTAAGCCCTCTTCTAATTGTCTCGAGTCCTCCAGAGTTTTTGCTTCTTCCTTTTCTCATGCCAACAATGCTTGCAGCTAGCTCTGTAATGAACAGCAACCTTGCTTGCTCATCAGGGATATATTCCTGCTCAGACTTTGCATCTAGCCATTCCTGGCGTCCCATAGAGGCCGCGAAACTCCACCGGAAGCGTGCTGCGAGCTCGCTACGGATATGTTGTGCTGCCACTAAGCCTGCAAAGACTCCTGGTACTGTGATTATCCTCACCTGTTTTTTGGTTATCATGCAATGGTTAGTTTATTCCGTTGTTCATGATGTTAGTTCATTCCATTCCTTTTGGTTCCTTACAGCTGAAGAAGATTGGAGAATCAAGCGGCAACTCCTAGTAGAAAAACGGGTATCTTGCACCACTTGTACCCATTTCCTCTGTAAATATTTTTTTAATTTTGTACGAAATACTTAACCTTTGGTTCTATGAGGGTTTGAACTACATGCGTGCAGGTTGAAAAATTATAGATTATAAATGAAATAGGCCTGCTTTGTGATTTATAGGAACTTATCTACCTTAGTTCTGTGATTCATTTATTAATTCACTGTTAGCTTATGGTGATTCTACCATGCTTAGCATTTTCCCGTTCATACCAGATTTGTTGCTGTTGTTTATTTTTGCAGGTGCGCAGGGTTGATGTGAAGGAAGCACTGCGCCTTCAAAAGGAGAACAGCTTTGTAATTCTTGATGTGAGACCAGAAGCAGAGTTTAAGGAGGTATCTTGTAGTTACTGTCTCTAGATGATTACACCACAATTTCAACTCTCAAGTTTAAGGCAATAACATATCTCTACATTACCGTGTAATTACAATCTTTTCTGCCACTTCTTAGGTCAAAATACGATCTTTAGCAAATTTAATGTGTATCAAAGATCACATACTAATCAGCAACACTTATTGGATATAATTTCTTCCAATATGAAGTTTGTTGCCGTATATTATGTGTGGCTTCATGCCATGGAGTTTGTAGTTCATTACTTGAAGATTATTAAGGTTTTGTGGCAGTTGTATAATTTTTATGGATTTTATTCTTATGCAGGCTCATCCACCTGGTGCCATCAATGTACAAATATATAGATTAATAAAGGAATGGACGGCATGGGATATTGCAAGGCGTGCAGCATTTGCGTTCTTTGGCATATTTGCCGGAACAGAAGAGAATCCTGAGTTCTTACAAAGTACGGTAGTAAGTGTTGTTGCTGCTGTTTGATTACTCGTGTATGATACAGCAATCAGCAGCATATGTTGTCTTTGTGCAGGCGTTGATGCGAAAGTTGGTAAAGATGCAAAGATAATCGTGGCATGTTCTACAGGAGGGACACTGAAGCCGACACAAAATTTCCCAGATGGAAAACAATCTCGGTACGTTAATGTTGTGTAAGTTCTAACATTAGCATATGATGGCCATAATGATTCTGAATATTTAAAATACCCTCTCAAGAAATAGATTATTCTCTGAGATCTAGGTGCAACCATAACTAGTCTAGTTACTTTGGCAATGAAATGAAGAAACCGTTGAAAATGCTATTTATGGATGGATGCTTACAGCACTCTAGTTATTCTTCTGAAAATGCATGGTAGAAGTGGATCAAACATCAATAGCGTTCATGCAATGACAGTCAACAGATCTGGTCAGGCAGACAGCTGAAAGCAATCACACAATTTACAAGCTCTACCATATTACACATGAGCAAGGAACCGAGCCTAGCTAGGTTGGTGGGAGGTGGGAGGTGTATATTCCCATCACCCAGGTTTGAGTCTTTTTTAACTCGAATTTGGGTGCTCAATTCTTCTTATATGCAAAGCCACCTAGTTCCTTCTAGGTTGGTTGAGTTTTTCTTTTTATATTACGCATGAGCAAACATAGTCTAATGGGCTATTACTTATAGGTTCGTGGAATCTAAAGCTAAATTTATCTCTTTCTCCAATTTATGGATAGTTTCGTTACATGGTGTGTTCGACTGATGTCCTGCTGAGCTTTAGCAGTTCATTTTTTAACGTCTGCAAGGGTAAGCCATAATTTTAGCGGTAGCAGTTTGATGCAAATCGATCAACTTAATCACTTGTCACAAATCACATATTTAATTTGTGATGGTACATGGGTTTCACATACAGCTTCCACTTTAGTTTGAAAAACGAAAATGGCATCTTGAGACAATTTAGTATTTCTGCAGTTGCATCCTTAAGTAAAAAAACTAGCAAGTGCAACTTGTTCCAGTCTAATTGGGTAGCTGTTGAGTTTACTTTGAGGCAAGATCATGTATGTTATACTCACATTGACTTGTTCTAAATATTGTACTGTTCTCTCAGAGGAAGATACATATCTGCTTTGGAGCATATAATTATCATCTCTTCTGGTTGACTTGTCAGGTCCCTGATAGCAGCATACCTATTGGTCCTAAATGGCTACAAGAATGTGTACCATCTGGATGGAGGACTTTACACATGGTTCAAGGAAGGTTTACCAGCTGTTGAAGGAGAAGAATGAGCAAGTGAGACCTGTCTTATTACCACGTCATTGTTCATATGCTGGAGTTTTGATGAGTTGTAATAATGTGCTTCATGGGTAGTCTTGACAAATCTAGATCGTTTTTCCTGATTAAGATGTCTCGTGTTCCTCCTGCCAATATGAAGTTGTCCTAGATTTATTGTGGCACCTTTATTGTCAATTTGTCGGCGTATGATGCTTGAGTATGACAATGTGATGACCATTAGTTTGACTCGGAGAAAAGTGAGAAGAAGCATAATTTCTCTTGGGTCTCGAATTCAATATTATTTTACAGTAATCAAAGGAGACAAAATATTTTCTTCGGGGTTTTGTTTGTCGGATCATGTTTTACTAGTTCATTGGTAGACTCTTCTGACAATATCATAGTTATCTGCTTATAGGATCCGGTCCCCTGATATCAAATTTGTTTTGCGGATGTCATGTGTGTAGAAGCTTTGTTTATATGCTACAATGGAGAACCTGAATCATGGTGTTCCTTAGATGTGTCCCCAGGGTTGCAAGTTGCAGATAACTAAAGTGATGGTGAAAATGGTGATCATACTTGTGGAAAACTGAGGGTTTTTTTTATGAAAAGCCGAGTTTGACGACAAATCCGTCTCTTCTTTGCAGCTACTAATAAAAATTGATCAAAGAAGAATGGATCAGATACAATCAAAAAATGAAGAACGTTTTATACGTACCATGCTTTACATTCGTCACATAACTAAACCATCAAGAGTGTTATCTGTAATTTGTGAATGTGAACTTCTTCAAAATGTTTTTAGAATATCAGTGCATCTGAAAACAACATGAAGAACCAACAACTCTCGTGATGTCAGTCACGAGCAGGAGCACTGCGAGCTCCTCTTCATGGCGCTGGTCTCCATGATGGAGCCCACGTCCACTCTTGTCCCCTTCAGCGACAGCACCTCGCCGCCGTCGCCATTGTCTTGTTCGCCGCGCATCCGCCGGGCCTCGTCGAGCTCGAGCGCCCTGCGCGACACGACGGCGAAGATCTCCTCGAGGAGCGTGAGGAAGGCGCGCTCCACGTTGTCGCCCGTGAGCGCGGACGCCTCGGAGAAAAAGAGGCCCTGCTCCTCCGCGAGGCGCGCGCCCTCGTCGGCGGCCACCTCGCGCCGGGCCGCCGGCATGTCGGCCTTGTTCCCGATGAGCGCCACGACGGTGGAGCCGTCCGCGTGCGCGCGGAGCTCCTCCACCCACCGCGCCACGTGCTCGAACGTCGCGCGGCGGGAGACGTCGTACACCACCATGGCGCCCAGCGCGCCGCGGTAGTACGCGCTCGTCACCGCCCTGTACCTGCACGCATGCACGGCCCAAAAAAACGCCAATCGAAGCTAAGGCACTGTTCCGAACACAGAAAAAATTCTCCATTCTTGCTAGAACTGAGCTGCCTCCGGTGAAATTTCTAATTCAAACATGGTTTCATTTACTATATGCCGAAATTTATAAAAAAAAGTTTTCTATCTTTCCAAGAGTAACACTTGGAACCGGAATTTTATGAGAAGCACAAAATTATTCTATAAAATGAGTATGCTACGAGCATGCCCTGATTACAATAGTTCGAATGGAGAACAAGCTCGGTGAAAACATTAGGTACCAATCCGAATGAAAGTAAGGGTTTGTTTGGTAGAGTTTTCTCTGATTTAAATTTTTTACGGGGAGTGAATTTTTGAAGGAAGTGATTCTGTGGCTGAAAGTGATTCTCTAAAATAAAATATATGGAAAAAGTGATTCTTTGCGGGAAGTGAATCAGTAGAAACTGTTTTTTTCTTCCTAACTTTTAGTTCATTTCAGATAATCACTCCCACGGATTCCACTCAGAGAACTAAAAACTGCTGTTTAACAGAGCTCACACTGATTCCAGCCGGAAAGCTGATCTGAGAGCTCTGCCAAACAGATTCTAAGATTGTCAGTCTTTTTCTGCAAATGAAATGGCGGTCCATTTAGAGATCACTTTCAGTGCGGCCGGCGTATCTATATGCTCTGAAGAATTGTCTTTAGCATGACATCAACTCATCAGATTGCTAACATGGGCGTAGCTTTCGCTCGCTTTTAAATCTGCAGTAATTAACTGCCTAAGACCATCTCCAGTAGCTACCTTAAATTTTCATCCTCAAAAATACTATTACAGTATCCCTTATTTTTTCATCTCCAGCAGCTACCTCATTTCCTATCTTCTACTCCTCTTTTTCTCTCTCTGGACCCGCTGTCAGCCTCTGCGAACAGTGTTGCTACAGTCCTGCTACACTGTAGCGTCACTGTTTGGCACTGTAGTACTGGATGAGGTAGCTGCTGGAGTGCAATTTCCGGTGGTACGGTACTTTGCGGAGTACTGTATGCGGAGTACTGTAGTACTGGATACATGTGCTGCTGGAGTTGGCCTAAGGTTAGTGCATGCTTATCTTATCATAATGTCCCTTTTAAAACCTAATTTCTGGATAGAGATAGGCAGATAGACATCATCTCCTTCAATTTAGCATCACCCCCAGGATAAAGAACGTGTACTTCACACTATACAATCTTCATTCCTATCTTCTTAATTTTATATGTATAGACTTATATTTTTATTCTCGTTTCATATAAAAATATTAATCCAGACGTGTTATATTCAGAATACAATGGTTTATATGCTAACTCTCACCTATCTAAATATCTAAGGTGGGACTAATCCCACCATACCCATATCTGGATCACATGGGCCAACATCTAAACTATAAAGGCACGAACGTGTTTGGTGTCGAGCACGCTCATCAGACCCTTCAGACACAATCCAACGCTCCTCCTCGCTCCCTCGCGTTCTGCCCTGGTCCGTCCTGCCTTCCTGCCATTTAGAGTGCCCCCACCGTCCGTCTGCTGTGTTTTCGCATACAGAGTGCCCCCGCCGCCACCCCGAGCGCCACGCCGCCTCCCCGAGCACCCCGCCTCCCTATCCGCCCCCGTGATGGTCGGCTGGAAGATCCGCCCCCGCGATGCCGCCACCCCGAGCGCCACGCCGCCTCCCCGAGCACCCCGCCCGTGATGGCCGCCTGGAGCACCCGCCTCCCTATCTGCCCCCCTGATGGCCGGCTGGAAGATCCGCCCCCGCAAAGGCCGCTGGAAGATCCGCCGGGAAGATCCAATCTCTCCTACCAAAATCCATCCGCCCCCGCGATGGCCGCTGGAAGATCCGCCCGGAAGATCCAACCTCTCCGTATATGGAAAAGGTAATTTCTTCGTATCCTACCTTCCAAAAAATAACATCTTTTGCTTGTAGCCTTGGCTGCCGAGTTGAGTACATATGCAAGTTATTTATTTGCTTTGCGTTGACGGGGAGTGCAAGATACCGGGGAGCCGCTGCATCTAGCGCCGGACGACAAGCAGGAATATCCTGAAGAACTGACGTTTGATGCATTTTCTCAGGTATGTCCACTGCTATGCCGCACAACTAATAGCATTTGATCTGTTTGCATATCATTAGCTATTTTACATGAAAGCATGTTACATATCATTAGCTATTGGATTGGGAGATTTGATGCCGTGCTTTCCTGTAAATTCATCAAAGGGTACTCAGTTGGATTGGGAGATTTGATGTTAGAAATTTTAGTTTTTAGTCGTTTTCTTCTGACTTGACAGGTATGGGTTGTAATCGATCAAAAATAGATCTCAAAGTGTTCATCTGAGTTGTGTATGTGCTATGAGAATCTTCAGAATGTTTCATGTCCTAACTCTCATGAAAAATCTGAAGATGTTGGCTTAAGGCAAACCTTCTTCATGAGAGGGTTTCAGTTTTTATATGGAGTTGGGTGTGGAATTTTTATATTTCAGCTTTTTTATATAGGCTGCATATCCTGCTTCACTTCTTGCAGTAGTGTTGTTCTATATATTGACAAGTCCTTATCAGATAGATTTGCTACTGATATCATTGTTCATAGCTTGTTTTGTTGAAATTTTATACTTGTGAATGATTATTTGATTTTGTAGCAGAATTTTATACTTGTACTTTTAGAATTTTAAACTACAACTCAGCTTAATCAAGTTTAAGTTATTAGCCTCATAATTGTTGGTCATCTCATGCATTGACTAAATGGCAAGATGCATCAAGTCTCATAGACAGGTTTTGGATTCTATATATGATATTAGGTATAACATTCAACTTTGATGCCTTCTGTGACCAGAATAGCGGCGGTGAACCTCTGTTCTACACAATACAACTTTCTTCTGTAGGTCCATCCATGGCTTTATAGACAATTTGGTCACTCTTGATGTGTTGTTCAATGTAGAATAAGGTTGGCAATAGTGGGTTGGCCGCTAGAGTAAGCAGTATGGTAGTGAGTGTAAATTAAACAAGTTCGAGTAGTGGATTCATTTCGAGTAAACGTGACATTGTGTAATGTTTTTGTGCTGCAGCGAGGCCAGGTCACATTTTCCACTAATCAAACTTGTACTGGTACAAAGCCCTGATTTACTGTTTGGATATACCTCATTGGACTTTTCACCTGAAGAAGTGTCACCATTAGCCGATGCCATATGGTTTCTTCCTTTTGACAATGCATTACATTGTGCAGGAGTCATGGACTGTGGGCTGTGAGTTGGAGTGTTCTTGTGCTGCAGAGAGGCCAGGTCACATTTTACATTAAACAAATTTGTGCTGGTATAAAGCTCTGATTTACTATTTGGATATACCTCAGTCGACCTTTCACTGAGGAGGTGTGTAATGTTTTTCTCTGTTGTACCTGACTATTGTCATTCCTTAATCTGGATTCATGCTTTTATCAATTGTCTTAGATGTCTTAGATTCAGGTTTATGAGACTCTCTTTAACCATCCAAGATTAGGATACACTGAGCACTATACTGATTCATCCAAGATTAGGGCACTATACTGATTCATGCTTGGATGGTTAAGGACATGTGTAATGTTCCAAGCAATCTCGTAGATTCATGTTTAACACTTCCTTTTGTGAAAGTGATTATTCTCTGCTAGGTGCTCTGCACCAATCGTCTTCTCTTCTGTATACTAATCTGCTAAAGTTATTACCGTTACCTTCACACAAAAATTCATTGCACTATGTACCATTCGCAATAAAATCTGCTTTTTATGCATGCTGCATTGAACTTAGTTACATTCTCTTGCTCTTTGCAACGAGTTGATTGTATTTCGAATCTTCTTAATGCCTTTCACAATCTGTTGTCTCATCATTAATTTTTTTTCGATATTGCTTCATATCAGTTTCAAATAGAAGAATTGTGGCAGTTGTGGGCCAAAATCAGGGTTGAAATCAAGTTTCGCATTTACACCAGTTCAAGTAAGTTCTTGCTTTCAATTGGAATTGCAATGTTATTTTCCTAGATGATTAATTTCTGTGATACATAGCCTCATTTTTTTTAAACAATAAAAGCAGTTTATTCAGTCTTGGAACTTGGCTGGCTGTGGTTTAAAATATGTGCTCCTTTTTTGTCATGCTCTGTCAGCATATTATTGTAACTTATGACTTATGATTGCTGTGACGCTTGTGAGCACTATGGTTTCCTTATCTGCTTCTATTATTTTGCATAAAGCTGTTGAACTATGTATTAGGCTATTGAACTATCTAAATGGCTGTTGAACTATGTATTAAGCTGTGCCATGGGCCATGGAACAGTGTAGCATGGCATGGTTTAAAATCTGAGCTCCTTTTTTTGTCATGCTCTGTCAGCATATTATTGTAACTTATGACTTATGATCCATGTGACGCTTATGAGCACTATGGTTTCCTTATCTGCTTCTATTATTTTGCATAAAGCTGTTGAACTATGTATTAGGCTATTGAACTATCTAAATGGCTGTTGAACTATGTATTAAGCTATTGAACTATCTAGCACTTGCATGTGGAAAAGAAATGAATAATTATTGAAACTGTGGTGGGAGGGGTGAAGGAGCTACCTGAACACTGTGTTGCATTTTGCACGGTTGCCTTCTTCATAACAGTAGCTGTAGATGTACTTAGACTGGTTTCTCAGAAAAAAAGGTTGGAGGATACAAATGTATATTCCACCTCGCTATTTTGCTATTTGAATCCCTAACGTTTGTTGTGTTCTTTTGTGGCCTATGCGATTATGTAGTCTGTTTTTGTAAAAACATATAGCCCTATGGAGCTTAGCCGAAAGAGAACGTATGCAAACTTCTCTCACAAGCCAGTGGCGCCTAGGTGCGTTTATATTATATTCACCTATCAACATGTAGCTAAAATAAATTATAAACAAAATAAGGCTAACATGTAATTTTATACAGATTCAAATTATTCGATGATATTGAATATTTGGATTTGGAGAGATTATGGAGTGTCGTTGTTAGGGTAGATGTCAAGTTCCCGATCCCCTCTCGTCATCGTGATAGCCAACACTTCATTCTCATGGATATCAATGTAAGTCACTTGTCTAATGGATAGAGATAACAATCGCGTTATAAGAAATATTATTACAACCTAACTTTTTGGTTATTTAATAATTTTAAGGGATCCAAAATAGAAGCAATTACATTGAACAACAACGTTGAGAGATTCAACACTTTACTCGCAGAAGGGTGCATTTATACCCTGCATGAAGTGAGATTCGATCCTAACTGGGAGGAGGCGATGCAGTTTCGGAATATTGGGCACCGGTATGAGTGTGTCTTGAACGACCGCACTAGAGTTGAGTCGTATACCATGCCTATTCAATTTCCGCTCTATCCGAAGCATCTCATGCCAATCCATGAAGTGTACCGACGTCCTAACAAGACGTTTGTAGGTAAAAATTAAGTGTGAAATATTTTCTTTTATCTATTATAATGAGAGAAGCAAGAGTGTTCATTTAATAAACTGATATAATTAATTAATACATCATACAGATGTAGCCGGAGTTGTTGTGCACTGGTGTAAACTTGAGCACGTTGGTCGCAGTAAACCCTACAGAGAGGTCATACTAATGGACACAAGGTATACTTTGTTGATATCAATTGAAAATTTGTTAAGTCAAGTCTTATATAGTAGAGATAATAATTTCATGCATAACATCATTTGTTTTTTATTGTGAACTTGTAGGTTCAACCTTATAGTTGTTGGAATTTGGTGTGAGCTTTTAGAGCGGTATGCGATAAGCTTGCAATCTGCGGGAAATAATAAACACGTTATCATTGGGACCATGCTGAAATTGAATAAGAGACACAGTGAGTGATTCCCCACCTTATAGTTTCTACTTATGTAACTGCATAGTAACTAAGAAAGTTCATTTTATGATAGGGTGTTTGGAGACTTCAGATCACACGATATTTACATTCAATCCAAATAATCTTGACAGTCGTGAACTACAGGGTGAGTAGTTCTATAGCCATCTAAAAATTATTGTACATGAACATAATTACTGAAATAGGAATTATCAACTGACCCTATAATATAGTTAATTTAAACATCTCTGTTCGGATTGTGCAGCCTTCCAGCGGTCGTTAATCAGGGGCAATAGGGACTACAGATTCGTGAACAGATTTATTGAAAAAAGGTGGGCGTACCTAGCAACAGTGGTGTGACCTACGTTGGAGACTTATGGCTACAAGTTAATCTCCTCGTATAGTTTTGTAATGGATAATAATAGATAGTTATAATGATTGTAGTTTACAATCGGACATGCTATTTTGTATTGATTCCTTAGAGGTTTGCTTCATCGTGATTTCTATATTCTTCTTAGGTTTTCAATGATTACTCACAATTACTTGGTCTGAAATGTTGTTGAACACATCCAAATAAATTTCATTAACTAAGGTGATTATGTTCTTATGTTGCCAATGGTTCATAACAAGTAACAACTGACATTTCGAGTTGTTTGTAGTCAATGCACGTGTCTGAAATTTGATCCTTCTTAAAATCTCAGATGTTTATTGTGTACGTGCATTCGATTCATGAACACCAAATAGTGTCTTTACTTGTCAATCAGAATATTATCTGTAACTGCACTTTTGCGGATATTAATATATGAAAACATTATCTGTAACTGCAATTTGGCGGATATTAGAATATGAACATGGATGTTTGGGTTTGTAAACTTGTGTGCGTATTTTTTTTTAAAAAAAGAATCATAAACGTAGTACATTATGCAACATGTGTGCGTTAAAAATTGTATGAAAAATACGACCGTATGCGATTCATGTGAGGAACCTTGGCCGGCATATACCTTTCATTACGTCTCAAGTCCTCGTCTGTAAAGCTTCGGCTCCCTATTCTGGTTGCTACCAGAATACAACCGTCGACGAACAATACTCATGATCAATTAACATCCTTTTGCCTGCTCTATCTCTCTCTCTTATCTCTTATCGATACAGACACAGCTAGCCTTGCTGTGAAATGAAATCGCAATATCATATATTCACATATTGTGATAGATACGTATAATTTCTATCTCATGATGATATTCAATTATTTGTAGTTACATGTATTTCTATTTTGATCAGAAGAATTGCTGTTTTGATTCCGTTAGCCAGTTAGCACCATTCTTTACCAAATTAAAATCCTTCACAATGGATGTTGTTTCATTATTTTGAATGCATCATATTTTTTGGTCTATCCTTTGCAACAGATATTAAATTCATACTTCTTTTAGACATGATGTAGTAGTGGAAATTTAGACGTCATGCTGTTTCCTTTAGTTATTTATTTAATTTGGCATTAGAAAATTTCCTGAATTTAAGGGTCAGATATCCTTTCTCGCAGATGTCGTCTTGGAAGCGAATTGATTATACTACGACGTTTAATGACCTGACTATCATCGGTATTACAAGTGATGTTGATCATAATCTGTCTTAAGCGATTCTTTTTCGATATAATTTGTGAAGTTCATATGTAAACTACTGACCAAATATATTTTTGGGTTTTTATTAGAAGGATCCGATATTAACGGTGTGGGTGGGTCTTCATCGTCCAGTGCGCAACCATCTCTCACAGATGCCAAAGAACGTAAGAGACAAAGGGAAAGAGAACGGTACGCACAAATGTCTATAGATAGGAAAGAAGAGTTCCTTAAAATAAAGCGTGAAAGGAGAAGGGACCGGATCATGCAAATGGATGTACGTAAGAACGATGAGTTGCTTGAAATTAAGCGTGAGAGGGAAAGGGACCGGTACGCACAAATTACTTTAGATAAGAAAGATGAGTTACTTGAAATGAAGCGGGAATCTTGTAAGCAAAAAAAGGATGATGTGACACTTCTTGGTGTTGAATGTCATCAAGAGTCGACTTCACTTTCAGTAACACATGGTAATTCCATTACCTTACAATACGTTGTGTATAGTGTTCTATGTTTAAAGCAGTACTTGCATGTTTTGATTGTTCATTAGATGGCCCCAACATATACATCTCAGGTGGTGGATCCAAGACATCCACAACACAGCCAGCGCTCATAGATCCTAAAGAACGTAAGAGGCAGAGGGAAAGGGAGCGGTACGCGCAAATGTCTGTAGAAAAGAAAGAAGAATTACTCAGAAAGAATCGCGAGCGGCGTAAGAATAAGAAAGATGGTTCAACAATTCTCACTGCAGATTGCCGTGAATCATCGAATCCTATCTCGACAACAACAGGTAATTCCATGAATTCATTATTTGGTTTTTCATCAACACCTTTGCTTTTCTAGGCGATCTAATTAAGCATACCATGTTTTTTTTTGTGTTGTGTCTGCAGGCATTCCAAGTGTATGTGGGCAATCTTTCAGTGCATGGAATAAGGAAAATGTTGCTCCTGGCGATGATACTTGTTGGTTGCGCCGAAATGATAACTACCAACGGTCAAAAATTCATAATTCATATGGTTCGGTTACAGCATTGGACATCGATAAAATTGGATCAGGAAAATCCACTGTCACAAAGTTACATCACATGCCATGTGCAATACGTACCCCGTTTGGAGACATGACAAGCACTCCGGTTAAAGGTATAATAGCATGCCATATATTGCATGAAAAATTAAAAAAACATGTGTTCATAGTCGATCCGGTTGTAATTTTGTGATGGGTGCAGAAAACAAACTAGATGCGAGTGTCGTAGATCATGATCATCTGTCTCCTCATAATGGGTCGTGGTATGCCCGAATGCCTGCGGATAAGAAGGTTGAATACTTAGAGAAGAAGCGTTTAGACCGCCAGAAAAACAAATATGATGTTTTCAATGTTAATGATCGAGAACCTTCTTCATGTGAACCGATGAACCCCACAGGTATGGTGATGGTTTATTTACTCGGTTTTGTTTTACCACAAATAATCTATCATATATTTAATAGGGAAACTAATTTGAGTGTATTATCTGACAGTTACAGCTGACAGTGGCATTGAAAGTTTCACGAGCAGTGACCATCGGGGTTTTGGTCGTGAGCTGGACCATAAACGTCAAAAGGGTCGACAGTGGTATGCACAGCTGTCAGATGAGCGTAGATCAGAATACTTAAACATCCTGCGTATTCGCCGCCAACAGAAAAGAACCAGTGCTCGCGTGGAAAATCAACAAGAAGTAGAATCAAATACTACGCACAACACAATTGGAACACATGGTCCTTCGAAACATGTTGATTATCGACCAGATCCTGATAATGAACTATATGATTCAGTTATATTTGAACCACTGGAACTACATTCGTCAGATGAAGGTAACACATTATCCATTAATACATTCGTCAGTTATATATTTTAATGTGTTCTAACACTGCTTCTTTCAACCCATAGAGCAATTCGAGGCAGACCAGGATATTCCCGATGAATTCGATGATGAAGAAGGGAGGTTATATCATGGTCAAGGTAAAAACATAAAGTAGCAATTTTCAGTCCCGTATAATATGTTGCTTTATCTGATTCATTATGTAACCTAGCCATATATATATTTTTGTATTTGTGCAGATGTTGATTTTGAATCATACGTGGTGGAAGGTCCTGATAGTGTGGGTATTCAAGGTTATGATCCGTATGATCGCATCTACCAAAATCTTCCAAAGAAACATCATGTTTTGAGGGATGCAAAGAACTGCCCGTATTGTGGAGCCAAACGGTTCCAATATGAGGGACTTGCTTTTTGTTGTAGGAAAGGGAAGGTTAAAATCTTCATTCCAGATGTACCGGATGAGTTGCGACGATTGTATACTAGCCTTGATGATGACGATGCAAAATACTTCAGACAACACATACGATATTTCAATTCTCATTTCTCCTTTACAAGTCTTGGTGTTACACTTGATCGTCGAGTCAGCACTGCTGCAGGAACTGGTATATATACATTTCGTGCACATGGTCAGCTATATCACCGTTTGGACCAGCTGGTACCTGGTGGGAAGGGTCCACGGCACCTACAGCTTTACTTCTATGATACTGATGAGACAATGGAACACAGAGCTAAGAGGTCTCCTGGTCTTGATATCAATTTGATCCGGAAGATACGGAGGATACTAGAGCACAACCCCTATGTGCAGACCTTTCAGAATGTTGGTTCTGCTCCAAACCTCCATGATTATAGGATTGAGCTGAACACGGATATTACATTGGACCAGCGAAGGTACAATGCCCCCACAGCTTCACAAGTTGCTGCTATCTGGATGGAAGGGAATGATCCACAAAAATGTTTCGATAGAAGTGTTATAGTGTATGGAAAAGCTGACAGACCTCGGTATATTCGGGCATACCATGGGTGCTACGATCCGTTGGCCTATCCTTTGTTTTTCCCTGGTGGCGAAACAGGATGGCAACGTAAGATGCTTTATGAAGGCCCTGAACCAGTAGATTGGCCAAACAATTATGATAACAATGATGATGACAACAGGGACGAGGAAGGTCCGTAGGCTATTTCCTATCTTCCCAAATTTAAAATTTTGCATGAATAGCTAATAATTTTCTTAGCCCCTTGTGA
The DNA here is from genome assembly GCF_958298935.1 of Phragmites australis. Classification (NCBI taxonomy): domain Eukaryota; kingdom Viridiplantae; phylum Streptophyta; class Magnoliopsida; order Poales; family Poaceae; genus Phragmites; species Phragmites australis. The sequence continues at coordinate 2,238,173 of NC_084940.1, forward strand.
CTATGGTATTGAGTTTATGTTTTTTGCAGATGGTTGTAACGAGTCCAGCAAACATGTCAGTGCTAGGGAATATTATTGTTTCAAGTTGCAAATCAGGCTTGGGGAATTTAACATACTGTTACATGGGCGCCGTCTTTTCCAGCAGTGGGTAGTTGACATATACATAAAGATAGAGTCTATGAGGCTCGATTGGTATTCGAAACCAGAGAATCAAGCTCTCATACGTGCAGATTTGTACCAGGTAGTACATGTCGTCCTATTTATTTGAGATTGTATCATTAACACATGTCCTCCATTTGTCTAATGTGTTGCTTATTATAATACTGGACAGGGTATTATAGATACAATTGCTGCTGGTGAAGTGCGTGCTTCTGAGGTTGGTCTAAGAATTGTGCTCCCACGGACTTTCCCTGGAGGAGATCGAGACGTGCAAGCACGATTCCTTGACGCAATGGTTTTAGTGACCCGGTTTGGGAAACCTGATTACTTTGTCACAATGACCTGCAATCCACATTGGGAGGAGATAACAAGGCAACTATTACCATGCCAGACACCACAAGATAGACCAGAATTGGTTGCGAGAGTATACCGGGCTAAGCTGCGTGATTTACACGATTTTTTGATCAAGAAGAGTCACTTGGGTGAGGTCGGATCATATGCACATGTTACGGAGTTTCAGAAGAGGGGTTTGCCACATGAGCACTTCTTATTGATTATGGCCCCTAACAGTAAGTTAAGCAGTCCCGATGATTACGACAAGGTTATTTCAGCAGAGATTCCTGATCCTGACAAGTACCCTGTATTGCATGCTCTGGTTATCAAGCACATGCTACATGGACCATGTGGTGCTCTCAACAAAAATTGCCCCTGCATGATAGACGGACAGTGCCGTTTTCGTTATCCTAGACAATTCTGTTTAGCTACACAGCAAGGAAAAGACTCTTATCCTATATATAGGAGAAGGGAAGATGGTCGTCGAGTGGCGACCAGGGGTGCCGTATTGGATAATAGATGGGTGGTTCCGTACAACCCCACACTGCTTATGCGGTATAACTGCCATATTAATGTCGAAGTTTGTTCAAGCATCAAGGCAGTTAAGTACCTATACAAATATGTCTATAAAGGCCATGATCGTGCATCCTTCTCAGTCGATTCACAAGATCAAAACGGTACAGTAATCAACGAGATTCGACAATACAGGGATGCAAGGTTCATAACTCCCCCTGAGGCCGTGTATCGGATATTTGGTTTCCCTTTGTATGCCGTATCTCCTTCTGTTTTGCAACTTCAACTACATCTGCCAAACATGCAATTTGTGTCATACAGAGCTACTGATAACCTGAATGATGTGGTGAACCGGGAGAAATCTAAGAGGTCAATGCTTACTGAGTATTTCAAGATGAACCTGGTGGATAGCAAGGCACGTAAATTGTTATACAAAGAGTTCCCGGAGCACTTCCGGTGGATCAAGCCCGACAAGCGCTGGCAGGCAAGGGTAAAGAGGCCGCAGGTTGGGAGAATTGTGTATGCAAATCCTGCTGAAGGGGAGAGGTACTATTTACGTGTGCTCCTCAACCATGTGAGAGGCGCAACTTCATACGAGAACCTTCGTACTGTACATGGGAAAACATGTTCCACCTTCAGAGAAGCGTGCGAGATGATAGGGCTCGTAGAGACTGATAGATCCCTCGATGAATGCTTGGCTGAGTCCACTACATTCCACATGCCTTGTGCACTGAGAAGGTTGTTTGCGACAATTATTGTATTCTGCGAGGCGACAAATATCCGTGGCTTATGGGAAAATCATTTTGAAGCAATGTCCCAAGATTATCGTCGTACACACAATGATGCAGCAATGGTTGAGCAACTGGTGCTTAGGGATATTAGAAACGTGGTTCATTCAATGGGCAAGGATGTAAGGAATTATGGTCTTCCGGAGGTTGACGACTCAGGTGATGTCCTTGCGTAGTGTTTTACGTTTTTTTCGCTTATTTTGTCAATTGTCATGATTTATTGGTAAATACATAACAAAATGGCAGTTCTCTTATAGTTATGTCAGTGCTTATGTATCTAACACTGTATTGTAAATATTTTGTTATGTTAACTAACGGTTTAGTTAATATTTTATTATTATATTGTTCATACAGCTGATTATTATAGCGATCAATTGAGAGAAATATTAGAGGAATTGTCGGTGGGCGTAGATGTAGAACATCTGAATCTTATTAATACACTGAACACAGAGCAGCGGTCGGGGTTTGATGAAATAATGGATCACGTAATCAACTCTACGAGCCAGGTATTCTTTGTTGACGGTCCAGGTGGCACGGGAAAGACATATTTGTACAAGGCATTACTTGCAAAGGTTTGTTCAATGGGTCTGATAGCCATTGCAACTGCAACGTCTGGTATTGCAGCGTCCATCATGCCCGGTGGTCGCACCGCCCACTCCAGGTTCAAGATCCCCATAAAGCTTTCCGACAACAACATGTGTAATTTCACCAAACAGAGCGGTACCGCTGAGTTGCTTCGCAGGTCACACTTGATAATCTGGGACGAAGTTGCCATGACCAAACGTCAAGCTGTTGAAACACTCGATAGGTCTCTCCAGGATATAATGGGATGCTCGCAGCTCTTTGGTGGAAAGGTCATGGTATTTGGAGGAGACTTTAGGCAGGTCCTTCCAGTGGTGACACGTGGTACGAGGGCACAGATCACTGATGCTACACTACAAAGGTCTTATATATGGGAGAAGATACGTAAGATACAGCTAACCCGGAATATGAGGGCGCAGTCTGACCCATGGTTCTCCGAATACCTCCTTAGGATCGGCAACGGAACAGAAGAGACGATTGGTGATGATTATGTGCGTCTCCCAAATGATATCGTGGTTGGTTATAGTATTGCAGAAGAATCAATTGACAAACTCATTGAATTTGTATTCCCAGATCTCCAGAACAATTCTACGTCAGCGGACTACATGAGTGCACGTGCTATCCTCTCAACTAAGAATGAGCATGTGGATGAGCTGAATGCAATTATGATAGATAGGTTTCCAGGCAAGGAGACGGTATACTACAGCTTTGATTCCGTCGATGATGATTCACGAAAAAACTATCCGATTGACTTTCTGAACTCAATCACACCAAATGGATTGCCACCACATTTGCTTAAACTCAAAAGCAACTGTCCAGTCATCCTGCTTCGGAATCTTGATCCTCACAACGGTCTCTGCAATGGAACAAGGCTAATGGTTAGAGCCTGCCAACGTAATGCCATTGATGCAGAGATTGTTGGCGGGCAACATGCTGGAAAGAGGGTGTTCATTCCTAGGATCCCTTTGTCCCCCTCAGAGGACATTTCACTCCCTTTCAGATTCAAGAGGAAACAATTTCCAATCCGCCTTAGCTTTGCAATGACTATAAACAAAGCTCAAGGGCAAACCATTCCTAATGTTGGTATTTATCTACCCGAGCCTGTGTTTTCTCATGGACAGCTGTATGTTGCATTATCGAGGGGTGTATCACGTCAGTCAACACGGATTCTAGCTAAGCCAAATAAAGATATAGATGCCATGGGGAAAAGCACCAAGAATATTGTGTACAGAGATGTATTGGAATGGTGTTCTTCGGTTTCATGATCGGTATCTTGCTTCTAACCTCACTATAATTGATTCGTTTGTGAATTGCAAATATAATAATTAATTGTGCTGTAGGAACGCTTCTGGTTTCTTCGTTTTCGAGTTCAAGCGCACATAGAATGGAGAAAAGGCCAGAACCTACAATTCATAGAGTAAGTCTTCTCCAACGCACAACGGTGCACAATTCGCACGGATCCTTGTTATCGACATGAAATGCATATGCAGGATGGTAACGACAGTCAACTAAGGAAGCAATTTTTGGTAAACTTACTGAAATATAACAGGAACGAACGTGAAGACGACATCCCCTCCTTCTACGAAAAATTGTCAAGAGCATTAGGCATTCGATGTTTCCAAAGATAAAATACTTGTGATATTATATTTGCACGTGATATTATATTTTCTCCTTTATATAAGTTCTTTCTCATGAGTTCAATTACGTACAATTGTAATAGGTGATCGTAAACTTCTACACCGTGGTTTGCTTAAATAATATAATATGTGATCGTAAACTTCTACACCATATTTTGCTTAAAATTTTGACTCCCGCTGCAATATTACTGATTTCATATGTATGCATTCGTCGCAACGTTATTAATTGCATGTGTGTCAAGGCAGACGATTTAGATTCTTACTAACCCAAATAAAGAAATAGATCCCACAGGAAAGAATATTGTGTATGGAGACGTATTGCAGTGGTGAGACATATTGGAGTTGTACTAGATGTTTTTTTCCTTGTAGTAGATGCAGATTTGCAGCATGATTAAATTAAACTAGCAGTGTTTTATTAAATATTCGGTTACTTGATTTATGTTAACTCAGAATATAAAAGGTGTCCGCATATTTTAGAAACCGTAGTAATACAATTGCTCGTGCGTGTCGCACGTGCACGGTTACTAGTAATTACTAACAGACCAGGGTGTTACAATTATCTTGATGTCCCTTTTGAAACCTATTTTTTGGATTGAGATAGGCAGATAGACACCAACATTTCTCTGGAAGCAACTCAGCATTACCCTCTAGATTAGAAAACATGGACGTCGCACTCTGCAAACTGCATTCCTATCAGCTTAATTTTATATGTATTTCTTTTTTGAAAAAAAGGATTTAATAGAGAAATAGCTGACATCATGTCCACCTTTGGAAGCAACTTAGAGATGACTTCTGAGGAAGTTTAGCGGTGTAAAATAGACTTATTCCTAAATAAAATAGCTGGACAAGTATGCTTTTCATATACACGGCCGAACCATGGAAAAGCTTGGAGGTAACAAAAGACGAAGCTGCAAATGCACACCAGCCCGCTGCGTGGCACACGTTTAGCCGAGCTTTTAAACTAGCTCATAGAGTAAAATTAGTGAACTTTATCAAACGATAATTTATAGTTTTTAATTTTTAGAGTGATTTTGTAAGAGTGATTATTTAAATTTAAATAGATGCTGATAGCTGAGAAAACTAGTTTCTCCTCAATTACTTCTTTCATATAATCGTAGAATTTATTTTAAAGAATCATTAAAAATCACTTTCAATCATAGAATCATTTTTATAAAAAAAATCACTTTACCAAAAGAATAGATCAGTATGACCTCTGCCAAACATGCACCTACTTTGTTCGTGTGACTCAACCTGCTAATATACTCTCAGGTTGTATGGGCCCAACTAAGTACGTGGTTGGCTTAATCACAAGTTTTTTTAATATCTTTTTAACATTAATATTTAAATAAATAGATTTTTGATAGAAAAAATTACAAAAATAGACACGTACCACCCTCTTATCAGGTGATTAGACCCTAACCGCCCGATCAGATAATGGTAAGAAGTCCATGCAGTGTGCAGGGGCTAAGAGCCCTCTGGTAGGCGGTTACTGGCCGAATAAACAGTGTTTCGTTGAAATTACTGTTCATAGTAATATTTTTCCATACCATCTTCTTTATATAAAATTGTGGTCTTCTGTTGCTCTAAAAATCCTAAACAATTTTGTACGTATTTTATAATTCATGTGCAACACATTTTAATTAGATTCATCTAAAAAGCATATGTAGAATTTAAACTAAAATTCTCCAAAAAAAACTACTTTATAACTTTTAACAATTGTTAGGGCCTCAAATAAATTTCCAAAAATTTAAAAAAATTCACTAATATTCATCTTATGTTATGGAATAATTTCTAAAATTATTTCTACCCTAATCTATATGAAAAAGTGAGTTCCTTTGTAATGCTCTATTCACATAAAATAATAAAAATACATATAAATAGAGCATTACAAAGGAAATCACTTTTTCACCATATATACTTATGGCTAAAAATAATTTTAGAAATTATTCTATCACATAAGATGAATATTAGTGAATTGTCCCAGATTTTTGGAAATTTATTTGAGGCCCTAACAATTGGTAAAAGTTATAAAAGTAGTCTTTTTGGAAAATTTTAATTTAAATTCTACACATGATTTTTAGGTGAATCTAATTAAAATGGGTTTCAAATGAATTATGAAACACGTACAAAAATTTTTAGAATTTTTGGAGCAACATAAGACCACAATTTTGTATAAAGAAGATGGAGGGGAAAATGTTACTGTAAACAATGATTTCAACGAAACAGTAATATTTTTCCCTCCTCACGCACGCCGCACAGGACAACCACAGCCAAGCGCACCTAATTGTAAGGGGAGTCGAAGGGCCACCGGCCACCATCCCAACCCTGCACCTGTTTTATTTTTAGCTCTTCAGAACTTTGTTTGCAGCCATCAAGGAACCTCTTCTAATTAATACAAGGGACAGTTCTTCTACGATTGTTGAAAAAAACTTTGTTCGCCTGACAACGAGCTCAGATGGGCAAAAACTCACATCTGCAATCTGTGCAGAATTGCGCGCATTTTAATGTAAACCGCTCCCCTCCGCATCAGGCAACTTACGAATGGCAAGTCGGCGGCGGAGCACCGGAGTTTCATGGGCACGGCACGTACCTCTCTTGGCCGGCGGTGTCCCAGATCTGCGCCTTGACCCGCTTCCGGTGGAGCGTGAGCGTGCGCGTCTGGAACTCGACCCCGATGGTGGACTTGGAGTCGAGCGCGAACTCGTCCCGCGTGAACCGCGCCAGCAGCTGCGTCTTCCCCACCGCCGAGTCGCCCACCACCACCACCTTGAATACGTAGTCGATCTCCGCCTCCTTCTCCCCCTCCCACCTCGCCGCCGCCTCCTCCTCCTCATCCTCCTCCTCCTTCCCCCGCCCCACCATCGTCACCTCCCTCCCGGCGGGCTTGCTCCGATCCTCCAACCCTGCCTTCTTGATCCTTATCTACCTCTGCTTCTCGATTCTTGCAGTCATGTCGCCGCGCGCCTACGAGCAAGAAGGCGAGAGCTTGGCTGTGGTTGTCCTGTGCAGCGTGTGAGAGTAGGACAGGACGCGGCAAGGCGTGGCGAGAGATGGCATGCAGTGTCAGTTCTGCTGGTCAGCTGGTGTGTGCGCGCGCGCGCGCGTGCCCGCGTGTCCAGATTTTGGAGGGAAGGGTTGCTGCGCAAAGGGGAGGCTGACACTGGCAGCCATCATCCTGCTCTGCCTTGGCTGTCAGTGTTATAATGGAGGCCAGCTCCCAGTCTTTGTCATCCTTTTTGTTTGGCTTTAGCCTTCAGATATGCATCATCCTTTTCTTTTCACCTTTGTTGCAGAGCTTCAAGGACATTGATCCTACGCACACGCAGAGCACATGCAAATGGGCACCTTGCTTTCTTCCTAAGAAGACCATAGGCTACATGGAGATCCTTTACCTTTTCTCTTGCAAAGAAAACATGGTCAAACTATAAGCATGCCATGCCTTGCAATTGACAAAGACCCAGAATTCCTGCAGCTTGTACTGCGCCCAATCTCTATAAATCCACCTGTAATCTGTTTGACCAACGAAAAACTAAGCCGGTTTAGTAGTGGTTGGGGATTTTAACTGACCAACTCAGCTCATCAGGTTTCACATCCCAGTGATTTTTTTTTTTTTAAAAAGGTTTCACGTCACAGCTTATGCATGACTGGAGAATTCAGAGATTCGATTGCAAGCTCCATAAGCTGTGTCAGTGAAAGTTTGATGAATCTAAGGTAGCTCTTCAGGTGCTAAAATATCGGATGCGAGCTTTGATCATACGGCAACAATCATTCTGAATTCTGAACCGCTCTTCAGGTGTCAAAATATCGGATGCAATTTTGTCGCCCAGAAGAAAGCAAAGAAATTGGAGGTCCAGACATTGCGCTGTTCCCGGATAAATTGATCCGAACGTCAGGATCATGGTGGCCGGTGCGCAATTGCGTCACGGATCAGGCCTCTCCGGCAGGTCTCTGTCATCGCGTTAGCTCCGTATGCTACGCAATCACAAGATCACGCGGCGATCGTACTACATACATGCATGTTCTTTTCCTTTTTTAGAAAAATCAGGGGACCAAACTAGATGAATGGTAAGTGTCACTAAAAAACTGGGTTTCTTTTTCTTTTCTAAAAAAATCATGGCTGGTGAATCAGGTATTTGGAGTTAGTGAAAAGTCTACCAGATATCAAGCCATCCTGGTTTATCTTTCTTGAAAAGCTGAGTTTTTTAACCCCATTTTGTCTTGAACAATCTGAGGAGAATACTGTTTTTTCATGATATTGCACTTCAGAATTCCGATGAAAGTTCAGCCTGTTGTAATTATATTTTTGAGAACAATGGAATAGTGTATTTATATTTTTTTAACATGTTGGCTGTTGTAAGGGTGACATACGTTTATTTGTGCTATTTTTTCAAACGATATCTAAAATTGCTAGATTTGAAAATTTTAAATATAAAAATAAAAAATTCAGAAGAGCCACAGCCCGTGATGGATGGGCATTTTGACGGGCTCAATTGTGCTCTGTCCATTCGGTTTGGGCCGGCCCACGGGAGCTGCGTGGTAGGAGTCCACGGTGGGTGATGCGCCCATCGTTTTCGGAGTAGGCAAGCCAGATGCGAACGTTAGTACCACCTCGGTTGTTTAAGTGGAGGAAGCGCTGCTTATAAACGAGGAGCTGTGCGTTTATTGCACGACCTTACTTGAACAGGATCTGTTCTATAGGATCGTACCGCTGCATCCTTTACAATAAGGAGGCAAGCACTAAAGTCTGGTTGATGCACTGTGACCTCTGGGCTAGAGCGTGATTAACGGCTAGGCTGCACCACCTGGTGGTGTCATCCGACGGCTGTAGAGGATCGTTCCTGGCTGGTAAAACAGTTCAGGGTGGCCCAGAGGTTGTCTGACAGACCAAATTTCTTTTTATCCCCCTGTTTCTCGTTGCTTATATCTATTTCACCCCTACCTCAATTCGCAGTTCTTTTTCACTTTTCACTACTTTATTTCCTATAATTTTTTCCCTATCCATCCATATTGTACACGTTTTCTTCCCTCCCGTAACTTGTTTTTCGTTGCTTATCTATTCAATGTCCATCCTTGATTCAATGCTTACGCAACTAATTACTCGTACAAACACTGTATTTGTACATTCAAGATCATGCTCTACAACTGAAGGGTTGGATGGCTACCACATGATGTGATGAACTACAATTTTTCCACAATTAAATTGGAAAACAAATTGTCATAGTTTGTCCAAAAAAAAATCGTGATACAGTACAGTAGCCTTAGCATACTTTGGTTTGGACAATGAGCCAAAACTCTAGCACCAGCGGAATAGTATCATTTTCCGAAGAACAAAGCATGACGAGCTTCAGTATCCATGTAAAACCATGTTACAGTTCCAATTAGATGAATTCATTTACAACAAAATGGGCCGGCAACCGTGCCAAACATGCAGAAACAACCGAGAAGCCTGCACATCATCTATCTTCTCCCCTCTTTCTCGGCCGGTCTTCCTCCCCGGCTCGATGCCCCGCATCCACGCGCACGTGACCCGCGAACCCCGCCGCGACTTCAGGCCCGGCTCGGTTCGTTCAGATCCGTTCAGCCAGTTGCCTGACCGAGGAGCCGCCGCCGGAGATCCCCTCTTCCCGGGCCGGTCTTCCTCACCCGCCGTCCAATCAAAACACGCACACACGCCGCGCCTCTCTTCCTAGTTAATACAAGTTCACGATGTGCAGGCAAGGCAAGGCGTACCCTTGCTACTAAATAGTACTAACGCTAGGACCGGCTCAACATGCAGTACCGCTGAGAGGTCAGAGCGAGCTTATCATGCACGTAGATGCGCAGCATGGGAGGCAAAATCAGTGCCTGGTAATCTCACCACCCTAGCAAGTAGCCACCAAGCTGAATCATACAACGGGCACTGCTGTTACGAGAATTGCATCAGCTTCTGATGCTTCTGATGCTTAGTCACTGTCACGATACGTTCTTGGAAGCTGGAAATGAACGCATGTTCTGATCAACAAAAGCCATTCTGCGAGGCTCAACCGCTCAACCATCTGCACGATGACGACGCCTTCTTCGTGCAAGCAGTTGCCCGGTGCCTCTCAACTGTCCTCGGAGAGCAATACTTGAATCAACGATGACCAGTAAGCAGTGGAGCCGCCATGTACCTCAGCTTCCTTCACGAGGAGAGTATCAAAGTACGCGTACCGTCGTACTACGCTTGCCGTAGACGGCATATGGAGCCAGTGGTCGCCGGTGGCGGCGATGGCGCCGGCGACGAGACGGGCAGTTGGTTCGTGAAGCGTGCTGCCCGGGCGGCCACCGAGAGATGAGATCCGCGGCCTAGCCCACGCCAACATGTGCCAAGGCCCACGTCCCACAAGAAGAGCAGAAATTTTTATATTTTATTTTTTCAAAATTAGCAATTTTAGGCAATTGTTTGAAAAAAATAGAAACTATAGCTAAAATTTATCTTTTTCAAAAAATTTGCGAGAGCTAGTTAGCAGCAGCATCTGCATCATTTTTTTATTCAGAATTTAGTGTTTTAAATTTTGAGAACAATGGAATGTTGCATTTTTATTTATTTTTACATGTTGTCTGTTATAAGGGTGGCGTACATCTATTCGTGCTATTTTTTAAATGGATATTTAAAATTGCTAGATTTGACCATTTTAAATATAAAAATAAAAAAATTCAGAAAAACCGTAGCCCGTGATGGATGGGCATTTTGACGGGTTCAATTGTGCTCGGTTTGGGCCGCCCACGGGAGCTGCGTGGTAGGAGTCCACGGCTAGCGATGCGCCCATCGACTTCGGAGTAGGGAAGCCGGATGCGAACATTAGTACCACCTCGGCTGTTTACCTAGAGGAAGCGCTACTTATAGCACGATCTTAGTTGAACAGATACGATCTATGGGATCGAACAGAATCTTAAGGAAGCAAGTCATAAGACATTTTTGGGAAATGTAAAAAACTCTGAATTTAGTTGATTTTTTTTACTTCCATTTAAGAAGCAAGCCAAAATAATAAAAAAAGGGAAGCAGCACAATAGAAACAAACACATGAAGAAGCTATCACATATTGATAAATCACATCAATGATTCAGCTAGACAAACATGCTGATTTCCCATGCCACATATTGATAATTGTAAGGGGTTTTTGACTGAGAAAATAACAAGAAGCCATCTGAGGAGGATGAAAAGTTGTATAACCAATCGTGCAGCTCGACGACTACATACATGTCTCTGCATACAAATATCCCTACAGATGTCCACAAGATAATCCGTAACACTCTTGCTAAGTTCAAGCTGGAGCACATGACAGGCGATTGAGCTCTAAAAAAAATGACGAGACAGCCTTATTGCACGTTTAATAGCTGCTTGAAGTAAGGGCGCCAAACAATGCAGGGAAGTGCAAACCCTAAACCAAACCAACCAGATCCATGTAAACACTTTCAATAGCTGCATGATGTAAGTGCGCCAAACAATTTAGGAAAAAGCAAACCCTAAGAAAAAACCGACCAGATCCACGTTAACGCTATTGACAGGTTCTAAATTCAGGTTTTATAATCACTTTGATCATCAAAAATGCATTCAAGGTTCTTTACAACAGAAAATAGAACCTAAAAATTGAAATCTCAACAAAAAAATGCATATGTGCTACACTGACACTTACCTCCTGATATTTTTTTGACAAATCCAAAAGATAGGTTGCACTAATCTCAATGTTTAAAGAAGTTACAATCCAATCATGAAAATCTCATAGATCACCTTGCTACAACTAATTTTCCTGGAATTACTTCAAACTTCAAAACTGTACCAGGAAACATAGGTTAAAAGTCAACTACCTGCTATGCTAATGACTTCTATTCTCGAATTTATTCAGTAAATCCAAACAAGTCTACACCAACTTGAACACATGCTATTATAGCACGCCTACTACTGCTACTGTTATCACTTAAACAAAAACAGTAATCTGGAATAACTTTAAGTCTTAAACTTTAGTGTTGATCACGAACCGTATTGGTCAAGGCGCTGACGCTTGCACGATGGAGCAGACAAATGCTGCTGTGCCATCATGGTCAGATCAGCCTGTGGAGGCTGGTGCACCATCACGGGCGGAGGGCCAAACGGCATTGGTGGCTGTGCCATCATCATCGAGCCACCGTGTGGAGGCTACTGCTGCAGCATCGCGGGTGGTGGGTCGAGTGGCAGAGGCGGTTGTGCCATCATCACCAGGTCAGACTGTTACAACTTTAGCACCTGAATCATGTCCAAATTTTATGCTTCGTATAACAAAGCACAATATGTCCACGCAAAGGTAGGAGGAGAAAAGTTGTATGTGACTAGAGAACTGGGAGGGAAGACGAGTAGAGGACAACCAATTTGATCCATGGCACCGTGGAGGCCATCGTGTCCTCGAGCCCGTCGAAACCCACCTTAGCATTGGACATGATGAGGCACCCCATGAATCCATAGTCCCGTCTCCGGCTACTGTTGTTGTTACGGCGATTTGTTTTGTGTTACTGGTGTTCTCATTCTTGATATCAAGGTGCATTTTTTTTCTTTATATTTCCACTCTTGGTGCATGTTTGTTGCACCGTTCAGGTTTCTACCGGCTAATTTGAGTAGGTCTCTCTCTTGTACTTGCTCGTTGTTGTTCTCTGTTCATATGTCTTATTTTCCCGGTTGCTCGAGGTTACCTTTTGATCTGTGTGCTCCATTGATTCTCTCGTCTTGCGGCTGGATTATGCTAATATATGCCAACTCTGCTTGGTTATCTCTAACGCCCTCTCAAACTCCTCTCTTGCCCCCCATTCCATGGATACCTTGGTTAGTTCACAAGTAACCAATCGATTTCATCTTGGTTAGTTCACAAGTAACTCAGGAGCGCCTCATTGGGATGGCGGCGGCACGATCACTGTGACCTGCTGGGTTGAGTCAGTCGTTGGAGAAGTGGAGAGCTTGTGGGAGTTCGGGCCGGCCATGCCTCCTCGCGGCCGGTCGGTGTCGTCGCTGCTGGTGCTGGATCTAAAAAATCAGAGACGACTAGGGTTTAGGGGTTTTGGGCATGCGGGTGGGAGGCGTCGACGAGAGAAGAGGAACATTCTTATAGGACGGCGAGTTGCCGGTTTCGGCTTTCGCCTGCGCCGGGGTCACCGTGGAAGGAAGGAAGGGAGGGAGGGAGCTTGCGGCGAGGGGCGCGTGGCGGTATGAATGAGAGGGAGGAGGCACATATTGTATATGCTGGTTCGTTTGTCAATACACCTAGGCATTGTCTTTGTTACAACAACCAAGTCTAGATCAGTACGGGAAACGGGAGAATAAACACAACCGCCCGTCCAACAATTCCAGGCAGAATGTTGTGGCCTGAATGGAAACCATGGCAAGAATAATGCTCAGTGATTAGAATTCGTGTTACAAATCTATGAAGGGAAAATACATGCTTGAACTTCCTGCACGCATGCAGTTCTGTAAATCTACACCAATCGCTCACTCTAGCCAACTCAAAATCATTTTGGGCATTTGTTTGCTCCGGTAAGTCCAAGGTCCAGGTGCAAGGAATAGCCGGTGTTGGCGGGACTGCATCACATGATCATTCGCTCTCCAGTAAATACTCTAGCCAACTCACCGTGCTATATGAATCGGGGCAAACAACTCCAACCAAATGTCTAAGAGAACCATGGGCACCAATTTTCACCTGTGTGCCTTCTTATTAATTTCTACCCTTTCGGCCAAAGGACAAATTCATTTCTTCTAGGCAAATACCAAGCCAACCTACATCCTGTGGGTAAATGAAAATAGCATAAGAACATAATCGTGTTCATAATGCACAAGGCATGAAATAAAGCAAAGGAAAACAACTCAACTAAATAAAAATTTCCCTGTCTGCTTAAGTAAGTAGCCACGCAGATAGGGCTATCTATGAATGAGTAAAAGAACATATCCTCGAGTATCAAGATGCATAAAGGTGAACTGTGAAGCAAAGTAGTATTAGGAAGAAAGAATTAATTATTTTCAGCCTGTTCGTGGTTACTCATAGGAGGGTTCAATTGTTTTCCACCGGACACACCGCACACATTTTTTCATAAGTTTTTGCCACTTTGGACTATTTTAGATTTTCCTTCCACTTCTATTTTCATTGCCTCTCTAAAAGCACCCAAAGTGGGCAGTGTCCATCCCATTTCTCTCGTTTGAATCCCGAAAACATAAGGACCAATACTAGAGGAGAATGGGAAGCAGAGGTGGATCTGGACAATGCTGATGACATAACAATTGGAATGCTCAACCAGCTGGAAGCTGAGCAGATAGCCACCCTCACTGACATGGATGCAATGCCCTAAAGCAGGGCAATTCTTGTGGTTGTGAGTGTTACTTCACTCTTTGAGCAGGAGGGGCACTTTGGTATCTTTGGGTGGCATTAGAGAGGCAAAGAAAAAAGATATGGATAATACAATATTGAACTAATCCAAAGTGGCCTATAAGAAAAATGGACACCCAGTGGCTTGATGCACAAGGGTGAACTTCAACGTACAAGGTGCTTGACGAACCTGAAGGAAGACAGGACCTAGCAACAACCAATCCTAAATGCCACATTAAAATAAATGTAGGAACCACACATGACAAATGTGCCACGCACAAACAAGTTTGGGTGTCCAATGTTACATGCAGTAGCATGGATGGCTCGTCGTAAGAAGCCGAAATGAAAACTAGGACTAAAACCACACTTAGAGATGTGTGCCACACAAAAAAAATATTTTCCAAGAATGCATGTGTTCACCACATGCCAAACTAGAACAAATGTGGTCTGTGGTGTACTGGTGTGTGTGATGTGTGCGCATCCTCGAAAGAAAGAACAAAAGTGTGTGTGGGTATGTGTGGGTGTGGGTGTCACAAAAACAAATATGTTCCAAACATACATCTAGTCACGCAAATCCATCGCACCAGAATCATGTAACACCCTGATTTTCAGAATTTATAACTTTTTAAATTTTTCCAAGATTATTGAATAGTTTCGCCAGTAGTATAGGTTTAAAACCTATTTTCTTAATCAATCAATCAATATAGGTTATTATTTTTGTGTGCATTGCATGCTGAGTTTTGCTAGGAGCCAGGTAAATGCATTAGAGTTCTTTTTCCTTTTTCTTTCTCTTTGGTGTTTTAAGTGAAAAAGATTTTGAAAAAGTTTTACAAAACTCAGTAGTGAATAAGTTAAGGATTTTAATGGTTGGAATTCAAAATCTTTGAATTCATCATCTATTCAATCCTTGATCATACATGATCCTTCTCCAGCTCAATTCAAATCTTATCCAAATTCTTGTTTAAAGTCAATCACTCATCTTTCTTAAATTCTACTCAAATCCAAATTCAAATTCCTTATCTACTCCTATTCTTGTTCAACCTCATCTTTTTCGTTTATCTTAAATTCACTCCAAACTCAGTTCAAATTCAAACTCTATTCAAATTTCTCTGCAAAAGATTCTTTTCTAAATCCTAGATATAACTAAAGTGTATTTGGGCTCAATCTTGCTCAAGTCCAAACCCTTAGCTAAGTCTTCTAGATGGCCCAACAAAGGATCCATAAAATCTATAAATTTTCGCGGAGTCCTGGACAGCCTCATCTTCGCATGACGTTTCCAGTTTAAAAAGGTCTCAAATGCAAATCTTGACAATACCAAAGTTGTAGGTCTCGTCGAGAGCTTCGATTTGAACCTATGGAAGTCCTCTTTTGGATAATGAAGCTAGGAGTTATGGCCCCTGTCGGTGTATCAGGAACCAGGGGTCACTGAGTCCCGAGATCGGGCCGGCCATCTGCCACGCGTCACCATCCCGCGAGGTCCACCCTGCAAGATAAGAAGAAGCTAAGTCCCGGGAGAAGGTGCTCGGGGCCGCCGCCTCTGGTTTCCGAGCACCCCAGTTCCCCGATGATTCCCAGAGTTCAAGTACCGGGAAGGAAGTGCTCGGAAGGGTTTTCGCCTACCCCCAAGTACTGTAGTCCCCCGATGATCCAAACAGCCAAGTGCTCGGGAGAGAGCGCTCGGGGCTGCACGTGGCAGCCCCCGAGGACTCGGTTCCCCGAAGGTCTCCCCCAAGTGCTCGGGAGAGAGTGCTCGGGGCTGCACGTGGCAGCCCCCGAGGACTCGGTTCCCCGAAGGTCTCCCCCAAGTGCTCGGGAGAGAGTGCTCAGGGCTGCACGTGGCAGCCCCCGAGGACTCGGTTCCCCGAAGGTTCGCGCAAGATCGTCCGACGACCCAAAGGGTCCCATCGTCGGGGTGTCAGCCAGTCAAAGGCCCAATACCGCATTTAATAGGCACGCGCGGCCTGATATCCTGAGATCCTGACATTCTCAGCTGCCCACGCCCTAGTGTCAGATCCTGCCATGCTCTGGCAGGGGGGCGTGGGTCCATTAAATGCACAGGTCCCGTCCGGTTTCACCCGGGTGCCTCGGGATAACGTTGCCAAAATCGAAGCGCTCCGCCTGCCACCCTGCCCTGGCAGAAGAACAAGATAGGGTGGGCGCACTGGGCACCTCTGTGGGTTCCCGGTGGGCCCTCTTAATGGCGCCGGAGGACATCCACAGTGGCGGGTGGTCGGATGCACGCCGCATTTTTCCACCGCCCCTGTCACTTCGCCAAAACGGAATGATGACGCCTTTCTCCGTGGCGCCTTGGCATTCGCGCCCCCTCTTTCCCATTCTAGATAAGTCGAGGTCGGCGCGCCTATAAAAGGAAAGAATGGAGAACACATAAAGACAGACCAAAAACAAGGTGAACAAGGCAAGAAAGCCCCGACAACCCTCAAGAAGCACCCGAAGCCCAGATCAAAAGGCGAAGAACATCACAAACAAGCTCAAGCCAAGCTAGAACACGAGAGCCTCAAGCTCTCTGTAGACAGCTCACCCCTGTAACCAGATACATCCTTGAAGAATTCCCTTCAAGGAGAGATATAACACTCACACAGGAGTAAGGTGTTACGCCCCCGTGCGGCCCGAACCTGTCTAAATCCCGGTGCACCCATCTTTCTTGCACTAGGTCGATCATCTCCCACCACCAGTCACTGCATTTATTTCCGTTCCCATTTATTTCCCAGACAAGCTCGTTCAGGATCATCCCCCCGGCCGAATCTTTAAAAAGAGGTCTCTCGGGATCCCTGCGATAGGAGTTCATCCTCCGACAGCCCCCGAAATCAGTGCTGCGCAGAGAAGTCCGAGTTCAAATACTTTATCTTGTGGTGCATTTTTGGAAATTAAAATGACATTTTCAGAAGTTCCAATGACTACCAAAGTTGTAGATCTTTTCGAGTACTATAATTTAGAATCAAGAAAAGTCCAATTTGGTGTCCGGACGATGGAGATATCATCCTCGGAATATAGAGCTGCGAAAAAAGAAATCGTAACCGACTCGAACTCGAATCCGATTCGTGTTTGGTTTGGACTCCACCTCAACCAGCCGGTCCTAGCCCTATAAATATGAGTTGCACGCCCTCTCCTAACCCTATTCCACGCCACCAAACCCTAGAAGTCGCTGCTGCTCTATCCGTATGTCGCTGGAGCCGCCGCCCGTGATGCGCTACATCGTCTTCTCCGCGATTCCTCCTTCCACGATCATCAAAGCAATGTGAGGACCCCTTCTTCTCCTCCTTTACTACTGTTTTAACATCATACTAAGTCCCTAACCAAGCCCTAGCCCCGGCCAAAGCACGATCTACGCCGCCACGTTCGTCGCCGTCGTGGACAGCCACGCTGTAGCCGATTGGCATCGACGTTCCCGACCGACCAGAGGTCAAATCACCAAGCCCTTTCACCGGTGCATGTCCCATGATGTTCCCCACGCCCTCACCAACCAGGTTGGCCAGTAGATTAGCCAAACTATCGAAATCAAGGTCGACGTACCCGCTGTCTGGTTTCTGGACGCGTTCTGCGCGCGCACCGGATTTGCATTCACGTCCCCCATCAATCCGAAAACCGTATAGATGCACCAACCACGTCACGGCGTGTCCCATGGAGTCTTTTACGTTACCCTAGGAGCCCATCCCCATTTGTGCAGCGACACGACCAAGACGCCATTGCCAACCACAGCATGTCGCAGCCATCACCCGTTTCATCTATGCTGATCGTTCTTCCTCTCAGTGGATGATCTACCAAAACTCATGCCATAGCATTGTGTTATCGGGTTATATGAACATCCTTGTTCAAACGGTTCCTCAAAATTCATAACCAATCTATGGAAACGCTAGCGTCTTCGTTCATGCATCTGTTCGCGGTCACCACCAAACCTAGAAGCAATCATCGTTGTTTTGCCACTAATTTGGATGAGCCTTTTCAAAACCAACCATACCACTGAGTTAATCTTTCCACGCTGTATGCCATGCTTCCCTCGTTTCACTGAAACATCACTGAAGCCGACATCAATGTCAGTGGCCACATGCCCGACCGCCATCTCCGACGAAACCCGAACCACCACCGCTACATAGAATCACCAGTACTATCCTTAACCTAGAAGCGCAACCTTCGACCTTTTTGATCCATCATAGGTGGTCGATACTAGATCACAGCGTATCCCTTCTTTAATCTAAGATGGTACTTGCATAGCATGCCAAGTCAGCACCACATCTTTCTCCTTAGCCTAGTCAGTGAAGTCTAGTCTGCCCTACACTTCTTGAATCTTGCGCAATGATGTTGTCAAGCCTGACACAGTGATTGTACGATAAAACCTTTCCTATAGGAAGATAGTTCCGGAAAATCAGTATTTCCTTTCAGTCTAATCCATCTTCCGAAAGCCCGTTCTCTTTTCATCTTAATTCCGATTTAGGCGATTCTTGTGTCTAAATGTTTCTAAAATCATCCCTATCCAACCATAGTGTTTTTAAAGTGTTTTTAATGATGTTTGGTATGTTGTTCTTAGTGTTTGCTTTGTGTTGTTTGTCGGTAATTCTCGCGATTAGTCGATAACGTTCCAGAGCAGTTCGAGGGACTTCAAGACCGAGATTTCGACAACACTGAGTAGCATTGGGAAAAAGGAAAGTGTCCTTGATCATCTTGAACCTATGTTTTTAAATGTTTTATTTTACAAAATTGCATGCAATGTCAATATGATGGGTAGTCACCTATGTTAGGGTTTTTCCTAGATTTTTCCTTATCATTCCTTGGAACCTAGATAGTTTATGGTTAGGTATTTTTGGTGGGTAGATTGCTTAGCCATGCTTTTGGGATGTTGAGAAGTGTCATAACCTTGACTAATGAACATATGCAACAATGGTTATTAATGTGTTAATGGTTTAGCAACATGGAACATTAGGCCTTGAGCAAAGTTGGATCGATGATGATGAAGTTATGATGTTGGGTTAGTGTTTGCTCAAGTGACCTAAGTAAGGACCGGTTCGTGGAGCGATAACCCAAGAAGTATCGTACCAACCATGAGACCTGGTATGGGACAGACCTAGCCTACTAATTAGTGGATCCCAGCTTTGTGCGTGCCAAACGGAAGAGTGGTTGTGTGGGGACGGCAAATGCCAGAACTATTTGGTTAGTGGTATGAGATGTGTAGTGGAAGGGAAGGGCGAAAACTTACTGGAGCTACAAGGCGCAAAAGGGGGCTTCTGGGTGGTGTGAATGCCACTTTGACGACGGTGAAACCTAGCGGGCATGCACATACTGGATGAAACTTTGTAACGGCTTTGAAGTGACTTTCCGGGTGACACACCACTGGCGTGTGTTAAGTGTCTAGCTAACACGGCAACATGGAAATCACGACTTGTGGGGAAAGCTGGACAACCTCTGTAGAGTGTAAAAACTGTTATAACAGCCGTGCTCACGGTTATGAGAGACTTGAATCCTCACATGATTAGTGGGTTGTGATTATGGGTTGTGGTTATGAGTTTGGTTATGGTTATGAGTTTGGTTGTGGTTATGGTTCTGTTACATGGAGTACTAGATGATTGTGATTTTGGTTATAGTACAGGGAGTACTAGACGGTTATTGTATGCAAGGTGAGGAGCTTTGTATGCTGTGTGTTAGACTGTATAGGTTACTTTCACTTAATAATTGTTTAATATTTTTGAGTCCAAATATGTTTTTATTACTCGCATTTACGTAAATATACCATGTGTTAGCCTATTCTTGATATAAGCCTGCATATCATTATCTTTCCCACACTTGCTGAGCGCGTCATGTGCTCACACTTGCTATTTTCCCTATGTTATGCGACATGTGTGCTGCTGCTCAGTGAGTGAAGATGTTGAAGATTATCAAGATGAGGTTGTGACGTTCTAGTCGCGTGTCTTTCGGTCGGTTGCTTGCGGTATTGTTGGGCACCAGTGCTTCTGTTCCGCTGTAGATATCTTCATAGAAGACAATATATGTCAATTGTTGTAAGAGTTTAACGTTATTTAATAAAAGTATTGCTTTTGTTACTTCACCTGTGACGTTCTTATGTGTGTTGAACATCCTGGACAAACATAAGCCACATCTGGTTTTGGCTGTTAAAACCGGGTGTGATAAATCATGTCCTAAGGTGCTATTGTTTACAACTTTAGCACCTAAATCATGTCCAAATTTTACGCTCCATATAACAAAGCACAATATGTCCACGCAGAGGTAGGAGGAGAAAGATTGTACGTGACTAGAGAACTGGGAGGGAAGATGAGTAGAGGACGGCCAATTTGATGCATGGCACCGTGGAGGCTGTCGTGTCCTCGAGCCCGTCGAAACCCACCTCGGCATTGGACATGACGAGGCACCACATGAATCCATAGTCCCATCTCCAGCTATTGTTGTTGTTGCGGTGATTTGTTTTGTGTTACTGGTGTTCTCATTCTTGATATCAAGGTGCATTTTTTTCTTTCTGTTTCCACTCTTGGTGTGTGTTTGTTGCATCGTTCAGGTTTCTGTCGACTGATTTGAATAGGTCTCTCCCTTGTACTTGCTTGTTGTTGTTCTCTGTTCATGTGTCTTATTTTCTCGATTGCTCGAGGTTACCTTTTGATCTGTGTGCTCCACTGATTCTCTCGTCTTGCAGCTGGATTTTGTTAATATATGCCAACTTTGTTTGGTTATCTCTAACGCCCTATCAAATTCCTCTCTTGCCCCCCATTCCATGGATACCTTGGTTAGTTCACAAGTAACCAATCGATTTCATCTTGTGTGTTGGCTCCGTTCTTATGAACTTTGTCATTTTTTTTTGTGTTGGCCTTTTCGGTTTTTACAGTTTGTGAGCATGATGTTCTTTTTTAAAACTCTCGTATAAAGCAAGGTTTTAGCCGTTCGTTTCATCCTCCATTCCAAATGTTCAACCTTGTTCTTGTTCGATCCAATCACTAACGCGACTCTTGTTTGATTGATCTTTGCTTCAGATACCTGAGACCGAATCCAGATTACCTCCTGCTCCCCAATGGCATCGACAACGACAACATGAAGCCGCAACCACCAGCCCCTATATCGAGCAAGGACCACGTCGCTTTGGCTCTCACCACCGATAGCTCCTTCCTCGAAGCGTATCTCGCTTCCACCTTGCTCGAGCCCAAACCACACGCTCGCACTCTGCAGCCACCAACTCCAGTGCCGACCCTTTCCACCATGGATTTGGGAAGAGGAGAGAAGCAGCAGTGGAGTTGGACAGCAGTAGCATGAGGAAGAATAGGGTGGCAGCGCACAGTGAAAAGAGAGGAGGGCGAGAGAGAATGGCGAAGAGAGAGGTGGCCATGCAGGCATGCCACATAGGCAGTTAAATGCTGATTAGGGAGATATGGACTTCGAATGGCACACTAAACAAGTTTAGGGACCCAAATCGGCACTTCAAGAGTTTAGGGACTTGAATGACATTGCATGTATTTTACTCAAAATTTTGAATGTAGTCTTCACTTTGTATTCCATCCGGGTTTGGTCTTGGAACAAAATGGATTGAGTGTTCCAGCCATTTCAGCGGTAAAAGAGCGAGACAATATGAGAGCATGACCGGTTCATTTTAAGAAGTTTATTCTGTCCATTTAAGAAGCACGCCAGAATAGAAAGGAAATAAGTGCAACGTAAGCAAATACATCAGCTCAATGCGATCACCAATCAGCACATTCAAAAAGATTTTGATCAGCAGTTTAAGAATTCAACTTATATGTTGTTAAGTAATTTTCATTTGTTGTTCATTACAACATTTGCCAATCAAATGGTGTTGGTGATAGATTCGCTTATGAACAAACAAATGAGGTTGGATGAGAAGCATGAATGATGATTTCTCAAATGAGCTGCCTAGATCATTTCCAGATGTTGATGACTGTAAATCTACTATCTAGAAAGGGGAAATTAACAAGAAGGCATCTGAGAGGATTTCAAGTTGTTTTAACATACCAAAATGCGAAATATATGCACACTACATAATTCACAACCAATGTGCAAGTGGCATTCTATAACGCTCAATTTCCAGAAAGCATTCAAACCACGACAAAATAGGCAATCACATGGTCCAATAAAATACACTAAAAACACAATAAGCGATAGTATTGCAACTTGGATGGTTTGTGAGATAAAGGTGCCTGACAACAACGTGGCATGACGCATGCATCCTCAGCCAAACTAAAATACCCAACTAAATTTTGTTCAATTTTCTACTCAGTTTTGCATTTCTTACCCCATTAATTTTAGATTTCTGGATTGGCGGAACATATCCAAACCTGAATGCCTACGTAATACTTCAGCACATACAAGCTAAATCATTAGCAAGCATTAAGGATCTGCAATACTGATTGCTTCTTTTAACAGTTTCAGCTCTGCATGCAACGTCTTGTATTGTCATTGAGTTGGTATTTTCTATGGGGCAAGGAAGGTTTGGAGCCACAAGTTTCTGGTTTACACCACAACGGAGGCTGGAAAATCGTGGAAACTATACTTTTAGCATAGGCAGAACCTAGTCTATAGCAACCTGACACTTACAAAAGCTAAAGGTTGAACCTTCAAGAAAATCTCATGGATACAGCAAGCTGCATAACAAGGAAAAAAGCACACACTCAATAGAACGATACTTATGTCACTCCCAATACAAAGCAATATCTTAGTCTTTCACATCATTTAGAAACTAGTGTAAATATAAACTCACACAGTACTTAGTGCCTATTAGTAGAACCTATCAATAAATATAGATATTACTTGTAGAAATTACATTCACTCAAATGTATTATTTTGCCGATGTCTTACCTCTTGGATTGTGTGCTCAAGCTCCAATGCATTTCTTAGCTATTTCTTCATATTGGATTTTGTACCCAGCTTATTTCTTATGGAAGACACTAGCTTCTTCTCTCTCTTCCTTTAATCACTTGTCACACCTTTATTGTACTTCCAGTGGGTGCATGCAACAATTATGCCAAACAAGGCATGCAAACCCTAAGCAAAACCAAGCAGATCACGTTATTCAAACTCTTTTTAGTGATTAGGTCCTTCTTTCTTACCGGCTCTAAATACCAGAACTTGAAATATGATTTTCCATCAAACAGGCACTCCTCACTTCTTCAAAAGTAGATTTAGCCAGCAACAAAAAAGATCAAAATCTCCACAGAGCAAAAGGTTCAATGTGCTCTTGTGTCAGTGTGTCACACTGGCACCTCGGTCCAAAACTTTGGGCACACCATATCTACTCCTCAACAAACTGCTCTCCACTAAATCCGGTATAACTCTACAGCAATCTGAAGTCTCGGTAAGCTTTACACGCTAAACCATCAGCCTAATCTTATACATCTCCACACAAAACAGCCACATTGCTAGGGCTGCCTCAAAGCTTTGACTAGGGAAAACAGGGAGGATAAGAAAAATGATATCCTATGCTGTTTGGATTTGTTCAAGTTGTAACATGTGCATACCCCAAAGCCCTTGATGCACCGATCGTTGCCGCTTAGAATTGCGGGTGCAACGCAGAGCATCGACAATTACAAATCTAGACTCATGTCACCATATAATTTTTCATAACTATTTTGATAATGTTTTAAACTTTCAGAGCACCGGAATGCAATATTTTTAAAAAATTTAAAAATTAAATTTGCAAAATTCAAAATAGAAAAATATATTTGTAATTTTTTATTTAAAAAATAAAAAATTGACCGTTCGACCTAGATGGTTCAACGCTGTGCCAATGAGGATTTGGTGTGGAGGATGGAGGATATTTAACTTTTTGCCACACTACCAGATGACGCACGTTAAAATACCACTATCGGATTCACTCGCTCAAATGCCACCCGTCCCATGTTCCCTCATGAACAGTACTTAAGAGTTCAAAAAATGCACCAAAAAATGTGTCGCTTTTTGTACATGCTCTATAATTCGTAAGCAACCTATTTTAACTGATTCATCTAAAAATCTTGTGTAGAATTCAAACTAAAATTCTCCAAAAGGTGCTACTTTTAAAACTTATAACAATTTTTAAGGCCTCACAAAAATTCCCCAAAAATCTGGAAAAAATCACTAATATTACTCTAATGTAATGTACTAATTTATAAAATTATTTCTCACCCTAGGTTCTAAGGCGAAAAAGTGAGTTCCTTTGTAATGTCTATTTGTTAGTACTAATGCTCATTTTCTAATAAATGGGCATTACAAAGGAACTCACTTTTTCAACTTATAACTTAGGGTGGGAGATAATTGTAGAAATTAATGCATCATATTAGAGGAATATTAGTGATTTTTGTTCAGATTTTTTGGGAATTTTTGTGAGCCCTTAAAAATTGCAATAAGTTGCAAAAGTAGCACCTTTTGGGGAATTTTAGTTTGAATTCTACACAAGATTTTTAGATTAATCTAGTTAAAATAGGTTTCTTATGAATTATAGAGTATGTACAAAAATCGACATATTTTTTTATGCATTTTTTGAGCTCTCAGATACTGTTTATAAGGGGAACATGAGGCCAGTGTTATTTGAGCAAAGGAATCCGGTAGAGTGGCGTTTTGACATGCGTCATTCGGGTAGGTGATAAAAAGTTAAACTAGGCAGATTGGCACGCTTACGTTGCATCTTTTTTTTTCACAGAACATGACAAAAGAAGATTAAAAAATTAGATTCACCAATTTTGGGCATCTCATATTTATTTATGAATTTATTAATATTTAACACATGCATTTAATTATGGGAAAAACAATATTATTTTTGTACATACACATAATTTTAATATGTAGACGACAGTAATACAAACCTAACAAAATTTGTTTCATATTTTTTTTGAGTTTTAGATATTTTTCTGTGCATTTTAGATTATTTCAGCTGATTTATCAATATAACTATTATACCTTTAAAAAATTGTATTATACATATAAATATACATATACATATATACATACATACACGTATATACATATCCATATATACATACATAGGGCCCACATAAACAGTAACTACAGTGCTTAAGCCCCTAGCATCGCTCCAATTCTTGGAGCTTTAATATACAGTATTGATTCCCCGGAAGATGGACGACGACCAGTTTTTTGGACCATGCTCCCTAGTCCACATCAAATTCTCGTGGGCCATCCCTGTGACTGACTATTGACGGGGTATCCCATCCGCGGGCATCTCAACATGCTAAAATTAGGATTCGAAAAAGAGAAAGGTGCTAGAATCATACATTACCTCTTAGCCATCGTCTAGTTGGTCTGGAAAATGGGATCAATGCATTATGCTCTCATCATTACCAGCAACTTCTTTCCTAAAAAAAGGTTATTCCTATCAGTTATCGGTGACATCACCATCCATGAAGCTTCGGACGAGCGACCGAACAAGCGAAGCCTACGACTACGAGCGATCCACGATGGCATCAGGTGACCGGCGGCACGGTGGGAGCTCGTGCCACTGCCACGGCGGCCCCGGTGTTGCTGGCCGGTCCTGTACCCTCTAGCCACCCCGTGCCGTTCGTTCTACCCGCACCAGCTAGCGCGCCTCGTCTCACCACTCTTCACCTTCTCACCGCGCCGCCGTTTTGCTCTTGCAGTCTTGCACTCGTGCAGTCGCAGCAGTCAAAAAAAAGCCAACAAACTTAGATGCGCAGCAGGAAACGCGGCGCGCTGTTGCTGGTGCTACCTGAGATTATATCTCTAATCTAATTTAATTTAGACGTGTTAGCTGTGTGGTGCGTGACTGCGTGTATTCTTCAGCGCTTAAAAAAAAACGCGGCACGGTAGAAGAAAAACGGCCAGATCCCAAGGCCCGCTGCGACGTGCCGATCCCGATCCCCGCGCTCACCTACTCCGCCGCGGCATGTGACAATCTCCTCCGTCTCTTTTGCTCCGCTCGCCTCGAGCCAGATGCGGCGGAAGGCCAACGACCGAGGGCGACGCACTCGGCGGTGGTGGTGCCTTGTACCCCGTGACAGCGACATTCTTTTCTTTCACCGTGCCGTCTCCCCAAACCCCACCCCCGACGCCTCGCCCCCGCCCCTCGTTGCACTCCACCGCGGCCTCCTTATATAGAGCCCACTCGGCCACTCTCTCCGTCCACCCCTACGCGCGCCCGCTTGCTCGCCCTCCCCATGGACGGGTAGGACTGCAGTGGCGGCGCGGAGGCCGGAGTGCGCACCGACACGTTGGGTGGCGGCGGGGGCGGGGATGGGGCTGCTGTCGAACAGGGTGGAGCGGTCGGAGATCAGGCCCGGCGACCACATCTACACCTGGAGGGCCGTCTACGCCTACTCCCACCACGGTACGCCCTCTCCTCGGCCCCCTTCCCCCCGGTGACGACGCAGTTTCCTGCGCTTCTCGAGTCCCTGCCGCGAATTATCGCCGATGGTGCAGATCCAGTTGCCCCACCGGCGCTGTGAATTCAGTCGTCGAGTGTGCAGAGTGAAGTAGGCCGGATTTCTTGCCCGCGCCGGGTCAATGTGGGCGCGTTTCCGCCGCCGGTGTGATTTCGGTCAGGGTTGTGCTTTGCTTGGTCCGTTTGCCGGTACGACCAGTAAGTGCGCGTGTCCTCGCGTCCATGTTTCGTCGCAACTGGGCAATCTGTGAAGTTTACTGCTTTCTGCTTTCCTTTCTGAATTTCTCTGCAAAGCCCTCTGCTTGACGCATCGATCGCTTGTTTGGTAGCAGATGCGCATCAAGGCATCAACCATGCATGCTAATTCTTTTTATTTTATTTTTTAACACCGAATCTTCTTCCCGGGGCATTCATCGGAGGTTTTTAATGAGGTGTGCAAGACCGGGTTCGAACCCCCTACCGACTCCTTCCACCTGTTCGCATGCCAATTCTTGTGCTCACTTCCATTAATCTGTGAAATTGACGAATTGTCACGGTATCAGCTTGGTGGCAGTAGCTCGCTGTAACGGGGGGAAATCGGGGGATACACAAGATAGATATTGATGCCATGTTTCTACTCCATCTCATCTGACCTCAGTTTGTTAGGCATGGAATTGAGGCCTCAGCTGAAGCTCCCATACCCTGTCCATAAATGCTTCCAGATGGCTAGGATGCCACATGCTGCGTCCTTTGCGTTCCATGTGGAGCAAACGACACTTGTTGTCGTTCACCTACTGCTAACCAACATGTCTGTCCGTATCTGCGCTTCGTTGTTTCTTGTGTGGAGTAGCCTACTTATTGCTCATTCGAGGTTGCTTGCAGGATAGAAGCATGATGTAAGGCTGACCCATACTTTACTGAACCTGATAAGTGACTAGTTTAGAATTTAGTTACTATGAACTCATATCACCAAAGTATCCTATGCTAATTTGTTGAATTATATTTAGTCATGTTGACTAGTTGAGATTTTTAGATCAACGTTACCTTTTGTCTTTGCTACTTTTTTATCTGAGGACTTGTCTTTGATACCTAGCTACCCCGAGCTGCATTTACCACGGTTCTTTTTAGTTTGCATCGCTTTACTTTTATTCAGCATAGATCTTTGATCTCCATTTAGGAAGCGTGAAGGACACTTCTACACCGTGTCACTATGTGCTATGTGGACTGTGTGTCTCCACAATCTATTCTTTTTATTGTCAGATGCAGTGTTTTACCTATTGCAGTGGTCCTTTATGGCCAAATAACACTCAAAAGGCCCATATCTAGGGAGGACAAGGTATGGGTCCTGCGTTACCTGCATCAAAAAGCTGTAATATTTGTGAAATATATGTCCTGTTTCCCCACTTGGCCCATTCTCCTGCATAACATCTCTTGTGTGGCTGTGGATGTTTTTCAAGGATTACCTTTTCATTTCCATCATGCTATTCACAAACGGAGCAATATCTAAAGCAATTTTAATTTATTAATCTTCAGTTTTGAAATTCCTTTACAATGCTTCTTAACAAAATTTTGTTGTGTTGTTCATGTGCAGGTATTTATGTTGGAGGAAGCAAGGTAGTCCATTTTACACGAAAGAAAGAAGCTGAATCTGGTACAGATTCATCCGACTCCACTTCCATCCTGATCTCAGAGGCTCCATTAGAGTGCCCAACATTCCCTGATTGTGGATTTCAGCTGCCCAATAGTGGTGTCGTGCTCACTTGCTTGGACTGCTTTCTCCGCAACGGTTCCCTCTACTGCTTCGAGTATGGTGTGCCATCCGCAGTTTTCCTTGCAAAGCTTCGTGGAGGAACCTGCACCATTGCCCAATCAGACCCACCGGAGGTTGTCGTTCCCCGAGCCATGTACCTACTTCAAAACGGGTTTGGAAACTATGACATATTTGAGAAGAACTGCGAAGACTTTGCACTCTACTGCAAGACCGGGCTTCTACCTGTTGAGGAACCTGGCATTGGGACTAGTGGGCAAACGTCTTCTGCCATCGGCGTGCCATTGGCAGCTCTTCTCTCCAGTCCATTTAAGCTTTTCGCTGCTGGTCCACTTGGAATGGCCACCATCACTGCTGGCATGTACTGTGCTGGTAGATACATAACTGACATAGGAGTAAGGAAGGATTTAGCGAAAGTTGAAGTGGAGAATTTATCATCACACCTTGGTTTCCGCCTTGTTGAAGATGAAGAATCAGTGAACAAGCAAACAGAAAAGGTGAAGACCTTGCTCCCTATGAAGAGGAAACGCGAAAGGTGACTGTGACAATACAGTTTGGGAGTATAAACTTGTCTGCCCTTCACAGATAGTTGGTGCAGAATTGTGGATAATTCAGAATAGAGTATATTTCGTTGTAATAAGATTGGTATCGATGTGTACCTGCAGAATGTGCTCTGATTTGATTTGGTGCACACCTCACATGAACAGTTGAACTACTTTATATACTAGATATGCGATGGAAATTGGATTACTGAATCACTATATCTAGATTTTGTTCCATGTTTGTTTGCTCTGTGATAGCCCACATGCAAGTCATGTTGTCTGCTCTTTTTCTCCTGCTGCAATTACCAGTTTTATTCTTTACTGGTCTGTAAAATGATGGCTTCCAGACTCTGGGAGACCACCATTTCTGGAGTTACTGGAAAGGGCAAACTGTCGGCATTGTTGTTTTCATCAGTTATCATGTATGAGTAGATCTTTCGCCCTGACCTGATGATTGTATAATGACAGCGTGCTCGGATTCTACCAGATGTTGTCACAGTCTCACAGAGGAAACTTCAGCACCTTTTTGCATGTGGAAGAGGTTCTGTAGCTACAGGGCAAAGATGCTTGTTGTTTCCTTTGGAAATTACCTGCATCCATAGCCTTTCCTTTTACCTCTCTTTGTGTTCTACCTTTAATCATTGATCTGGTACTGGTAGACCCTCCACCAACCTGTTTTTCTTTGTTTTCTCATTCATCTGGATCACATTGGCCACGTTGTGTGTTGAGATCTGGGCATCGATTGAGCCAGAAAAGTGGCAGTGCCTGGACCATTGTTTCAGAGTACAGACTGGTAGTCAGAAAATATTATCTTCAACTGCACTGGGCTTCCTTGTCAGTTGATCTGGTTGACTTGTATTGTACTGGTGTGTAAGTACGGGATGCTACTGGAAATCACGTGAGGAGTATTATACATTTTGTATGGTTGAGCATGGGATTAGCGATTGGCAAATAATGTCTCCTTCCTCATGACACGTCTGGTGTGTAGTTTTATGATATTTCAGATTAGTGAAAGTTACTCTAGGTAAGAATAGAAACAATCAAAATGAGTTGCGAAACCTGGAGAGGAGTTGGCATATGTGGACAAAGAGGTTTGGATCCAAATACCTGGGATTTAGTTCAGAGTTGAACTCACTCGGGCAAGAGGGATCAAATTAGCAGTGTTCTTTGTCCCTGTACTGATCCAGAATTGGAAGTTAGCAGTTTGTTTTAGCTCAAAATTTTCAGCCGGAAATGTGTGCGGACTGGACTGCCATGTGGTGATTGAAAAGAGCATTTGCAGTTTGTTTTCGCTTCTTTTGTTTGTCCAGGCCCAATGCATATTGAAGCCTGTATCTGTATGGATTCAGATCACGGTCTATGTCACTGCCTCACTGGAACTTCAACAGCAGAAACGTTGTCCCATTTGTGCCGCTCAAATTGGCCCAAATGTTTTGAGAAGCTCTGCAAGGTGGCGTGTGTCCTGACCAACAGTTGGTCTACAATGCTTCAGTTTATCTAGTTTCTCTCTTTTTTATAAAGGAAGTTTTAAATTGCTTGAGCACTTTAGGTATGGGGTAGAAGCATTTTCTCTTTTGTTCTTTGTTTGGCGGAGCTGCATTCTTCTTACATATACAGACATTCAGATAATGTATTTCAAAGGACTTCAATTATTGTGACAGACTTGCAGCTTGCGTCTTGCAACTTGTTTTCTAGCCATTACAGAAAAAAAGCTAGCCATAGAGGTATACCAACCGTGCAAGACAGAAAGAACAAAGGATAGGAACAAGAATGCCATGCGGGCACTAACGCCGTGGCTGTTTCCTGCACTCCTCTGCATCTGCCTGAATAAGCAAGGCCGGCTTCAGGTTCCAGCGGTCTGAAACTTGCATTTTTTTTTCTTTCTGAATCCTCTCAAGGTGGACATAATAATTCATTTCTTTACAGGAGTGCGAGGTCCAGTTCACATTCTTGGCGCTACAGCGTCGATCAGTGCGGATCTTTTAAATAAACAAAACACAAAAGTCGATTAGTGCTGATGACAAGAGGCACATAGCATTTGTGCTTTGTCTTTGTAGTACATCACTGCACCTTCTTTTGCATAGGTTATCCACGTACCTCAGTGATGGGCACGAGTGTGCAGGGAATACGGCTGCACCGCCGTGCAGGCGTTATCGCTCGGTGGCGAAGCGGCCGACGGTCACAGAGACAAGGCGCCGGTGTCGACCATGTAGCTAGGTAGCTCGTGAAATGTCGGGGTCGTTTTCCGGTACTCTACGCCTAATTTAGGCAGTTAGTTTACCCGCTATGTTCAGTAGTTTTTGTTCGGTTTCCTCTGGATTGACCGAGCAACTCAGTCTGTTGATTTTCTTCTTATCACAATAGACAAGTCTCATACGGATTCGTTTACAACATAGACAAGGTCTTAGTGTTCATCAACATCATTCTTTGCTGCAGTGGTGAACGCAACGAAATCACAGAGAGACTTGTCGTCTTCCTCCTCCTCCATCATATCTCCCTCTTTTTCTACTTCTTTTGCAAAAATTGGAGGAGTACGGGGGAGTGGCAGACGGTGAGGGTTGAGCCCCTCCTGTCGAAAATTTCTATCGTGTAACCGTTACACACATCAATTTATGTAACAACTCAACCAAAACCCTATGTTAGAGGTTATAAATTTTTTTAACAAATATATGATAGTGTAGAGAAAGCTATCATCTACCATCTCATGAAATTTGAACTTAAACAACAACTTGTGCAGGGAGGAAAAAAAACAAAAAAATCTTTATCCAAGTTATTGTTTCTCTCCTACTTAAAAATAACCTAATGCCTCCTATCGTCCCGCTTCGGTTCCTACTCCCGCATCACCTGGCGTACACGCCCAAATGTCCTGCATCCCTGTCCATCGTCTGCCCGCCTGCTCTCCCACGATCTCCGCCGCAACTCCGCTTCGGTTCCTACTCCCGCATCATCTTGCTGCAA
The DNA here is from genome assembly GCF_958298935.1 of Phragmites australis. Lineage (NCBI taxonomy): Eukaryota > Viridiplantae > Streptophyta > Magnoliopsida > Poales > Poaceae > Phragmites > Phragmites australis. The sequence goes on from NC_084940.1 coordinate 2,270,124, forward strand.
ATTATTTGCTCATTTTTAGATGAGGTGATAAACTGCATAACGGGTTATGATATCTTTTTGGAGGGGTACTATCAGATGCGCCAACAGTATATACAGTTAAAGGACAATCCGAAAAATTTAGTTTGGCAGGGGAATAGTAGTAAGGTTTTCCGGTTAAATCAATGGATACTAGGTTGAAATGCAAAGATTCATGTTTCCCTCAAAATTTTACTTGCCAAGTGAAATTCCTCTTAAGATTAAAGTTTTTATTTGTCTTGTGATTAAAAATATCATTCTGATTAGAGATAACTCATAATTTTGCAAAGAGACTGTCGGAGGATTAAAGATTCGGTCGGAGGGATGATCCTAAATAAGTTCGTCGGAGAAATAAATGGAAGCGGAAGTAAATGCAACGGAGTTTAGGCAGGTTCGGACCACACGGGGGCGTAATAACCTACTCCTGTATGTATGCAATTACTTACCCTGAGGGGATCCCTCAGGGATATATCTGGTTACAAGGATATATTGCCTAACTAAAAGCTTGAGGCTCCTTGTTCTAGCTCTGCTCAGGCATGCTTGCAATGTTTTCGTCTGAGTGTGGCACGGTCGATTGCTTGGGCTTGTCTTTTTTTCCAATTGTTCTCTCCTCCAGTGTTTCAATATCTCAATCTCTCTGTATGCCGATCCTTTTATGCACTCGTCGGCCGCGACATACCCCGAACAGGAAGGAATGGGCATAAGTTCCAAGACACCACGACTGAGAAAGACGTCATCATTTTCTCTGGGCAAAGTGACAGGGGCAGTGGAAAAACGCGGCGCGCGTCCGGTCACTCGTCACTGTGGACGCCCTGGCGACGGGCGCCGTTGAGAGGGCCCACCGGGCAGCCACAGAGGCACCCGGCGTGCCCACCCTGTCTTGTTCCTCTGCCACGGCAGGGCGGCAGGCGGAACGCCTTGATCCTGGCAACGTTATCCCGAGATACACCGGATGGTACGGGACAGGACCCGTGCAATTAATGGCCCCACGCCTCTCTGCCAAAGCATGGCAGGGACTGACACTGCGGCGGGAGCAGTTGGGGATGTCAGGCCGCGCACGCCCATTAAATGCGGCCTCGGACCTCTGACTGGTTGACACCTCATCGGTGGGCCCCTCAGGGGCCCTTCTGGGTCATCGGGGCACCGAGTGCTCGGGGGTACTGTTCACCTCCCTGAGCACTCTCGCACGAACCTTCGGGGAACCTAGTGCTCGGGGGCCACCACGTGCAACCCCGAGCACTCTCTCCCGAGCACTTTTGCACTGACCCCTCGGGGAATCGAGTGCTCGGGGGCTGCCACGTGCTACCCCGAACACTCTCTTCCGGAACTTAGCTCTTTTGATCGTCGGGGGACTAGGGTGCTCGGGGGCGACCGGGCACCTCCCCGAGCACTTTCTTCCCGGTACTTGGACTCTGTGGGTCATCGGGGAACTGGGGTGCTCGGGGACCAGAGGCTGTGGCCCCGAGCACTTTCTTCCCGGTACTTGGACTCTGCGGGTCATCGGTGAACTGGGGTGCTCGGGGACCAGAGGCTGTGGCCCCGAGCACCTTCTCTCGGAACTTATATTTTTCTCATCCCACAGGAGGGACCTCGCGGGATGGTGACACGTGGCGGACGGCTGACCTGGCTTCGGGACTCAGGGACATCCGGTTCCTGATACACCGACAGAGACAAAAGAACCTGGATAATTTAATGTCATGCAGTGCTTGAGCTTATTTCAAATTGGAAATTGTTAGACATTGTCTCAATTATCAATCTGATGATTTAGACCTTCAAATCACATTTACCTGCACGACTTAAATTAGTACAACTTAAGATTAGTAAAACTCACTACTGTATATGTGGATTTATTATGGAGAATTTGACTGATAAGAAAAAGAAGAAGTGCTCAAAGCAGAGTGCGACGTGAATTAAGAACATCGTCTACAGAGAGGTTCTTACACCATAATCAAAATATTTTTTATTGCTGACTTTTTTAATTCACACAATAGTCGAGATATTTAGATCTATATGATGCATGCGAAAGATCGCCAGATGATAAGGAGGCAATTTTGCTTTCCACGTCATTAGATTTTGTAGTATCAAAATGTCGTTTGTGTATTTATGTTTGACACGAATAATTTAATATTTATTTGTAAGTATGTTTAGGTGAAACAATTTAGAGTATCATTGTAATGTAAGTTATTTTTGATTATACAACTATTTTATAAGTCTAGTTTTTCTCTTTATTTTATATCATCGCAACAGTACCAAACACGATTGAATAAAGGTACCGGAGCAATGCACGGATACTGAATTAGCGAGCTAAAAAAATTATGAGATGATAGATGACAGCATGTTCTACACTATAATATTTTTGTTTGATTTTTTTATAACTTCTAATATAATATTTTTGTTAATCGGTTACATAAACTAATTTTTATAACAGTTACATAGAATTTCTCCGTCCCGCCCACCTGAAAAGATCCGCCTCTGCCTCGCTGAAACACGCGAAGGCCAGCGACGACCTCTGGGGAATCAACGACCGCGATGCACACAGCACGCGCGCAACGCAAACGCTAGTACGAAACAGCGTGGCCCCTACAGGCCCACTAGTCCACCCGATGGGTATCTGATCCGCCGCTCCACCGCCGCTCCGCCTCGTGAGCCTGTCACGTTGCGTTGGCTGGCCTCTTTCGCCACGGCACGCGCCCCAGCGGCACCGGACCCGGTATATATCCGCTCGGGCCCAGGTAGCGCGGCCGGTGCAAGCGCAACAGAACCCCACGACACGGGCAGCAAGCGGCGGTGCACGTGGATCGATCGATCGATCGGTCGATGGCGAACGGCGGGGAGGCGGAGGCCAACGCCGGCGGGGGAGGCAGGGGGAGCAGGAGGAGCGTGCTGGTGACGGGCGGCGCGGGGTTCATCGGCACGCACACGGTGCTGCGGCTGCTGGAGCAGGGCTACGGCGTCACCGTCGTCGACAACTTCCACAACTCCGTCCCCGAGGCGCTCGACCGCGTCCGCCGCATCGCCGGCCCCGCCCTCTCCGCCCGCCTCGACGACATTCGCGTACGTACCCACGCGCCCCTGCGGCTAAGCAGCGCCGTCCTGTCGATGCCTTTCTTGCTCCATCGTCACGCGTGCAAATCAATCCTCTCCTCCTCCTCCATGCGTGGCTTCCACCTAGCAGATGATTGACTGCATGCTTTCCTGGTTTCAGGGGGACTTGAGGAGCATCGATGATCTGGAGAAGGTCTTCGCCGCCAAGAGGTGACTGATCCATGCATCAAAGTGTCCTTCTACAAACCAAGCAGCACTTGCTGTCATTCTTTCAACCTGTCCATTGTGATCATCCATGTCCAGGTACGACGCCGTGATCCACTTCGCCGGGCTGAAGGCCGTGGGGGAGAGCGTCGCGCACCCCGACATGTACTACGAGAACAACATCGTCGGCACCATCAACCTCTACAACACCATGAAGAAGCATGGGTGCAACAAGGTAGTCATCGAAGTTCCGTGCTCATTCAACCCAGCCTTTCTCCAGGTTCTGGATGCTCCGCATCTCGCGACAAGGATACACCGCACGCGCGTGGTGTCGAGTGTCGACACGACATCTCTGACGTCGAGCGTGCTGCGTGCAGATGGTGTTCTCGTCGTCGGCGACCGTGTACGGCGAGCCGGAGGCGACCCCGTGCGTCGAGGACTCCAAGCTGCAGGCCGCCAACCCGTACGGCAGGACCAAGGTAGAATCACGACGCCAAACTGCCAATCGCGTTGTGGTTCACGCCCCGTTGACAGCGATCGATGTACAGCGACAGCGACGCTCTTGTCGCGTGCCGGTTTTGCAAGCCCTGACGGCATCGGTTGCTGCCGCAGCTTATCCTGGAGGACATGGCGCGGGACTACCACCGCGCGGACCCGGAGTGGAGCATCGTCCTGCTGCGCTACTTCAACCCCATCGGCGCGCACAGCAGCGGCGAGATTGGGGAGGACCCCAAGGGAATACCCAACAACCTGCTGCCCTACATCCAGCAGGTCGCCGTCGGCAGGCTGCCCGAGCTCAACGTCTACGGCCACGACTACCCCACCCGAGACGGCACCGCGGTGGGTGCCCCTACTTCTCCCGTACGAAATCGTCACAAACAGTCGCTGACATCCACTGTCAGCAGCGCCCAGTTTGCAAAATGGTTTTGGTTGGAAACCGAAAGTTTGTAGCATTTGTATGTTGAATTGGCCGTAATCTCTTTTGGTTTTGGTGTCTCAGATCAGGGACTACATACACGTCGTCGACCTGGCCGACGGCCACATCGCAGCGCTGAACAAACTCTTCGACACTCCTGACCTCGGTACGGCGCTGCCGAACACTTCGGGCACGCATGCTCAATCGCATCCACTTAACCATACTGTCTCGTGGCCCTCTTGATTTTTTTTTTTTTTTGGGTAGGTTGTGTGGCCTACAATCTGGGCACAGGGCGAGGCACATCCGTGCTCGAGATGGTGGCGGCGTTCAAGAAGGCCTCCGGCAAGGTTTTTATCCGTGCATGGCTGGCTCATGTTTTTGCTGACCCTGGTCCCTGGGAGAAAGGGATGGAACTGACGTTTCTGGCTGCAAAACTGCAGGAGATTACCACCAAGTTTTGCCCCAGGAGGCCCGGCGATGCGACGGAGGCTTACGCGTCCACTGAGAAGGCCGAAAGGGAGCTCGGCTGGAGGTAATTGCTATGAACAGCGACAGCTCCTGTCCTCTCCCAAATTTTGTAGCTTGTCAGTAATTGATTATTGATGCTCTTATTTCTTGCCAAAACAAAATACAAACTGAGAGCTGAACTTCTTGGTGCAGAGCCCAGTATGGAGTAGACGAGATGTGCAGGGACCAGTGGAACTGGGCCAAGAAGAACCCGTATGGCTATTGTGGCAATGCTGAAAAGAAGTAAAGAGGATTATCAGAACTCTGGACCGAATTGTCCATATTTGTCTGAAACCTTTAAATGGAAGATGTAATAAGTACAAACCATTCAAATGTACCTACAAAGTTTCATATCGTATATCTTCTTGCCGGATCAGTCGGTTTATAGTAATTGGACGATTTTGGGTTGGCTTGGACTGACTCGTCCCATAAGCTGGGCTCGAATGGTATAGCTAATACTTCCTTTGGTCCTTCACACTATTAAGCGTTCACCACTCACAAGAAAAGGCAGCACCATACTGAGGATATATGCAAATTCTAGGTTTGCGAAGCTACGCAAAATTTTAGTGAACTTTGCTTTTATGGTGAACTTTGGCTAGCTATTTGTGGTGAACTTTGGCTATTTGTTATATTTACTTTATCTTCGCGATAATCATTGGTTACGTATTTCTTCGGTTGCAGAGGTTAGGATATGAGTGTGTCATTATCTGTAAAAAAATCCCCCTCTTTTTAGTGTGTCCATGCTACTAAACACTATAAATTCACAATAAGTCATGAGATGATAATTATAATATAAAATCCGTAGAGCTCTTGTCATCGAATGAAAAGAAAAGTTAGAACCATAATGAGAAAACAAATGGGATTACCCTCGGTTCCTGCTCCTAGTTCATAAACACGATTTTTTAAAACTCAAATGATGTACCCTGGACATCCTAGTGCAACACGACTAAAGACTTCTGACAACTTCCAGCCGTCTTCAGTTCTCTCTATTTCAGCCTCCACGTCATCTACAAACAACACTTTGAATCCTCTCTCTTTAAGAATCTACTCTCACAATTAAGCGGTCATGCATTTTGGTTTGCACCCAAACCATAATCCCTCTTCCCGTTTTCCAATTTGAGGCACAGTAACCCCATCCCACGGTTAATCTCTTGCAACCCATAATTTCGTTAAAAGCCTGTTACGGTGTTACCCCTAAATCGATTAGCGCCACACACAAATTTGACATAACCGGTAGTCAATGCTTGGGTAACAAATGTGAGATGCAAGGTTATGGCAGTGGCTCCTGTTTCCGCGAGGAGAAAGCAGAAAGATATCTTGTTTTTGCGTTGACTAAAGGCAGATTAGAAAGGGTCACATCCCTACGGTTACCATCCATTTCATCTAAAGTATTTATATTATCATCTCAAAAATAAGTATTCTTATTATACTCCTCGGCACTACATTTCTTTTTCTCTAAAAAAGTGGTTAAAAGAATGAGGTTGACTCTTCAATGCTAGTTTAAATTCTATGCAGGTGAGGGAACATCCACTCTAAATATAAGTAGAATTTAAATCCCATGTTCTAAATTGGACTGGCATCGTGCACTTCTGTGGACAATATAATGATAATGAATAGGTCATATTTTTGTTAATCATTCATGCCTAAAAAAAATGAGAAAAGGACTTTAGTTGGTTGGCAACCATTATGTAAAAGTACTCTGTTACTCCTCCACTACCCTATATTTGAGTTGATATTTTTCACAATCTAATACAACTTTAACCATCACTACATTATCTTTGTATGCGAGTAACCATTACTTTATCTAACTTTAACTATTAGTCATCTAAACTTTTTGATAATAAAAATCAGTTAAGACATAATATTATGCAAGTTCTTTTACAGACAAATTAAGTGAGGTAGTTCTCATATATCTAAACTTGACCATTCTCTGTATATGGATACTCTAATTTCGAAGTTTCTTTTTTTTTTTTTCGAAAAACCATGAGCAGGAGCACTGCTCTTTCATTTAAGTAAAAAAAGAAAAAGAAAAAGAAAATATGGCCAGGGATATTGCTTGCTAAACGAGCTTCGGCCGATCACAAACTATCCGTCTTAGCGAGATTTCAAGTTTGATGAATCCGAACACTTGATCGCAAACCATGATCAAAGTTGGCCGCACGATGACGAAAGAAAGAAAGAAAAAAAAAAACAGCACAAAAATCTTATCACATCCAGCATCCGTGGCCCTACGGTCGACACGTGTCCCCTCCAACCTGGCCATCCCGGCGCCTACCTGAACCTTCGAGAAGGAAGGGGGGCGAAAAGTCCAGGGAACCTTCGCGCACTTTCGCTCCCCCACACACCTCGCGGAGAACCAAATCCTTCTCTATCTTCAATCGTAGCCGTCCGTCACACACACACGCTTGATCTGACAGCCAAAAACACCGCCGCATAGAGATATCTATGAGGCCGGCCCCACCCGCCTGGCTAGCTTAGTCCCGGTCGAGTGGTTTTTTTGTCGCAGCCCGGTTCACAAAATGGGTCGGGTTTTTTTTTCTCGTGCTGGCCTCCCGTTGAACTATAAAAAATTCCTAATCCGCAATCGAAGCTTCCAGAAGGCTTCTTCTTCCGTACCTTCCACCCAACGCGAGGCGGCTTTCCCGCATCTGGAAACTTCGGTTTCCCCGACTCAGATCCGGCCGGGCGGCGGTGGTCAGATGGCTGAGCAGATCGGCGCTGCCGCCGCGGAGGCCGCGGCCAGTGAGCCGCCTGCGCCTGCGCCTGTCCCGGCGCCGGCGCAAAGGTCGCTGCTGACGCCGTTCCTGACGAAGACGTACCAGCTGGTGGATGACATGGCGGTGGACGACGTGATCTCCTGGAACGACGACGGCTCGACGTTCGTGGTGTGGCGGCCAGCGGAGTTCGCGCGCGACCTTCTTCCCAAGTACTTCAAGCACAACAACTTCTCCAGCTTCGTGCGGCAGCTCAACACATACGTACGTTACGTGCTCGATTGACTAGACTCCTTGGGTTGGGGCTTGGCTTGGATTGATGTAGAGGGCCATGGCGGTGATGTGGAATTTGCTTGGTTGTGACGTAGGGATTTAGGAAGATCGTGCCGGACCGGTGGGAGTTCGCCAACGACTGCTTCCGCCGAGGGGAGAAGCGCCTGCTCTGCGATATACACCGCCGGAAGGTGGCGCCGGCTCCAGCCGCGCCCGCGCAGGGCTTGGCGACGGCCGCAGCGGCGGCAGCGGCGTCCGGGGTGGTAACGGTGGCCGCAGCTCCGATTCCCATGGCGCTGCCGGTGACGCGGCCGGGCTCACCGGCGCTCTCCTCGGACGAGCAGGTCCTGTCGTCCAACTCCGGCTCCGCGGAGGAGCACCAGCTGGCGCCGTCAGGCTCCGGCGGGAGCGGCAGCAGGTCCGCGTCCGGCGACATGGGCGAGGAGAACGAGCGTCTCCGCCGCGAGAACGCGCGGCTGACCCGCGAGCTCGGGCAGATGAAGAAGCTCTGCAATAATATCCTCCTCCTCATGTCCAAGTACGCCACCTCCCAGCAGCTCGACTCCTCCGCGGCGCTGTCCTCCGTCGTCAACTGTTCGGGGGAGTCATCGGAGGCCGTGCCCCCTCTTCCACCCCTCCCCCCGGCGATACTCGAGCTGATGCCCTCGTGCCCGGCCCTGGCCACTGCTGCCGCCGGCCTCGCAGCCGACGCGGGACCCGACGCGGCCGCGAGGCTGTTCGGCATATCCATCGGGCTGAAGCGGTCGCGAGACGGCGACGGCGAGGACTCGGCGGACCACGGCGCCGGCGCGGAGGTGAAGCCGGAGACGTCGGATCCGCATTCAGGCAGCAAGGAGCAGTCGCCGGACCAGCACCCCTGGCCCATATACCGGCCCACGCCCGTGTACCACTCGACGCGGCCCTGCATCGGACCGGACCCAGGGGCCGGGTCCGACCAAGACGGATCCAACTCCAGGTGAGTCCGCCCGCTCCACCCTGTAGAAGCTTCTAGCATCAGTTAATTAATTAATTACCATGTATTATAAGCAGCTAATTATCACTGCTAGACATAATAATAATGTTTTTCTTTGGCTTGGCTAGTTGGGGATTTGGAAACTCCTCTCTGTTGTTGTTGTAATCCGTACGCCCCTTTCCCTGATGCTTGTGTATAAAATCTCAGACTCAGAATCCATCAACAAATCAGGGCGCCCCTGATGTATTTATGCCTGTGGATCGTGGAAATGAGAAGTGCATTTCCGGGACGCTGTTCGATCAGTTCTCATCCCAAGCTGTTGATCGTGGGTTTGGGCGTGTTTGTGATTGTTTGATTGTTCTGTTTGTTGCTAGGAACAGCTGCAAATACGAGTAACCGTGATTTGCATGGGTGCTGGTTCTTGGAACCGCGTGTTCACCAAATTTGTTATGGGTCAACTCGGAGAGGGATCACTCAGCATTTATAGGGACCCACAGGTAAACTGCAGACGTCATTGGCAACTAGAAGTCGGGGAAATATTAGGTGCAAATATTAGGTGCAAATGCGTTATCGAGTGAAAAGTGGAAACATGAAACTTCCACTGATTCGAAGGGTAATGTTCATCTCACTTAAATGCAGCTGTCCAGATTTTGACGTCTTGTGGGTGGGGTGGGGTTGTTTAAAAGTGTTCATTGGGTAAACGTCCACTGAACTCGAGTCGCTAGATCACAATCTGACGGTTGCCCTATATTGTTTTTACTTTGCACCAGATAGTCAATTTGCACCTAATATTTTTCACGCTTTGGTCCTGATTTCTTGAAGTGAGGTTTGGATGCTGCGTGGGATTATATAGGGGCGTCGTCCAATCGGTGTAGCTCAGGCTGAGGCGAAATAAAGTGCATTCGTCTTTCTGGATTGTTCCTTGCTTACTTTTCTGAAGGATGGATGATGGACTGCTATCAGTGGTTGCATTTGCAAGGCCAGCTGGTCGCCCTTCCGAATCATCTAAAGCATAGTATAATTCCGGGAGACACTAGTCTGGAAAAATAATCCTAATAGTAGATATAGATGGAATTCTTAGGTGAAAGAAAAAGAGCTAATGCTAAAAAAGGCCTCCTACAAGGTGACCTCTTTTTCTAATGTTATTTAATATTGTAGTTGATATGTTATCTGTTTTTATCAAATTTGTCAAAGCAGATGGATAAATTTATGAAGTGGTGCCTCATTTCTTAGATTGTTGATGACACGATACACTTTATGATCATGACCTTAAAAAAGCTCGCAATATGACGATATTGCTTTGTGCTTTTGAACAACTATTGGGTTTTAATATCAATTTTCACGAGAGCAAATTGTTTTACTTTAGCGACGTCCTATCCATGTTTGAGCAGTCCATCGAGTTTTTCGGTTGTGGTATTGGTGAATTCTCTTTGCGATATTTAGTTATTTCTATTCATTATAGAAAATTGAGAAATGCTGATTGGGAAGAGGTTGAGAAATGGTTGGAGAAGAGACTCAATAGTTGAAAAGAAAAATCTCTTTTAACTGGTGGGCGATTGACATTGATAAATTCAGTGTTCAGCAGTCTACTCATGTATATGATGTCTTTTTTTCGCTATACCAAGGGATGTGCTTAAAAAACTTGACTATTTTTTCTCTAGGTTCTACTGCCAAAGTGACGGTTAAAAGAAAGAATATCGTCTTACTAAATATAACATATTATGCTGATCCAGAGATCAAGGAGGCCTAGTGATTCAAGATCTAGATATTAAGAATATTGTCTTACTTAGTAAATGGTTTTTTAAGTTGCTCATGTTTGATGAAATGTGGCAACAATTAATTCGTAATAAGTACATGAGTTCTAAACCTCTCTCACGGATCCAGTGAAAAGCTAGGATTCATATTTTTGGGCCGGTCTTATGAAGGTGAAGTGAGATTTTCAACACTTCATAACCTTCACTGTCAAAGATGGCACTCAAATTAGGTTTTGTGAAGATCAATGGTTAGAAAATTCACCTATGCGAGAGCAATATCCATGTCTTTATAATATTATAAGGAACAAATATGATACTATAATAAACATGATACTATAACAGAAATACTCCAAACCTTTTCTTCAAATGTTTCTTTTAGAAGGAACCTTATAGGGCTAAAATTAATAGTGTGAAATGTTTTACTTCCTCGAATTGTTAATATTGTCTTTACTCGAGAGCAAGATGAGTTTCGTTGAAATTTAACTTTGAATGGGCAGTTCTCGGTGAAATCTCACTATCTTGTCTTAATGCATAATGATGTTTCTAAATAAACACATTTTGAAACTGAAAGTGCCTCTTAAAGTTAGAATCTTTCTTTAGTACTTACGCCAAGGTGTAGTCTTGATAAAGGATAATCTGGCAAAGTGCAAGTGACTAGGGAGTAAGAATTGTTGTTTTTATCACCAAGAAGAGATAATTAAATATCTTCTCTTTGAATGCCGTTTTGACTGCACTGTGTGGTCTATCATACAAGCGGTTTCAGTACTCTTTTGGTCTCGTAGTGTATCCCATATGTTTGATACTTAGTTACGTGGTATTATGAAGGATTTGAAACCGAAAGTTCTATTGGGGGAGGCAGTTACTTGTTGGTCACTTTGGTTATACAGGAATGATATGTTATTTGATAAAAATATATTTTATCTCCTTTGTAGATTCTTTAAATTTGTACTCACTGGTTCCGTACCAGGCTATATTATAGAAATCAGACTCTCAATATACGATCACAATGGCGTGTTAGCATTTAGAGGTGTGGTCAGTGAGTGTTTTATCCAAGTGTATGGGTGGCAGTCTAGTCGGAGGATCGGAGCGCCTTAGCATTTCCTTTTTACACCTATGCTAATTTTTTTATGTTTTCTCTTTTCTTTTTTGGCTGTGTGCATCGAGACTATATAGAGATAAAAAATATTCATAGTGCAATTGTATCATCTTGATGTAATGATCTAAGATCGATAAAAACTTTTTTTTATCGAAAAAAGATGTGATGTTGTAAATAAGAGCCTTCACGTGCATAAAACCAGGTTGTGAATAAGATTACTTATCTACCAGGTTGTAAACATGTGGAGTATTTTCTTTGTTCAATTATTGAACTCTACTTGGCTTGCAAGCCAAATGAGACATTTTGAGCTTTTCAGCAAGCCGGTTGAGGACATATTTAAGTTAACGTCTAAATTTATTACGTGTAAGGTTAGTTATTGCGTTTAAGATTAGTTATATGATAGGTTTTAGGTAATTATTTAATTAACTATCACAACTGTGATAAGTGATACTTTATTAGACTCCTAACCCATATGTCGTACACTTAATTTTTGGCAAAGAATTAGTTAGCCACACTTCCTTTAGCAAACTATACTCGGCTAAGGATCCATTCATAGCTTGTTAGCTTTAATGAGCTGGCATTGCATCGAAGAGAGCTTCAACCCATCGGAATTTTCTTCTTACCAATATAAGAGACATCTCTCTTTTCGGTTCGGTTTCAAAAAAAAAAAAAAAAAGCGCTTCAATGATCTGAGGCATAAAAGCCAGCTGACTCGTCCACATCTCTCTTTTCGGTTCGGTTTCAAAAAAGAGCGCGCTTCAACGATCTGAGGCATAAAAGCTAGCTGACTCGTTATCTACACATAACCTTTTGTTTAAATGGAATTCCACGTACATAGCCTTAATCTAAACCTCGTGGAGAAGAGGACCCCACCGCTAGATAAAAACCCACGAATAGGTTTATAGGTTTGGAACTTGCGTCGTTGGATTGGATACGTTCCATGCAAATCTGCTAAAATTATGCATTGACCGAATATGATTTGGTTCTAATACGCTGATAATATTCGATACCATGTAAAACGCTGTTAGTGGATTGTGGGGGATAAGATGCATTTCCTGGATGTTCATTCTAGTCCCATCTCAACTGTCGATTGCACATTTTTGGTGTGTTTGCGCGTGCGTGCCATTGTTTATGTAATTTCTATGTTGCTAGAAATAGTCAAATATTAATATGTATGATTTGCAAGGGTACTTCTTGGAACCACATGTTCACCAAATTTGTGACATGAGTCAGAGTGACACGCTTGCCACGACATTTTAGGGATGCAATAATTCCACGACAATTTCATAGGAATTCTTTAGGAATGGTGCAGGTTCATGCGAAACTTCCGCGCTCCAGATTAGGCCTAAACTCATCAGTAACCTATTTATATTAATCATATGAATTTGTATTATTATTAAATATATAATGAAGAGACACCTAAATCATTTCAGCTGAAGCTTCGCCCCTGCCAGACGCCATTGCCACGCTTTGTTCCCAAATTGTCGAAATGAGGTTTGCATGCTGGAGTGGATCAGATAAAGACGCGACGTCAGATCGTTGTAGACTTGTAGGCCAGCCCTATAGAGACGCGTACGCTTTTTCCGATCGTTATCTCTTCCGACGAGCACCAGAGACGCGGTCGTGTGGCTTTGGTATGACGAACAATGCCAGGGGCCTAATCTTGCTCTGGCAAAGTACAAAGTCTCTAACCGTGTGTCTTTTCACCAAAAGTCACGTCATCTTGGCTTTTGTTATGATCGGAATAGAGACTTCCGCCTTCTATACACCACACGCTAATCCGGTCCTTTGTTATTATTACTCCATTTGATACCATGTAAAAAGTTGAGGATGAAATTTCCATGATCACTCGTAAGCGCAAGTAGGATTTATGTAATGACACGTAGAGTAGTATTTAAAGTAATATGGAGGAGAGAGAAAAATATTTTGTTTCGCGAAACAATAATGTCGTAAACTAAAATTTTAGACTATAAAATTACTTATATTATGCAAATTATCATTATCGTACAATTTATAATATTGAATTATTTATATGTGCAAATTGAAGAATTATAAGATTAGGCCATCTCCAACGGAGTCTCCAAATTTGAAGATTCTAGTGCTACAGTGTTTTTGCGGTTTTTTTGTAGCACTAGAAATCCATCTCCAACGGATCCTCTCTCCAGTGATACAGTACTGCTACAGTGTTAGGGATAGAAGATGCTGTAATAGTGATAGGGGATGCTGTAATAGTATTTTGAGGATGAAGATTTGAGGTAACTGTTGGAGATGATCTTACTACGAAACAGCTAAAAAGACAATTTATTATAGGTGTTGCCTGTTAAATTATGAAAAAGGTTACGTACCTAATATTAGTAGACGACACGACTCGGACTCGATCTATGGTCCCGTCCGTTGCTATCCGATCCATATAAGTCGCGACTCGTGAGCCATGTTCTCCCATCTCCGTCGTGTGCACTGCAATCTTCCACAGGGTTCATCGTCGAGGCCGCGCGCAGCCATGGCGTACAAGGGGACAATGCCGATGCCGCCGATGACCCTCGAGGTGACCGTCGTCTCCGGCGAGTCCGTCCGGGTCCGCTCCGGCCGCGCCCTGGGCGGCGGCGCCTACGCGGTGGTCCACACCGCGTCGTCGTCCGCGCGCACCCACGCCGACGAGGACGGCGATTGCAACGGCCACCCCTACTGGGCCGAGGCCGTGCGCGTGGCGCTGCCGGCTGGCGCGCGCGCGCTGGACGTGGAGATCTGCCGGGCGCAGAGCGGTGGGCGGGTGGAGTCCGTGGCGGAGGCGCGGGTGCCGGTCGAGGACTTCACCGTGGGCCCGCCCGGGCACCTGCATTGCCTCAGCTACAGGCTGTTCGACACCGGCGGGTTGCGCCGCCGCAACGGCATCGTGAACATCACTGTCAAGAGGCTCGACGGCGCGGCGCCGGCAGAGGGGAAAGCGCTGGTGCCGGCGACCGGGAAGGCCGCGGACTCCGGCCCAGGCACGAGTGGTTCGTGCTGTGGTGTCGCCGCGGATCAGGGTAAGACGGCGCCGCCGACTGGTGTGGTGATGGGTTACCCCGTCGGGTTCTAGCCACTGGGCATGCCAACAACTTGGGTTGTGTATAGATCAATGCTAGATTTAATGTTGGTTTCAGGGTTGCAGCGTCTATCTGATCTTGTCTCGGATCACTGTTCACTGGGTTTCAGGATCATCTGGATTTGTTTTATGCGTTGGATGATTCAATCGAATGATAGGAAGAACAGCTCGTGTTGAATTATTCATCATGGTTCTTGTTTGAACTTGAATAATCAGAACTGTTTATTTGTGTTTAGATTTATGTTGGAGAGATGTGTGAAAAATCACTGAAACAGATGAGAGAATTAACAGATGAATGAGTATCAGTACGAGACATATACCACATGATAGGTTGCATTTCCCGTTATCATCCTAGTATGGTTCACATGGAAATTGCCATGTGGTGTTGTTGTTTTCTTGGGCCCGTTAGGCTTGGACTGTTGGACCAAATTCGTGCACCGGCAAGAAATTAGCATGTGATTTCACTGCTCCAGTTTGCTGGACTTGGACCAAACTCTTGCGTTGACACATGGTCTCCGGTCAAAGTCAACGCTAGATATACATTTAATTTTTGACCGATCTGTGGATTTTTTTTGAGAGGAATTTCACTTTCATTCCATAAAATTCAGATACACTGAAGTCCATCCCCGAACCAATCCTGAAATTTGTACATCAGTACGTGGAGTCCTCAGGTGTTCTGATTCCAGGGAAGCTGCCCAAATATGTTTCCAGATTCAGAAATTCATGGCAGCCAAAGCCCAGATGCATGGTACGGGAGGAGCTCAAACTGCTCTCGCCTTTTTATTTTTTTGAAGCCATGAGCAGGAGCACTGCTCTTTCATTTAAGAAGAAGGAAAATTCAAATATTACAAATGTTGTGATTACAGCATACAAAACTGAAGACGTCTCGGTGAAATTATGCTATATCCGGCAGACCGCAAGCTAGGTTCCGCAGGCCTATCTCTTCTTCGATCAGAATGAAGATCTGATAAGACTGCACTTTGAGTTCCATCAGCTCCAATACAAGTCACTGGGGTCAGTAGAGAACTGGGGCAACAAATTTATCTGAAGAAGGTAGAGTTCTTCTGACGGTGTGCCCCAATACAAGTCACTCTTCAGTCTTGATGCCTTTGATGATACGCCGGCCTGCTGACCGCAACGAACTTCATGCTTTTGCTCTGTTTCGGCAAAAGCGTATAAATGAGTCCCCGCACTCCAAGACATGCAATCAATGGCGATCGAAAGCGCACATTCATGGCTGCTGCAACAGGCTGATGATCCCTTTGTTAGAGTCTCATCTCTGAAACGCACACCAACGACAAGCACTCCAGAGGCATCGGAGGAGGCGGAGCATTGGATTGATTCCTTCCCTGCAAGTCGCAAATAGCAATGCCGTTAAAAACCAACAAAAAAAAGGAGTTGCAACAGCGAGATCAATCGGCTGCATGCTCGTCTCTGCAGTCTGTTGGTTAAGTCTTCTCATGCTCGTCACGATCTGATCATGTCACCAGCACAGATGCACAATGCATGGGCCATGGCTACACGCCTACACCATGGGAGCTAGCTAGCAACGAGCAACCGGCTTGAGCTCGTCGTCGTCGGCGTTACTGGGCATGGGGCATGCACCGAGCCGCGAGGAAGACGACCGCCTTTTCCCATCCCCTTTTATGGCGCAACCGCAACCGTCCTCGCCGCATGCACATGCCGGCGGCTTCACCCTTCACCTCGCCGACGTCGCGTCGATCTTCGCGCGTACGGGACACGTCCCCGGCAGCATCTCGTCGCCGAGCTGAGGACTTGATGTGTCGAGTCGTGACCGGACAGCCAGCAGCCACTTGAACACGCGCGTCCGGCCGTCGCGTCTGCTGCGCCGCGAAAGGCAAGTGGGACTCGTGATTTTACTCCGTTCCAGCAACCTGTATTGAATCCTGCGAGGTTCGAATGATTCACTTCTCGGCAGCATGAACACGACGTGCTATACGTTCTGGTACTTGCGGCACCACGGTTGAGATCTTTGCCGGTTTTTCTTAATTAACTATGTGTTATAATTTTCGAGCTCGATTCATCTGATAAACTAAATCAATTCTTTTCTTGTGGAGAAATAACTTGCGGCACCACGCGACGACACACTTGCTCTCGCAGTTTAATGCACTGCAGCGAGCGACGTGGCGATACACGTACACCGGCTTCATCCTGAAAGCGATGTACCCTGGCGTTGTGGAGCACAACATATTGATAATCTATCTATCTATTATATTATTATCAAAAAGAAAAAAGAGTCATCGTGTTCTTTATCAAGATCATGAAATTATTATATTAATGAGAAAAAAGAATCTAGATTATTTATTATTATAGACATATAATGGTCTAGATTAAACCAAATAACCCAAATCAATTATGATTAATAAATAGCTAAATTTGGAAACCAAATAGTTTGTATCAAATACGATTAATAAAAATCTAAATTCAGGATTGAAATCTATGAAAAATTAGCAATTCAATTTCATACAGTTTGGGAAGCAAAATATATAAATAAAGAGTCCAAATAAAATAAAAGTAATAATAATGAAAATTGGGGGAAAGAATAGAAAAAAATAAAGATCCATACCAAGGATAAAATTATTATAAAAACCAAATACCTAAATAAAGAGTCTATGTAGAATACAATTAATCAATAGCTAAAATTCATAATGAAAAATAAAAAAAAATTCAAAATGCTTAATAAGATAATAGATTAAGAAGCACCATGTAGTTCAAGGTCGTCACATCAAGTAGGCAGTAGGCAAGCCACAGCACATATGCGAGGTAAACCTATTCTTATTTTGATTATGCTGCTTACGCCTTATGCACAATTTTGATAGTTGATCAAAACATATACGAATCGAACAAATACATGTATACGATTCGGATACAAGTTTGGAGCATAAATAATTTTTTTCCACTAACATATTTTTTATTTCTTCTTCTAATTTTATGCATTTTCTAACTAAATGACACTAACCTCATAAAAAACTAAATAGAATAATTTTTAATCAAAGATTATAGTGATAAAATATTGCAGCGAGACTAACTATGCTATTAGTTTAGGGCACCTTACTAGTTATATTATTATTTAAATGTTAAAAAGAGTCACCATATTCGCAGGAACACGACTTAATAAAAAACTAAATTCGGGATTGAAATTTATGAAAAAATAGCAATTCAATTTTATACAGTTTGGGAAGCAAAATATATAAATAAAGAGTCCAAATAAAATAAAAGTAATAACAATTAAAATTGGGGAAAGAATAGAAAAAAAATCCATATCAAGGATAAAATTATTATAAAAATCAAATACCTAAATAAAGAGTCTATGTAGAATACAATTAATCAATAGCTAAAATTCACAATGAAAAATAATGAAAAAAAATTCAAAATTCTTATTAAGATAATAGATTAAGAAGCACTGTGAGTTCAAGTTCGTCATATCAAGTAGGCAGCAGGCAAGTCACAACACATAGGTGAGGTAAACCTATTCTTATTTTGATTAGGCTACTTACACCTTATGCACAATTTTGATAGTTGATCAAAACATATACGGATCGAACAAATACATGTATACGATTCGGATACAAATTTGGAGCATAAATAATTTTCTTTTCCACTAACATATTTTTTATTTCTTCTTCTAATTTTATGCATTTTGTAACTAAATGACACTAACCTCATAAAAAATTAAATAGAATAATTTTTAATCAAAGATTATAGTGATAAAATATTACAACAAGACTAACCATGCTATTCGTTCAGGGCACCTTGCTAGTTATATTATTATTTAAATGTTAAAAAGAGTCACCATTTTTGCTCTTAAGAACACGAATTTATCATATTAATTGAAAAAAATAAAAATCTAGACCACTTATTATTATGAGCATTTAACGGTCTAGATTAAAGTAAAGAGTTTATATCAAATACAACTAATAAATAGCTAAATTCGAAATTAAAAATTATAAAAATTAGCAGTTCGATTTTCATATGGTTTAAAAAGCAAAATATACAAAGAGTCTAAATAAAACATGATAGATAATAAAAAGTTACTACTTTTTAATCAAATATGATCTTACTAAATATTACAACGAGACTAGCTGCTCTATTAAACTGAACTAGTTTGCTGTATAATAAGATCACAAGTAGCAGGCTAGCAGCCCATCCATACTTAAAGTCAATCATGTGTGTCGATCCGTTAATCATTTCCTTGAAGAACAAGTTGTATACATGTTTGAAAGTTGGAGGTAGTCCATTTGTGACATGAACTTATGATAGTACTCCTAGCTTGTCCATATCGATCCAAATGAGAAAATAAATTTTGGTTCCAGGAGTGGTACAGAACGCATCATGAATGTAATATCAGTGTCACTTAAAGTGTGGTAGATGTTTGCAATAAGTTCTTGTCAAAGTTATTACTAGCATCTCAGACTCATCTGAGCTGAGCTCGCTATCTGCGCAATTATATATGCAAGTCCAGTAGTGACCAGTGTATAACAGACATTGCGCTGCTCCGGTTTGAATGAACCATGCATATAGCACGACGACTTTGTAAACATAGCATATTGCATGAAAAATGGATGTGACACACAGTGTAGTAAACCACACTCAGTTCCTGACTTTGTCTATCATTATGATGTATGGGCGTTACTTACAATTGGCCTGCCCACGTATATACGAGCACTATTACATAACTAGTCTTAAGTGTCACGTTATAAGTATCGATTGTGCTAAAATCACTACTAAAACTATATCACTGTTGATTCTTAACCTCCCATGCTTAAATAATAATTGAGCCGTTAAGAACCGGCACTGAAACTGACTTCAGTGCCAATTTTAACTACAACCATCACTGATACATTAGTATCGGTACTGATTATAGTCACTAACCACCACTGATACATCAGTGATAATTCTAACCACGAACCGCCAATGATGATTGCTATCGAGCTGGAAAAAATTCATAATATTTTTATACGAAGTTGGATGAAGATAAACTTTATATAAAAATTATAGTTCTTGACGAGATCTACAACTTTGTAGTTGAAAAACCTTTTAATTTGAGATTGTTTAAATATCTAAATAATCATAATAAAGTTTTAGCCGATCACCGTGGTCGATGAAAGCTTATTTTAAATAATTTACAACCTTTTCATACGGAATTGGATGAGGAAAAACTTTATATGAAAATTATAGCTCTCATCGAGCTCTGTAACTTTGTAGTTGATCACCTTTTCTATTTGAAGCCATATAAATGCATAAATAAACCTCTAAACACTGTCAAAGAAACCACACATACTTGACCACAAACTATTTGTTGATCTAGTGTTAAACACTAGTATGAATAATTGAAAAAGTCACACACAAAGTCATAAAGTTGAAAACTGTAAATTTAAATATTTTTAGTATGAGTTTGGTAACTCAGATTGATAAAACGTCTGTGCAATACTAACTTTCAGATATAGCATTATATCTCCTAATATTTTCAAGCAAATTGGAGAAGATCAATTTTCGGCCAAAAACTTCAGAAGTCTTGTCGAGGGTGTTTCGAGCCTTTTTAAGGTCAAAAAAGGTACATGTCTAAATATGTGTATTTTTCGGATGTGTCTTTCGGATGTGTCTCCTTGTAAGCTTCGAAAATAGAGATTGAATGTTGAAATCGGACTCCATATGTAAAAGTATGGTTGTATTATCGAACATAGCATGGATCGACTGTTTTACTAAACACTGTACGGATTGAACATACTTTTTCATATGGGGTCGGATAGAGACAATTTTTTTATGAACATTGTAGAACTCGATGAGATATAAAACTTTGTAGTTGATAACTTTTCATTTAAGACTATTTGGATGTTCAAATAGCTGTTCAAACGTTCGATTAGAAGATGTCAAAAGGATTGATTTTGTTATTATAGTTCGTAACGAATGAGATGTGAGATGGTTAAAGCGGTCATGCGCGCAGAGTGGAGCTGTTGTGAGGTCGTGAGTTCGAGTCCTGGGAACTGCATGCGAGTGAAAACCGCAGAGCTGTTGTGAGCTCGGGTGCGATCGGGTGAGCAGTGGCTGATCGGGTTCCTCTAGTTGCAAAAAAAAAAAATTTGATTTTTTGGAGAGCCATCAACCGACACTGATAGAAAATTCAGTGTCAGCTCCATAACCGACACTGATTATCAATGTCAAGTAATCAGTGGTGATTAAAAATCTGTTACTGATAATGATTTTTAACCGTCACTGATAGTATGTTCTGTTGTAGTGGAGCATATAGTTCCATCATATCATCTAGCCACAATAATTCAACAAATAATCATTTTTTAAACGTTTATTCTTTTCATGATGATAAGTAAGTATCTATATGTGTTATTATTATACAAGCTCTATCATAAATTTGATAGAAACTTCTTGGGAGGACATATTCATAATTGAAATTTTAGCTGTAATGGTTCTTTTTCGAAAAAGTGATAAGAGCTCTGTCATTTATTATAGGAGAAAATAAGATTATAAGAAGATTGAACCGAAGAGTAGCACCTGAGGGTGATCAGCAAGTACATGAGAAGAACAAGTAAAAAATGGTTATGAAAGAAAAAACAATAACAGGAATAGAGCAACCAAGAAGCTACAGACAATAAACAAACTTGACGCTATGTTTGTTCTCATCTTGGTCGTAACATCATCCTTTGCCAGATGAGAAATCTGCAACGCCCGTAATCTGCAACGCGCGCGTGCTCGCCGAGCAGCGCATCGCCCTGCCTCACGAGCCCGCGCCCCGCCCCGCCTTACCCGTGCGCCATGCCACTGTGCTAGCGCCCACGCGGTGGCCACCTCCCGGCACCGTGCGTTAGTTGGGGTGGCTCGGCACGGCGCGCCGCGGCGGGTTGCGGTGGGGCGGGGCCGTGTGCCCGTACCCCTGCCTTCTGCTCGCGCGCAGCATTTACTACCACCGCCGCGCCAGCCCAACCCAATCCGTCCGTCCGTCCGTCCGTCCCGCGGACGAGCTGCCTCCCCGGACGTCGAACCAAAAAAAACAACCCCACCCCACCCCACACTTCCTCGCTCACCCATTCATGCCCCCGCCCCGTCCCGTGCGCCGCACGTCCCGCGCCTGTCCGATCCCCATCCGTCGAGCGCCACCGCGCCATACGTGGGGGCAGGGGCAACCATTTCGCGGGCTGGGGAGCGGGGGGATCGTATGGCGTTCCAGGCACTTTCGATTCAAAGCCAACCCAGCCACCACCAGTGAGAAGTCCCCGCCACGTTCGCCCTCCTTTCTGGTCGGGCCTCCTCCAATCCAGCTCCCTCTACCGCTGTGTCATACGCTTTTTTCCACAGCAATCGTCTGCCTCCTTCTTCCACCGCTACAGCACGTCTGGCAGCGAGTGGCACATAGGAATGACAACGGGAAATTCCTATATGATTATGATCTTGATTTTTTTTATTATGGATAATATAATTGTTAGAATTAACATATTTATCAAGAATATAAATTAGTAGGTTTTATAGATGTAATACATCAAGGGGTCATCGTAGTCAGAACAAAGTTTGATCGTTAGAAAAATCCTAGAAAAATTTGTCTCACCGATGATTCGGTACAGAGGAGTTTATCCTCACTGGATAGTCCAGTTAATAGGACATGTGACTATCGAAATATTTCTAACAAAGTAGGAGAAAGTTGAGCACCTCACCGGATAGTCTGTTGATCTGCAGTGGGTAACACCGGAGTATTTTGTCTAGAGACAAAGTGAAGGCTAATGACTTCACTGGATGATCCGATGCTTTGTGTATTGAAGTCACTGGAGTATTCTGACAAAAGGGAGAAGGCTGAGGACCTCAACGAATAGTCCGATGATCTACACTGGGTAACATCGGAGTATTTTCTACAGTGTAGAAAACTGAAGATCAACCCATTGGATGGTCTGGTGTTTGATTTGTGCACATCAAATTATAGCACCAGAGCATTTCTTGCATATGCGATTGCAAGTGTTAAAGAATGAAGAACAAATCCACCGGAAGGTCTGGTGCTCTGAAGATAAATGCACCGGAGCATTTTACACAGAGAGGATGCAAAGGCAAGGATAGCTTAAGATAACTCACCGGGAGGTCCGGTGATAGATTTGAAGGTACACTGGAATGCTCGGTTTTCACAAAGGCATTGAGTGAAGTTCTAACAACTAGTTTCTAAGGTTATACTCACAGAATAATCCAGTGTTAGTACCAATATTCTCACTGGATCATTCAGTGTTAACAATTTTTTTGAGTTATTGGGAAAATGGATAGTTGACGGGTTTGAGACTATAAATATCTCTTCACTCAGTCATTTGAAGGTGTGGCATACTGCTAGAGTCCAGAGAAACTCATATACACTTGCGAAGACATCTAAACCACAAAAATACTTAAAGTGATCATCTAAGGCAATTAAGCATAAGACTAGTGTGTGATTAGTGCTTGTAGACCTAGAGAGAGTATTGCTAGGTGATGACTACCTAAAGAGTAGATCACGGAGTGATCCTAACTTGTACCAAGAGATACGTCAGCACCTTGAAGTCTTGGTGACTCGCCAACAAGCTTGTTGATCCTCCAACTTGGTATGGAATGGCGGCAAGATACTTGTACGGGGACGCAAAGACCCTTGCCTTGGTAGCTCAAGCTCTGAAGTCATGATCAGGTGCCGATCGCGAGCATATTTTTGGTGGAGCTCTAACGTGGACTAGGAGAGACATTTATGCCATCAATATCACGTGATAAAAATCTTTTGTGTCGAGTTTATCCCTTTACCTTATTTACGTTTCCGCATTTACTTTCTTGTAATTTACCTTGCTAGAGTAGGTTGCAATCCTGTTGAGCAGTATAATAGACACAATAGATAAATTTAGAGTATATTTAGATAGAAATTGAGATAAATTTATCTTTTAAAATTTTTGGAGCTATTAGTTTCTAAGTGTCATAATTCAACCCACTTCTTAGGATATCACCGTTCCTCACAATTGGTATCAGAGTCTCATGCTCTTGATAGTCTTAACATCCTAGAGTTGTGACGTCCGGGGTTGGAATGGATACTCATAGCGCTTCTCATTTCAGCGATACTAATTTCTCACGTTGGAAAATTCTTATGACTTGTTATTTGCAAGCTAAAGGTTTAGATGTTTGGAGAGTCACTGAGGAAGGGATGAGACCTCGCATTACCAACAAGGAGTGACAATTAGATGTATTGGCTAAGAGTATCCTTTTATCATCTTTAAATATTGATGTATTTAATCGTATTTATTCTTTCACCAATGCATATGATATTTAGAATAGTCTCATTGAAATACATGAAAACACAATAAATGTGCACAATGAGAAATATCATGTGCTTGTTACTAAGCTCAATAACATTAAACAACTACCGCATGGAAGTGCTAATGATATGTACTCATGTTTCAATGATCTTGTCAATGAGATCAATGAGTTAGGTATGACGCAAATTGATGGTGATCAAGCGGTGAGAAGAATACTTCAAACTCTTTTTCTAAAGTACAAGTTAATAATCTCCACCATCTACGACAACAACGACATCAAGAAGAAGACTTCAAGTCAAGTCTCGGCAAGATCACCGCCCATGAGATGATCATGAACATAGAGGTTGAAGCTTCTATCTCATCCGACGTCAAGAACCTTGCCCTTACAAGCAAGCAAACATCATGCACACATATAAAGGCGAAGATGAGAAGACAAGAGCAATAGTCAAGCTCAAGCGAAAATGATGAAGATGAAGATAAAGAGAGCAATGAAGATGATGAGCAAATCACATCAAGTGATAAAGAAATGGACCCTGAAGTCGTCAAGCTCATCTCTCAAGTGGAGAAGAAATCAAGAAGATCAAAGCCAATATTGATCATCAAATCTCCATAAAAAACTTGGCCAAAATTATTGATCACGTCAAGAAGGATAAGAAGACCAAGAGTAAGAGGGAGACAAAGGGAAGAGTCAAAATATTTGTAAGCATAGGAATGTGGGTTAGTAAAGATGAATATTCAAGCTCAAGTGATGAGAGCTCCGCCATCCACTTCTTCAAGAGAAACTCTTTCTTCAGGCTATTATCATGCAAGTCATCATCGTACAAGTCATCACACAAGTGACCTATGGTCAAAGATATGGATAGCGATGTAAGTGATAATGAATCTGATAAGGATTCTCTCTCCTATGATGAACATCTTTATTTGGTCAATGAGCAACAAAGGACCCTTAAGAAACCATCTAAATAACTTAAGAAATTCAATGCCCTCAATAGCATTCATGCTACCTTTGTTTCTAATTATGAGTAATTATTGAGCAAATTCAATTTGCTAAACAAGGTGCATGAAGAGTTTAAGGTAAAATTTGAGTGCATTGAATCTCAATCTAAGGCATCTTTGGAGCAATCTACCTCTCTATCTAATTTCAATCCTAAGGTAGATGCTTGCACTTCTTTTAATGATTTAATAGATCTACCTAGCTCATCCCTTTGCAATGAGATATGTGTTAAGAATATTATTGTAGAGATATATGATAATCTCATTACACAAGAAAATGATGAGCTCAAGCAAGAAGTAAAAAAAAAAGTTAAAGAAGGACTTAATAAGATTAAAGGGTAAGAACAATGTCCAACCTTCTTAAGATAATCATGCTATCATGGTGAATAAACTTGCGGAGGGATCCACCGTGAAATGCTTCAAATGTCATGAAGAAGACCACAAATCCTTCCAATGCAAGCAAATTAAGAAGGAGATAAAAAAAAGAAGAACATCATGCACCTCTCTAACAAGACTTCCAACATATACACCAAGCCCAACTACAAGAATGAGATCAAGAGCAATCACTACAATCTCAAGGAAAAGAAAAATATGAAAGTGGTTGCACATATAGTTGGGATAAAGGATCAGAGATGGAACCAACTCATTTGAGTGGCTAAGAAAGTCATCACCAATGTGAAGGGACCCAATCGGTTTGGGTTACAAAGAATACTTGAAGCCCGAGGCGGCTATAGGGATTTAGAGACTTGTCTTACAAAATAAAGTGAAGGTTCAAGCTAAGAAGCCAATTGTATAAGATTGAACGCTTTGATGAAGATCATAATCATCATATACTCAAATCCCTATCCAAAGGTAAATAAGGCAAATGTACTAGATGCAAAATATTTTAATTATTGTAGCTCATTTGCCTTGTCTAGGATTGCATGTATTTATTTCAATTCATTGCAATGTCTAGTGTAGATTTTTATATGGTAGATTGCTTATGTTTCTCTTTTTTTTATGTGTAATCTACATGGTTTATTAGTTATAAGTTTCTTTCATGGCACTAGTTTCACAATTAGTATCTTTTATATGCCATGAATCAATCTATAGGGTACCCTTCCTATTGATTTAATAACAAGTGCATATGTCTTGCAAGTATTTAATACTTGTATGCACCTATTTATGGGGAGTATATCCTATGGGTTATGTTTTTGAGGCTAACATGTATTGCTAGATGTATCTTTTATAGTCTCATGGAGAAATCAACACGTTCCTAGATATATGCAATGCTTAAAGGCTCTAATTGATATCATTAGCAACTTATTTCTACATTTAAGCTACATCCACGCATGATATGATTTAAACTTTCTACATCTACTTATTGTCTATATGTGCATATATTGCTACATTACTACAAGTGGTATTCAGAAGTGAGTCTTATTATATGTATGCACACATAAAGGGGGAGTTTAGATTATATCATGCGAGTTTCATGAATTATGATCCTTATTTATCTTTTTCAATTGATATCAATGTCTCATATCCTTACAATTGTATATCTTTTCAATTGGTATTATTTCATTGGATCATGATTTATGAAGCTCTCACTCATGTGCTCTAACAAATTTCCTCGAGTTCAATATATATTTATAGCTTTTTTTTTAGATTGTTGACAAAAGGGAGAAGTTTGATGACAAAAGCAAAAAAAACAAGATAAAAGATGTCTAGAAATATCAAAGTTGATAAATGGAAGAAGAAGATACAAGAAGCAACATGAGACACCGATCTTGACAAAGGAGGAGAAGCTCTTATATGAGTCTGATCAAGGGAGATATTGACAATGGAAAAAGTGAGAGCCATAACTGTCGGTGAATCAGGAACCAGGGGTCCCCGAATCCCGAGGCCAGGCCAACATTCTGCCATGTGGCGCCTTCCCGCGGGGTTCATCTCCGCGAGGCCTTCCCGCGGGGTTCATCTCCGCGAGGTACGAAAAGACTAAGTCCCGGGAGAGGGCGTTCGGGGCCATGAACAGTGGTCCCCGAGTACCCGGGTTCCCCGATGATCTGCGAAGACCAAGTGACCGGGAAGATAGTGCTCGGGGTCATGAACAGTGGCACCCGAGCACCCAAGTACCCCGAGGACCCGAGGAAGGTAGTTCCGGGAGAGAGTGCTCGGGGCTGCGAACAGTGGCCCCCGAGCACTCGGTTCTCCGAGGATTCGAACAGTCAATTCTGAGAGAGAGTGCTCGGGGAGGTGAACAGTGACCCCCGAGCACTTGGTTCCCCGACGGCCCAAGAAGTCATTCGTCGGTGGCCCCACAGGGGTCCAGCGATGAGGTGTCAGCTTGTGAAAGGCCCGATGTCGCATTTAAGAGGGCGCGTGGCCTGTCACCTCCAACTGCTCCTGCCACGCTCAGTGTCAGTCCCTGCCACATTCTGGCAGAAGGGCGTGGGGACATTTAATGCACGGGTCCCATCCCGCGTCATCCGGCGCGCCTCGGGATAGCATCGTAAGGCCCGAGGTGCCCTGCCTGCCGCCCTGCTGTGTCAGACGAACAAGACCGGACGGGCACGCCAGGCTGCTCTGCGACTGCCCAGTGGGCACTCTCCACGGCGCCCGTTGCCAGCGCCATCATGGCGACCGAAGACAGCGCGGGGGGGCGCGTTTTCAACCCCCCGTCACTTCGCGCTGGCGAGCCCATGATGACTGTCTTTCCATTTATGGCGCCTTGGAACTCGTGCCCTTCTTTTCGGGGCACGCTACCGCCGGTGAGTATTTAAGGGAGCCAGCGGGCATGGGCAAAAAAAACTCTCGAATTCTCAGACAACTCTCAAAGAGCGCAGACGCCAAGACTCGGAGAACATCTTTGTACAAGCATAGAAGCTGAGACCACCGAAGAACAAGGAGACCTAGGATAGACAAACATTCTTGTAACCAGCAACATTCCTGAGAGATATTCTCAGGGCATTTATAGCATCCACACAGGAGTAGGGTATTACGCTCAGTGCGGCCCGAACCTGTCTAAAAATCCCTCTAGTGCATTTACTGTGTTCTGCATTCGATCCTTCCACCCCACCTGCCATCGCATTTACACCCATTTATTTATCCCGCAAACATATTCAGAATCATCCCCCGGCCGAATCTCAAAAAGGGGTCCCTCAGGATCCCTGCGATAGGAGTTCACCCTCCGACAATAACAATAGGGGACTAAATGGTAAGAATATGCATCCAAACAATATGGTAAGACTTTGTGCTCTTTACGATTGATATCATTTATTATTTGTCATATGCTTTGATTGTGTTGTCATTAATCACCAAAAAGGGGAAGATTGTAGCGAAAATGACCATATTAGACAATGGTTGTGATTTTGGTGATTAATGAGAACATAGTCATTGGGGCTAACATGTTTGTCAAGAATATATGTTAGTAGGTCTTATGGATGCAATACATCAATAAGGCATCGTAGCCGCGATAAAGTTTGATTGAATTGGATAAGTCTTAGGAAGATTTATCTCATTGTATGGTCCAATGCAGAGAAGTTTGCACACACCAGAGCATTGCGTCAAGAGGCTATCAGATAGTCCGATGAATAGGACATATGACCACCAGAGTGTTCCTGAAAAAAGGGGAGATGGCTGAGGACCTCACCGGATAGTCCGATGATCTGCACTGGGTAACACCGGAGTATATTATCTAGTGGCAAAGTGAAGGCTGATAACTTCATCGGATGATCCGGTGCTCTGTGTGTTGAACTCACTGGAGTATTTATGACAAATGGGGAGAAAACCGAGGACCTCACCGGATAGTTCGGTGATCTGCACTGGGTAACACCGAAGTATTTCCTACAAAGAAGAATACAAGTGGAAAAGACTAAAGATCAATCCACGAGATGGTCTAGTGCTTGTTTAGTTCACACCAGTTTATAGCATCGGAGTATTTCTTGTAAAAGCAACTGCAAGTGTTGAAGAATGAAGAACCGAGAGTATATCCTAAGTGAAGTTCTAATGTGAAATATGGGTGATATTCATGCAATCGATACCATGTGATAATTTTTTTTTACTGAGTTCGTTTCTCTACTTTATTTACGTTTCCGTATTTACTTTTTTCAATTTACTCTACAAGAGTATGTTACAATCATCTTAAACGGTAGACTAGACACACTAGATAAGTCTAGAACATATTTAGATAAAAATTAAGATAAATTTATCTTATGATGTTTTTAAAGCTATTAATTTATAAATATATTAATTCATTCTCCCTTACAACATCATCATTACTCACAAGAGAGTAATTTCCTCCATCCCCGCTCCCTGCCGAGGATGGGTCTCCATCACGATAGCAGTAACACATTATTATTAAGAATAGCAATAAATTAGTATAATTTTATTATCAAAACAACAATTTTAAAGGGTAAAAATTAACATAAACTGACTTATGTACATGTTAAAACAGATATAACATATAATATAAAGTTCTATCAACTGTATAAGAGGACAATCGAACATTCCGGTCCCTGCGTACCCATCAAGAGATTTTTTTTTCCCCTCTCAAGTGCACCACGGGGCAAAAGAAGCCTCCATCCCTGTCCCCTAGAGGAATTTCCCGACGGGAAACGGAGAAAGGGGTCCCATTGCCATCCCTTGTGGCGCAGGCTGTGGTAAGTCTTCTTTTCCTCGTGATCTTTCGTGACGAGCATAAAAATGGGTCGCTGTTGTACTCGGCATGTCCACGTAGGCGGTCCCCTTCTGAAGCTTACAATACAATCGTCGCCATTGCCAGATCTGTGGCTTTGTGAAAATAAACAATTGAGCTGCTGCCTCTGTGGGGGCCATGTGACTCTCGCCATTGATCGACTCGCCTCCGTGTGCAAGTCAGCCCCACTTGATTTTTCTGCTCCCCCGCCTCCCTCGTTCTTCCTCCATTTAGCCCTTGAAATGCTCCGAAAAAACACAGTTTTTCCGCCCTTTCACTCTGGATTAGGTGCCAGTGACTGGTGAGAGACTGCAGTTTTCTTCGGCGGTGGGCGTAGCAGTGACACCTGCAGCGGCGTCTCTTTTATCTGCTCCGCAAGGGCGCGCGCTCGTAGACTCTCTCCACATGCCCCGCTTTATCTAGCTCTCAACTCTCATAGCCATAGCAGGCCAGCCTCCCGACTCCTCTCCCTCCCATTCTTCTTCCATCCTTTCCCTGCTGCTCCTCTGCTCTCCTCTTCTGAGCTGCTTCCTCCCATCGCCGTGTGACGGTGTGAGGCATGCTGCGTTGGAGGCGGCGGTGGAAGTAGCTTCTTGGTTCGGGGGATTAGGGGTACAACGGCGGCGGCGGAGGTTGGTATATAGGGTGGCGTCGTCTTCTCAGGGGCTACTCGGAGGATGCGTTTCGCGTTCCTTTGTTTGTGCTCGGAGTTTCTTTAGATGTCCGGCTCATGATTCCCTTCCATATTTGCTCCCGCCATACCATCCGCGCCTGCTTGGCCGCGCTCCTGCTATTTTAATGCATGCCTTCTCCTAGTCTCGCCTCATAAAAAAATTAATCCTTGGGATCTGAGGGGATCAGCGGGGGTTGGTAGGATCGCGGGCAGAGATTTAGCCAGGAGAGGAGAAAAAAACTAGTTTTTTCCCTGTTAGTTCGAGAGCGCCGTTGATGAGCTTCGGTGGCATGTTCGATGGCGCCGGCTCCGGCATCTTCTCCTACGAGGCCGGCGGCGGCGCGGGTATGCACAACCCCGGCCGCCTCATCCCCACGCCGCCCATCCCGAAACCCGCCGGCTTCGCCGCCCCCGGCCTGTCGCTGGGTCTGGTAGACTCCATCTCCATGCGCTCACTGGTTTCATCATCATGGGTTTCTCAGGTTTTGTGGTTCGTTGTTGTGCTTATGTGTGATTTTTGTTTGTTGTTGTTTTAGCAGACGAACATGGACGGGGGGCAGCTGGGTGACATGAGCCGTCTTGGCCTGATGGGAAGCGGAGGAAGCGGGAGCGGCGGCGACGGAGACTCGCTGGGCCGCGGCCGGGAGGACGAGAACGACAGCCGGTCTGGCAGCGACAACATGGACGGCGCCTCCGGCGACGAGCTCGATCCGGACAACAGCAACCCGCGCAAGAAGAAGAAGCGCTACCACCGCCACACGCCGCAGCAAATCCAAGAACTTGAAGCGTGAGTCTTATTAACGTCTCGAGAGATTCCATGGAAAAAAATCGAGTTTTTAGACCTAAACATCTGCACATACAGTGTGTTCAAGGAGTGCCCCCACCCGGACGAGAAGCAAAGGATGGAGCTCAGCAAGCGGCTCAACCTGGAGAGCCGCCAGGTCAAATTCTGGTTCCAGAACCGCCGCACCCAGATGAAGGTTTGGACTACATAGATCGGTCAATCCATGGACGATATGTGTCTCTGTGTGTGCTTGCGTGATGATAATTTTGTGTCTTGCATAATCGTGATGAGCAGACGCAGATCGAGCGGTACGAGAACGCGCTGCTGCGGCAGGAGAACGACAAGCTGCGCGCGGAGAACATGACGATACGGGAGGCGATGCGCAGCCCCATCTGCTCCAACTGCGGCGGCGCGGCCATGCTTGGGGAGGTGTCCCTTGAGGAACAGCACCTGCGCATCGAGAACGCGCGCCTAAAGGACGAGTTCGACCGCGTCTGCGCGCTCGCCGGCAAGTTCCTCGGCCGCCCCATCTCCTCCGCGAGCCCGCCGTCCCTGCAGGGGTGCTCCGGCCTCGAGCTGGGCGTCGGCACCAATGACTTCGGGCTCGGCTCCCTTGGCGCTTCGGTGCTGCAGCCCATCCCCGACCTGATGGGCGCTGGCCTGCACGGCTCCGTGGGTTCGGCGGCCATGCGCCTGCCCGCGGGCATCGGCAGCCTCGACGGCGCCATGCACGGTGCGGCCGAGGGCGTCGACCGCACCGTGCTCCTCGAGCTCGGGCTCACCGCGATGGAGGAGCTCGTGAAGGTGGCGCAGATGGACGAGCCGCTCTGGCTCCCCCGTCCGGACGGCAGCGGCTTCGAGACGCTCAACTTCGACGAGTACCACCGCGCTTTCGCCAGGGTGTTCGGGCCGAGCCCCGCCGGCTACGTCTCCGAGGCCACCCGCGAGGTCGGCATCGCAATCACCAGCAGCGTCGACCTCGTCGACAGCCTCATGGACGCGGTACACAAACATTTTCAGCCATGTTTAATCACATACGCGCTCCGTATCGTAAGTACTGACACGACACATGTTTCGTGCGCGGTTTCAGGCTCGGTGGTCGGAGATGTTCCCGTGCATCGTGGCGAGGGCGAGCACGACGGACATCATCTCGAGCGGCATGGGCGGCACGCGCAGCGGATCAATCCAGCTGGTGAGTCCCATTCGCGCAGTTGCGTCACGCACGCACGGGCCTGCCTAGGCTGGCCGTGCCACAAGCCCACGACTACTCCTACTGGCGTACGTACGAGATGTGACGACGTCGTGCTGGACTGCATGCAGATGCACGCGGAGCTGCAGGTGCTGTCGCCGCTGGTGCCAATCCGGGAGGTGGTCTTCCTCCGGTTCTGCAAGCAGCACGCCGAGGGGCTGTGGGCCGTGGTCGACGTCTCCGTGGACTCCGTCCTCCGCCCCGACGGCCACCACCACCACCACCACGCGCAGAACGGCGGCTGCGGCGCGGCCGGCTACATGGGCTGCCGCCTCCTCCCCACCGGATGCATCGTGCAGGACATGAACAACGGCTACTCCAAGGTACGCGCTGTCCGTCCGTACGTCACCGTGGTTGTGCTCGTCCGACTTGATTGCCTTAAATCCGCACGGCGCAGCGGCATGCGGCGGCTACAGTGCTCAGTATTTTATGCTCCTACGCGTGCGCGTACGTGGGTGAGCGAATGAATGCATCCAAGGCTGCACTGCGCTGCGCACCAATCGATGCGCGCAGGTCAATGTCCCTCGCGTAGAGGCTTGGCTCGGGCGCCGAGACGTGTGTGCGATCAGTTGGTTTCCGTGCCGTCTGCGAAGACTCAGACTCGGAGGTCTCAGGCTCAGTGGTCTGACGCGCAGCGAGCTTGACCTGTAGCTGGGCATCTAGCTCGGGGTATCACATGATCTTCTTACCCAATTTTGAACCATTTCGATGCTTCTGCGACCATATCCTCGCGCCGTACGTGCACCGAAATGCCCGTGCCGCTCGGTCGCAGATATAGATCCAGTTTTTTAGGGTATCATGTAGTTTAATCACTGGCAAAGCTGGTGTGTGCATGCAATGTGGTCGATAAATCCAAACCTCCCATGTTATTGTTATGACCCATGGACAACTCTTGGTTGTAGATCTTGTTTGTTTCCTGGGCTTTAACATATCTTTTCCTGCAGTGCCGCTACTGTAGTGTATAGTACACGTCTAGCTAGGGTTTTTGCAGTGGTCAACTGGGTTTCTTCTGAGCCCTGAATTCCTGATGCCTTGCTTGTTTTGACGATGATGAGCAGCATGCAGCTGTTGTGGTGCATGTGTATTGCATCGCTTGTCCTCTTGCGTGACGGCGTACGCCTTCGATCGATCTTATCGTGGCCATTTGCTGCGCGTCTTTTACCTTACGCGACCAGCGGCGCTGCCCCTTTTACCTGCCTCCACCATTACTGCCCTGTGGCAGCAAGTGGCAGTGGCATGCACACATGGGAGGTGGGATCTGGCAGCTCGTGCTAACGCTGCTGCTATTGCTTTGTACTGCGCGTACGTGTACGTGCTGTACCGCAGGTCACGTGGGTGATTCACGCGGAGTACGACGAGACGGCGGTGCACCAGCTCTACCGCCCGCTGCTCCGCTCCGGCCAGGCCCTGGGCGCGCGCCGCTGGCTCGCCTCGCTCCAGCGCCAGTGCCAGTACATCGCCATCCTCTGCTCCAACTCCTTCCCCGCGCGCGACCACGCCGGTGAGTTCTGCGTTCTTCGTACATGCATAGGACTGGAAAATGGTTACGAATGGCGTGCGTGGCTAACAATGGTGGTGGCGGTGGTGGTGTGCAGCGATAACTCCGGTGGGGAGGAGGAGCATGCTGAAGCTGGCGCAGCGGATGACGGACAACTTCTGCGCGGGGGTGTGCGCGTCGGCGGCGCAGAAGTGGCGGCGCCTGGACGAGTGGCGCGGCGGCGAGGGTGGAGGAGGCCCGGGCTGCGGCGCCGCGGGGGAGGGGGAGGAGAAGGTGCGCATGATGGCGCGACAGAGCGTGGGCGCGCCCGGGGAGCCCCCCGGCGTGGTGCTGAGCGCCACCACGTCGGTGCGGCTGCCGGCCACGCCGCCGCAGCGCGTGTTCGACTACCTCCGCGACGAGCAGCGCCGCGGCGAGTGGGACATCCTCGCCAACGGGGAGGCCATGCAGGAGATGGACCACATCGCCAAGGGCCAGCACCACGGCAACGCTGTCTCCCTCCTCCGGCCAAATGTAAGTGCTCACGTTTCACTCACTCGCGTTTACCATTGTTTTACCATTGTGATTAGTGAATGAGCTCTCTCTCTCTATCCATTTGGATTTTTGATACCACTTGTTGCTACAGCTTTTCAAGTACCTAGTACTGTACCCTGGCGCTGTATTTGTGGGTATATGCATGGGTTGAGGGACACAGTGACATTAAGAAGAGGACAAACAAGAAAAGGTTAAAAAATCGCATTGGCGCCATATATATCACCAGAAACTGGGGCAGGGTTGACATTTGTGAGAAAAAGCTTTTCTACCATGCTTGGAAGC
Source organism: Phragmites australis (assembly GCF_958298935.1). Taxonomy (NCBI): domain Eukaryota; kingdom Viridiplantae; phylum Streptophyta; class Magnoliopsida; order Poales; family Poaceae; genus Phragmites; species Phragmites australis. Next base: position 2,304,669 of record NC_084940.1, read on the forward strand.
ATGCATGCAGCCTAGCTGCCCTTGTCCTTGCTCACAAAAGCCTGCCTGGTCTTATCTTCCCTCTGTGAACTCATTTCTGGATCTCTTCTCTCTCCTTTCTCTTTTGAGGTGCATCCTGACTGATTGAATCTGAGATTGACGACTAGTAGTGTAGTACTCTGTGATTTTATCAAGACAGTTATTCCAATATGATAGTTTATTCCTTCCAAAATTGGCTCCATACTCTCTGACAGATTGATGTGATTCTTTTACACTTGCAATGGTTAATTTAAATTTTTTTGATTTGCCTGCAACTCTACAGTGGTTTTGCCAACAAAAAGCATGCATCAATGCAATTCACACAATACAATTTCCACGTGCATTTCATACTAGTTAGTGAAAAGTCAACTGATGCTCAAGTCCATTTGTTCTCTTCAGATTCCGACCATTTCACAAGATCCTTATATACACGCTTTTGTGTTTGGAGATGTTGCAGGCAACAAGCGGCAACCAGAACAACATGCTGATCTTACAGGAGACCTGCACCGACTCATCCGGCTCCCTCGTGGTGTACGCGCCGGTGGACGTGCAGTCCATGCACGTCGTCATGAACGGCGGCGACTCCGCGTACGTCTCCCTCCTCCCCTCCGGCTTCGCCATCCTCCCGGACGGCCACGGCGCGCCGTCAAACCCCGCGCAGGGCTCATCGCCGAATGCTCCTTCCACCGGCGGCAACACCGGGTCCCTCGTGACGGTGGCGTTCCAGATCCTTGTGAACAACCTGCCCACAGCGAAGCTCACTGTGGAGTCGGTCGACACCGTCAGCAACCTGCTCTCCTGCACCATCCAGAAGATCAAGTCGGCGCTCCAGGCCAGCACCATCTCGCCCTAGTGGGCATTTGACATGGATTCCGGCCACCGACCGGTCTCGCTAGCTAGGCCGGAGCCGGATGCCATGTCAAATGCTTAACTTGAGGCCATGGCAGATTTTACAAGCTCGGGTTAGCTCATCATGCACTTCAGAATGGTACAACAAGAATGGCGGCCATGCAAAGAAACTCTTGCAGGCGGTGTTCGATTGAGAGGCCCTGCCAAAAAGAAGAGGAAAAATAAATTATATAGTGTGGAGTATATTTCATAGAGCTAGCAATGGGGTGAGGTATACAGGGATTAAGTCAAGAACGAACCGTGCGCTAGGCTTTGCTTGAGCAGACGTGTTTAACTGTGGCTTAAGCTTGAGGCCGATGTGGTGGTTCGGGTATTGACTTAAGTCTCTGGTAACGAAATTAAAAACCCCTATGGCTTCTCCTAAATACACATCTAGCACTTTGTTCTGTCCACTTTGTTAAGAGTTTTTTTTCTATTTTTTTTTTCTTTCATTCTCTTCGTCTAGTTCTGCAATATGGGAAAATATAGAGTGAATGCTGATCAGAGGTACCTAGATGCATGGTTGGTGTTTGTTTAGTTTGCATAATGTCTTTTCAACTATATGCAGAACGTTTATTTGATCTAGTTGATATATATCGGGGTGATCTCCCACTGAGATAGTATGTTGTCCTTGACGATGCGGAAATTCTCCAATCGGCCGCTTGGCCTCGCGTCCCTGGGTCGCAACTCGGGAGTTAGCTCAATCATATCGAGACTCTTTTTTATCGTAGTGCAGGGCTGTCTTTCAGTTGCCCATTATGGTGATAACTTCTATAGGATCTAGGATCTTGACTGTCTGGTATGCATGGTGGGTGACAACCATGAACTAGGCTATTGTTGGTCAATCTAGTATGGCGTTATATGCGGTCCCATAGTCAGCCACATCGAACATGACCATTGCGGTTTTGAAGTTGCTCGGTGAACCTAATGTGACGGGTAGCTCGATCCGTCCTAATGGCTTGGCCAAAGAACCAAGGGTACTCCCAAAGAAGGGAGAAGATAGATTCAACGTACTCCTCAGAATCTACAGGGCATCTAGTGCAATAGCGAAGATGAGGTTGATAGAACTCGCTCCATCAACTAGTACGTGGCCCTTCTGCACATTGTGCACCGTGGACTCCACCATGATGGGGTATCATACAGGGCGTTTGACACACGAAGGGTGGTAGGACTAGCTGAAGGTGAGGGGACCTCCGACCACTTCACTCACGGACTCAAACCCGGTATGGTCGTGCATACTTCACGGACCACCGATTTGTACTCCATATTCAAGGATTACGTCACGGCTCCCCCGAAGATATGGTGAAATATATGCTCGGCCTGCTAGAATCCCAGAGCCGATTGGTCAGGGATGACCCCGTCCTCACCATCTCTATTGCGCTTGGTCTTACGCTCCCTGAGCTCCTAGTCGATAATGTCCCGCACGACCTTGCACTCGGTCAAGTCATGGGTGTCGATACGGTGGATTGGGTAGTAGCCTTTGCCCTTCTTCCCAACTTCTTTCTCGAATTGGCAGCGCAATTGGCTAGTTTTTTTCAATAGCCATGACGTCAAGCGGCCCGACCTTACACTTGTTTTTTTTTCTTATCCTTCGGGCTGACTCCTTTGGAAAAAGTGGGTTGATCGGAGGTCGGTTGTGGCTTCACATTGATCTAGTGCTCTTGAGCCTCAATGACTTGTGTGCATTTGTCTGCAAGCTCAAGGAGCTTACTGGTGCTCCGAACCTCCTTTTATGGCCAGCTTTTCAACCATCTTCTGGTCTCTGACCCCCCCCCCCCCTCCGGAATGCTATGGTCATGGACTTACTTGTGATATTTGGAATGGTGTTCCAATATTCGATGAAACACCGGATGCAGTCTTGTAGCAGCTCACCCTACCACTGTCTGACCTTATACAGATCATTCTCGACCCCTAGTCGGGAATAAGTCCCTTGGAAGTTAGCAACGAACTGGTCACACAAGTCTTCCTAGGACCAAACCGACCCGCGAGAGAGATTCATCAACGAGGATCGTGCTGAACCGGTCACGATGGTTGGGAAGTAGTTTGCCATGACCTTCCAGTCGCCTCCCGTGGCCTCACCATGGTGATGTAGATCTGCAAGAACTCCTCTAAATTGGTAGAACCGTTGTGTTTTAGGGCTTGGATCGGTCGGGACTTGTTCGGCCAGCGCACCTCTCGCAGTTGTATCGATAGAGCGTTGCACCCCATTCCGTAACGAGGAGTCACTTGCTGATAGGTGGTCACGCCGCGCCCATTGTTGTGTGCCGTGCTCGTGAGTAAAGCTAGGTAGCTAGAACCGTTGTACTTGTGTTTATGCTTTTTATTTAATTCTTGATTTTATTTGAGATTACAAAAATAGTCTAAATTTTTTAAACGTTTTTATGAGCAAACTAGAATTCACTAGCAACCCGTTTTAATTGATTTGATCAAAAAAGGCTGAGCCTATATTTAACTAAAATTCTCCAAATAAACCTAGTTTTATAAATTATAGTGATTTTTATTTCCCCAAATAAATTTCCAAAAATCTAGAAAAATCACTAATATTCATATCATATGATGTACTAATTTATAAAAATATTTCCAACCCTAGGTTATCTGGTGAAGAAAGTGAGTTCCTTTGTAATACTCTATTTATATGTATTTTTATCATTTCATGTGGTATTCTCTTTTTAATTCAATTTGAATAAAAATAAACTCAAACATGGACAAAACCTACAATTAAGGGGTAAGTTCACCAAAAAAAATCATCATAACCAACTCAACATCATCATTATATACACAAAACAAGTGCATAATATATAATGAGAGACTTAATAGATGCATAGCAAGAAGCCCAGTTATTATGCTATTTAATTAATAGATATATAGTTTTTGAACCTCTCAGATTAATATTAAGTCTCCTTTTGCCATTCTCTATGCTTCATTTATTCCTTGTTCTCTCTTCTTGCTTTGAGAGATGACATACTTATATGTATGATCTCATTTGGTTGTTTAAATTTCAGATATATCATTTGTCATATATAAATATTAAAACTTGCCGTGTCACTATCTATTTTGAACAGATGAATGTAAATATATATTCGTAATTCTTGGGTTTTATGCTTCTTAAATGTCTGACTTAGTAGTAGTTGTCAACCTATCATGCATGCATGGTTCAGTTTAAATATAATATTTAAGGATTTACCTATAAAATAGCAATAATCTATAGTGATCAAGGAGACAACTGTATATTATATTTACATATTTTAGGCTAGCATAGTTCATAAGGCTGGAAAAGTGTATAAATGTGTGTTTGGTTGTAGGGCGATGCTAGGTGGGATAGGGCTATCTTTATTTTTTGGATGTGATGAATCAATTTTATGTTTGATTTGATAGGTGAGATGAGCTAGTTTTCTGTTTGATTGGTGTGATTATAATGGATAGTATAAGTCAGTTTTCTGTTAGGTTGGTAGGATGTAATGATGAGCTGAATTGGTTATGATTTTTTTTTTTGAACTTACCCCTTTATTGTAGGTTTTGTACATGTTTAAATTTATTTTTATTCAAATTGAACTAAAAAGAGAATATCACATAAAATGATAAATTGCATATAAATTGAGCATTAAAAAGTAACTCACATTTTCCCCATATAACCTACGGTTGAAAATCTTTTTATAAATTAGTACATCACATGAGTAGAATATTAGTTATTTTTGTAGATTTTTGGAAATTTATTAAAGGCATTAAAAATTGCTAAAATTTATAAAAATAGTTTTATTTGGATAATTTTAATTAAATATCGACTCAGGTTTTTTCGATCAAACCGATTAAAACGGGTTGCTAGCGAGATCTAGTTTACTCATAAAAATGCTTGTAATTTTTTGAGCTAATTTTGTACTCCCAAATAGAATTGAGAGTTAAATAAAAAATATAAACACACACATACAACAGTTCTAGGTACCTAGCTTTCTTCGCGAGCGTGACACACAACAGTAGAATGTATTCGGCAGCTCATATATCAAATACGATGCACAATACCTTATTCGACATATAATGTGCTAAAAACATCTAGGCCTAACTTTTTCGATGCACAATATACTAAAAACCCAATTTTAATAAGTAAGATGCTGAAAACACATGCTATATTTATACATACAATAATTTACTATCTATTTTTCATAAATACAATTTAATATATTATCTATTTTTGAATTTTGGTCTGAAACTTTTGAGGAGCCAGTAGATAGATGGGGTTAGACCATCTCCAGCAGCTACCTTAAATTTTCATCCTAAAAATACTATTACAGCATCCACTATCACTATTACATCATCCCTTATTTTTTCATCTCCAACATCTATCCTATTTTCTAACTTTTACTTCTCTTTTTCTCTCCGGGCTCACTGACAACCTCTGTAAACAGTATTACTACATAACACACTGTTTGCTTTCCCGAGCCCACTGGCAGTCTATATGAACAGTGTTGCTACAGTTCATGACCAGTGCAACGCAAATTACTGTACCAGCCGGATTTGAAAAATACTACCTACCTCTGCTGGGACTTAATCCAAACACGGCTGTAGTATCACAGCATCCGCATCGGTGTGCGTGCAATGCAAAACGAAGGGCAGTATGGGTATTCGCTAGCTTGGGTGTAGTGCGGGCCCCGCATTACCCGGCCAGGCAATAAATCGTGGTAGGCTGCGGCGCTGCGCTTGCCTGTCCATCCTGCTCACCGCACGGCGACCGAGGGCTCACAAGATTCATTGCCTTGCCCCCCCCCCCACCCCCGCTCTGCGTTGCACCCGGCACCCCACCTCAGATCCGCTGACCCCCCGGCCTGCATGCTTCTAGATTTTCAATAAATGAGCTATCAAGATCATTTACTACATAAACGTAGTATTTACGTTCAGATTCATATTAAAAAGTGGATAAAACAAAAATAACATAGATAAAAAACATAAAGTAACTAAGAAAATCAACCGAAAAATATATATCAATAAATGAAATAAACAAACAAGATAACATGTATGTCCACGTACAATAAAGAATTGCTTTTCCATTGCGACCCGGTTGAGCGCTGGAACTTCTTGCCCGTCCGTTCCTGCAGGTTCTGAAAGGTTTCCTACGAAATTCCTGTGAAATCGATCCCAGAGCCTATATTGTTACGTAACAAGTTTACGAGCCATACACCGCACGTGACATGTGACAACTTACTTTAAATCTGCAAACCCTGCTGCACGCACAAAAAAATCCGCTTTGGGAACTACCCAAACAAGACCTCTCCATGCACGAACGAACGCGTGGTTGTTGCATCAGTGAGTCACCGATGGTACCTAGCAACTGACGAGGAGTCATGAATGGTGGTGGCGATAATAACTTTGTTGAGCTTTCTGAGACGTGCCAGGCCACTCCTCTCTGGTGCGTACGGCGGATATCGCTGGGCTCGGAAGACGACGTTGACCTCCGAGCGGTGGTACGGGGCCGGCACGGCGCGGCACCGGCACGGCACGGACGTTGCCCGAGTCGCTGTTGGCGGCCGCCGCACAGGCCCGATGCGCACGGCGATGCCCTTGCGAGTTGCAACACAAAAGTCCTCCTCCCCCTTCAGCAGTGCAAGTAGGCTGCAGCTTCCTGTCCTCTTTTTAGATCAGTTTGTTTTTTTTAAAGCTATTTTTGAATTTTAACTATTAGTTTTTAAAATAAAATTTTAACTTCTCAGTAAACTATTTTTTAGAAAAACTATTCTCAATTTCTAATTTATTTTCTCAGGAATAAACTTCTGATTTCTCCAGACATCATTTTTTAGCAACCCGTTTATTTATACTTATGACTTTTAACAGCAGAAAAGACAAAAGCAGCAGAAAACCAAACAAACATGCTCTTAGGACTGATATGTGTGTAAGAGATAGTAAAATATAGAGATCATAAGAAATTTAATAGAACAGTTGACTCAATACACAGGTCTGTTTGAAAGATAGCAATTTCCTCATCATACTTTGTGAGGAACCAAAGCTATCAAATTTCCTGCAAGAGCCTTGTGAAACAACTCCGCTCCAAACATGTGTTAGACGTTAGACTAGGGGTGGCAACGGGTCTGCCCCCGTTGAATTTTGCTAGTCCGCACCTGACCTGAAACCCGATTTGTCAAACCCGACCGACCCCAAAATAAATAGCGGATGTAAACCGACCCCCGGCCCTGGATTCGGCGGGGACTCGAGACCCAACAAGGACCCAAAACCTGCTCCCACCTTTCTCCTTTCCCTATCCCAACTCTAGAGCTGGCACATGTACATCTCACCGCTGCAGCGCTGCCACCTACTCTCCCTAGCTGCCCCTCCCTCTCCCCTGCGGATCCCTCACCGGTTCACCACCAGCTTCTTAGTCCGCTGCCACTGCTCCTGTCTCGCGGGCGTCGGCCCTGCCTATCACAGTCGCGGCAGCGAACAAGCGGATGTTGTGCGACGCCGAGACCACAGGCGCCATCCACCTGAGGACCTCTCTTGCCCAGACCACGCAAGGGAAATCAGAGTCAAAGGCTGCCCGTTTCTCCCGTCCTCGCAACCACCACGTCTTCGACCTCGTCATGCTGCTCTTCAACCAGAGCACGGCAACGGGTGTGGCGGCGAGCGCGAACTTGTCGAGCGCACCGTTTTCGAGCATCGGTGGCCTTCCCCAAGCGCGGTGTCAGGTACAGCGGCGGACGTGAAGGCATGAGGCGCAACGTTGCCGAACGTGAGGAGCATGATGGTGGCCACAGAGGGTGAGAGGCGGAGCCGCTGAGGTGGGTGGAGAGATAGGAGACAACGGAGGTGAAGTGGGCCCTCGTGATGGCGGCGAGGAGGCAAAACTCGGAGTGGCTTGTCGCTGCACCGAGGAGACCAGAGCAACCATGGCGATGGATTTGGATCTAGGTGGGGTGGGGCGTAGGGTACTGGGGTGGGGGTGTGGTGTGGCCGTGTGGGACACGAGGGTGAAGAGAAGGTCAGGATGGGCCGGGGCCCGAGGAGGTGCCAGGTGTGGATTGATCAGGGGTTTAGGTGGGTTGGTGGGGGAGGAATATGTGAAAGAGATGTGGAGTTTCTGGGGGTCGTGTGGAACCCGTGGGTACTAAACCAATCCTGACTCTGAACCCAACCCAATTCGAAGCTCCGACCTGATAGCCCCGTGTGGCGATTTTTAGACCAGAACTTGCCTCTGTCGAGTCTGAAATCCATAGAGACCCGATCTGACGGAGCTGACTACCACCCTTAGACGTTACCTTCAACATGAAGATTAGCCTACACTAACCTCAAGTGGCTAGACTAGACCCTCCACTGACAGGTGGGGTCCCAATTTACACACAACCTTCCTGCGTAATATACATGGCCCCTCACGTGCCAATAAGCGATTTTGGTTGACCGATCCACTATATTCTGGTACCATGATCCACACCTGTCTATGGAGCTAGCAGATAAAGCTCAATACTCAGGGGCAGATCAGTAGAGGCACCACGAAGACATATACCTTTATTTAAATTCTTGTTTTTCAGTAAACTTTAATAGATTTAGATTTTTTTTCCAAAGCTAGAAGTCTCGATCACTGTTACGCCTGCGCTCAGTTTATAGACCGGATCCGTCCCTATCAATGCTCATCAATATATCATCGCAGAAGAAAGAACTCTATTGATGCTCAAGCACTGCACCTCTTAAGAGCCACTGTTCATGCACAGTTATCATGTACGCCTTCCCTGCAACAAAGCTGTAGCCGTTGGTGACTTGCTGTTCATCCCCTACCACAGAGATCACCGTTTGCGAGTACTGGCAGCTTGACGGCAGAGAAAGGTCGGGAGCAGTCCCAGCATCGTCGATCTTTTCACGTGTTGGGTTTGCACCTCGCGATGAACAGAAAGGTTGGCAGAGAAAGCTACTGATCCAGTCAAAAGAAGAGGAAAAACGCTGCTGACAGTTGTAGCGACCCGTCGCGATCTTGAGAGTTGCCGGTCATGATATGTACGGAGTAGAACATGTTGGCTGCTTCACCCTTCTCAGAGACCATGTATACACTTGAAGGGAAAACAGTTAGTGATATCTTGCCACCTTCAGTTCACGTGGCCCTGTCCCCGACCTACCATTCTCGACATTTCTCATCTTCTTCCCGGTAATCTCTGTCGCTAAACAGACATACGTAGCCTGTACACTTATACATTTTTTATTGACTGAGGTATATCGATCCAGTTACCGAGGCAAAAGCATTCTTCTGTGATCTGTTCACGTATATAATAGTAGCTCCATACGGCCGTAACGCTTCTGCCATTGATACTGTAGTTCGTGGGCGCGATCAACGCCGAGGAGCTTTGCCGACACCAGGGTGCGCATGGAGTACATGGCAATGGCAGCAACCAGCTAACAAACAGCTGCTCGGCCGGGAGAGCAAGGCGTAGGGCGAGAGCACGTTGCTGGTTGCAACCGGACGTGCGATTGCGCTCATCCAGGAAGGAAACATCAGCAAGTTAGACTGCATCAGGAACGCAGCATCAGCAAAAGCTAACGCATGTTTGTCAGAGACGTTGTAGTAACAGTAGCATCTAGCTGATTATTACCTTGACCAGTTGACACAGGAAGCACGAGACTGCAGTCCAATGCTATCCCGATGTCTCGAATGCAATGGAGACCGCAGCACCACACTACTTGATCTTTCGAATCCAATGGAGCACCACAGCACCACACTACTTGATCTGACGGTTGTGGGGTACGAGGATTACTGCCGGGGACCAACCAGGAGGTAGACCAGTCTGAGTTCCATTTATTCTCAGATGAGTAAGAACATTCGGCGTGTTACATCTGATTTGCTTGACGCCAGTAACATCAAACTTCCTGTAGATTAGCATTTGCACAACAGATTTATTGTATTTTATCAGACCATCAAAGCGCTAACTTCCGATATCATGCATTAAAAAAATATTAGCAGAATGAAGGAACAGCTATGGCTCTATTCACATCCCTGACGTTTACCTCTTCCTTACCACTTCGTGGAGCTCTCATGATCCTCTGACGTTTCCCTGATGCCCTCCTTAACCCTGGAACAAATGGTACTGTGGTACCCACGTCGGCCTCCTGATCCCTTCCAATCAGAGCCTGCGCATCGCATATTCATTTCACAAGATTGTTGTTGAACCATAACAAACAGAAGGTCCAGTGATGCACCTAATATAATTTAATCAACTCAAATAATGGATACCTCATGCCACATCAGCCTTGGACCAATCCAACCCACCTATTTGCAACTCAAATAATGGATACCTCATGCCACATCAGCCTTGGACCAATCCAACCCACCTATTTGCAAAGGCTCAACAGAGATGGCATAAATCTATTCTAAACCATACCAAACAAACCTACCTAAAACGCCCATTAACTCTTAACTCAAATTAGCACACTTTATTCAGCAGCTGAAAGCTAATGTCATGCCAGCATACCTGTAGGCCACAACACAGCTAGTATAGGCAACAAATATGGAGATATTCCCAGATCTGATAAATATGCGTGTCGAACACATGACACTTCTCTTTGCTCTGGACCATTCAAGTAACATAGTCAGCTCGGTTCCAGATAAAATGGGCTTACTGCGTCAAAGCAAAGCTATCTTTGATGATTTCCCCAAAAGAAGTAACAATAGAACAGGAGAAAAAGTAGAGGACAAAAGAGATACCCGAAACAGAAAGCAAAGTTAGGATGTAGATAGTAATGCCAATTATCAACAACATTATATCAAGTGAAAGTAACCTTGATATGTCATCTGAATCAGACACAATGTGGCCCATTTTATGCATTGCAATCTGCTGTACTTTCACATCTTAAATGAGGTTTAAGCTTGATTGATGAACAAGACTCCTTCACCCAATGCTGTCATCAATAAATCATGCGAGAAACAGACCATTAAGCATTAGCATCTAAAAACACTAGCAGATAGACAATTTTTCAAGAAAAGGGCAGACAGATAGATAGCAAAAGAAGCAGAACCAAGTTACATCACACAAGAAGGCCAAGTGAGAAATGACAAACACTATCTTCTGACATGAAAGACAAGATTATTATTGCTATCTGCAAGGAGAGCTAACAATCTCAAGTGGCAAACTGACAGCAAGTCAGTTTAGGTCAAAATACAACCAAATCGGTTCCTGTTTATTATTCAACTATTATGGAATGAATCAGTAAAACAAAGCTTGTCAACCATGCTCAAAATCCAAAACAGAACGTCAACATTTTGGAAGTTACAGCATCTTCAAGGCAGTGATCAGAGTAAACAAAAGACAGCATCATCTCTCCAGACAATGTCAGACATGATATCAGTAAGTGACATCATGTACCAACTATTTGCCTTCAAAGGTTTTGTAGCTGAAATTCAGAGCCTTCCAATGATAGTACTATAGAATAACACAAGCAGTACTGCACAGGTCCAAATCACTACGTGCATCTGTTCAGTGTATAACACAACAGTGACAACAAGGACCACCTATCAGCATGACATCCGGCAATGATCAGGCCTAAAAAAGGCCAGCGGCGAGCTACAAGAACCTCCATGATTCTGTTCCAAACTGAATGGACTAGTCATGCACAATTTGTACTGAAGCTTCATCATTGCCTTTCTGTGTGTCTATTGATTGTTCTTTCAATCATAAAAAGCTTGGTTCATTGCATGGACACCAAGCTGCTCCCGACATTCAAATCAAAACATTTGTTGTTTTTCTATTTTTCTTAAGTTTTAGCAGGAAACTGAAAGAATCTATGCTGATGATCAAGGGATTATAGATATTCAGAATTGGATAAATGTCTGAAAGATAAGTAAAGCTGATTAGGTTTGTATGTTTGTCGTGCAGTCACTGAGTGCAATGCAATAGAAACATTCCTTTAGCAGGTTTCAATTTCATTCAGCTGTTTGACAAGTATGATGCTAGTAACATCAATTGATTTACAGACATAGTTGCATATGTAGATAATAGCGACCAGATTGAATATTGAAACCGTTCAGAGCCGAGCCCTTCTTTTTACTGAACCTTACAATCACTTAGAGTGTCAGACATGCTCAGGTCAGGACTATGGACCTAATAAGCATATAATGAGAAACCATTATCCCAGTTTGAGAGGGCTGTAAGTTATCTCGAGTCAGCTATTCCAATGGGCTCAACAAAACAAAATGACTGAAAGAAGATACATAAACACTGCAAGTCAAATGCAACAATGCTCAGTAAATTAAGTATCATAAGTACAGACAAAGGCCTGACCTAATCCCGGCTCAATCCTCCACATCCAAACAAGCCCTGAGAACATCAGAAAAACTGGCATAGGACCAAACATGGCTATTAGTTTATCTGGAAGGAAAAATATGTACCCAACAGTTACCCTTCAAATGGTTGTTCAAAAACAAGGATTGTTTAAGCTAATATTATTACTTTTGGATAAATATCAACATCTGCAATTTTTATGGTCAGATTATTGCATTTCCAAATATCTTTGTCATGACATAGCAAGACAGTAAACAATCCCAGGCATTAAATTTCATGTGAGACAGTTAGTCAGTTAGTCTAACTGTAGCAGTTATGATAATGGTCAGTTTTGAAACAAGACACAATCTGCTTTGTTTCAATAAATCAGCCAGTGTCTTTACTTTTTTTTCCCTTTCCAATAATTTATTTCACTCTGTTGATACTAAATGGATGCAGATAATAATAAGTTCCTTATTGGTGCTATCACCCCACCATTTTAACTGTTTGCATACATAACATAAGGAATAATCAAGATAACTATCACAGACCTAATGCCAATCCCTAAACATACACAATTTTCAGTGGGCCAAACAAAAGACAGATCCACTCCTTGTACTAGAGTACTCAACACTTGACTAATTAAGCTTAGAAGCATAGACTCTGAGTTCTGAAAGGTGTTCTCCTGCCTGAGTTCTATCTTCGCATTGGGTCGCAAGGGAGGAGGACATCCAACCATTCACAGCATATGCATGGACGCATGGTAGCACCTAGGGTCTTCACTTCCACAGTACAGTGATTCACATTTTACTCATGGTGTCATCAATTTTAGCCAGAGACCTCTTCTCAAATTGGAGACTCCAAACGTAGCATCATCTCATCAGTCCAAATCACACCACCGCAGTGATTATGCCAATACAAGAAGTAACCTTTCCAAATGAGGTCAATGCCTGTTCCAGAATCAAGCTGCCCAAGTTGATGCCCTGTGCCGTCATATGATTCTATTACTCACTCAATGTAGAGTGATTCAACACCCGAGTCCTCCCCACTATCGGCACCATCAGCGGCAACATTCTTTTTCCGGCCACCTCCATCCCCAAGAAATTCATCCCTCACTTCAGCTCCACCGCGGTGACCACCACCAAGCTCATCCCATCCACGACCCATGCTGGTGAACATCGGGTCCAAACTCGCCTTCTGTGGGCTCATCATGAGGAGCTCCTCCAGCCTCCGTCTCGCTGCATATATCTCATTCGGCTCAACAAGTTCCCCTTTGTAGTACGCCTCCCTGAGGAACACCGTGTGCAGCTTCCCCTGATTCCCCCGCGTGGATATGTAAAATATGCCCTGGTATTTAAGCAAGAACTCCTTGATCTTCTTGGGCACACCGAGCGCATCGCGGAACAACGCCAGGCGCTCCAGTGTGGTGCGCTTCTCAACGGTGAGCGAGAGCAGCTCATGGACGGCAGCGACCGCACGCTTCTCCGTGCGGCATTGTGCTTCCAGTGAGCGCAGGTCATGGCCTGAAACGTCCACGTAGGGTGATGCGTAGGGGGGGCGCTGCCATTTCCAGACAGCGATCCGGAAGTACTTGCCGATCTTGAACCCTGGCGGGAAACGAATGGGGAACGCGAAACGCGCGTCCACCACGCCAGAGCCTGGGGCGCGGTGCTCGCGGTAGTGGCGCTCCCGGGCGTGCTCGACCGGTGGCGACGGTGAGGTCGGGCGGGTCGGTCGGGGAGGGTAGGAACTCAACGAAGCCGTCGGGGGTGAGGCGGAAGAGGGAGGGGTGATGCAGGATCACGGAGTCGGCGAAGTCGTCGGGGAGGCCGAGGTCGCGACGGAGGAGGTGGATGTGCTCGAGGCGGAGGCGGAGGCGGCGGTGCGGGGGCGCGAGGAGGAGGAGCTTGCTGACATGGAGGCGGCGGTATTGAGCCGGGGCAACTAGTTCACCCAAAAATTAACTTTGGTGAATTCACTTAAATTTTAATATTTTTTATTACGTGGAGGCTCTGTCTTGATTTTTTTTTTAATTATGCTAGTCAAAACTTAAACTTGAGATATCTAGATCTGATATCATATTAAGTTGCATATATCAATTAGTCCACCTAAAAGATTAAGCTGATATGAAAAGATGATCAATTCACTTATATTTTAAGCGGGGTGAAGTGAGTGTGGAGCATGCGGTGGACGGGGTGGAGGAAGAGGTGGAAGGTGTGCGGTGGCACGAGAGGGAGCAACCAAGCAATTAGTATCGAAGGGCGTGAGACACGAGAAGGAGATGGACATGGCACGACGAGGTGGCAGTGCAGAGGAGGATGGAGTGTAGGGAGAGGAAGTGGTGGACGCGCTTCTGGACCTCCATGATGTCGTTGAAGGCATGGCAGCGGACGCTCTACTACTTATGAGGGATGGAGATGGACTTGGACTAAAGGTGGTCAAGTAGGCCAGGCCAAATAGGCTGACACGAGGCACGACCATTTCGGCCTGGCTCAGGCACGACACGACACGACGACTAACGGGCCGTGTCGGCACGGCACAAGGGCTTTGGCCATGCCCAGGCCGGAGCTGCAACACGACGGGCCAGCACGGCACAACCCGTTTAACTGTTTCTATTTTTTAATACCTTATATAATTTGTTTAGATCTAATATCATATAGAATATATTGTGTAATGGTAGTATGTTTGACTCCCAAGCAGAAGTTCGTGTGTTCAATTCTGGGTGACAGCAAGTTTTTGTGGTTTTTTCTAATTTTCCGCAGGCTGACGGGCTAACAGATCAAAAAAGGTCATCGGGCATACCGTGTGTGGACCGACACGACACGACCCAATCTTAAGTGGGTCGTGTCTAGGTTAGAGTCGCAACACGTAGGCCAGCACGGCATTGTCCATTTAACTAACGAGCCTAAATGGACCGTGCTTCAATGGGCTGTCGCCCATTTAGCCACCTCTGACTTGGACGAATAGGCTGTCGCCGCCACACGTGGTGTCGTCGGTGGTCGGAGGGCAGGAATACGACGAAGCATGGAGGCTTGGGAGGGGTTTTGCACGGTGGTGATGGAGAGTGGGGTTGAAGTGTATTAGGTTAGGCCAAGATGGTATAAACTGAGTTTGATCTTAGACTATTTTGGGCTCGAAGGATTAAAGTCCGAAACACAAATTAGTAGCGCTCTAGTTAACCATACATGGTTTTATTTGAGTCTAACCGTGTGAATTTTATGATTTTTTTATTTTTATACTTTAAATAAAAAATTGCAAATATATTTGTCCCTTTTGAAAAATTATAAATATGATTTATTTGGTTAACCATGCATGGTTTATTTGGGCCCAACCACATGGATTTCTTATTTTAAAATAAAAAATTACAAATATTTGTTCGTTTTAAAAAATTACAAATATGGTTTACTTGGTTAACCAGGCATGGTTTATCTGGGCCCAACCACATGGATTTTATACTATGCCTTAGTTTGTTGCCAATTTTTTGGTGATCTTTTAGTTCATCCTCACCAAAACTTAGCCAAATCCATGAGCAACCGTTTTGATGCCTAAAATTTAGCAACATTTGATATAGCAATTTGGTCATGAGTTGTGACCGGCGGCTTGACGTAGATATTCAGGACGCATTTGAGATCATTAATTGTCATGATAAATCAACAGTGAGAGAAATTGATTAACATCCTCCAATTCCCATATGATGGAGCGGCGGTGCCCGACTTAAATTCCGTTGAGGACCGATAAAGTAGGAAGTGAAAGGCAGTCATTTTGCGATTACTCCCACGTGACGTTTTGGGTAATGTTCTGATCAAAATTTTAAAACTTGATCATCACTATATTTCAAAGTATTTAGATTCGAAATATGAAAATCATATGTATAGATTTTTAAAACTATTTTCATAATATCACAACTTTATATCAAATAGAAAATACCGGTCAAAATTACACTTTGAAGACCGTGTCATTGTCTAAACCGTTCATGTATTCGTGAATGGAGAGAGTATTCATGAACAAATACGAACCAAGGTCATACACGCGCTCTGCCATTTTTTCAAGAAGAAGATGAATGAACAGATGCTACGCAACTGCTGCCTATGGTAAGGAATTGTGCAAATGAAAGTGGTGCCCAGCTGGCCATGGCCAACATCTGTCATCACGAAGCTCCTCCCTCCATATGGATTTTTCACTCATCTGTGAGTTTACCTTGCATACACTGAAGGCATGAGCAAGGAGCAGCAAAGAAACAATGCCATTTGTTGCGAAGGGAGTGCAGAGATGAATGGGTCCAGGACAGCTTGCCCAGCTCGGAATGATTGAGGCGTTGGGACGTCGTCAGAGCACAGCTTCAACCAAGCAGCAATTTACCGAGACTTGAGTGGACGGCCTGCAGAAGCTGCCACCGCCATGTGGATGCTATGCTAGATACACCACTCGTTTCGCCAGTACGCGAGGTCGATCGCAACGTGATTGCCTGATTGGGCACTTGAGACTTGCGTACCAGCTGCTGAGCAGAGCAGCTCGGTGAGGTGAAACAAAGCGAGGAACCACTGTTCGTAGAGTTGGCCCTTCGTGTGGGCACAGTGATGGCAGGCTATCATCATCAAGCTGGCGAGATGGACGACGATAAGCTAGCTGCAACGCGAGCGAGCTCACAGCTCACTGACAGTCTCACATGCTCATGCTGGCAGCTGGCGAATGGCGACAGCGCAGAAGCAGAGCTCCAGCCCATGGATCATCAGACGACGAGGCAACGAGCGGCCATGGATGGTTAGGTCGATGCGACACGGGGCGTCCCATGCGAGGCCGATGCACGTGTTGTAATATTTGCGATATAATGAGCATAAATATATATATCCCAGATAACAAATACAAAGAGCAGAAGGAACTTCTGAGCAAATACAAAAATCTAGCAAAAAGTTCTGTTATACTGAAATAACAGAACCTAATAAAATAGCATCTGAAACTGAACTGGACTGGATGCATTATTGCAATGGCTCTCAGATTATGATTATCAGGTGGCCTCAAATCTTTAAAGATTTGTACCATAACTGATCTAGACAGCATATCATCGATTAAATCAGAACATGAGATCATACCTAGATAGTATTCTTGATCTACTAAGCTCTGAAAATTACATACACTTGGGCAAAAGAACAATACCAGAATGACCTGACAACAGAACCGTATGTAAACAAAAGGTTCCTCAACAGCATAAGCCATAGGCGCATGGAACATACAGGGACAGAGATGAATCCATGTTATGCTGTAATCTAAAGCAAGATCATCAAAGCTCATATCACAGAATAGAACATACTAGGATGTTCCTGCCCAAGTGTATCTATCAAGACAGTGACAATAATTGAACAAATCAAGATCTAAAGACAGATAATAATCTTGACAATCAAACTCAAAAACAGGTCACTGCATATGATTTAAGCAGAGCTTCAAAAATACATCTATTGTACTCAACATTCTAATTTAATCTCATCTAATTAAATCATCACAGAGCATGGTTTATATAAGCATCCAACAGTTCAGATCTGAGAGAAAACTCACAGGGAGAACGATGCAATCAAATCGGTCACAGAGGATAAGCACGGCGAGGGAGCCGCTGCCCCAGAAATCCAATTCGCCGACGTAGACGCCGACGTGGAAGACGGAGGTACAAATCCTCACCGCACCGCAGACGGCGCGTGCGGACGAGCCTTGACAGTCGCAGCACCAGAGAGCACCAAGACAAGGAACTCACTCACCAATTCCTTCCTGTATCACTATCATCAACACTTAATCCAAGCTTCACTCGGATTGTGCTCGGGAGATGATTCCCAGGACCAAAGAGGTGAACCAGTGAGAGAGAACAGGGTATGGAGGGGGAAAAACCTCATCTGCGCAGAGGAGTTCAGCGCCTCTTTAAAGTAGCGACAGCCATGGAGCCTTCCAGCCCTCGTTCCCGAAGGAACCGGAGGCAGTTGCGCCCTTCCGCCGCCACTCCGAGCAGCCGCCAGCTCTCTCCATCGTGCGCCCCCAACTTCCAGGGATGCCGAATGAGCTAGAAGCCCTAGCCAGCTCCCTTTTAGCAGGCCATTCACAGATCTCGGCCCAAATGGAGGAAGAAAGCCCGCCGGACAAAGCACAATGAGCCCATAAAGGAATATTAAAATTTCCAAGTAAATACAACAGCACGTGCCTAGCTACGGCGTCGGTGCGTGGCTGCATGCAAGCTTTCGTTGCGTGCGGTGGCGCTCAGGGCCGACGGCCTCGAGCCATCACGCCGTGCGCGTAAATGCAACGCAGGACGACATGAAACCATCTACCAGATTACCACGAAAAGCTGATCTCCACAGTTATATCGCGGTCGGCCGAATTTTTCGATTTTAGCCTTTTTTTTAACTTTTATTCTAAGTATAGATCTATATAGAAATAATGTTAAAAATAGATCTTTTTTACAGCACTATAACATTTGATATTGCGGTTGAATAATACTGTGTCGTAAAAATTGATGTCGTGTTAGCTACCGTATACGATCTTTCGAATCTAAAATATAAGGTCTCTACCACAACATTAAATGTCACGGTGTTATGCTATTTTTAACCACGATGTTAAATATCATGACGTTGTATAAAAGGATTAGTTTAAAAAAATTATTTTTGCATAAATCTATTTATAGAATATGTTAAAAAAGTCAAAATTTAAACATTCTACCACGTTCCAGATCCGTTGCGTTGACACTAGTTCCCGTCTGCTCCATGGAGTGTAGAAGTACGAGAGCCGTTCTCTCCTCCCAGAG
Source organism: Phragmites australis (assembly GCF_958298935.1). Taxonomy (NCBI): domain Eukaryota; kingdom Viridiplantae; phylum Streptophyta; class Magnoliopsida; order Poales; family Poaceae; genus Phragmites; species Phragmites australis. The sequence goes on from NC_084940.1 coordinate 2,323,575, forward strand.
CTGTACGAGTACGGCCCCGGAGCACCGTTTTACTCGGTCTCGTGCCGTACCTCACCAGAGAAAGGAACGGAAGCCGACGGTGACAGCCGCGAGAGGCGTACGTACGAGCGACAACTGGCCCGGCAACAACTCACCACCTCAACGCGCTCTCGCCCACCTCATCACGATGCGGTGCCGTGCCGAGACGCGGCACCTGCGTCTCCACCTCGGTCTCCACGCGCTCCGCGCCTCCTCGTCACGTCAGGGATGAAAACAACGGAAACGTTCGGAAAAACTGTTAACCGTTTTTATTTTTATATTTTCTTTTGAAAACGTAATCGAAAACGAAAAACCGAAAACGAGTATGAACTAAGAATATCGAAATATCAAAAATGAACCAATCCGAATATAAATATGCTAGTATCAGTCAGGAACCGATAATTTAAAATAAGAATACCGATTTGTAAAACAATGACTTTAAGCATCAGCCCGACACATAATTAATTCATACTAATAAAAAAAAAATCATATATAGATGAACCACATAATAACATAAATATCAACTGAAAAAGTAACTCGAGTATTCGACATAACATACAATCATACAAATACTAAGATTGGAGATGGCGTAAGAGCTTGAAAAACATCAGTAGGTCAGTAGCCGACTAAGCCTGGACCACTTAGATCTAGTTGAACTTTAGGATAAGAGCTATGTTTAGACTGGCCGGCCGAACTTAGCATGTAGGCTGTATTATGATTTGTGAAATTTGATCTCAATTAGAAAAATAGAAGATTCTAAATTAAAAACGAAAAATCCGAAAACGGTTCAAAAAAAAACCCTATAACCGTTTTCATTTTTACATTTCCTCTCGAAAACAGAATAAAAACAGATAAGAAAATAAAAAAACGTATCGAAACGGAATTTATCCCCGCCCCGCGCGCGGCCTGATCCTTCCATCAGCGAGCGGAGCTGCCGTTCTCGGCTCTCTTCCTCACGCGGAGCAGCTAATCCACCCCTCCCCACCCGCTCCCCCAAGTAAACCCGAACCGCTCCGGCCGCGGACAGCAACGCCTCACCGCCCGGTGGTCCCGGGGCCCCACGGACCCCGCGCGCCAGCCTGACGGCGCCCCACCCACCGCGGGCCCTGACGGTCGCTGTCGCGTGTCCCCAGCTGCACCCACACCATTTCATCTCTCCCCTCCTCGGCTCTTCTCCTCGCTTCCAAGCGACACCCGAAGCGGCAGCGAGAGGCAACAGCCACCACTTCAGCTTCCCCTTGGCTTCTACTCCACTGAAGCAGGCCGAAAGGAGGAAGCAGACAAGAGGAGGAACCCATGGCGAGCAACGGCGACGGGAAGGGCCGCGTGGCGGCGGCGGCGGGGGGAGGGTACGGGTACGGTTACGGCGGATACGAGGGGCCGGGGGAGAGGAAGTGGTGGCCGTGGCTCGTGCCCACCGTGATCGTCGCCTGCATCGCGGTGTTCGTCGTGGAGATGTACGAGAACAACTGCCCCAAGCACGGGAGCACGGTCGGCGACGGGTGCGTCGCCGGGTTCCTGCGCCGCTTCTCGTTCCAGCCGCTTCGAGAGAACCCGCTCCTCGGGCCGTCGTCCTCAACGTATGATGTCGCTGTACATGCTAAGCTTTCTTTTGCTGAGTCGTGCTGTCGTGCCAAATACTACTCGAATTGTGGTATTCTTGGTGTGCTTGAGGTGGATTTGGGAGGGGAGACTGGCGAATTTCGATGATTTATGTTTTGTTTGGGATCTTGCGGTTTGATGGGGATGATACTAGTAGCAGAAAGTCGTGATTTTTACCACGTTCGTAGTTAATTTTTGAGCAAAAGCTGGATTGTTGGGTGGTTTTGAGGGTTTACAACTCGCACGTTGTAGTAAGAGCTGGTGATTTTGTTGGTCCGAGGTCTAGGGGGAGGAAATCTCCGAGCATTTCTGCTGCTGTTCGAAGCTTGTGCTCCGGGAGAATCAAGTCACGATCTTTTGCTTCTATACTTTAATCGCTTTTTCCTTAAGTCCTTTTCACTTTTAAACTCCGAGCAGGGAGTTTTTGATGTGACGGTGACAGTTCAGATCTCTGTCGCGACTAGCTTGAACTGATCTAAAAGCCTGCAATTTCAATTTATTTGTCCAATCTGCTCCATAATTACCCAGCAGTTCGTCTATATCCAAGGGTCTATCTCCACACACTGAAAATAGCTTAGATTTCATCTACTCGCAGTTCTTCAGTACCAAAATCACAGAGGCTGTGAGCAACGATGTTCTTGATGGATACTGTTAGCTTTGGCACTTCTGTTGGAATATAGGTGGTAACCGGGTGACAAGGTTATGTTCAAGGCGTAGGATTCTGTATTATAGCGATATATTATCTTTCATACTAGCTAAGTGCCTGATCGCAACGAAAATATAAACATTGGACATCAAGCACAAACTTAAAGTATGGAGATATGGACGCGCCATGCAAGCACCGCCCAACGAATACAAATTTCTTCATTTATTTTCATTAGTAAAATGGGTCCCATATACGTAGTAGGTAACGAGGCGGGGAGGCTCGAGGACGAGGGTGGATGGCAAAAATAGGTAAATTATTCAAATTTTAGAGGTTTTTATTAGATGTGAGAAGAGCAGGAGAAGATGTGACGGTGAAACCAACTTGTGTTTTATACAGTAGAGATTCTATTCTACATTGAATCATGGGAACTGCTTTGACTTGTGTAAGCGTTTGTTTTACCTCTGGCCTTTGCAGAACAAGCTAAGATAATAACACATTCTGGAGTTACCTGTTTGACCGTATTTGCATGCCAGCTTATTTTAACTGTAACTTATGTCCTAGGATTGTAGCTCCATGGCCACATACATTTTTTCGTCGTGAATGTCGTCTAGATTATACTTCCTCTGTATGATAGTGAAGGATCTATGCCATGATTGTATTAACAGTAGTTTTTTTTTTGTTTGCCAGTTTGGAGAAAATGGGAGCTCTTGACTGGAACAAAATTGTTCATCAACACCAAGGGTGGCGCCTTATTAGTTGTATCTGGCTCCATGTTGGCCTAATCCATTTGGTCGTGAACATGCTAAGTTTGTTGTTTATTGGAATCCGACTTGAACAGCAATTTGGGTTTGGTAAGCTTATGACAGTACTGAATTATTGTAGTTGTAACTTCTAGGATATGGTTTTCTTATCTGTTGAGAATTTATTTGAAAGATTTTTGTAAATTCTCTTCTTAGTATTCCAATGTAGACCAACCAAAAAATTTACAATCAAATGCTCCCATATCTGTATTTCTTACACGTAATTATTTTATACTGAGACTGGTTTTCTTGCCTGCAAGTTCGCATTGGTGCCATATACCTACTATCTGGTTTTGGCGGTAGCGTGTTGTCTGCGCTCTTCCTACGGAATAACTACATCTCTGTTGGTGCTTCTGGACCTTTATTTGGCCTGCTAGGATCCATGCTTTCTGAGCTACTCATGAACTGGACTATTTATTCCAACAAGGTCATCAAAAGAGATCTATAAGCATACATTTTATTCTATTCAGCTGTTTGATAATCGTTTTGCTTATCGACTTAAATTGCTCTTGCAGGCAGCAGCCATAATAACTCTCCTGTTTATTATTGCACTCAACTTGGCTATCGGGATACTACCTCACGTCGATAACTTTGCTCATATTGGTGGATTCGCGACGGGTTTCCTTTTGGGTTTTATTTTGTTGGCGAGGCCTCAGTTTGGTTGGATGGAACACCGTGAGTTACCACAAACCAGCCAACCTCCCAAGTACAAAGCATACCAATATGTTTTGTGGGTTGTGGCGCTAGTCTTGCTTTTGGTCGGGTAAGTGAATCCGTCAGAATGTGGTTCGGTATATATTTGTTGTTGTCATGGTTTTATGTGTTTAAGCATGTTGCGGAAATGTTAGTGCAAAATATGCGTGATTCTGGACTAATGCCGAGCACCTTTTAGCTGAGCTACTTAGCTAGTACTTGTTTTTATGCTAGCTTTGAATGGAACTGATATCAAAGGACTCATGGTGCAGGTTTGTGATTTCGCTGGTGATGCTCTTCAAGGGAAAGAATGGGAGCGATGGCTGCCACTGGTGCCGCTACCTGAACTGCGTGCCAACATCGAAGTGGAACTGCAACTCCTAGGCACCTTAATTTTCTGTTAAACTTTCGGCGAAATATGTAGCGTTCAGATTCAGAAGACCATTTTTTATGCCTGTATGTCTGTAGATATGGACAAGTTCTTTGTTCTTTACTGGATTGGGGTTTCCTGGTTTCTGTAAACTACTTGTCGGGCGTTGTATGTTTATAACTTGAGCGTTATACCGTTTCCGATCTGCTGTTTAGAATGCCAGATTGTTCTGTCTTTATTTTTTCGTTGATCAGTAAACTGAACTGGGCTAAAATCCTTCCAACCGGAAACCACAGCTGTAGTCCATTGTTTATATTGGAAAAACGTTTAGCGATGTCCACGCAAGCCGTCCTAGCTCAGTGGTAGAGCGCGTGGCTTTTAACCACGTGGTCGTGGGTTCGATCCCCACGGACGGCGTCTCTTCTTCCGATTTTTTTGAAGCTCTCCACTCCTCACGCTCCGCTTCTCCGGTGGCGGCAACGGCAACCGCTGTGTCTCCTCCCCGCCCCCCTCTCGTCGCCGTCATCCCCGTCCTGCTCGCGCTCCTCGTGGCCGGCGGCGGCGGCGGCGTGGAGATCCTCTCCAAGTCCCGCCTCGAGCGCTGCGCCCGCGACTCGGGCGCCGGTGGCCGCCTCTCCTGCGACCGCTCCTCGTGGCCGGCGGCGGCGGCGGCGTGGAGATCCTCTCCAAGTCCCGCCTCGAGCGCTGCGCCCGCGACTCGGGCGCCGGTGGCCGCCTCTCCTGCGACCGTAAGATCGTCCTCAACATGGCCGTCCCCAGCGGCTCCGTAAGCGCCTCTGCTCCCTCCCGCCCACCCGACATTTCCACTACGTTCCGAGCTGCTCGTTCTGATTGACCGTCGCGACGCTGGCGGTGTGCGTGTGTTGGGTGGGGTTCCAGAGCGGCGGCGAGGCGTCGCTGGTGGCCCAGGTGGTGGAGGTGGAGGAGAATGACACCCAGGCGACGCAGACCATACGGGATCCCCCCGTCATTACCATCAACAAGTCTGCCGCGTACGCGCTCTACGCCCTCACCTACGTCAGGGTAAAGTTTTTACTGCTCTCTAGCAGGTGTATTTCTAGTGACAAAGTTGATGCACACTGTATGCGCGCTTTGATACATTTATTGATTTAATCCATCCTTTGTGCCTCTACAATGTTGGGTTTGGATGTGCACAATTTTGTGTGTAGATAGGTTTTGGTTCAGGGGAATTGGCCTTATTTTTTTTAGTTGTGGTATTCGATCCGAACATACTATTTCCAAGCTTTTAGTGATGCCCTGAATCTATGGCTGTTCCATTATTGTGCCTCTATTGTTGAAGTGTGGGTTCAACAAAAGTCATGATCAAGGTTTTTGAATTGGCTCACCTTAGGGAGACTTCACATGGTACCAGGTTTGGAAATGAGATTATAGGATTTCTGAAATGTTCCCAAGCTACATAAGTTTTCGAATACCATTCAATATGCTTTGATATCACTTGATGCCTGGTTTCAGGAAACCGAGGTGGTTTTGTGCCTTGAGTTGTGAATTGTGATGACAGTCTCTTTTGTTTGCGAAATTTTCATGTGCATTTGCTCCACGGTTTTGGTTCAGATTGTTGTAAAGTTTTTACTTTGTCAAATCAGTATAATTCATAGTGTAATTCAAGCCCTTCTTTGTTTGTATCTTCAGGATGTTGCTTACAAACCTGAGGAACAGTTTCTCAAGACACGCAAGTGTGAGCCAGATGCCGGTGCTGACGTTGTTAAATCTTGTGAAAGGTAAGATATTTCGTGATTTAAGTTGATACATCATCATTGTTTTTCCAGTTAGTAGATCTTCACAATCACTTTCTTTTCATTTTTAGCACAATTTCATGAACTGTAAAAAGTGTGTGATCCATGTCATAACATTCTTGGACATGAGTAGGTTATAGTAGTATGGATCTCACTCTGCAGTACATTTATGTAGCTTATAAACTTTAGGAGTGCAACACATTATCTTTGGGAAGTATACCTGTTAGTAACTACAAACAATCGTGGTCACTTTTGTAAAGAATTTTTTGTAGGCCTTTTAGTAGATCCTTATACTGGGTCATATCTATGACTCTTTCGGTGGACTTCAGAATTTATTTAACATATTCAAAGTTGTATATATACCAATAATGCTTTTTCCATGATTATGGTTAGGCTATGGGATGTGAATGGTCATATAATCGAGCACTCAGAGGTGAGAAACAATTTTCCTATATAATTCTTATTATCTCAGTATCTAGATATATGATAATATTATACCTTCTATTCTGCATGGTCGAGTATACCTTCTTTTCTCTAAAATTGACTCCTAATTTTAGCATCACACTATGCCATATCACCTAAAAAAACACCAGCCCTTGGATCAAACTCAAATCAAATGTTAACCTTCAGATCATAAATACTTAATAGATGTTCTAGTTAGCCACACTTTGGTTGAAATGCTACAAGTTAGTTAAAATGTATACATCAGGCATCCTTTCCTGAAAAGACACGTATCTATGGCACCCTTTAGAAATCATAAATAGTCTAGAATTGTTGTTGGTAGTAAGCATCATTTCAACGGCCCACAGCAAGCATGGGAGATATGCTGTTATGTACTAAAACATAGGCATATATCATGACATGCTTATGTAGTAGATTTACCTGCATATTCTGTAATCTTGATTGGTTTGTGTTATTATTTTGACATCTGGATATAATTTGAAATCTCCTCATGATGCTCACTTTTTCCTCTATGTTGGCCTGCACTAGCCTGTTTGCTGTCCATGTGGGCCTCAACACCGTGTACCTTCATCTTGTGGAACCTTTTGTAAGTTCGGAAATGTTTGTGCATGCTCGTGCTTTTTCAGTACACTACATGACACATCTTTTACACTCATCTATTTTGTAGTTGATAAAATGGTCAAAGGAAAAGCTAATACGGCTCATTGTCTACGATTTCCAAGTGATTGGTACGGCATTATTTGTATGTACTTTCGTTCTTTATTATATTGTAACGATTAACTGAATAATTCCTTGACTGTGTCCACTGAGTTTACCAAAATAAAATGTTAATGTCTTGGCTATGACTTTTTGGACTTGTCTATGTCATTTGGTAAATTGTCCGAACTTGACTAGAGGCTAACATTCTTCATTACACAATGTATAATATATTATGCTAATCAGATATTATCTTATTCATTTTCCCCATGCTACCATCATGGAAGTAGGCCCCTTCATATTTCAAGACCTGTTTACCTCTTTTGATGCAGGGAAATACTTTCTCATTTTAAACTTATATACTCTTCACAACTTCCCAGGGTTTCCTTGATTATTTGTTCTGGTCCAATGTGAGTAAATATGTGTATATCTATTACTTTATTTTCTTATGAACAGGTTCCATGTTTTTGGAATTGGGACAAGGTCTCTTGGGTTCAGCATCAGAGTACAAGTGAAGAAAGGCTCTTCTGTATCGGTATGATTTGAAATTTTGCAATAGGTCTTCCAACTAGTAGCAGTTGAGGACTCTTGAATAAATTATCAAATGAATTGGTCATGCTAATTCTTGTGCTCTTAAGCAAACATACCCATGATCTGGACTCAAAGGAAATTTGGTAGGCTCGGTGTACTATACCGTTATTTATTTTGTTGATGGTTGAGATGGTTTTCCTTTTTAGAAACTAAGATTTTGAACATTTATGTTTATTTATGAAACCAAAGTTTGTTTGGAGGGCTTTCTTTTTCCTACTCTTATTTGCAACTGTGTTATGCTAGATTTCTGGTATGCCACTCACTTTAGAAGTGTTTCATATTTTTTACCAATTATACTGCAGGAGGTTGTTGTTAGTCCAGATAATAGAACCGTTGTTTCTGGAGATAACTTTCTGAGAGTAAATCTTGTTGGCGACTTTGTTGGTTATACAAGTATTCCATCATTTGAAGACTTCTATCTTGTGACTCCGCGGAAGGTACATCATCATGTTATGATAGGTGCCTTGACACTATCAATACATTTGCATGTTCTATTATGTGACATTAAACATTCTTTTAACGTGTTATGTTGAAGGGTGGTGGTAGTGGTCAGCCGGAGGTCCTTGGGAATGAATATTCCAGGTGGATGCTGTTGGAGAGAGTTCGTTTTACATTAGACGGTCTTGAATGCAACAAGATCGGTGTTGGTTACGAGGCTTTCCAAAACCAACCTAACTTTTGTTCATCACCATTTTGGAGCTGCTTGTACAACCAGCTTTGGAACTTTTGGGAGGTAATTATACAACTACAACCAGACCTTTTCAACGCTCCTTTTTTTTGCACCAGGATGAGAAATTCTGTTGTATTGATCCTATAGAAGAGTACAAAACAGAAATTCTACATATATTGGCCACCACTGGTTATGGCAAATTCAATGTGGCAAATGGACCACACTGAGTTTCTCTTTTTCTTTTGGCATCCTGAGTGATATTCTAAATTTCAAACTGTTTCTATCAGTAATTTTATACTAAAGTACTCCTTGCATTTAGTTTTTGTGCCAGTGACATCATCATAAGAGCATAAGTGCGAAGTTTCTTCTTATTAAATCATTATATGCTCGGTCTTGAAAGACTCACCATTTGTTTCAGGCTGACAAAAATCGGATAAGCAGGAACCAACAGCCCCAATATGTTGTGGATGGAAGGTTTCAAAGGATCGACCAACATCCAGTTATATTTTCATCAGTTGCTTCCCTTCTCTTATACTCATTTGCCAAAGTTGGATAAAGCTTTTGACACCCCTTACAGAATGAATGTGTTCATACTTTTTCTGTGGGAATCACAGAAGTTCTTAATACCAATTTGCTGGTAGAACTGAGTGCTGATGATATAGAATACGTCTATCAGAGGTAGTAATGATACTTATGCATTTTGATTAACAATTACAGCTGGGTTAATATTGCTAGACCACACTACCACAGCCCTACTTTAAAAACCAGATACTATTCCAAATAATGACTGGTTCTTTAAATGTATGTCATGTTTGACAAATAATAGGGAAACAAACATTGCTACTCTTGTTTCATCTCAAGTCCTGCTACAGAGTACATGTACATTTTGACGTTCTTTATCAAATTAGGATCGTGTTCTAATCTGTTGCACTTTCTTATCAGGAGTCCTGGGAAGATAATTAGCATTAACGTTCCTACACTTGAAGCCTTAAGTCAAGTTGGTACTGCAAAAGTCACAGCTAAGAATATTGGTAAACTGGAGGCTTCGTATAGCTTGACGGTATGGATCTAGTCACGGAATTTGCACCTTTGTTTACTTAGATGTCCAGCGTTGGGCCTTCGAGTGCCACTGTGGTTCAGTGCACTTTCAGTGCTTTCGTTTATGAGGCCCCCATCAGTCTTGTAGTGGGCGGCGCCTCCAGTGGCTTTCTTTCTTTGCTTCTTGTTGATTTTTCAAACTCTTTCCTCTATCTAATAATTAAGGCAGAACTCCTGCCATTTCCGCAAAAAATAATATTAAGGGCCTAATAATTTTGCAATATTATCCTTGCATCCTATCAGTGCTTTTTGTTCTTTTTATGGTTTAATGGTGTCAAGATCCTAGTTCTACCCTTGCTGAGTGTGAAACTTTCGTGTCTTCTATGTAGTACGAGGTCAAAGTAGTAGACGAGCTTATCTGCAAACATTGACTTCGATTTTCTTGAAATTTAACCAGTGGTTTGCTCCTTTTGTAGTTCGACTGCTTAAGTGGCATCAATTACGTGGAGGTAATTTTTACTATCATCTACATATTTGGTGCTTCTGTATGTATTCTTGGTTGCCAGACCTGTACATGTTCCTTGCTTGAAAAGTTCTTCGACATGTCATTAGTCTAATCAAGTAAATGTAGAATGTCATTCGATATAATCAATAAGCTTCCTGGCGATATAATCAATAAGCTTCCTGGCTATTCTGGACCTTTTATATCTTTTCATTCTCCTGAAGTTTGCTCAATGTCTCTTTCAGGAGCAGTTATTTATCATGAATCCTGATGAAGTGATTGTATGATCATTTTATTTGCGTCCATCAACAGATCAAGCAGCAAAATATCGATGTGCAGGTGGGCTAGAAATAGTAGTAGATCTTAACATCAGTTGTGCTGTCAATGTTTCCTTGTTAGGAATTAACACGACATTCCTATGCTCCATTTCAGCTATTCTGAAGGCATCAGATTTTAGTGAACTTGACAGAGCAGAATGCCAATTCTCTACTACAGCCACAGTTCTTGATAATGGAACACAGGTTCTGAAAAGTTTGTGCTTGCTTAATGATTCTTCTGGAATTCATTAGCTTTGTTTCTGTTAGAGTAACCTCAGAAAAGTACACTAATTCAAATTTGCAAACAGTCTTGAATGTCAATTTCTATGCTCCTTTGCCTAAAAGAAGAAGAAATCTCTCTGATCCATTTCTTGAATTGCTTTGATGATATCATGTCGTACATCTTCGTGGAGCATAATTATTATGTATGAATAAGCAGCTCAGCCACACTTTTTTTCCCCTTCATTGAGAAATCTTCAGAGTGCCCTGAACAATTCAATCCGTTCATTCTTGCCACAACAATACCGATGCCTTTTTTTTACCGTGACAAGGATATGGGTGTTTGCCCATGCTCCGTGGTAATACATGCTTACTTGTTGCTGTCAAAGCTCTGTAGATCAGTTCATCGAATGACCACAATAAGGGTGGCATCAGGGGTTTCTTTGAAGCCGTCAAAGCCTTTTGGCGCACGCTCTGGGATAGTGTGATCGATTTCTTTACCGGCAGACTGTGCAGGTACGTTCAATGCCATCCGGTTTGCATATTAGATCAGACACGTTTTTTGTTGGCTCTGCTCAGTTCCGTGAACAGCATATATGTTGTTGCATTTTCTGACCCTGACCCTATCATCTGGGAGCAGGACCAAATGTTCGAGCTTTTTCGACTTGAGTTGCCATATTCAGTACATATGCATCGGCTGGCTTGTAATGTTTGGCCTGGCACTTTCCATAATACCCGCAGGTAAGTACATCTTTGATCATTCCATTGTCACGAGACGTCAAAAGCTTAAGGCGAATTTTGCACCTGGACATGACAAACGGTCCACCTTTGGCTTGCAGTTGCAGTGCTTTTGTGGCTTCTGCATCAGAAAGGATTCTTCGATCCCCTGTACGACTGGTGGGAGGACCTGTTCGGGCCGGAGCCGCACGACCGCGCGCACCCGCGGCACAAGAAAGGCCACCACCGGCACTCTCACCGCCACGGCGACCACCCCCACAGGCACCACGCGCACCAGAGGCGCAGGAGCGGGCCGATCCACCACCACCACCACGTCCTCCACAGGCACGGCGGGCAGCAGCCCGACACAGCGGCGGAAGGCCACCGGCACAGGCACGACCGGGCGCTCGGCGTGCAGCACAGGGAAGCGGGGCACAAGCACCGGCACGGCAAGGCTGTGGCCACGGCGCTGCACTGGGACGGGCCAAGCCGGCTGCGCGGGACGGAGGAAGCCGTGGAGTGCAGGGACCGGAGGCGGTACGAGAGGCGGCGCCGGGCATGGGCAGCACGACCGCGAGCGCCACCACTCGCGGGCGGTGTAAGCACGGCTGTGCCGATCTCGTTGTGAAAGCAAGTTGTCCGTCGTATAGTGTGTGTTACTGATAGGAAGTGACATGCACGTTTGCCTCGTACTCGAGTGGTTCACCAAAATATTCGGAGTGTGATTGGAGATATTGGAACAGACTGTGAGCTACGCTTGAGGCGACACCAAGGTTTCCTCCTCTCGACTCGGGGAAGCACAGTGCCATGCAACCCGGTGATGTAGGTGGTGGTGGTGGTGTTGGTGCAGTGGTGACGATGAAGTAGTAGCCGCGGCTTTCAAGACGATCCAGCATCGCTTAGGATCAGGATTAGAGTTTGTTAGGGTTTTGAGTACCTTACGGGATAGCTAGATCCGTAAAACGCTGACTCCTTTATATTTATATAGCGTTGTTCAATTTAGGATTACAATTATGTGTTGGTTGTGCCTCCGATTGTGGAGCGTGAGTAGCTCTCTTAAGTCTCGGACTTTAGTTATCTGTCGAGATTGTAACTAGCATTCTTTTCTTTAATCGTAAGGCTGTAAGGCTAACATCATAAGCTCATTTCTCAATAAATAACACATCAAGATAATGTGTTACAACGGTCAATAAAGCGTCATTAAAATCTCAGTAACTATAGTGTACTATTCCATCTCGAAATGGATATGCACTACGTTTAATGGGAGTTGATTTGCTTTATAGCCTTATTATTCAGAATCATAGGCTTTTCAATAACTCTATGTCGGCAATATGATTATGAAAAATATTGGGTGATAAGTCTTTAATAAGCGGATGCGCAAGATTTGACTTAGTATTTATATAATGGGAAAAATGCACAAACCCCCCCATAAGTCACTCCATTTTTGAGATTCACCCCCATAAGTCATTTTGTTGCAAAAACCCCCCCAACAGTAATTTAGATTTGCAAAAACCCCCCCAGCAATTGTTTAATCCAGAAAATAGGTTTTCTTTAATATAAAAAATATGTAAATTCTTTAATAATTTAGATAAAGGTTTTAAAAATGATTCCTTTGGTGAAATAAATAAAATGAAATGTTTTTAATTCTATTAATCTTATATATATATATATGTTTTTCAATGATAAAATAAATATTTTAATTATGAGAAAAATTTAGAAAATCTAGAATAATGTTTTAATAGGTTTTCTATATTTTTAATTATGGAAAAATGGTAAATAATTAGAAAATAAAGGGAATTTTTAATTTTTCTAGGTTTTCTATGTTTTTAATTTTAGATAACACATAAGGCAAATGTATAAGTTGCAATGGTATAAAGGGAATTTTCTCTAATTTGTCCGGCCGGCCTACCCATTGGTATGGCACTTGACCGCATTCCAGCGCTCGGCCTCTCTTCCGTAGATGCAGAGAGTTCGGCAAGATTTAGCATCAGTCTCCATTGATTTATCATTATTTGTGAACACAAATAATAAATAAAATTATATCCTTATTCCTCTAAGGGACATAATTAAAATATTTATTTTATCATTAAAAAAACATATATATAAGATTAATAGAATTAAAAATATTTTATTTTATTTATTTCACCAAAGGAATCATTTTTAAAACCTTTATCTAAATTATTAAAGAATTTACATATTTTTTATATTAAAGAAAACCTATTTTCTGCATTAAACAATTGCTGGGGGGGTTTTTGCAAATCTAAATTACTGTTGGGGGGGTTTTTGCAACAAAATGGCTTATGGGGGTGAATCTCAAAAATGGAGTGACTTATGGGGGGGTTTGTGCATTTTTCCCTTATATAATTGACGCTAATAGTTTGATCCTGAATTCTATCTTTTATAACACGGTATTTAATATCAATGTATTTGCCAACAACATTTAACTTGTTGTTACTCATATAGGAAACTGCGGGCTGATTATTGCAGTATGTGGTAAGTGGTTTAGAAATATTGTCTAACACTTTTAATCCCGAGATAAAGTTCTTAAGACATATAACCTACTCGTAGCCTCAAAATATACCACAAACTCAGCTTTCATAGTTGATGATGCCGTAAGGATTTGCTTGGAGCTTTTCCACAAGATAGATCCTCTAACGAGTGGGACTACCATAGTCTAACATGGATTTCTTAGTATCCACCCACATCGTAAAATCTGCATCCGAATAACCCACAACGTCAAGAATATCAGATTTTCTATATATGAGCATGTAATGCTTAGTGCCTTGCAAATAACACAAGACTTTCTTAACGGATTTTCAATAGTCTGATCCTGGATTTGACTAATATCTGCCAAGCATCTTGGTTACAAAAGTTAAATCAGTGCACGTACAAACTTGAGCATACATAATGCTTCTAACAGCTGAAGTATAAGGAACTGACTTCATCTGATTAGTTTCAAATTAGTTCCTTAGACATTGGAATATCCTAAACTTATCACCCTTAATAATAGGAGTAGGCGAGACATATCACTTATACATATTGTATTTCTCTCTGTCGATATATGCCTTTTGTGACAAACCTAATACTCATTGGAACCTATCTCGGTGAATCTCACTGCCAAGAACATAAGAAGCTTCACTGATATCCTTCGTATAAAAAATTAGAGAAAAAAAATCTCTTAGTATCATACATCATGTCCTTATCGCTGCTGGCTAATGAGATATTATCCATATAAAGAACTAATATGGTGAATTTACCCCCTTTAAACTTAACATAAATGCAATTATCTACTTCATTTTTATTAAAGCTAAAGTTTGTTATGACTTTATCGAACTTAAGATACCACTGTCTAGACGTTTGATTTAGTCCATAAATTGATTTCTTAAATTGATATCCCATATGTTCCTTGTCTTTCATGACAAAACCTTCCGGTTGAGCCATGCAAATATTTTTTTTAAGTCACCATTAAGAAATGTTGTTTTAACATACATTGGATGTAGCTCTAAATCATAATGAGCCACAAGCGCTATAACAATTCTAAAAGAGTCTTTAGTTCAGACATGCGAAAATGTATCATTGTAGTCAATCCTTTCTCTTTGTGAGAAGCCTTTTGCTATAAACATTCCTTTCAACCTTTCAATGTTTCCCTTAGAGTCATACTTAGCATTATAGACCCATTTACAGTCTACTGTTTTGCATCCGTCGGGAATTTCTACTAAGCCACATACATCATTAGTGCTCATAGACACTACTACAGAAATAGGTTTTACTGTCGGCTCCAAAACCACCTTCACTGACGGTTTTGGAGCCGGTAGTGGGTAACGGGAAGTGATAGTCGGGGGACTATCACTACCGGTTCCTAAGCCAATAGTATTGCTCCTTTTAGAAACAAAAAAATGAGCTGGCTCAATTCCGAGTTGACTCAGCTGCCGCTCGCGTTGCCGCTCGATATGGTGCTCCCGCCACCACTGTCGTCAGGCACTGCTGCCACCGGAGAGGAAGCCAGCACCATGCTCATGCTCCAACCCCTGCCGCTGGGCTCTAGAGCCGCCCAGAGCGTGTGGTCGGCGTCGAGCTCCACGTCCGAGGCATCGTCAAATCCCACCCAGGCATCGGAGAAGTCGAGGAGCTACCACACTGCGCTAGAGTCACGGTGCTACGGCAGGAGGGGTGCTAGACCACGTGCTTAGGGGTTCAGGACCTTTAAGGCCTCACTGAACTCCTTATCAACCATGTCGCTCATCCGGCACAGGGTGAGGAGAGCCATGGCAGCGCCGACGGTGGCGTGCGGCGTGAGATGCAGGGTTGCCGACATCCACGCTTCCCAGTCGGGTAACCCACAAGGGAATTTAGCGCGATGGTTGGCGCCTTGGAGGCCGAGGTGCGTGCCATAGAGGACGAAGGTGTGTCCGATTTTTAATATGAACCGGCAGTGATAACTCATTATCATCATCGGTTCTTTTCTAAAATCGGAAGTGATATTGATTTTTTTTTTTTACGAACTGACAGTGATAATTGTATCACTGCTGATTTTTGATGATCTAGCAGTGATAAGGCCACATATGGGGGTTTATGTAGTAGTGAGACTTCAATTCATCCTTCATGATATCAAGCCACTTAGATGAATATTCACTCATCATGGCTTCCTTATATGAGTTAGGATCATCTATCTTTCCTATATCATTAACATCTTTATTCATGTAAATCACATAATCATTCAAAATGATAGATCTCCTGCCCCGTTGTGATCTCCTGATGGATTCATTAACTATTGCAGGACTTGGTACTGCAGGGGACTGCTGAGGCTCATCGTTAGGTGCAACATTAGTAATTTCAGAGTCCGTAATAGGGGGTGTAACAACAATATTCTCTATTAGAGGTGCAACCACCTGAGGCACAGGAACGAAAGTCTCTTGGATAAGCGGTGATGGAACATAAACCCACTTCTCCTCGAGATCTATTTCCTTTGGCTCCAGCTCCCCACTAGTTCTATCATTATCTAAGAACACAACATGTCTTATTTCTACAAACTTAGTTATTCTATCAGGACAGTAAAAATAATACCCCTTAGATATTTCGGGATATCCAATAAAATGACAACTCATTGTTTTAGGATCTATTTCCTAATATATGAATTAAATATTTTAGCTTCAGCAGGATAGCCCCACACATATAAGTACCTCAAGTTCAGTTTCCTCCCAGTCCATAATTTATAAGGAGTTTTGGGTACTGGTTTACTGAGAATCCAATTTAGTATATGCATGACTGTCTTTAGCGCTTCCATCCACAGTCCAACCGATAAACTGAAATAGCTAAGCATACCCCATACCATATCCATTAGTATACGATTACGTCTCTTAGCTACCTCATTTTGCTGAGGTTCAACAAGTGTGAAATATTAAGCTACAATGCCATTTTCCTGAAGGAATCTTGCAAAAGGGTCAAGATTTGCCCATATGAGGCATGCCTCCCATAATATTCCTCCTCGATCCGACCTCATTACTTTAATATTTAAACTGTGCTGATTTTCTACTCATCCTTAAACATCTTGAATTTGTCGAGAGATTCAGATCAATCCTTAATGGAAAAGATATAACCATAATGAGAGAAATCATCAGTGAACGTAATGAGAGAATCAAAACTATTCACTAATGTCACAGGAAAAGGACCACAAATGTCCGTATGAATTAGTTCTAAAAGTTATGTGCTTCGAGTGGTTCCCTTCTTAATTTGCTTAACATACTTTCCTTTAATGCAATGTATGCAATGGTTTGAGTCAGAGAAGTTTAAAGGGTGAAGAATCTCTTACTTAATGAGATGCTCAATTCTCCCCCTCGAAATATGACCCAAATGACAATATCACAATTTTGAAGAAGTCTCATCATTTGCACTTCTCTTGTGTTTATTGTTCACATCACACACATCCATAGACACAGATGATTCATTTAGATGAAGCATATAAATTTGTCTTGTATAACAACAAGACCAATAATATCTGAATTAAACTTAATAATGCACTTATTATTTCTAAAATTACATTCGAATTCATCATTATCTAACAAAGAAACTGAAATAAGGCTTCTCCTCATGGTAGGAACATAAATTACATTATTGAGATGAAGAATGAAGCTGCTATCTAATGCTAAAGGTAGTGATCCAACAACTTCAACTTCGGCTTCCTTTCCGATGGTGACTCTAAGACTTTGCTTCCCCCTTCTTAGGGTTCTCACGGTAAGAAATCCCTGCAATGAATTGATAACATGCATCGTAGCACTTGAGTCAATCCACCAAGAATTAAGAAAAAAATTGGCATAAAGAGATTCATCAATTAACGTTATAATATCATTTAGGAAATAAATACAATCATTCTGATGGTGCCCTGGTTTGTGGCAGAAATGACATTCATCCCCACCTGATGCTCCATGAGATGCAGGAGCAGAAAGAGCAGGTGCATTGGGCGCTTTGTGTCCTAACTTATCAGATTTATAGGAGAAATACAGTTTTTTCTTAGATTTATGATCCCTTTGAAATTTTCTCTTGCTAGGGTCGCTAACATGATGCACATAATCTTTCTTTTCAGCCCTCAGCCTCTCCTCCTCTTGGACACACATGACAATCAGATTGCTAATGATCTACTTCTCCTTCTGAGTGTTATAGTTCATCTTAAAAGGAGTGAGTTCAGGAGGTAGAGAGGTCGTAATGAAATGGACGAGAAAACCTTTAGATATCTCCATGCCCATGACCTATAGCATTCCAACCATATCATTCATCATCATTATGTGCTCTCTGAACTTGAATGGAAGTGTTTCTAATGGGCATGTTCTGAGCTCTATCTCTGATTATACCTTGGACATCTCCTCTAAGAAACCATCCAATTTGGGCCAAAATGCTTCAAAATAGAATCATCATTTTCCCATCTCATTGTCTCGGAGTCCAAGTAATAGAGGGCAGTGGTCTGAAGCCTTCGTAGCTGCGCTCTGTAGTAAGCAATTAGGGAACAATTGTTACCAGTCGTAGGTGCAGAACACCCGGTCAACTTTGACCAATGTTGGAGAGTCTCTTTCATTTGACCACGTATATTTTCTCCTGATGAGAGGTAATTCCTTGAGCTCAGTGCTATAAAGCAGCCATCGGAAATGGCCCATCATTACACGATCTATGTTTTGGATTGTTTTTATCCTTTGACCGATAAATAAGATTAAAGTCACTTGTTATCATCTAGGGGCCCGGGCATTAAGCTCTAATATCTCATATCTCTTGCATGAAGAGAAACTTGTCAGCATCTGCTTGAGGTCTATATACACCAGTCATCTACCATGTTTCTCTATTTGTATGTGAAAGTTGGATTGAGACAGAATAAACATCCACTCTTGAGGAAATGACCAAGCAGCTTCCATCCCGCCAAACGAGCAGCACTCCACCTACGACTCCAGAAGCTGGCAGGAAAACATAGTTACAGAAGTTCGGTCCTAACATAGACAACATTTAAGTGTTGAGAGATATCTGCCATCTTCATCTCTTGTAAACATATAATGTCGGTGTTCACATAATTAACAACATCTCGGACATAATTTTTATCTCGCGGTTGAGTTCAACCCGCGAACATTCCACACAAAAATATTGGAAGGATTCATGGTGAAAAAGGATGATAACGATCGAGAGCCGCTAGAGCTTGGATGTGCGACATTGTAAGCGGCTAGCTAGAAAGTTTAGCATAAGTGTCTTGTGCTTGTTGATCTATCCGCTCTTGCTCGTCGATGATCCCAAGAGTGCGCATCACTTTCCTACGGGGTTGTTTTGTTGGTGAGTTTGGCGACTCGACACTGACTCTAGCAATGCGACGACTACACCATGGAATGAAGCCAGGTGGTAGTGTCTTCTTCCTTCTCTTCTATATTTTTGGAGCAGGAGTAAAAGGAAATTAATAATACTCATGTGTATCGGTTCAGCTCAAGAATTACACATGATGGTCATACCATACTCTGATCATTCTAGCTTCCACTTATCAAATATTTTCTTCAATGCATTCTTGTTCTCATCTAGGTACTTACCATCTATATCCCGATCAGTTGGAGATGGGACATCCTCTCCTGTTATATAACTGATGGTCATAAGTCAAAAAATATATATATATCAACAATAAAATTCATTACAAACGTTATCACTCACCCCATTTCTATGTTTCTCTCACTATAGCAACAAAGAATGCATCGTCCCCACTTCTACCAGAAATACCTGAAGTGTGAAAAAAATTGGGCCATGCCAAACCAATAACTGCCTTTGCATTCTTTCCCCTCGCACTCCATGACCCAGTGTCAATCCTCTGATGCATAGCGGCTTTTGATACAACAACATTGTAATCCCTGACACTTGGTGGCTCTCTAGTCGAAGATGTCCTCCTAAGCATCCTCTTTGAAACATTGCCTCCTCTAGTACTTCCACTACCACCTCCATACTCGTAGGAATCACCTGCCCTCCTCCTGAACTCTTCCTCCTCCCTAGACTGAGCCATGGCACGTTGCACATGTTCCTCTTCCGTCTCATCATTATCGCTTGTCAAATCTACGTGGGCAGCTGCCTCTTGTCTCCGAAGCCTCTCCTCAGGCCTTCTCTTCCTCTTTTCTCTTGCCCTATCAAGCTCACGCATGAAGTAATCACACACATTTGGAGGCACCATATCTCAACTTATAACATTCGATCCGCGCCCTATCAAATGTTCTTTTAACCTTATGGCACCACCGCCTTTCTTTTCCTTCTAACAGTAATTGCACATAAACCCCGAGGCCAAGTTATCCCCGTGCTGTCACACCACATCTCTATCCATCATTGATTACTGCAACACAACATATACTAGGCGCTAACCAACATTTACGGACACTGACCAACTCTAACAACCTAAAAATCGACCATAACCAACACTACCTAGTGAAATTAATTATATCCATACATGTTAAATTGATAAACATATAATGTCATGTTGCTATTCAAGCACATTTAATGAAAAATCATAATCGAGCGAATTTAACAAAAAATCGCTAGGATTTAGGCGGTTACCGATCGAATCGCGTCGAAATGCACTCGGAGTCGGGCCCTCTGCTTTGCTCAGTGTATGCAGTCGGTAACCGCTCCAATGCGGTCGGTAACCGACGCTTCTCGTTCCATTTTTTGGCTGTCTCCGTCGGATTTCTGCACCAACGCAGCGGATCTGGCCGGCCGGGCGACGGAGCTGCGGTTTTTGCCGTGGGACGACACGAGGGAAAAGTGAGCTGCGACGCCACCGACGAGAAGAGCACATGCGCCCTTATCCACTCGGCTAGGCCGAAACGGGCCGTTTGCACTGTGCATTCGACCCGTTTCGACCTTTTTCCAATATTCTGATGCTTTAACACATATTTGCTGATGTAAACTTTATTTTTTTTAATTTTTTTCACAAATAGTCTTAGAATTACCTCTAGTTTTTTATTGATTTTTTTTAAAATAAATTTTCTCAAAACCAATTTGAATATTTAATTCAAAATCGATTAATGACTATATTATAAATTCGATTAGTAGTGATATGACCAATAATCACGATTATCAACCGATAACCGTCGCAACCGTCCACCCAACCCATTCCTATCACACTCCTATTGCCATATGTGGGGACTGAGATCCTCTGATGTGAGAGAGTCAAGGCATGGATAAACAGTAACTGTGACTTTACCTCTCTATGAACTATCAGATCGGAAATAAATGAACGAGATCGATCGCTACAGCTCTGATACAGTACCGTACTACAGTGCAATCGCTACGGTATTTTATATACAGTATATTTGTTACAGTAAATTGCTACAGTACTCGAAGAACTGTTAACCATCTAAAAAATACTGTTCGCCGGTGACTTTCTTCTTCAAGTTAGAGGATCCGTTACCGTATGGGGTTGGTGTTGCAAAAGACTTAGCAAACAAGTCACCGGCTCGGTGCCTGAGAGATCAGAAGATTCAGAGCACCCCTCTTCAGTTTGCCGTCTCTCTCTCTCCTTCACGCACCTCCTCTCCCCTATCCTCTCCCTCTCCCTCCTTGGCGTTGCGTCGCCTCCGATTACCCTCTCGCTATGGCGAGGCCGCCGCAGGAGGCGATCGACACCTTCGTGAGCATCACGGGGGCCGACGAGGTCGTTGCCGTCCGCAAGCTCGAGGTAGCGCCCAAAACCCCTTTCTTCTCTTCCTTCTGTTCAGTTCCGGCGCTGGAATCTCGCGTGACCGCTCGGCTTGTGGTGGATTTGGTTGTGTCGGGTGGGGCGTTGGGGTTTGGCGTTTAATTGTCTTCGGATGTGAGGCGGATGTGGTTGGGGTTGGGGTTTGGGTGTGATGCGATGCGACACCGTTGGATGAGGGGGTGTTCCCGATTTGTTTCACCACTTCAATTACTTGGCTTGTTGAATCCGTGGAGGCGCTAGCGAGTGCTGGGATTGTCGTGCAGTTATGGAATGGAATTACGTTACCAAATCCCGTGGCTTATCTTGTCCCCCTGCTATTGTAATTTTTATTCTTTATAGTTCATCAAAGTCCCCTTTTCTTAAAAATGTCATCAAAGTTCAATTTCTGCTCCTCGCGGAAAAAGGGCCCAATTTAGTCACAGTGCATCCAATTTGATTAACATTGTTTGCCTGATCTGGCTCGATTTGCTGTTCCTGTTCCAAATGAGTTACTTCTTTTTAAAGCAACCAACTGAATTACTTGGGTCATTGTGAACTTGGGCTCGTAGCATTTGTGGAAATTTCTCCTGCATGTCTACATATTAGTGCTCTACAACTGAATTGGAGTTAGCTCAGGCAGATATTTCGTAGTTACATTTCCAATAAGCTTGTTGAGTGTTGACTGCACTTGGTGTCATACCATCACCGAATGTCTTAAGACGTAACACACATAACAGTTCGCTACTTTGATATTCATACGGTTTCCTTTTTCAGAAGGTTAGCTAACTCTTATCTTATAGATATTGCCTCCAAAGTGGTAGTTAAACTGCAACATTATTTGCCTTTGTTGTCATCTACCTATCATCTAGTCATAATGGCTAACTGACGAATTTAACCCAGGAACATGGCGGTGACCTTAATCAGGCCATCAATTCACATTTCAATGAAGGAGACAGCACGTTGTAAGTGTTTCAAATTTTCCCACCATGTTCACTTTGGATATCAAAGTTTGCTCCAGATATCCATACTGTACAGATTAATGATTAATGATAAGTTGGTGTTTTACAGGAACAGAATCAATCAAAACATTATACCTGCTAGCCATGATGATATGATGGATCTGGATGGACCACGTGATAATACATTTCAAAGATCTTTTCCTGAAACTTTCCGAGACCCTTTCGCGCTAATGGATCCAAATTTTCAGCAACAATTTTTCGATAGAGTTGGCTCCACTGATAGTTTCAGTCGTGGACCGCTGGTTTCACACCCTAGAGAGGTGAGAGAGATACCTACTGAAGTTAACGATAGCAACCCTCAGACAGGTCTATCTGGTCAGGCCCCCGTTATCGACGATGTGACTGGACATGAGTCTTCACATGGCCCTGAAGTTCGTGAAACTATCATAATTGATGATGAGGATGACGGATTGTCATCTGCACCATCTGCTCTTCGTTCTAATATCCCTAGCAATTCACCATGGTCAAATCCTTCTGTGCCAACTGCTCCTCCATTGGTTCATGTTAATGACTATGATGATGACATAGAAGAGGAAATGATTAGGGCGGCAATCGAAGCTTCAAAGACGGATGCCGAGGGACTGGCATATGTAAACTCCTTTTTTTTTATCCAACATGCTTTTGTGAATATTGCTTATAATGTGTTTCCCTAATTTTTCAATAATTGTCAGACAGTGGAGCAAGGAAGAGACCAACATCCAGAGGGAGTAAGCTTGGGAAATCATTCTGATGAAGCAGACATGGGAACTGCGGATGGAACAGTTAGAAGGTGAATATTAACTTTTACTACCAAGCTCTTTACTCAGGTTACCTTACTACAGCATCACTTAATTCCTGATACGTGCCATTTCCTTTTGGAGGCAAGGACTAGCTTCAGGAAAGGCTGGAACATCTAGGGAACCAATAGATGAGGAGAGCTTCCAAGAAGAGACCGAAGATGTAGAAGAACAACCGCTAGTTAGACGTCATTCCAGGCGTTTCCCTTCTGGGAACGAGTTAGCACAACCGGTGCACCCAGGTGCTAGCCCTGCGTTAAATTTTCAGCCTCAGATTAACTTGAACGATCGCCAGTATAATGGAGATGATTTCCCATCTGAGGTATTATAATATGTGATCCCCATCTGCACTGTGACATTTGACAGTATTTGCTTTATTCCTCACATCCTTCTTTTGTAAAAAGTGGGGTGGCATTTCTTCTGAGGAACATGACGAAGCTGTTATGCTTGAGGCTGCAATGTTTGGTGGAGTTCCTGAAGGACCAACATATCCGTTTCCCATGCCTTCTCACAGAAGCCCAACTCATTATCCGCCAATAGTGCATTCTCCGCCACCTGAATTAACTGAACAACGGTTATTACGAGAACAGCAGGTTTGAGGTCTAAGCTTTACCCATTTATTGGTAAATACCACAATATTAGGTGAGGACTATTTATTAAGTTTGATTTACAGGATGATGAGTACCTTGCATCGCTCCAAGCTGATCAAGAAAAGGAGTTAAAGGCCCTACAGGAGGCTGAGCTCCGTCACCTGGAAGAAACTGCCACAAGAGAAGATGCTCTTGAAAAACAGAAGCAAGAGGAGGAGGAAAGGCGTAAAAAGCAACTTGAGGAAGAGGTACATTTCTGTTACATATAATTTTGAAGTTGAATGGATGATAGGCAACGAATGTTAGATAACTAATGCATCAGTTCGTCATTGTGAGCACATGAATCCTGGTGCTCTTGTTATCTAATGTTGTGGGATTGGTTTAGGTTTAGATGGTGACTTACTCATCAGGGTAATATCCTATGTTTAGTCGAGATTGTAAGCAATGTGGACTGTAGTGCAGATGATCCTGTCTCAACTATTTTAGAGAAAATAAAATGTCATGTATGAGTGAGATCCATGTTCATCTTGGAAATAGAACACAAACTGGCAACAGTGTCTACTTTCCAGGAGACTTTTTACGATAACCAGCCACGTCGCTTCTCTAATTTCACTGAGGCTTACTTCATCTGTATATTCGTTGTTTATCCTATCTGTTTTATTTTTTTACTGGATATCTGCTTCTCTGTTTCTTATGTTGTCCCTCATATTTTATGAAAATAGGAGCTAGCATCCAATCTCGCATCAAAGCAAGCAGCATTGCCGTCGGAACCACCTCCAAACAATGAAGGTGCTGTGACACTTGTAGTTCGCATGCCTGATGGTAGTCGACAGGGACGTCGGTTTTTAAAATCTGATAAACTTCAGGTAAACAATTTTGAGCTGCCAGAATCCAGAACAAAAGCATTCATTGGAGTTGCTTCTTCCTTTCTCTTGTTTTTTTAAAAGAGACATTAATACTTGCATTGCATTTGGCTTTCTGATTTTTCTTGCAGTTCCTATTTGATTTCCTAGACATTGGCAGGACCTGCAAGCCAGGGACCTACAGATTGGTAATTCTCTACCACCATTTTAATATTTTCTTAAGAAGCCAGTTGGAATTATTTTATTCATGAGTTATGACATGTTTTGTGACATTTGAGCGATCTGTTATGCAACAGAGTGCTTGAGGTCCCTGTATTGACCTTTTTATGTTTCTGTCGCTGAGGTGCTTCTAATTAGCAGCTACGAATTCATCATGTGTTTTTTTATGTTCCTGGAAGCGCTCCTGGTTAAATAGTGTATATTTGGTAGGCTAGTGGGCTATGCAGAGGAGCATTTGGAAAAACCGTTGCCACACAAAAACCTTGCCCATCTGGATTTTGGATCTCTTGAAACTGGTCATTTATCGGTGGTATTCTGGCAAAACAGTATATATTTGGCAGGCTAGTCATATTGTTTTTTCATTGTGTTCCGTAAACCATCTATAATCATGTACAAGTGTACCGTGGGGTAATACTACGAAAGTTGGTAGAAACTGACCAAGCCAGTGAGGACTGATATGACTGCTAACCGGCCAGTTATCACTTGTTTCAGAACCCCTGAGTCCTGATGCAGAGTTCAGTTCTGTGTAACTATGAAATGTGGAAGTACAGTTAAATTCTTGCAACTATTACAATCGTCCAGTCTTATATTTACCATTCTGTATCATGCAGGTGAGGTCATACCCAAGGCGTACTTTTACCAACAGTGAGGGTGACGTATCATTCAATGATCTTGGCCTAACAAGCAAGCAGGAAGCCCTATTTCTTGAACAGATTAGAGAGTAGAGCATAAGTGTTAGTCATGGATAGAGATACCATATGGAATTGGAGGTTTTTTACGTTGTATACTTGCTTCCGCCTTTTGTCGGTAAGAAATTCAGTCCGTCGTATGGTTCAGTTGAGAATCCATGTTGAAAAGGTCAAATTCTTTTGTGGCACCGCGTCATGACACTGCGCTTTCCGTATTTTATGTTATGCCTGTTATGAAAGGTCTACGTCAGGGTAAACCGTGAAAGGCATGGAGGCAGGGTATGTATACAATGTGACACCTTACACAATTCATTTCAAAGAATGGAAAGCAATGATGAATCCTGCCGTGTAAAGTTTCACTATCTCTACATTCTATTGGTTCCTGTCGTACGTGTTCGTGCCCGTCGTGTCGATGTCGTGTGGCACTGTGATGGAAGACGCACGTTCGCACAATCGAATGCATGCAAAGCTCAAGGGCCTGCAAGGAGGTTGCAGCAATTGCAAAATGATATTTCGAGCGGCCTTAAGAGTTGCATTATGCTAACACATTCGCTGGGATCAACAGACACGACAGCCTGAACCGATCAAGGAAGGCTTGAAGAAACGAAACGAAAACGATCGAGGACACATTGGTGTGGGACAACAGACGTCGACAAGAGCACCAAGCTGTCGACGATGTTCTTATTCTTCTCGTTCTCCTTGCGCTTGGAGGCATTCTTCGCCTTAATTCGTCTCACGCACTGCACCGGCGATCACTCTGCGTGCATGGCAAAAAGAACGATCTCTTCAGCACAGCAACATGTAAATTTGATCGACCAGGGCGCAAGTAAACGCGCGTGTAAGCAAGAAGTGATCTTACGGCAGCTGATCGGCGGGAGGCCGCACTTGGGCGGCAGGCTGGTGATGATGCCGAGGGTGCCGCAGGCGCAGTCCCTCGAGACGTACAGACCCCAGCGCGGCGCAGCACTCCGCCCGGCACGCTGTAGCGTGCGCAGGGGGCCAGCCCGCTCAGCTGCGCCTCGGCCCCGTGCGTCGTGCCGCCGCCCAGCCCCAGCACTAAGCAGCAGCAGCAGCAGCGACAGCGCCACGAGCGGCTGCACCTCGGCGGCCGTCCTCGCCATCGCAAAAGCACCGGAGCGTAGTACGCCTCGTACGTGTTTCCTCGTGCGGCGCGCGAAGCAGCACTGCTGGCTCAGCTTGCTCGTTGGGTGGTGCGCGAGAAACGACGGCGGCGCGATCGATTTATAGGCGTGCGCGCGTGAAAAGCGACGGCGGCTGCGAGCCTCGCGTTGCTCACCTACTGCGCGCGCACGCACGCACGCACGCAGTGGCTGGGCACTTCGACGGAGGAAGGGCATCGCAAGCTTGTGAGCCACCGAACGTTCGCGCACGGGGAAAGATGTCGGACACCTGAATCAGAGTCGGATTCCGTGTCTGTATCTAGGTTGGACCTTCAGGGCCTCCCTGTAAGAGAAGGACACACTGGGCCGCTGGACCAGCTGTAGGCTGCCCAAGCCCACACGCTCGCGCAGTCACAGTTCTGAATAGCTGATAAATTAATCTAAAAAAACTGAAAAATTAAACTTCCTCTCAAATTTTTTTTTTTGTGAAAGCCCTCAAAAAAATAATTGAAGTGACTCTGCAAAAAGAAGTGATAATTAGTCGTCATCATGGGCTAATCGCCTTGCTACTTCTCGAATATTCCCATGGTAGAATGGTGATCGCGTTTTGCAACTTTTCTCCGAATATATTCCACGCAGATGTCACCTTCCATTTAAATTACCGCCACTTTTGGAGTTTATACGTCGAGCCTCTGAGTTTATACAGTGCAGCAGTAGTGAGCTTGAAAAGATTATGAACTAGCTTGCACCACGCGTGTTGCCATGAGAGGAGTCAAAATTGTAAATTGCCATCATAATATATATCCGTAATATGCAACCATATAATATGTTATACCACATATAACATATTGTATATGTTATAACATATATGTATTCATATATATTACACATGTTATATCCATGTATGTATCCATGTGTAATTATATATCATATATGTAATTATATGTTGTATACATATGTATCCATGTAGTATATACTAACAATATAGTATCATGTATCTATATGGTACAAATTGTGCGATCATGTACTATGCATACATACGCAATTATTAGTAATATGTAATATTGTAACATATATGTTATGTTATATATATATATATATATAACTTTTTATATACATACAATTACAATTATATATGGTAATATGTAATATCCATATATATAATATGTTATGTAATATGGACACAATATTGAAATGGTAAAAATGCATATAATGGACCATCGCAAAGAAAAATACTTTTTCACAAAGTAACCTAGTGTTGGAAATAATTTTAGAAATTATTACAACACATGAGAAGAATATTAGTGAATTTTTTCAGATTTTTAGGAATTTGTTTTGGGCTTAAAAATTGTAAGAAGTTCTAAAAGTAGTTCTCTTTAAAGTTTTTTATTTTGAAACCTACACTAGGTATTGAGGTGAATACTTTTAAAATGACTTTATCATGAATCATAGAGCGCATAAGAAAAAGTTTGTGAATTTTGAAGCATAAGAAGCCTCACTGTCCGAATACAGAAAGAGTGGAGGAGAAGCCCACCATGCGGATACTGTTCATCCGAACAGTGCAATCAGTATGTTGGATAACATCAGCCACGCGACAGAGGAGCAATGAAAAGGAATTTCTGTGCCACAATTTGGTAACAAAACCGTGCGAGATCGATCAACTGGAAGCTACTGTTCTGTAAGGACCTGCTGTTTTGTTTCTGAGTTGTAAGCCACTCCCTATCTATGTGATAAGGACCTGCCACCGGTTTGGTTCACCTAGCAATGGAGCGGCATGAGGGTGCAAGCCTAGGTGATGTGATGTGCTCATGGACAGCCTAAGCGCATTGTTAAACGCTGTGAGCCCAGGTGATGTGATGTGCTCATGGACAGGACAGCTAAATACAGATGCGTCATTGCAGCATCCATAGCTTATCCTGCGAATTTAGGATTTTTAAAATGAGGTTTAGTTAACGAAAGGAGAATGAAAAATGAAGTAGTTGCATAGTTAAGAATAAGGGTATCAAGAAATAAAGAAAACAATCAAAAGAAAACAAAAAGAGGATAGTAAGTGGTCTACATCACTTTGACTTATGAGCAACCACGCTCACGTCGGTTGAATAAAAGCTTCTGGAGTAGCACATACACAGTTGGTTAGAGAGAGGGGAGAGGGAGAGGGAGGCGGCAGCGGCGCCATCGATCACTCTGTTCTTCTCCGCTGATCCAGAGGTAGGAGGCAAGGTACGCGCAGCTATCCCCTTCCGGTTCTTTTAAGAAGACAATCGTTGGATGATTGTGCGCTCTTGATCTGGAACGATTTCTCTTTGTTCCTTTTGTTTCTTGTGTGATTGGTTTCTTGATCGGAAAGAGATGGAATCCCAATACTCCTGCGTCAAAATTCTCTCTTTTGCTTGGTCCCTTGGGCCTGTGGCAATTGGAAGGCAGATTCTCCTCATACCCATGCAATTCCGTAGTGATTTGGATAAAGTAGTAGTCATTCGATAAATCAGACCTATATTCGGTATGGAAAGAGCAGGTTCACATTGCAAACATCAGCTTTCACTGGAATCATGAACTCGAAATCCAAATGTTACTTCAGTTCAGACGATTGCTCAAACATGTTTAAATCTGTAACGTTGATTTACTCGTTTCAATCCCGCTCTTCACCGCCAAATTGTTGCAGGGAGGTGCCATATTCCATCAATGGCGACTCCCACCACCTATTCTGTCCGCGTCTCCTCAGAGACTCACAAAATCGAGGCCTGGTTGGCGTCTGACGAAACTCTGGCTAGGCAGCTGCAGGAGGAGGAGAACTCGCGTGACGCTGCCGCCACGAGAGAACTCGCCGGTACAGCTCCACTCCCAGAATCTATCGATCACTTCGTTTTACGCGATTCCATTAGCTGTACTCAACTCACCACATGTTCATGATCCATTTGTATTTCAGGTAACGTGTCCTTGGAGCCATCGTCACCGGCTGTTGAGTACAGGCCAGGACAAAATGCAGCTCAGGTTTGTTGCTTTGGCACTCTTCTGTTTGAACTTTTTGGTTCATTGGGATCGCCATCTTACATTGAAAGGGACTCCATTAATCGGAACTCTGAACTCAAATACTGTCGATGATTTGTTTGCGCATTAGGTTACGAGGGAAGACAATGTTGACCCGGATAATATGTCGTATGAGGTATGTCAGTTATTCTTTCATGAAATGGAAGGAATGATGTGAATTTCTCATGCCATGTAGTATATGGTAGCAAAGAGTAAAATTTTAGGGCAAGTACATTGGTGCTATTTTATAGGCCATCTCATGTATTGGTACGTAGTCTTGAGATGATTTAACAGACAACCTGTGCAATGGATTGTCTTTTTCGCTGTCTCATAGTAATTTTATAGTTTCTTAATTTGTGCATTAAACAAATGAATATTATGAATGTATGGCAATAACAACTCGTACAATAATGTGGGAGTAGTCTGATAGTCATAAATTTTAGCTTATCATACCATCGCTTTGCAAAATAATGATATCCTTCTCTCTCCTCCACATCACCTAAAATCCTCTACATAGTATTGCATGAGACGACCTATGAATAAGATGGCTGATGTGCCCTAACTTGGGGGTTTAGGTAGAACAATTAGTTTTCTCTTTTCTGAACATACCTCGTGTGAGGAATAGAATATTCAAGGTATACAGCATGTTTGACTGTATTCCTGTTGTACTGGGCTCCCAAGCACCGATTATAGTGTCCAGCATAAATGTGGAGTGAATATTGATCGTAGAAAAAACGGCAATTCCTTTTTTTCTGAGATTGTGTTAAACCCTACTATCCTAGTGGTAGTGTCACTTCTAGCTACTGAATGTTCAGACTGCTGAACTGAAGTCATGATATGGTTTGGTTCATTCCTGTCCTTGACTACTTGTGCTGTTACTAAGGGTCAGGCCAATGGAGCCAATTTCAGTGTTGACTTATGTCCACATGCTTTGAAATTAAGGAGTGCAACTTCCATGCTTTATAGAATGCTTAAAACCCCAAAAGTGCAAATTGTTTTGAATTACATTAGAGTAAGCCGGACATGCTAAGTTCACAATTATAGAACAAGAACTAGGATTTATACAGACCACAAGTCTTGAGTGTCCTAAAACATTCAGGGGTTCTCTTTGGCTGGGCAGCAGCAGCTACATCTTTCAGCTTCAGAGCTTTAATAGAAATCTATTGCTTATGTTGGATCAAACAATAATCTTATTTATAGGGGATTCTTATTGTAAAAATTTTGTAACTGTTGTAGCAACTACAAGCAATGGGGGAAGCAGTAGGAACTGAGTCCAGAGGATTGTCTGATGACCTGATATGCTATCTGGTGCCATTTAAGCACAAGTGCAACTTCTTCTCCAGGAAAAAGAACAGTGAGGAGTACGTGACAGTCACTTTTACTTCGTCAGATTTGCTCATCCTTTTTTGATTTTGGTAGTTATTGTACACGTTTTAAGTTTCTGACGAATACATAACTTCATGGTATCTTCCGTGCAGATGTGTGATCTGCAAAACGACCTATAAAAGCAGGCAGAGGCTGATAAGATTGCCATGTAGCCACTGTTATCATGCAGGTTGCATAACCCGCTGGCTTAAGATCAACAAGGTACAGTACAGTTCTGGTTTGATATCTTGCTTCTAAAATCGAAAAAGGAGAAAGTGTTCTCTTCCTTGTATAGATGCTAATATATGCTTCAGATGTATGAACATTTTTTTGAAATATGAACAAAATTTCTGCTGTATTTGAATATCTTTTATGAAAGCAACTCCCAGTTTGTATGCATCAAATAGAGAGAGTATGCATTGTCTGAACTCTATTTGATGCATAGATATTATTTCCTGCTAAAACTTAGGTGTCATGGTAGTATCACCTGATCTCTACCTTTGTGTTGATTCAGGCATGCCCAATCTGCAACGAGGAGGTATTTGGATGAACTACCAAGGCTCCTGGCAAATGCTGCAGCTTCATCGTTGCACTGTGTTTTCAGAACGCGTTGGGCTCATAGCCTCATATGGCCCAATACTATGCGAGTCTAGTTGGCCTCGTGTGCTTAAGGAAACTGTCTTTTGGTTCACAAGTTCGCACGTACTGCTAATTGAAGCAGGTCATGTTTGATGATGCGCCTATCCAGCCTAGTTTTATCACAAATTGATAAATCTGTGTGGGTATTTTGGTACTTTGGTTGCCAGTTTTCTGACAATGCAACTAAGCAGGAGTAGTTCAGTAGAATGATATGCTTGTCTCTGTATCTCTCCCTCTTCTACATAATTTAATGCTGGAAATAAGCAAAATTATGGATATTATAGTGATTCTGAAGTATGTCAGATAGTGGGTGTGTGAACAGCGTTTTGGAAACATAGGGAGTTGATGAGTCGGCATTCGGTGAAGCACATGATGAATTGTGTGTATGACGAATTTTGAGATGTGAGGAGTTATACAGGTTCGGGTTTCCTATAGATCATGTGTGTTATGTTTATGAAGGATCTGAGTGGGTTACAGAGGGTGCTTTAGTTGGTTGTTTGGTTTTTTTTCTCCTTCCTTACAAACGGAGTCCTCATCCTTTTATATAGGAGGGAGGAGGAGAAAGGGGAGCTCCCGGCGTCGGTGTGATGGTCTAGGTGATGATGCCACCGTATACCGCGCTTTGTGCAGGAGCTCCTCAGGACGGCATTGGGGATGTGGGGGATGTCCTGAGGCGTCTGCCTGTCCGGCGTCAGGCTGGTATCCCTCTGGGCATATAGCCAGGGGTTCACCACCGACGTTCGGGATAGAAGGGCCTCCGGCGTCCCCTGCTGCATGTTCCGTCATGCATACCTCGCGTTGGGTCTCGGAGCTCTCGGACTCTGGCTCGGTGCCCCATGCCTGAAGCACACCGGGTTCATTCGGATGGTACCCCATGACGAATACCTCGCGACAGCTGAGGTCCTCGGAACAGGACTCCACGGTTGCTGTGGATTCGTCCATGGGTAGCCTGATTATTTTCTTTGAACTTGTTGAAACGATGAAACATACCTCCCTACCCGGCGCGTCAAATGTTGAGGGTTAATCCCTGATAGTGATTCCGGAGTATATTGGACAGTGGGTGCGTGAACGGCGTTTCGGGAACACAGGAAGTTGATGAGCCAGTGTTCGGTGAAGCACATGATGAATTGTGTGTGTGACGAACTCTGAGACGCGAAGAGTTATACAGGTTCGAGCCTTTCGGAGGATAATAACTTTATGTCATATGCGTTGTATTTATGGAGGATCTGAGTGGGTTACAGAGGGTGTTCTAGCTGGTTCCCATGCTTTTTTTCCTCTTTCCTTACAAACAGGGTCATCATCCCTTTATATAGGAGGGAGGAGGAGAACTTACATGTGAGTCCAAACATATGACTCCTGCTCATCCTAATATCTAACCCAAGCCATCATTAAAGAGGACAAAGTGTGCCAACTTGCCCTGAGGGTTTGATACATCTTCTTGTTGTGCGTCGTAGATCTTTGGTTGGCACGCCGTCTCGTCCAAGTGCTTTGCCTGTCGCTTGTATGTGGAGTTATCAACTTGACTGACCAGCCTGCTGACACCGTTTCATCTGTTGTGCGACGCCGTGCTGGTCTGCACTACCCCACCTCGTAGCATTTGATGCCACGGGACGGGAAGGAAAAACACTTGAGTAGATATTAATAAATGTGATTGGACAGTTTATGTCAAGTTCAGCCCTGTGACCAGCGGTCGCCGGTTCAGACGAGGTTCCAATGAGGTTGGTTCCATAAGTCTCGTACTGGTCGCAGGACTTCGTACTCTAGTCGTGCGACCGACTAGTTTTTAGGAAATACGCATCCCTGATTCTTATATTTCTTAGTGGACCCTTTACCATGATGCCTCTATACTTCAAACACCGACACACTTCTTTTTCTTCCTCTTTTGCGGACCTCTATATCTCAATTGTGGCATCTTTGCTTAGTTCAGTAAAAAAAAATGTGTTTATGGCTAGTAGAATTTGAACTGCATCTTCTCAGTGAAAAGTTTGCTATTTTGTGAGCCAAAAATATCTTGGGGGCTTGGATTAGTATTCTGAGTGTGATTGGTTGTTTAAACAATGGTACTAATTACCAGCGAAATCAATTAATAAATGGTGCATGATCCAATGCTGACTCAGATCCACACCACCAGGGCATATATTCTTGTGTTGATACAGATGTCGGCGTCTCCTTTCCATTGTCGTATTGTTCTTTCTGCTACTTTATTGCTCTCTGATTACTTATTAGTTATCCAGTGTTGTAAAGTGTGGATGTAGACATGCAACAAACCTCACAGATGAACATTCTGTTGTACCTCAATGTTTCTTCTTTGTATAGTCCAGGGACCTTACTAAGCTTGGGTTTGTTCTGTAGCAGCAATGGTCACTCTCAATTCGGATTTTTTGTGCAGTTACTTCTCAGTATTTGCATCCTTCTGTCCTCTTGTCAATTTAATTTTGTGACTCAAATTTTTCCTTACTCCCTGCACCCCCCCCCCCCCCACACACACACACTTACACCCTCTTTTCTTTTTTTTTTCTTTTTTTTGCAGGGAAACAATTTTTGTGTATAGCACTGCAATCCAGTTGAAAGCTTCTTTCTGAAGCTATAGCACACACATACACACCAAAAAAAAGGAGCTTCTAGGCAAAGTTCCATGTTACCTGGGGCAATAGCAAATAGTTTAACTCATTTTTCAATTTTCCATGTACCGCTAAGTGAACCAGGTCATGCCCGTTAGAAGTCAAATCTTTAATGCATTTCAATTTTCACTCATTTTCTTTCAAAATTTCAACTAACTTTAGCAAGAATACGTACTAGTTAGCTTTACTAATATACAACAGGGTTTGGAACCTTGCCTGTGTTGTTCTTTGCACCAGGATTCCTGAACTTCTGGATCCACCGAAAGAAAGGAATGATGCCATGTACATCTTAAACTAACATGCATGAGCACCTCTCTCGTCCATTTGCAGGCCCTACCGATGTACAACTGGAAGCATCAACGACCAAACACTTGATGACTCAGACAATTCACAATTGCCTTCACGACGTCTATTGCACCAACGCATGGAAACAGATAACTTTAACTATTGCTGCAGCAAAGGTCCAGATCAGGAAATGCTAGTACTAAGTAGCAGCTATTATTGGCATGTTATGTTATTCTGCATCTGCATCTCCCCTTTGCTGAACTGACCGAACTCGCTTTTGCTTCAGTGAGCCGTCTGTCCGGCCAAGCCGGATGGAGCAAGCTGACACAGACGGTTCAGAAAAAAGAAAAACACATCAGTTTGTGGAATAGTTGCTCAATCATGCAGGTTTGTGTTTAGAAGAAAACTTTGCATAGATCTCAGGTCAGATGCTTATATGACGAAGGCTTGAAGCATAGACTATTGCAGGTTAGGTGGCAGTTGTCAAGACTAGAATTTCTGTAGTCTGCACCGCGCCCGAACCTAAGCAAAGGAAGTCCAGTGCAGCATGGCATTAGATTTTATCCAGAATCTATGCCAAACCAGCAGCTTGCATTGTTTAGAAGGTACTCATGCACTAGGACATTCATAGTGAGCTTTACACTGGAACAAATTGGACGTGACGTCAACAACAGCAGCAGGGCAGATTAATGTGAGGCTCTGCAGTTAACAACATGAACAAGCAGCCGTTCTTTCTGTTCATGTACAGAAACAGAAAAGTAAACATCGGGTGGCTCAGAAGCTGAAACGAAACGACGATGGCCAAATTGTTGATTTTATTGAATGTGTTAATCCCCATCGCTGTCAGATCATAACCTAACCTGATCTGCAAAGCATAATTGAAAAACAAAACTACTATACATGTACCATGAACGCATGCAAATGCAGACGCAATGCCTTTGACTTCGGTTGGAAAGCGATGAGTTATCTATGTCATCTCCAGCTGCAGCCTCTCTCTCTGTATGTTGCATCGCAGCTTACTTGAAGGTACGATTGATTGAACTACATTGAAGTGTATACGTGGTTGCTCTACATGCTTGACATCTCGAGAGACTCTTCCGGAACTCTCTGAGGCATCTGCTGGTGATCGAAGCATCAAGTTAATTATTGAACATTTAAACTAGTATTGTATTGTTGCAGATATGAATAACTACCATTATCGTTTTACCAGATAGATGTATCAAGATTTTTCTTTCCCGAAGATGACATCATGGGATTGATTTGTCGCGTATACTTTCTTTTTCTCGAAAAGATGTCGCGTATACTTTCGGCGACGTCTCTTTCTGACTTTCTGTCTTTCTCTCATGACCTGTACTAGGATACAAGAAGTACATAATGGAGTAAATTAACCCATGGCAAAGAAATCTTTTGTTTACACCAAGGCCAGAATGGTCCTGCTTTAAGCAAAGAACTTCTCCACTGAACAAAGCTGATTTTTAAATATATATTTTTAAGAACTTCGGTAGGGGAATCTCTACTAATTGAGAAACTTTTATTAAAAGATATTGGAAGAAAGCCTATACCGGATTACAAAGCTTAGAAGAAGGCGAGCCAGTGAATCACTAGATTTCAGCAAGAACTCAACACTATCCCTCTAGAACTACTTAGTGTGCTCTTACTTGCAAGTTGCAACCTCTTTTTATGAGGCGGGAAAAAAAAATATACTAAGAACAGGCTGATAGCACAGTATTGGGGGTGTTGGTGTTTGCTCCCACCCATTTGAGTAGGATCAACTTAATATCCCATCAAATTTACTTCTAATATTAATCTTTCTAACAGTCTTAAGTACATGTGATCTATCATAAAAAAATAACGTGCTCATAGTTTGTGGAGCTTGAAGTTTCGTAAATATCTTCGGTAGGCACATGTGAATATAGGTTGTAAATTTAATCTATAACTTATGTGTGGATGAGCATGCGTATGTAGGTTATGCTATTTGAGTGTCGATATGTGTTTTTGATAAAATTTGTACCTATATTAAAGGCTTAAAAAAAAGACACACTGCTCACCAAACTTGACTGGTGTTCGTTGACTTTGATCCACCCCTATCGAGCACTGAAAAGACGTCACACTTAACCTGCAGACAGAGACACTGAACAGCACGAGTAGCAGCTGTAACAAGACATGAGCATTCGCGCTTGGAATTTCGTAGCCTGACTGCCTGATCCTGACCATCAACGTTGATGTTATTTTACGGGCAGAACATAGAACAAGGTGTCTGCTAGTCGAATATTGGTATTATCTACAACCACTTTCCATGGGACAGACGAAAACCTCGCAACACGCGACCAGCGAGAACGACGACGCGTGAAAGAAAAAAAAAAAAGTTGCACTTACCCACAGGCAAAAAACCGCTTACCACAGATTGCACAAGCAGAGGAACCCTATCAGCCCATCGACTTCCACGCCTCCACTCGTCTCTTCCACGGCTTCCACTCTCTGCCTCTGCACCAACACACAAAGGCGCAGAAGCAAGAGGAAAGAATCGCTTGTTTGATCAAGAACATCTGAGAACCCAAAAGTGCAGCCTTTTCACTTTGCTTCGATTCGATCAGCTGCAAGAACCGATTAAACAAGCAAGGCAGGGAGAAAGGTGAGCAGCTCGGTGTTGGTTGCCTTCGGGGACCAAACGACGACGACACCGAGCGGTCTCCCCTTCCCCGACGGCACGGCCACCGAGGCGGCGCCATCGCGATGGTCGGCTCCCTGGCGCTGAGGCGTAACCTGCCGTCGCCCTTCTCCAAGTCACCGGCGTCCTTGCTTCTGCTTTCCAAGTCGCTCACCCTCTACTGTTGAGCTGAGCCCCGGCGGCTGTTGTCTCTTGGCTCATGGGCGCCGTGGCCTCGTCGGCGGGAGGGAGACGTGGAGGTGAGGGGACGGTGCTGGGGGATTTGCCGGAGAGCTGCGTCGCGGAGGTGCTGCTCAGGCTGGACCCGCCGGAGATCTGCCGGATGGCACGGCTCAGCCGCACGTTCCGCGGCGCCGCGTCCGGGGACGGCGTCTGGGGGTCCAAGCTGCCGAGGAACTACGCGCGCCTCCTCGCCGTCGCCGCGGCCGGCGGTGAAGAAGGGCTGCAGGCCGCCGCCGCTGCCGCACTGGAGGCGGAGGTGCTGCCCAAGAAGGAGGTGTACGCGCGGCTCTGCCGCCGGAATCGCTTCAATGGCGGCAAAAAGGTTTGCGCTTTCTTCGAGACTGACTTGCCCTTGAAACAAGAGCAGGTGTCATCCTTTGCCATAACTATTATGCTTGGTGAATCATATTCTGTCTGGTTAAATTCGATGAAATTTCGTTGCTTTTGATCTATTTTATGTTTTGTTGAATCGGTTTGTGCTTCAACATTGTATTGTCGGAACTGTGCATATGCCTGACTAAAATGCCAGGAATTTGAGTTTGTTTTGGGATCAAGGCTGTGTCTTTGTGTTTGAACTTTGGAGTTCCGATTAGTGCATCAAGTTGGGTTACTTGTATCCCTAGGTTTTTGTTGTAATTTCTTAGACATAAAATTTGTATGGCACATTGTGTAGGAGTTCTGGCTGGACAAGGGTGGTGGAGGTGTCTGCATGTCAATCTCTGCAAGGGCACTTTCAATAACAGGCATTGATGATAGGAGATATTGGAACTTCATTCCAAACGATGAATCAAGGTGATTCCATCAAACTGAAAGCTGACATTGGCAATTTATATGGCATACGATAGTGTTTAATCTGTACAAACCTGAAGGAGTCATTGTTGGTCCATGATGAGATAAATTTCATTGTCACTCGGTTCTGTAATTACTGATTAGCATACCTGAGATTTTGGAGTATGGGGGTGAATTTCAGCCCAGTGATGGTGTTTGTGTGCTGCACCATGGAACCAATCAATTTGTGTCACAACTCGTGAAAGCTTGTTCTTGGGGAAAAAGTTGTAGCTTTTTTAACTCACCACTTGCCCAGTTGCCCTTCCCACCAACTAGTTATAGTGTCTACCCAGTTTAAATATAGTTCCAAGTGTATATCTTATGGTACTTCTTTGTACTTCCTAGATTGCATGATTGTGTAGGCACTATTTCAAACCCTTGTGGATAACAGAAGTCTAACAGAAGTCATGAATTTGCGGATTTTCTTGTAGATTTCGTACAGTTGCTTATCTCTCACAAATTTGGTGGTTCGAAGTCAGAGGGGAGGTTGAATTCTGCTTCCCAGAAGGTACATATAGTCTGTTCTTCCGGGTTCATCTAGGCAGACCATTCAAGCGGCTTGGACGACGGGTTTATAGCTCAGAGCACATCCATGGCTGGGATGTAAAGCCAGTGTGCTTCCAAATGTCGACTTCCGATGGACAGCATGCTCAGTCCAAGTGCTATTTAACTGATCCGGGTGTCTGGATCAATCACCATGTTGGCGATTTTGTCGTGAAGAATTCAAATGAACCGATAAATATCCAGTTTGCGATGGTTCAAATAGATTGCACACACACAAAAGGAGGTCTCTGCGTGGATTCAGTGGTAATAAAACCACAATACCTTTCGCAGAAGAAAAAGCACCTCGCAGCTGTGTAGATTTGTCAAACAAGCGACGTTGATATCATTATAGGCATATAGCTTTGTTTCTGTGGTTGCATTTACAAAGAAATTTCGAGACCTGTAATGTAACTGAAGGGGAAGTGATTTTTAGTTCCTCTTGACCCTCTAGGAACATGTTGCGTCTCTGTAAATTGTTCGTTCTGAACGTTCTAATGTATATCTGGTGTCTTCTGCAGAGCAGCTGGTCCTTGTGTTCCCAGGCTTTTGTCGAAACATTTTGTCCCGAACTCCAAATCCTCAGGATATGTTACATGAATGTTCTGCGAATGCCATTATTTTTAAGCGTGGATGTCTCTTTGCAAAGCTGACAAGCTTTATGCTGTGTGCTCAGTTGTCAGCGATGGGTGTGTTGGATGCTTCGATCGTGTCTTGGACTTGCCTGAGCTGTTGCTTCGGCGACGAAGGAGACGGCGGCGGAAGACAGCTGAAACATGCCACTCCATTTTCCACCTCTGTTCTGATTTAACTGAAGCAAACAACTGCATTCATGCTTGTGAGACAATGCAACAACGTCGCCGCTGCCAAAGCCACAAGAATGCAACACGCTCTGCAGCGCGGCCTCTGCTCAATTCAGGAATAATTGAGTTCTGCTAGGGCCTTTAGATTGGTTTGCGGAAAAATTCTAAACGATTGAAACGAAAGGAGTAAAAAAGTCATATCCATAGTTTAATTTAGCGAAACTTGTTAATGTTAGTAACCAGAGCTCAACGTAAATTGTGGACAACTTTAACTCTCAGGAGCTGATGAATATCTAGGGCAACGGAAGTAGCGGAGGACGCTGACTGTTCCTTATGGATAAAAAAAACACCCTGATATCAACCTTTAGCCTGAATACATTATTAAGCACCATCTCCATTCCTTCGGTACGGCATATATCGATGATCTTTAGAAGCATTCTTCTTCCGCCGCCTCTCCATGAAGGCATCAAGTTTTCCTGCCTCCTGTGAATTGATGAACACAAATTATAAGAATTTGGGGCAAATAAACCAAAGTTTGAAAAAAAAACTGCAAGCAAATCTAGTGAATTTTACCTTGAGCTCATTGTACTTATTCATCAACTTCCTTTGGCGAAGTTCAGCTGGTTAAGAAAATAAAAGTAACCTTCAGGTTTGCATATAGAAAGACAGTGAGCAAGGGAACGATGGGACAGGATTGAGGGACAGACATTTCTTTAGATAATATGGTCGTTTTCCAGTCTTTGCTGCTTCCCTCTCTTTCTTGATATGTTCACGCAGGATTTCTGATTCAATGTTCTTTTGAGGATGAGACTTCAACTGCTTATCCTGTAGATGTGTATATTCCAGGAACCAATTAAAACAAATACCACAATGGTATTCTCGAAAAAACCCAATCATCACAATGAAGCAAGCTGACCACGTTCCTCACACAAGCATAACAAGGACTAGTTCAAAAGGAAGTACCACTTTTCCTATTGTCAACTCTATAAAAGTATACAACTACACAATTGCAGTTGCCAATTCCTTATTTGATGGCTGCAGCTAGTTTCTGGCCATACCTAATAATCAACATCATATTATCCTGACTCCATCCAAATCAAAACTCGCATGAACCTTCTCCGGTTTGTGAAACAACGGCTAATAATGATAATCACATTATACTTTAAAGATGTTCTGGATACATATAAATTGTCGACAGTTTCACAGAACAAATCTTTCTACTCATGCAGTATAGCCGACAATGCCTATTGCCCACTGAACTGGAATTATGTTTCAAACAGAACTGCCTTTAATTCAAATATCAGAAATCCAGTGAAGAAAAAAGTCAACCAAATTTGCTACCGGTAATGGTCAGTATCAGAGCCTACCCTCACATTTGGTAAGTTAAACTCACCAAGTATCACAAATTTAACATCAATGAGAAATTACAAAACCTATTACTTTTCATGGATGTAATGTCGACAAGTTAAGAAGTAATACTTACAATCCATGTGACACGACTCTTCATTTCGTCAATGGCGTTTGGGTCCTTTGATTTCTTAATCATCTTTTGGAGTTTCTGCATATACAAGACAATGCAGGATGAAATTATTGTCGTTGAATAGAAACATCTCCTAACAGATGAATTTTGATAATAACATTGAACACACCTCTTTTTCGGCAGGGAATTCATCATCAAATAAGAAATTATATCTCTTCCTGAACCTGCGTGCGAACAAAAAGTGTCAATGACACCATCAAGCTAACAGCCTATACCAGATTAAGCAACAAAATAACACTATAGTGTGTGGGGCACAAAAGAACAAGTACATTCACATCCATGCATCAACTCTTACCCTTCTTTGTCAAGAGGTCCATGTATAGGTTCAAATCTTGGATCCCTTACAACCTACAGGAAATAGCAATTTAGTAAATGGGTATGAATTTTGAAGAAAATGTACACAGTACATCCTCTCGAGACCAAGCCAGCTCATTACATAGTTACATGTAAAATAAGAAGATAGTTAAGCACGTTAAGGGGAAGTGGGGAAAGTCAATATATATAAACTGATTTGCTTTGGGATACACTATTTCCAATCTAACCAGTAGCGGACCCATCCCAAAAATATAGGTAAGGCGGAGTCGTCCGCTCCGCCATGAATCAGTGCCGCCGGGGGTGAAAACACGATGCAGAGAGGTCAGCATGAAGGTCTTGCCGCCGGAAAGGTAGGGCGGGCCCTACCTCGCCCTATTGGTCGGTCTGCCTATGAATCTAACTAAATCAATTAATATGTACGTTGAGATAGACTTAAAAGTATTATTTGCACATTAGTTTGCTCAAAAAATTAATTCATTAGACTAAGTCCCACCATAATGAAGTCCACTTGCACCACAACTTCAACTAGAGCTTAGGACTTGGGCCATGCTTTTTAGGGTCGGCCCAAGCATGACACGACATGACCCAGCCCAAGCATGGCCCGGCATGAGCACAGATGGGTCAGGCTGGCCCGGCATGATTCATGGGTTCGGCCGGGGCTTGATATGAGGCATGATGGCTGGCCCGGCCCAACACAAAAAATAGGCCGTGTCTGGGCCGGCCCGGCACGAAAAGGGCCTAACTAGTTGGGAGGGGGCTGGTTGTGTTTGTCTCCTGTAGTACTGCCACCCATGAGCTAGTACGCCACAAGCTAATTGAGATGTTCCCCTATTTTGTTGAG
The DNA here is from genome assembly GCF_958298935.1 of Phragmites australis. Lineage (NCBI taxonomy): Eukaryota > Viridiplantae > Streptophyta > Magnoliopsida > Poales > Poaceae > Phragmites > Phragmites australis. The sequence goes on from NC_084940.1 coordinate 2,365,839, forward strand.
ACTGTGTGGTCAAGCCAAGCAGCAACTACGCTGCACCGTGACGCCGCGGCGCGAAGGCTACCACTGCCACTGCCACTGCCACGCCATGGGCATTATTGCTCGTGCGACATGGGTAACCGGCGTCACGACGCCAGGCCCCCCATGCCGCCCACCTGCTCGGCCGCCACATAGCGCGGGAGACCACTTACTAGTTTGAGAGTAGTACTCCACAAGGTGTGAAGGCTTCTGATGATAAAAAATTTGAATGCAAATCAGTGTTGCAGAGGAATGAAAAAACATGAATGAAAGAAAGAGAAAAGGCTAGCATGGTCTCACTGTACGTCACGTTCTCTACCTCCTCCTGTACATTGTCCTCCTCATCCATTTTTGATTTCTCAACAGCCAATCCAAGTACAGGGTGTTCGACGTTCTTTCTCGTGTCGTGAGCAACGATGACGCGTGAGGAGGCGATTTGGGTCCTTGTGTCGCTCCAGATCCCGGAACCAGCCTGGGTGATTGGGCTGAGCAAGGAGCTCCTCACCGAGGTGGTTTGCGACCGCATCTCAACGCAAGCGACCAAGGCAACACTCCACGCGCTCGCCGTGCTCTACCTGTATGGCTGGACCCGCATCAAGATTGTTGCACCGATGCGGTCCCGGTGCTCGTGGACCTCCTGCTTGATGACCCGAGAAGCGCGTTTGTGAGCTCGCGCTCTCAGCGCTGGACCGACTGTGCATGTACGCCGAGGGGCGCGCCAAGCTGGTTGCGCACGCGACGGGCCTGGCTGTTGCGGGCAAGAAGGTGTTGTGGATGTCAAAGGCCATGAGCGAGCGGGCAATGCGCGAGCTGCAGTCTGTGGTGCGGCACGCGGCGAAGCCCGCCGTGCTGCAAGAGATGGCACAGGTCGGCGTCGTGACTAAGATGTGACTAGCGCTTCGTTCAGAGTAGTGCGGAGTGAGGACCAAGGAGAAGGCCAGCGTGTCGGAAAAGATGTCAGGCGCTTGGACGCGGAGCTCACTCGCGCAGAGGCCGAGATGGGGATGTGAAGCTTGCCCACGCAGCATTCGATCTCGCCGACGTCCGTCTTCTACCGCCGGCAGGTGCCTACACCTCCGCCAAGAACGGTGCTAGGCCCGTGCCAGCCCGACACAATGGAACCTGTCATGCCTTTATGCCGTGTCTAGGCCTCGTTGAAGGCTCGTCGTGCTAGCCCAACACGGCACGAACAGCTCTTCAGCCCGAAGGGGGCCGGGCCAGGCCGGCCCGACCCGACACAAGTCCCAGCTCTAGCTTCAACAGGGGTACCGTTCCGGAGATATAACTCATACTACAGTAGAATCATCTTTTGCAGCATATAGTATCAATGGATTCACGAAAATTCCATGTTTGCATTTATCAAGCCTAGAAAGCGAAACGATAAATCAATCTACATATATAGCATTTGGAAGCTTCTACACTGCAGCAGCAAGGCATGCCTGACTCACTATCGTAAGTAGAACAGGCAGAGAGACTGCCTGCTATCTGTACGTAAGTTGAAAGGATGATTTGCATATTTTCAACAACTTGTTAAGGATAAAATTTCAACTGAACATATATACTCTACTTCCCATCACTAAATATATTGAGTTTAATTAAATCGAATCGAATCACACTCTCAGCACAACACATGACAAATTGAACGAAATAGGGAACACCACTGAGGCACTGACCTTCTTGGCAACCTGGATCACCTCCCTTAACCTCGGTGGCCGCACTTTAGTACTTATCTCCATCGGCCTATTCAAAAAGCACATAAACCCATCAGTACCAACAGCCACCAGGAACAGCAGAACCCCAAAAAGGGCAACGGATCGGCACTGAGTCGGACCTCTTCTTGCTCGCCCTGCGAGCCTTCTCCGGGGCGGCGGCAGAGGCAGCCCGCGCGGCGAGCGACCCATCGGCTCTCGCGCGCTGCAGTTCCCCGAAGGGCACATCGGCGAGCGCGCGCTCCAGCTCCCGCTCCCGCTCATCGTCACCGTCGCTCTCCGACCCCGACCCCGACGACGAAGATACCTCCTGCGGAGCCAACAAATCCCGATGAAGGCTCTGCGCTTCGTGGGGGCGTCACGTTACGAGAAGGTAAGAGCGATCGGCGCACCTCCTCGTCGCCTGATTCCTCGGAGGCGGTGGCGGATTCGTCCTCAGGGTCGCGCTTGCTAGACATCGACGCGACGGCGGCCGAGGAAGAGGCGGCCGCGCGGCGGCTGTTGGGGCCTCTCATGGCGGCGGCGGGGGGGGGGGGGGGGGCGAGGCTTCCTTCGCTTGTCGGAGTGTGAGCCAGGGTTTACCAAACGGGCATCGGGTTCGGGCCGCTTCGAGCCGTTTGCTATTGCAGACCTGAGCCTATTTGGGCCCGTCTGGGTTGAGCTAGAAACCCAACTGCTCCTACTGGGCCCATGGATGAGCAGCCCATGTGTGATTGGATTTTCCGGCCCAGTCTATGCTGAAGTCTACGGCAGTCACTCGACGTCGCCATCTGCCTGCAGCAGGCCAAATGGGCGGCCCGGCATGACCCGGGCCCAGTAATAGCACGATCCATTAGATATGGCCCAGTTTAGCCCGGTTAGCCTTGCGTGTCGTGCCAAGCGTTCGGTCCAAGTATAGCCCAGGTAAGACCGTGTCATGCCGATCATGCCGACCCGTGGCATGATAGGCTGACTTCTACCCATTAAGCATGCTAGCATCATGGTTCTTAACAGACCATGCCGTGCCAACATGATATGACGTGGTGTTAGTCAAGCAAGATCCAACCCGGCACGATTATAAACAGGCTGTGTCCACAGTAGCAGGACGCACAGCGACCCATTAATCCCAGCCCATGGGCCAACTCTAATCTGCCTATCTTCTTGGCGGTTCTCACCGAGAAGATTCAAGGGCACACACTGCACAAACCCAGTCTCTGCGTACATGATCTTCTCTAGTTCTCTTCGTTGCGTGATCGTCTCGTCTACGTAAAAAGATCTGTGCAGTGCAGGCCGTTGCTTTCCACAGGGCTGCGAAAGTCCAGTCCAGGCGAGGTCGCTCTGCCAGCTTGTGGCGAAGACGATCGGCGACGGTAACTGCTCATCAGAACGCGATGCGACCGGCCAACACACTGGCTCTGGCTCCTCGGAGAAGCTACGCCGTTGCTCTCGTCTCAGATCATACACATCCTCCACGACCGATCCCATCCCATCTTCAGAAATGACCTGCCCGGTTGTTCTCTTGTGCCACAAATCTTCAGCATCTGGCTCTCCTGCCAGCTGCTTCTTGCCAGCCAGGTCCTTGAATAGGTCACAGCTGACACTTGTAATCGACACAGCTCGTTGGTTTTGTGTGTCACTTTCTGACACCGTTTTGCATCAACTGCAGGGTTGCCGGTGTACAGCACGGCATTAGCTAGCTGACCACATAGTGCAGTGCTTGCTGTCGAGAGGTTACGGTTTCTTCTACGATCAGAAACCTGTACGCTAGGAGTGCTGCACTGATCCACGGCAAGCAAGCGTCCGGCGCAGAACTCATATTCGGAGCCAATGGTTTTCCTTTTCCAGATGAGATGGATTCCTCGGTTCGCGCGTCGGTGCGGTTTCGAGAAGGAAAAGGAGAGACGAGTTGTGGCACTCACACTTCTGAACAATGACAGGTCTAGATCAGGCCTAATTGCGATTGGGACTGGCTTAATTATCACTGGTTTGCTTTAATTGGATGCGACCGCTGCGACCTGTATGGCGTTGGCTCTGCTTAATTGCTCTCTATGGACGTTTTATTACGACCTGATAAAGATAAACAGTTGTGCTTAGAGCGTCTAAAAAAATATAGTCAACCACTGGCTATAAAAATTATCCATATCATCTATAGATAACACAATAACCCTTCTAATGAACTATCTATATCATTTTTTCCTAATTTAATACATATCCGTATGTAATAGAGTATTAAAAGTAGTTTGGTTCGTGCGACGGATGGAGCAGATCCATTCCGTTTTTGAGTTGTTTGGATGGAGAGCAGTATGATGAAATGGTTCAGAATCAGAGAATATTCTTCAAATTCGTGACAGAATCGTTCCAAAAAAAATTAGTAGAACGCAGTTGTCCAACTTCGAAATGACACTGACAATAGATCCGAGGGTACTAAAATAGACTTGTTTCATTACACCTATCAAACGAATATCTATATATAAATAGAATAATCGTATCCTCAAATATATAAATAAAATCATCTTATTCCAACTAAATCTTTAACCAAACACTAACTAAAAGTCTATATACATATTAAAATGTGTTAAAGACTAACTTGTTAGTAGCTAGTTTTTCTCTCTACTCGCATTAACTCTCCTCCACCTAAGCAAAAGTGACATGACACCCTTAAAAGTTAGCTGAGGTGTACTGTTGGAGACGCTGTTACCAACAGATGAACAACGATAAGAGTACGGCAAAGATTAGTACATCATGCATCTTGTTCATGTGCTCTTGTTTTGCAGTTAGTTGAGACTTCCAAGCATGGATGGGGCTGCTCTTTTTATTTCTAGTGATGCCCCTTTTTAACCCTTTAAATGTGCAGGTACAATACTATTTGCTCGCTTTCTTGGCTGATACAGCTTGATAAAAGTGGCTTTAACTCCTATATTACTTGTCTAATGATTGTCAAAAAATGATTCGTAGCAATCGTTTTCAATAGCAATCGAGTCTCCCTCAGTTCGGTGCTTGATCTGATTCGTAGTGATATTGACCTTTGGTGCCGGACTGGTGTAACCAAGTTGAATGTCCTTCACAGGTGGTTGCGTAACCACGGCACAATCCGATGAGCTACGCCTGTCGTGCTTTCTTCTTAGTTGTTCAAAAACCTATGTAATTCTCCTTTGGGTTTTTTTGGGTTCATAGGTATTTCCGTGCCTGTAGTTGCTATTTGTACAAATCTTTTCTATTTAATTCAACGATACATAGCTCTCCTGTGTATTTAAAAAAAAATTGACCGACATATTTTTCCTCTTTAAACTCTTATGTCACCAAGTAAAATGAATGCATAGTGGTATGTACACCAAACGCAACAGCGCATTTAGATTCTCCCAAGTGAATCGGCGACTCTATCGTCCCAACTTGCAACGCGAGGACCGTGAAATTAAGAAGGACAACGCACCGATTAGATGCCCTGAAATCATATATTTAATCTTCAGAAGAACACTTTTCCTGAAGCGAAGCTTCGGAAGAATCTGATGATGTGTTTTGGCACATACTAGATGAGCATATCTCGATCGATCCGCCATGCTCGCTAAGTGCGGTTTGCGAAGAACTACATTATGTGGTTATGATAGTATCCCAAAAGCAAAAGCAAAGGCAGGCAGCCAGGCACGCATTATGGCTAAAGAAGCTCAGCGCTATGATTGCTGCTAAAGCCTATGAGATATTCTCGCTTCATGATTTTAGTCCTTGTACTTTTACAGCTTTTGCTCGCATCAACTTTGGAAAAACTTTGTGGTTGATGCTTCAATCTTCTCGTGTTGCCGTAGTGTTAGGAGAATGCATCATCACTGAGCAGGAACTGGATCACTGAAATATACATCGTGAGTTCGTAGATCTCTTTTACAAAGTTGCTTGCGAACATTCTAGCGCCATATCTCAATGACCTAGTGTCATCGAACCAAAGCGTGTTCGTCAAGAAGAGATGTATTAAAGATAATTTTACATACACTTAAAATCTGATTAAATGCCTACATCGGAAGAAGGAGTCTGCCCTTTTTCTCAAATTAGACATTGCAAAGGCCTTTAACACAGTGAGTTGAGAGTACTTACTGGAGCTTATGCAGCACCTGGGTTTTGGGCAACGTTGGCGTGATTGGATTGCTTTGCTCTTCTCTACCTCTAGCTCCTATTTTTTCCTAAATGGTACTCCAGGTGTACGCTTCTTTCACCTGCTAAAACCGCTGCAAAAAGCTTCTTTCAGAAAAGAGGCCTTCGGCATGGAGATCCGCTTTCACCAATACTTTTCGTTTTAGCCATTGATCCGTTGCAAAAAAGCTTCTTGAGTTGGCAGTGGCACAAGGACTGCTAAAACCGATTCGCAATCAAGCAGCAAAGCTAAGAAATTCCCTTTATGCGGATGATGCTGCTACCTTCATTTCTCCAACAAGAGATAATTTATGAACAATTAGATGCATTTTGGAGATCTTTGGTAAGGTCACTGGTCTAATTACAAATCTGGAAAAGACCAAGGTGTATCCCATTAGCTGCGACGGCTTTAACATTGAGGAAATTTTAGAAGTCTTCCATGCCTAATGCAAGGTTTTTCCTTGCAAATATTTGGGGTTACCATTATCCACAAAATGGCTACACAAATTGGACATACCACATCTAATTGACAAGATGGCAGCAAAACTAACGCGATGGAAAGGCAAACTTCTCACGAGAACCAGAAGACTCACACTAACTGATTCTGTCTTGTCATCTCAACCTTTATACCACATCTCAATTTTTCAAATGAATAAATGGGCCATAAAAAGCATGGATAGAATTAGATGAGCTTTTCGTTGGAAAGGAGCCGAGGAAGTAAAAGGTGGATATAGCTTGGTCAATTGAAAGAAAGTTTGCCGCCCTAAGAAGCTAGGTGGCCTTGGCCTGAAAAACTTAACAATGTTTGGAAGAGCACTTCGACTATGTTGGCTGTGGTATGAATGGCAGCAACCGGAGAGGCCATGGCTGGGGGTTGCTCTCCCTTGTGATGACATAGATCGACGCTTATTTGCAGCTTCGACTGAGATCACCATCGGCAATGTCCAAAAGGCAAAATTTTGGAACTCAAGATGGCTACAGGGTCAAATGCCATATGAAATAGCCCCAAATCTCTTCTCAATTGCCACAAGGAAAAACCAAGAAGGGGCCTATGAACTCTAGAATGGTAACTGGATTCGCTCCGTAAGAAACATCATAACTTCCATCTGGCTGCTTAAATTTGTTGATCTTTGGACGAAAATTCAAGGGATTGTGTTACAGCCTGAGACCTAAGATAGCATCTCTGGAGGTGGACGATGGATGGCACATATAGTGCTAAATCTGTATATTTAATCCAACTCTAGGGCTCTTTTGTCGGTTCAGAGCCAATCATATTTGGAAAGCCAATACAGAGAACAAATATAAGTTTTTTACTTGGCTATTCGTGCAACACAAACTAAACACAACGGACAATCTTGTAAGAAAAAACTAGTTGCATAACATATTATGTCCCTTATGTGATCAAGCACAAGAATCTGTGGTTCACCTCGCCCAATAATGTGTTTTTTCAAGAGAGGTATGGAAGTATGTAGCAAATTAGTCACATAGACATGAATTCAAGAGTATGCTCTAGCGAGACCATGCCTCAGTTCATGATTGGTGGGAGGAGATAATGACGTCCATTGTGAAGCCCGATCGTAAGGTGGCTACCCCTATTTTTATCTACACATATTGGAATATTTAGAAGAAACAAAACCCACGAATTTTTCAAAACAAGAGCCTGCAGCCATTGCAGATTTCCTATCTGGCAGAGGACGATGCTGGGCCAAGATGAGAACAAACATGGTGCCAAGTTAGTTTATTATTTGTAGCTTCTTGGTTGCTCTATCCCTATTGTTGTTCTTTTTTCTTTTCTTTCATAACTGTTTTTTACTTATTCTTCTCATATACTCGCTGACCATCATCGACGGCGTACTCTTCGGTTCAATGTTCTTGTAATCTTCTTTTCTCCTATAATAAATGACAGAGCTCCTGTCACTTCTTCGAAAAAAGTTCATAGATCTCGATCGGACAAGGAGTTGACCCGGTTAAAGTGCACAGCAGATTCACTTCCACGATGTAAAGAAGATAGAAAAGCACACAAAGATCAGAACGAACTATTATACTTCAGCATGTCAGGAACCCAGCCAGTGCCATCTTTTTATTGCTATCTTACAGCGCTAAGAGTACAGTGCCTATGATTAATCGAAGTGTCAGTACTACTAACAACAGGTAGCTAGATCAAAAGAGAAGGCTGCGGCTAATATATTTTGCACAGCGACTGCAGGATCGAGCGAGCACTGAGGTAGCAATCATCAAACTATGATGAATGCCATCAGTAAGTGCAGCTGCTGGTCAGCTTGCGTGTAGACTATCCATCAGTCCTGGTGAGATCCATCACGAGAAGTGCTCGTAGGCCGCTGAAACGGAGCGTGCAGATATGGTTATCTGAAGACGAGTGCTTACAGCTGAACAGATAAGTCAGCAATACGCTAGTACATACATACAAATCGCAGGAGGCGAATGCAAAATTGTCTGCATATAGGCGTGCGCTGTTCACAATATGATTTATACTCATGGAAGGAATCAGCCGAGTGACATAGCGACTGGGTTGTCGCCTATGCTGGACCACGAGGTGGGCACGACGAGCGACGGCAGGAGCTGAAAGAACCAGGTGTCAGTATGGGAGAGCGGCTCTGTGTGCTCCCACGTCCGCAGTCTGCTGATGCGATCCCCGCAAGAGGCCGGGAGGTTGCGGACGCCCGCCATTGACGCCGAGCACGCCATGCGTTTGCTACGATCTCAACGCCAGATCAGTAACCGACTGATCTCTGCCTTGTTACTCTTGTGCTGCGAAACGCGTTGGATCATCCTACCTCGTTCCTGAATTGGTGATCCCGACCTCGTTCCTGAATCCTAACCACCACCATCATCATCATCCCGCCTTTCAAGAGGGTATCCGAAGTTGCAACTTGCAGCAGCCCGACGGGCTGCAGAAGCGGCCAAGGAGGAGGCCGCCTTGGCCCCGGACGGACGCGCTGTGATGATGGGGGCTGAGGCGAGCCAACATCCACTTGGCAAGCCGACACTCGCAGCAGCTTGCTTCCATGCCGCTGCTCCAGTTAAGAACTGCTGAGCTGCACGTGTGCGTGCAGCCCAACAAAAAAGATCCCATTTTTTGCAGGCTCTGAGAGCACGGGCCTTGCAAGCGAAAAGCGAGAAGCTGATGTTACCGTTGGGCTGTAGAGGATTTTCCTTGCGCTTTCTTTACTCTCTCCTTCGCCGGCGTCGGCGGGGTTCGGGGAAGGAGGACCCTCGCGACGCGGTCGTGGGTGGGTGCCGCGTCACCGGCGCGCGGGGCCCGCCGCCCGTAGGTTGCACGGTCCCTTTCCGATCACGTCGCCGGTGGCGTGGCGGGCGAGGCCCACGCGTGCCGACGTGGAGGGTCTGCGCACCCGACGCGTGGACCTGCTGTCGGTGCTGCGGTGCGGCTCCTCGCGCCACCGACGGGTGGGGCTGGATGGGGGCGTGCGACGGTTGTTGTGACAGGTAGGTCCTGTAGCCCTAGTGGCTACCCCATCTGATAAGTCAGGGTGCAGCGCTCGCCGTGCCCGTGTGTATGCTACATGCAGCACGAGCAAAACGATGCGTAGACATTGGAAGCGGCAATATCGAGGAAGGAAGACACATCCACTGTAACAACCTGAGTTAACATGCTAAATGGTTATAAATTTTACTCCTAATTAAATATTTTATGATTAATTAAGCTAACCGAAATCAAGAAAATATGTGTATGTATATAAATGCATGTATACCGGTACGTATATATTCATATATGCTAAATGGACTGAGTATTCTAAATACACTAAATTTATTTCTAAATAAATCCCTCCATTGAATTAGTTCATACGAATTGGTTTATGGTTTTTGTGGCTTTTTGTGTGGAGAATTGAAATTGAATGTTTCTCAATTTCAAATCATCTTCAAGATCTCAAGATCCAAATCCAAATCACAATTCAAATGTCCTCATTTAAATTTATCTCAAGACCAAAATTAAATCCAAGTTCAAAAACTCTCTTTTGAAATTATCCCAAAACCCTTCTCTTTTACTTTTTATTTTCCTTTCCTTTTTACCCCGGGCCGAAATTCCCCTCCCTTTTCACTTTCTTAGTCCAGCTAACTATTATTTCTCTCCCTTGCGCGGCCCACGGCACCCAACCCGACCTCCTTTCCCTTTCCCCCTTTCCTTTTTACCCCGGGCTGAAATTCCCCTCCCTTCTCTCTTTCTCAGCCAGCTGTTCGACCCAGCTTACTATTCTTTCTCTCCCTTGCGCGGCCCACGACACCCAGCCCAACCTCCTTTCCCTTTCTCCCTTTCCTCACGCACGCTCGGCCCACTCGCTCGCGTTGCCGGCCTAGATCGCTCATGTGCCACCTTGCCTACTTGCCAGCACGCCCGCACAAGCGTGGCCGTACGCGTGTCGGTCATCTGCCGCTCAGTTGCTCGTGCTCTGTCCTTCCTCCTCCACCGCGACGTCGTGCAACTCGCCATCGTGACAGCCGCACCCCTCCGAGAAATATCACCGCGACACCTGTCACGTCCCGAAATCCATAATTGTGTGTTTTAATCCTAAAACATGCAATTTCAGCTTCATGTTCCAGTTTGGGTCACTGGAGCACTTCACTTTGAGTCAATGAGGTGGGAGAAGGAAAAAATAAGAGAAATAAAGGAGCTGGAAGCAAGTCTGGACTTTCCTCTAGGTAAATGGGGCCCACTTGGGTGGAAAATATCTCTCTATAAGTGGACAACACTCTCTCTCCCCCTAAAAAGCTTGCCCATACGTACTACTCACCCACTCCACCAGATAAGGCTTTTTGAGGAAGCAAGTTGGAGTTGGCTGTCTCTCTCACTCTCTCCCTTAGGCTTCCTTTTTTCCCCTTTGGATCCCTACCTCTGGGAGCAAGATCAAGGTACGTATGTGGTACTCACGAGACCACCAGCTCAAGGACTACTCGTCCATCCAATTCATTTTCAGTTTCCCCGAAGGAATTCGAGCTGGTTCTGAACTTGTTTGGTGTTCTTTGGGAGAAGCAAGGAAGCAGCAGTTTTTCCTCTCTTCTCCAAGCCATTTTCCGTCGTTTCCTCCTTCAACTGGCGGTCACCAACCTCAGCAAAGGACATTGGGTGAGTCTGCTAGGCTCCCATGGCAAGTATGCTCATTTTTGGTTGGATAGATCTTGAATCTGGAACTAGGGTTGCAAAGTTCTTAAAGTTCTGCAGTCTGGGAACAAATGAGGATTTATGTGGATTTGAGTTAGGAATCATGTTGCTAGGCGGTTGAGCAAAGTCTAGACCCTGTACACCCTTCTAGGTATTTTTACTTTTGATTTAGAGAGACTCCCAGGTTAGTTTAGCCCAGTTTTTCCCTTCGTAATGGCTGCTGTTCTGGAGCTGCGCGAGGCTGATTTTACTGTAGCGCCGAGTACTGTTCACCCGAGCACCCGGGCACTGTTCACCCGAGCACCCTGATACTGTTCACCCGACGACCCCCGGGGTACTGTTCACCCCGAGCACTCCCGACCCCCGGTACTGTTCACCCGAGCACGAGCGCAGTCACCCCGAGCACTCCCGAGCACCCCGGGTACTGTTCACCCGACGACCCCCGGTACTGTTCACCCGAGCACGAGCGCAGTCACCCCGAGCACTCCCGATCACCCCCGGGTACTGTTCACCCGACGACCCCCCGGTACTGTTCACCCGAGCACGAGCGCAGTCACCCCGAGCACTCCCGAGCACCCCGGGTACTGTTCACCCGACGACCCCCGGTACTGTTCACCCGAGCACGGTCGATCCGGAGGACCCCGGGTACTGTTCACCCGAGCACCCCGGGTACTGTTCACCCCGAGCACCCCCGGGTGCCCCGTGAGTACTGTTCATCCCGGGCACCCCGAGCACGGTTTATCAGGCTTTCCTGATAGCTGATAGCTTGTAAAATTCATAGTTAGTTCGTAGGAACTCCAAACTTTTTGAGACCACTTGGAAAATTCTGGTTTGGACAGTACGATCTTGGAATAATGTTGTCATGTATTGTGGAGCATATTTTTCTTACATGATCGCATTTCATACATGCTCATTACATTGCACGCGTTGCTCTCTGTAGTGAACGCCGATCCGTCGATCCCGGAGGCCGTGGGCGATCGTGAGGCGTCCCACCTTTCGGATTCAGGGCAGCAAGGCAAGCATCGTTCATATTGCACCGTGTCTACTTGAAATTTTAATATGTTATCTACGCTTATGTATACATTGCATGTGTCGGGTACTGAGTTGGGTAGAACCTATGCCAATGCATTATCCCATTTCGATCACGTATCATGTGTTGTTCCTAGGAGCCTAGTGGTGTCATCGAGGTCTAATTTTAGTTCGCTATGCTTAGTGGTACTTAGGCTTTCCGGTAGAAGTCGACGACGGCGTCCACCGTTGTCGCGAGCCTAGGACTTATTATTTGTTCGCACTTATGGTTGTGTTGATGATGAGTCGGTTTGGTGAGTGGTGAGTTGAGACGAGGTGTGGGCGGTGTTAGGGGTGTCATCTGCTCACGAGGAGTCCTCAGGCAGTTCGGGGAGGGAACCCGGACACCGTAGACCGCTTGCACCGGTTAAGCACCGATCATCGGTGTAGTCGGCTTTAGCACATACCTTACTCACCACATGCTGATATAATGGTAGGCGAGCTGATTACCTTCGCAGACGTGGTCATGTGGGCCTCGTCATAGACGGTGTGAGTCCGGTTTGAGTCCGGGCTTTTAGCGGTATTAGTTTGCTCGGGGAGTAGTTCTAATACCGCCTCGCCGAGCTATGGTTGATCCACATGGTTGGGCCTGGTTGGGAAAGGTTGTCACGGGTACCCTCTTGTGCGCATCTTAGCGGGTGGCACAAGCCGTATGGTCCCTGTGTCGTGTGGGTCCAGGAGTATCCCCCTGCAGGGTGTATAATCAGTTCGAACTGCCGCGCTCTCGGTTATGAGCATCGCTATCGCTTATCTCCACCGAGCGACCATATTTTGGTCGTAGTGTTTCGATGTGGGTTGTGACATGGTTGGATTGGGGTGGTTTGGTCGGTATGTGGTTGGTGGTTTGGTGGGAATGGTTTGCTTTTATACACTTGTTGTTATATATCTGTTTTGATCAGTTGGTTGGCAGAGTTTGAGTCGGTGGTTGGTTAAGTCAGTTGCTTACACCTAGAGTCTAGGTTGCTTACCGCTTAATGAACTTAAACATGTCTTAATCCTTGCTACAGCTTCAAATGCATGATCCTTGGAGTCGAGAATATATATACTCATACTGTGTAAGTCTTGCTAGTACCTTCGTACTAAGGGTGCTGCCCTTAAGTTGCTTCCAGGTTCGCAGGTCGGCGAAGAAGAGGCAGTGTTCGGCTACTTTGTGCCTGCCGATCAGGGTGGCGGGCAGGAGTAGCACCTTCTACTCCGAACTCTGGCGCTTTTGGTATGGAGCCTAAGGGCATACGGCTCCATACTCTTTTGTTGTATAGGTTTTTCTTCCGCTGCATAGTAGTTGTTGTTGTTCCTCTTTTGTTGTAAATTGTGGAAGCAGTTGCTTGTTTAACAATGGTAATCCAGTTTAATTATTTGCTCTCTATTAAACTGTGTTGTGATATTTGAGTTGGAAGGCATGTGTTCCGATCCTGGGCACAAAACACGTGCCGGGACTACCGGAATGGTATTCTGGTTAATCGTCGAGGTTGTGATTATGACTAATGATCCTCCTGATGATTAATTAGAATACTATTTGGACGGTTCCTCACAGCTTGGTATCAGAGCCTGGTTTAATTTAGTAGCCTAAACATAATTAGTGCGTTGTTTAGTAAGTCGACAACTTCACCTAAACAACCCATAATTTATGTTTATGCCTCTTCATGTCTAATATGTATTAAACTGCTATCGTTTATGCCCCTAAGTTAAAATGCGTATTATGAGTGACGTTTATATGTCTTATACCACATTGTTTTGCTTTCGACCCTGCATTGATTCATGTTGAGCATTGCATCTTCGGCTTTGCATCGTCGGAAGGTAAGGTACGACGCTCGGTGGCGGTTAATCACCGAGGGCTCAGCCGGATGCGAGGCAGGGGCCCGGCATGTTCCGTACGGTGATCCGTACGGGAAGTGAATACGCTAGCAATAGCGTATGAACATCCACCATGCGATGGGAGACATGGTCGTCTACTCGTGTGGCGTTTACACGAGATGTCCCGTAGGGTCTACGGGAAGTGAATACGTCGTTGTCGACGTATGGATTGTCGCTTGTACGGCATGTGGTACAAGGGCCGTTCGCGCTCTTACTCTTTCTAGCGCGAAGGGTACGTTCTGGATGTTATAAACTGCCTGTGATTTTGATGCTTGCAGGTGCGGTTCTTATTTTGAGAAAGAAGCGGTAGCTAGGTTCGAGCATGCATCTTTTCATGGCATTCATGCATGCATTCATGTTTGTACATGTATTACGGGATTCTAACAATATATCCGGCGAATGCATTGTGCTGAGTCAGAATTTGACGTTTCCCCCTTTTATTTTACATTTCAAGAATGGTTGTCACTCGGCGTAGTGGAGAGGTTCCGGAGGGTTCCGGTCAGAACAACCCTCCTCCACCGCCGACCATGGCGGATGTGCTCATGCAAATCGAGCAGAACCGCCAAGCGAATCACGCTCTCCTCCAGACGAACCAAGCGCTCCTGGAGGCTCTCGTGCGCAACGCGGCTCCTCATGGAGGAGGTGGGGCCGTGCGCCGAGATGACTTCTCGGACTTTTTGCGGACTCAGCCGCCGGTCTTCTCGCGAGCTGAGGATCCTCTCGATGCTGATCATTGGCTCCGGACGATTGAGCAGAAGCTCGCCCTTCTTCGTTGTGAGGATCACGAGAAGGCGCTCTTCGCCGCCCATCAGCTTCAGGGCCCGGCGGGTGCGTGGTGGTCCGGCTTTCTGGCCATGCACCCCGCCGATCACCGCGTGTCATGGGCGGAGTTTCGCGAGGCCTTCCGCTCGTTTCACATACCGAGTGGCCTCATGGAGGCTAAGAGGCGGGAGTTTGAGGACCTCAAGCAAGGAGGTCGTGCGGTGATGGAGTACGTGCAGGTGTTCAACCACCTTGCACAATATGCTACCGAGGAGGTCAGCACGGATGCGCGCAAGCAGCGCCGCTTTGTGAATGGCCTGAACTCAAAGATGCAGGACCGGTTGTCCGCGCATAAGTTCGCCGACTTCAACGAGTTGGTGAGCACGTCGATCACAGTGGAGCTCAAGTATAAGAGCCACCAAGAGGAGAAGAGGCGGAAGAGGGGTTCCTCGTCTTCTGTGGGCGGGAGCTCGCAGCGCGCCCGCACTGAGAGTCAGCCTCCACAGTTTCAGGTGCCGTCGGCTGGCTACCCACGACCGATGTGGTTTGTACCACGTCCTGCGTTCTCCGCCCCACAAGGGCAGGCTGCACGACCCGCCGGCTCCCAAGTGAGCGTGACTGGTGGCTCAGGCGGTCCGTGCTTCAACTGCGGTCGCGTCGGCCATTTCTCGAGGGAGTGCCCGTATCCGAGGCCGGGAGCCGCGGTGAGTGCCCCGCGACCACCGCCGGCTCAGTCAGCACCGCAGTCTTCGCAGGCGACTCACGTTCCCAAGCGTGGTCGAGCTCGCCACACTACCGCCGACGAGGTTCAGGAGGGTGACACCGTCCTAATGGGTACGTTGGATATGAGTTTCAACTCTGACATCTTTTCTGCAGTGGTTTTGTTTGATTCAGGAGCCTCTCACTCCTTTATATCTTCGGGTTATGTTTGGGAAAGTGGGTTGAGAGTCAGTGCTACCCACACGCCGTACCTTATAGACGCCCCAGGGGCCAAAGTTTTAATCAACCAGTGTGTGAATAAAGGGGCGGTAATTGTCAACGGAGTTCCCTTCTTTGTCAATCTGTTAGTGATGAACTCGAAGGGAATTGATATTATTTTGGGAATGAATTGGCTCTCCAAGAACAAGGCTGTGTTGGACTGTGCTCGGCGGACCGTCACCCTCAATGGTCTGTCAGGTACTCGGGTCCAGTTAAAGCTAGAGGATGTCAAGTCCTGCCTGTTCGCCGTAAAGGCTGTCCCCACCAGGGTTATGGAGACCATTCCTGTGGTGTGGGAATTTCCGGATGTCTTTCCGGATGAGTTGCCTGGAATGCCGCCTGGTAGGGCAGTGGAGTTCTCTATTGATCTCGTGCCCGGTGCGGCCCCGGTTTCGAAGAAGATGTATAAGATGTCGCCAGTTGAGCTAGTTGAGCTGAAGAAGCAGATCCAGGAGCTGCTGGCGAAGGGTTTCATTCGTCCTAGTTCCTCACCTTGGGGATGCTCGGCTCTATTCGTGAAGAAGAAGGACGACACTCTCCGGATGTGTGTTGATTACCGTCCGCTGAATGCAGTCACTGTGAAGAATGTGTATCCGCTTCCTAGGATCGACATCTTGTTTGATCAGTTGACTGGAGCCCGAGTCTTCTCAAAGATTGACTTGAGGCTGGGCTATCACCAGATCAAGGTCCGACCAGAGGATATTCCAAAGACAGCGTTCTCTACTCGATACGGCTTGTATGAGTTCACCGTTATGTCGTTTGGCTTGACTAATGCGCCGGCTTTCTTTATGTACCTCATGAACTCGGTATTCATGGAGGAGTTGGACAAGTTTGTCATTGTTTTCATCGACGACATTCTGATATACTCCAAGACTGTACAAGAGCACATTGGGCACCTCCGTATTGTTCTGGGCAGGCTCCGAGAGCATCAGTTGTATGCCAAGTTCAGCAAGTGTGAGTTCTGGCTCAGGGAGGTGGCTTTTCTGGGACATGTTCTATCAGAGAACGGAGTGGCAGTTGACCCGAGCAAGGTGCAGGATGTGCTCGACTGGGTTCAGCCCCAGAATGTCAGTGAGATCCGGAGTTTTCTTGGACTTGCAGGCTATTACCGTCGGTTCATCGAGAACTTCTCCAAGGTTGCGAAGCCGATGACTCAGTTGTTGAAGCAAGGCAGCGTGTTTGAGTGGTCAGATGCCTGTGAGTCTGCCTTCCAGACATTGAAGGAGCTGCTCACGACCGCTCCAGTGCTTGCTCAGCCTGATGTGACCAGAGGATTTGATGTGTATTGCGACGCGTCCGGCATCGGTCTCGGCTGTGTTTTGATGCAGGAGGACCGAGTCATTGCATATGCATCCCGACAGCTGAAGCGTCACGAGGAGAACTATCCGACACATGATCTTGAACTTGCAGCTGTCGTGCACGCTCTGAAGATGTGGCGCCACTACTTGATGGGCAACTTGTGCCGTATCTACACGGATCACAAGAGCCTGAAGTACATCTTCACGCAGTCAGATTTGAACATGAGGCAGCGCAGGTGGCTTGAGTTGATCAAAGACTACGAACTGGAGGTTCACTACCATCCTGGCAAGGCGAATGTGGTCGCCGACGCTTTGAGTCGAAGGGCTCATTGTCACTGTCTTGTAGCCTTGCCGATGGATTCCACGTTATGCGACGATTTCCGGCGTCTTGGGCTTGATATGGTGCCGGACGGTTTTATTGCCAATCTCGAAATCAAGTCCACGCTCATTGATGAGATTAAGGCTGCACAGAGGGATGATAAGGGTATGGCCCGAATTCGAGAGAAGGGGAAGATCAGGCAGGCCCTGTGCTTTACTGAGGATGATCAAGGCGTTATCTGGTTTGGGGACCGTCTAGTGGTTCCGAGGGTCGAGGCGCTGAGGAAGAAGATCCTTGATGAGGCTCATGATTCGTTGCTATCCATTCACCCTGGCAGTACGAAGATGTATCAGGATTTGAAACCCCGTTTCTGGTGGACTCGCATGAAGCGGGAGATTGCTAGGTATGTGTCTGAGTGCGACGTCTGCCGAAGGGTGAAGGCTGAACACATCAAGCCTGCCGGCACACTCCAGCCTTTGCCCATTCCATCTTGGAAGTGGGAAGAAGTTGGGATGGATTTCATTACTGGCTTACCGAAGACTTCGAGTGGGTATGACTCTATTTGGGTCATCGTGGACCGGTTGACAAAATCCGCGCATTTCCTTCCTGTCAGGACCACTTATTCTGCTAAGCAGTATGCGGAGTTGTACCTCACTAGAATTGTTTGTCTCCATGGAGTGCCGAAGAAGATCGTTTCTGATCGGGGTACACAGTTTACTTCTCATTTCTGGAGAAGTTTCCAGGAGGCTATGGAAACCGAATTGTTCCACAGCACGGCGTATCACCCGCAGACGGATGGTCAGACGGAGAGGGTAAATCAGATTCTCGAAGATATGCTCCGTGCTTGTGTGCTCACTTATGGGAAGAAGTGGGACATATGCCTGCCGTTCGCGGAATTTTCGTATAACAACAGTTTCCAGGCTAGTATTGGGATGGCGCCATTCGAGGCCCTTTATGGTCGGAGGTGCCGTACGCCGCTGAATTGGTCTGAATCTGGTGAGCGGGCTTTTCTGGGTCCGGATTTGGTCAAGGAGGCAGAAGACCATGTCCAGAATATCCGCAGGAGTATTCTCACGGCCCAGTCTAGGCAGAAGAGCTATGCGGATCGACGTCGCCGAGAGCTCACCTTTGAGGTGGGGGATCACGTGTACCTGAAGGTCTCACCTCTCAAAGGCGTTCGTCGATTCCAAGTCCGAGGCAAACTGGCGCCTCGGTATGTTGGCCCATTTCAGATTCTTGCTCGGCGTGGGGAGGTCGCGTACCAGTTGGACTTGCCTCCATCTCTCTCCGCCGTACACAATGTGTTCCATGTGTCACAATTGAAGAAGTGTCTCCGAGTCCCGACGGAAGTCGTTGATATTGCACCCCAAGAGTTGCAACCGGATTTGACATATTGTGAGCGACCAATTTGTATCTTGGATGAAGCCGAGCGCAAGACACGACGCCACTCTACCAAATTCCTGAAAGTCCAATGGAGCCACCATACAGAAGCCGAAGCGACATGGGAGCGGGAAGATAAGCTCCGCTCCGAGTATCCTGAGTTCTTTGAGGACTTGTGAAAGATGTCGTAATATGGCATATTTGGAATCTCTCACATGAGTGTGCTCATCGTTCTCTCCACGACTCGTACTGAATCTCGGGACGAGATTCTTTTTAGGGGGGGAGGTTTGTCACGTCCCGAAATCCATAATTGTGTGTTTTAATCCTAAAACATGCAATTTCAGCTTCATGTTCCAGTTTGGGTCACTGGAGCACTTCACTTTGAGTCAATGAGGTGGGAGAAGGAAAAAATAAGAGAAATAAAGGAGCTGGAAGCAAGTCTGGACTTTCCTCTAGGTAAATGGGGCCCACTTGGGTGGAAAATATCTCTCTATAAGTGGACAACACTCTCTCTCCCCCTAAAAAGCTTGCCCATACGTACTACTCACCCACTCCACCAGATAAGGCTTTTTGAGGAAGCAAGTTGGAGTTGGCTGTCTCTCTCACTCTCTCCCTTAGGCTTCCTTTTTTCCCCTTTGGATCCCTACCTCTGGGAGCAAGATCAAGGTACGTATGTGGTACTCACGAGACCACCAGCTCAAGGACTACTCGTCCATCCAATTCATTTTCAGTTTCCCCGAAGGAATTCGAGCTGGTTCTGAACTTGTTTGGTGTTCTTTGGGAGAAGCAAGGAAGCAGCAGTTTTTCCTCTCTTCTCCAAGCCATTTTCCGTCGTTTCCTCCTTCAACTGGCGGTCACCAACCTCAGCAAAGGACATTGGGTGAGTCTGCTAGGCTCCCATGGCAAGTATGCTCATTTTTGGTTGGATAGATCTTGAATCTGGAACTAGGGTTGCAAAGTTCTTAAAGTTCTGCAGTCTGGGAACAAATGAGGATTTATGTGGATTTGAGTTAGGAATCATGTTGCTAGGCGGTTGAGCAAAGTCTAGACCCTGTACACCCTTCTAGGTATTTTTACTTTTGATTTAGAGAGACTCCCAGGTTAGTTTAGCCCAGTTTTTCCCTTCGTAATGGCTGCTGTTCTGGAGCTGCGCGAGGCTGATTTTACTGTAGCGCCGAGTACTGTTCACCCGAGCACCCGGGCACTGTTCACCCGAGCACCCTGATACTGTTCACCCGACGACCCCCGGGGTACTGTTCACCCCGAGCACTCCCGACCACCCGGGTACTGTTCACCCGACGACCCCCGGTACTGTTCACCCGAGCACGAGCGCAGTCACCCCGAGCACTCCCGAGCACCCCGGGTACTGTTCACCCGACGACCCCCGGTACTGTTCACCCGAGCACGAGCGCAGTCACCCCGAGCACTCCCGATCACCCCCGGGTACTGTTCACCCGACGACCCCCCGGTACTGTTCACCCGAGCACGAGCGCAGTCACCCCGAGCACTCCCGAGCACCCCGGGTACTGTTCACCCGACGACCCCCGGTACTGTTCACCCGAGCACGGTCGATCCGGAGGACCCCGGGTACTGTTCACCCGAGCACCCCCGGGTACTGTTCACCCCGAGCACCCCCGGGTGCCCCGTGAGTACTGTTCATCCCGGGCACCCCGAGCACGGTTTATCAGGCTTTCCTGATAGCTGATAGCTTGTAAAATTCATAGTTAGTTCGTAGGAACTCCAAACTTTTTGAGACCACTTGGAAAATTCTGGTTTGGACAGTACGATCTTGGAATAATGTTGTCATGTATTGTGGAGCATATTTTTCTTACATGATCGCATTTCATACATGCTCATTACATTGCACGCGTTGCTCTCTGTAGTGAACGCCGATCCGTCGATCCCGGAGGCCGTGGGCGATCGTGAGGCGTCCCACCTTTCGGATTCAGGGCAGCAAGGCAAGCATCGTTCATATTGCACCGTGTCTACTTGAAATTTTAATATGTTATCTACGCTTATGTATACATTGCATGTGTCGGGTACTGAGTTGGGTAGAACCTATGCCAATGCATTATCCCATTTCGATCACGTATCATGTGTTGTTCCTAGGAGCCTAGTGGTGTCATCGAGGTCTAATTTTAGTTCGCTATGCTTAGTGGTACTTAGGCTTTCCGGTAGAAGTCGACGACGGCGTCCACCGTTGTCGCGAGCCTAGGACTTATTATTTGTTCGCACTTATGGTTGTGTTGATGATGAGTCGGTTTGGTGAGTGGTGAGTTGAGACGAGGTGTGGGCGGTGTTAGGGGTGTCATCTGCTCACGAGGAGTCCTCAGGCAGTTCGGGGAGGGAACCCGGACACCGTAGACCGCTTGCACCGGTTAAGCACCGATCATCGGTGTAGTCGGCTTTAGCACATACCTTACTCACCACATGCTGATATAATGGTAGGCGAGCTGATTACCTTCGCAGACGTGGTCATGTGGGCCTCGTCATAGACGGTGTGAGTCCGGTTTGAGTCCGGGCTTTTAGCGGTATTAGTTTGCTCGGGGAGTAGTTCTAATACCGCCTCGCCGAGCTATGGTTGATCCACATGGTTGGGCCTGGTTGGGAAAGGTTGTCACGGGTACCCTCTTGTGCGCATCTTAGCGGGTGGCACAAGCCGTATGGTCCCTGTGTCGTGTGGGTCCAGGAGTATCCCCCTGCAGGGTGTATAATCAGTTCGAACTGCCGCGCTCTCGGTTATGAGCATCGCTATCGCTTATCTCCACCGAGCGACCATATTTTGGTCGTAGTGTTTCGATGTGGGTTGTGACATGGTTGGATTGGGGTGGTTTGGTCGGTATGTGGTTGGTGGTTTGGTGGGAATGGTTTGCTTTTATACACTTGTTGTTATATATCTGTTTTGATCAGTTGGTTGGCAGAGTTTGAGTCGGTGGTTGGTTAAGTCAGTTGCTTACACCTAGAGTCTAGGTTGCTTACCGCTTAATGAACTTAAACATGTCTTAATCCTTGCTACAGCTTCAAATGCATGATCCTTGGAGTCGAGAATATATATACTCATACTGTGTAAGTCTTGCTAGTACCTTCGTACTAAGGGTGCTGCCCTTAAGTTGCTTCCAGGTTCGCAGGTCGGCGAAGAAGAGGCAGTGTTCGGCTACTTTGTGCCTGCCGATCAGGGTGGCGGGCAGGAGTAGCACCTTCTACTCCGAACTCTGGCGCTTTTGGTATGGAGCCTAAGGGCATACGGCTCCATACTCTTTTGTTGTATAGGTTTTTCTTCCGCTGCATAGTAGTTGTTGTTGTTCCTCTTTTGTTGTAAATTGTGGAAGCAGTTGCTTGTTTAACAATGGTAATCCAGTTTAATTATTTGCTCTCTATTAAACTGTGTTGTGATATTTGAGTTGGAAGGCATGTGTTCCGATCCTGGGCACAAAACACGTGCCGGGACTACCGGAATGGTATTCTGGTTAATCGTCGAGGTTGTGATTATGACTAATGATCCTCCTGATGATTAATTAGAATACTATTTGGACGGTTCCTCACAACACCATACCGCTCCCTCGCTCTCTCTTCTCTCTTTGCCCATGCTCGCGTCACTCATGCCTCTACGTCGCGCGACTTCCGCACCCACGCAAGCGCGTGGACGACGCAACGCGCCCATGCCACGGGAAAAATGGTGGGCACTGCTCCGCCACCTCACCGTTACGCTGCCACCGACGACCACATGACGTCATGCGCTGCACCGCCTCACTGCTCCGCCTCCCTATATAAATAGAGCCGCTCGACCCCCCCCCCCCCTCCCTCTCTCTCTCTGTTTCCCCATTTCGCCACCACCACAGCACCGGCTCCGCCACCATTTTCGCCACTGCGACCTCGCTGTCGATGTTCTGCCCCCACGAGCTGCTAAGGAGCACCTAGAGGATGATGTCGACCCCTTGCTACTCACCAGTGACCAGAAGCCCGACGGGAGCCAACCCGTGCTAGTAGCTGAGCTGCCTTCGCCGCCAGCACTCTATCGCATCACCAGCTGTCGTCCAACTTCTCGCCATTTAAGAGCTCGGTGAGCTTCCCACCCCTCGCGTAACCCCCCTAGCTAGCATGTCGTCCCGAGTGCTCTCTCTTAGCGTGTTGTCAAGTGTTGGCCATGTCCTTGCTCCGTCGCCATGAAATCGCTCGCCATCGGTGTGCTTTTGCCTCTGCTTATGGTCCGGCCATCGTGTTGTGTAGTCCAGGGAGCCTTAGGCTTCTTTTTTCTAGCAGGGCAATCGCGCATAGACTAAAGTAGGTGCTGCTCATTTTTCTTGCGTCGTCGTCGTCTCCTCTAGTCATCATATGGTGTCATTCTCGCCGCTGGCCACCATCGATGTGCCCCTAGCCAAGTTCCCCATCACGCGTAGATGCTCGGTGTTAGCTTCCCGCTGTGGAACCCCGGCGACAGCGTGTTCCTGACGAATTTGCCAGTGCGGCTCTGTTGAATCGCTCATCACCGGCCGGTCATTCCCCCGTCGCCGCCCTGTTCACCGGCGCACTCCGCGCGCGTGGCTAGGCCATCGCTCACCCGCGCGGCCTAACCAAGTCTGGCCGCGGTTCGGCACGAACATCGCTGGTCTGCTAGGCTGGCCCAGCCACCCAAAGGCCACGCCCTAATGGGCCAGTCCAGCTTCACAGTCCGCTAAACTAGCGAGCCCAACCCGAGTGAGTCGGTACCGTGTAGCCTAGTACTATGCGGCCCAAGCCCAGCTTAACTTAATTCAAACCCACTTCAGCCCAACCAGTACTGTTCACATGGGTCCCACCCATGGGCCCTACTTGTGAATAGTTCAATTTCTTTCATGTGGGTCTCACCCATGGACCACAAATGCAATATATCCCCTTATAACTGAATTTCTTTCATTGACATCATAGCATGCAATAGGTATCCTCTTACCAGGATCACGAGGAAGGTTCTCAAGATCATAAATATCACCATCATCTTCCGATTCACCATCTTCTATTATTAGGGGCAAAGACGATGGTTCTGTGCTTGCTATCTCTGGTTCAGGTTCAGTGCTTCATATCTCAGGTTCAGTGCTTGCTATCTCAGGTTGCATCTCACTTATATCATGAGGACTACTCTGATTTACGGCTGCACTCTCAATGGTAATTTATGTTAGGGTCGATGAGGATGCTACCTTCTGTGCCTTTGCAGCCCTTTCCCACAAAGTTCTCAAAGCAATTGATTTCTTCTTCATTTTCAAATTGAAAGCCAACTGCTTTATCTACATTAAATGTACACATTTCATTCAAAATTTTAGACTGTGCAACCGCAGCTAGTCATGTTCCTCACTTGGGCTAGCCGCTGCAGCGTCCTCCGGGCTTGATAGCTTGACCTCTCAGCTTAAGAAGCTCATCTCGTGCTGTTGTGCAATTTTAGGCATCAGTTTGGACAAAACACTAAGAGAACACAGCGAGATCTAAGCACGGAGGCCAAGAAAAATATCGAATTGAGGGAGAAGGAAAGGGCATCCGGTACCTGTAGCTTTTTGGCCTAGATGTGCAGGTCCTTGGCCATGATGGATGCAACATCAAGGACCTTGGTGGAGTTCAGAAGGCTTCAACTCCACGTCTTTGGCCTCCATCGTAGCACCGCTCTAGTCAGCAGAGCAGGCGGAGCTCAGCCTCGGCTCCTTGAGCCGTTGCGCGGACACGTGTGGCCACAGGCGAGGGGCGGCACATACTGGCGACCGTCCGTCGTTGTCTGGCCGATTGGTGATTCGGGATTAGGGTGCAAACTACCTAGGTTGGGGGATTCAACACGTGCGGCGCCCAGACAATTAGGGATCAGAGTGGCAACAGAGCGAGAGCCCGAACGAGAGCCTCGTTCTGCTAGGTGATGGCTGGCCATGATGGGCTTTTGGCCTGACCGGTGGCTGTTAAGGAAAACTCCGGCTCAACTAAGCTATATAGTATATACATCTATGTATAACTTCTATATACTAGATTTTTTTTTTAAAAAAGTATTCATGTGAATACCTTTCCACCATAAAAGATCCGCCCGTGCGAGCACACGCCACTCACCAGCCATCATGCATCCGGCCTTGTTCATCACCGAAACGGAACCACTGATGACAGTACGGCGAAATCGCCGTTTTTCATCAGACGATAACAAGAATGAAATCACCGGTAATCCAGCAGTACTGCATTAGTGCGTGACATGACAAATAAACTACTCGGAGCCAGTATCTTTTGGTAACCGATGGTACGTCATAGAATTTCTCCGGTGATTCGAGCTGACAAAAAAATCACAAAATGCTACTGCCCGGTACCGAGGTTGGTGGTCGCCTTCCGATTATCACTCTAGGCAACACTTGGAGGTGAAGAAAGGCACGCACGGGCAGCTTTGTCGCGGTTGCAGACGTGCAGTATGCGTCAAGCCCCTCCTTTTGCTCCCCCTCCCCTAGTGAAAGCACCGGGGAGGAAGAAAGCGAGCCAGGTGGGGAGGAGAAAGCTGGTTGGTGGTTCGCTGCCGATGCCCATCGCGCACGGCCAAGTGGCAAGTTTGGCGCCCGCGCGAACGGTTGCTTGGAGGCTAAGGCCCGCCGGCAAGCCGTCGTCGTCCCAAACAAGCCTCCACCGCACCCGCGCCCACGCCCGCTGGCAGTGCGACCTCCCGCTTTTCACCGTCCCCCCCCCCCCCCCCCCCCCAAACTGTCAGAACCGCACGGCACGAAACGAACCGAGGCTGAGCAAGAAAACGAAAAGAGATGAGCACTGTAGCGAAACGGTGGGGACTTTTGCTTCCGCGCTCGGCTGTTCCTCACTTCCTCCTCCATGTTTGCTTGCCCTGTCTGTGTTTGCGTGGTGTCACTGGCATGCCGAGTTGTGTTTTATCGGTATAAATATTCTGCGGCCCTGTCCCTGAGTTGTACCCGCTGTTTTTCCCCTCCTTTCTCTCTCTCTCTCCTCTTTCTTTCTCCCCCACCTCACCTCCTTACCCTCCACCTACTTCTCTGTCTGCTGCCCAGCCCCTGATCCTGATTTCCCCAATTGAGGCCGGGAGGGGGCACCTGCGCAGCAGCTGGAACTGTGTATCCCCGCCCTGCCCAGATCCGGCGCCTCCAAATTCGCCTCTTCTCGCGGCAGGGGAGTCGTCCGCGCCGGCAAAGCAGAGATCTTTTTTTGGGAGAGAGCAGAGCAGAGTGCTTGCTTGCTCGTTCTTGGTTGCTTTTGTTGAGGAGAGTGCAGGGGTGGTTGCTGGTTGGTTCTTTTGCGCGCGCGCGGGGTGCGTGGACGTACCATGAGAAGATGATGCGCGCCAAGGCCAGAGGTACATTCGCGGACGCGATGAAGGAGAGCTCGCCTCCTCCGGTGTCGGTGGCGGCGAAGGAGGCAGTGAAGGAGGATGAGTGGGAGGTGCGGCCCGGCGGCATGCTGGTGCAGAAGCGGAGCCCGGACTCCGACGCCCCCGCCGCGCCCGTCCCCACCATCCGCGTCAAGGTCAAGTTCAACGGCATCTATCACGAGATCTACATCAACTCGCAGGCCTCCTTCGGTAATGCACCTGGAGCTGGGTTGGTGGTGAACCAATATGGTCGAGTTGTTCTTGTTTTGAGCTGCTGCTGATTGAGAGAGCGTGGTGGTGGTGCAGGTGAGTTGAAGAAGATGCTGTCGGCGAAGACGGGGCTGCACCCGGAGGACCAGAAGCTGGTGTACAAGGACAAGGAGCGGGACTCCAAGGCGTTCTTGGACATGACCGGCGTCAGGGACCGCTCCAAGATGGTGCTGCTCGAGGACCCGGCGGCGCAGGCCAAGCGCCTCCTCGAACAGCGCCGCACCGACAAGGCGGAGCGGGCTGCCAAGTCCATCTCCCGCATCAGCCTCGACGTCGACAAGCTCGCCACCAAGGTAATCTATCAATTTGTTAGTACTAGCTCACGATGATTCTGGTTCGGTTGTTTTCGGGCGCTGCAGTCGAATTGGTGTTGAATTTGGTGGCTGGTGCAGGTGTCGGCGCTGGAGACCATCGTGGGCAAAGGCGGGAAGGTGGTGGACGCCGACGTGGTGACCCTCACCGAGGCGCTGATGAACGAGCTGGTCAAGCTGGATTCCATCGCCGCCGAGGGCGAGGTCAAGGTGCAGCGGCGAATGCAGGTCAGCACGTTCATGCCACATCAGTTTTTGCCATTCCTTGGTCGAATTCGCGACCGCCGAGAGTTCAATCCGCTGCGACTCTGACGAACGAACGAATGATGGTGCAGGAGAAACGGGTGCAGAAGTACGTGGAGACGCTGGACGCCATCCGCGCCAAGAACTCGGCGGCGCCCAAGGTCAACGGCAACGGCAACGGCCGCGCCAAGGCCCGGGCGCCGCACCTCCCGCTGCGCCCGCCGCCCGTGTCGCAGCGACGCAATTTCCAGCAGCCCGACCCGGCGGCCGCGCCGCCCACGCAGAGCTGGGAGACGTTCGACCTGCTGTCGTCGGTGCCGTCCACATCCTCGGCCACCGTGACCACCATGGCGGCCGCGACCGCAACATCGCCAACCACCGCCGCCGCCGCCTCCCCGATCCCGCGGTTCGACTGGGAGCTCTTCTAAAGCGCGGCTCCACCTCCGTGCCGGTTGATCGATCAGACGGTTGGATCTTCTCTGCTCTGATAATTAGTGCCAAAATTGTTTCTTTCGCCTGTCGATTCTTTCCATTTCTTTTTCCTCCTCTTTCTCTTCTTCTTCCATTTCCTTTCGATTTGTATATCTATATCTACAAAAGAACAGAGACCGACCCAGGTGAGTGCGTTCAGTCCAGTGAGTCAAGTCAGTCAGTTTACTCCTCTCATGAGGATCCATCCATGCATGTTCAGTCACAGCAAATAAGTGGTGGTCTTATGATGAAGAAGAAATTTTCATGACAATACATATACACATTATAAATAGCATGTATATGTGGCTTGTTCATACGCTTGTGTATGATTACAGATGATTGCTTGATTTCCATTCCAGTGCAATGTGTAGGTCTGTAGGACTATTCTTTGGGGAGAGAGAACCAGAGAGGCAGGGAGGGAGGGAGATTTGCTGTGCAGCGCAGACGCATCATTGATTGGGCTGGGCGCTGGTGTTTTGTGGGCGCCGGGCACAATTATTGTTGGCCATCCCGCGTGCCAGGGGAGGGGAGGCGCTCAGCTTAGTTGAGTCCAGGCGAGGCGCGGGGCCGACGGCCAGCGGGGGTGTCTGCTCTGCTCCGCGTTTGGGTGCGCTCTGCTGTGCTTCCTTCTCGCAAAACCGTGTGCTGCGTTTGCTCGGCCGGGTTCGGCGCTGCAGCAGGCCATCAGTCTTGACCTGCTTGCTCCAATTCAGGCTTGTTGATTTGCTTGCTCCGATCGCTAGATACACCATAAAAACTTGACCTGCATTTGCTCCGATTGAGGCCTGTTGGCTTTATTCTAATCGTGTACTGGCTTGGAATAGTAACTGTAACAATCTCGTTGCTTAGTTTCATTTTGACGTGTTTTTTATTTTTTTGCATTGCAACCATAATGTGGTTTAGTTAAGCTAGCTACATTTGAGCCTACATAAGCTTATA
Organism: Phragmites australis; assembly: GCF_958298935.1. NCBI lineage: Eukaryota > Viridiplantae > Streptophyta > Magnoliopsida > Poales > Poaceae > Phragmites > Phragmites australis. Next base: position 2,394,015 of record NC_084940.1, read on the forward strand.
TCAGTACAATGCTGCCAACTGTCCAATTGCAAAAGGTCTTCAAGATTCAGTTCACTGATATTGTGTGCCTGATCTAAGTGCCGAGATGTATTATGCCGTAAATAAGATGCATTGGTAGCACTAATTTAGTCCACAGATGATATGCTTCGTACTTCTACTAAGACAATGCGATCTCCACATTTTGCTTCAATTTTGCTATGCCTCCGCTTTTGTAGAATTGCAGTTGCAGGCCTCGCCAGCTGCAACATTTAGCCATAACAACAGGATGAATTCTCTGCAAGTTTTCCTGCATTCTGAGAGAAGCAAGCTCAATCACAAGCTGGCATTTTGCTCCCAATTTCCCGCCGCGACTTCCAGAACTAACCACTTGAAGTCTGTAACATTAGAATACAATTAGATCCGGACCTCCTGTAATCTATAATGCAGGTTACAGCTGATCAGTCGGTTTTTTTGCTATTCCCAATGGAAGAAGAGAAGGCCACGTACACGTTAAAAGACCTGACCGAAAGCGGTTTCTGAAGCACACTGTTCAGGGCCAGGCCAATAGGTGTCCGTGCCCATACTAAAACAAAGGCTGACCCTTACCCGCAGCTAAGCTACAAGCCGTCACGAACCAATGAACCACAGGTTAATGCAAGTGGCCGGCCGGGCCAGAACATGAGTGTCAAAAGCTCATCATTTGGCACTCGTTCGTTGCTTTGGCCGGGCGAGAGCATCCAGATAGCCACTGGGTGTGTGTAGAATATCTAGAGAGAGAGAGAGAGAGAGAGAGAGAGAGAGAGAGAGAGAGAGAGAGAGAGTCCAAGGGTGGGCACGGAAAGAGAGGGGCTGATGAGTTGGCAAATGTGGGCAATGATGAGGTCGATCGAAGTGGACTTTTGGAAGCTTCAGGCCCATGCACACCTCTCTCTTGGCCGGATCGAGGTAGCAAGAATTCCGGCCTATAATTTCGCTGCTTGACTTGCTCCTACCTCGTTCATCCATCCGTCGCCCTCCATGCACGCGTAATTGCGCCCTGTTCTTATCGGCACGGTACGTAGAGACGATCGAGCCGTAGTTGTCAGCCATCAACTTTTAGTTACCCGTAGTAGACAAAACCACGCGTGGCTCGCTAGCGCGACAGCGACAAGCGCTTCAGAATTTTGTGCGGCTAGCGGTGCAGTACGTACATGCGACGTGACCATGTTCCTTCGTGTCAATCGGGCACGTTTGGGATCAAGGTGTAGATGGAACCCTCTCTTTCACCGGCCCGATCGAAACCGCATGCCGTGCGTTGCGCCGGTGCAGTGCGAGCCAAGGCCTCCGCAGATTCCACGGCCACCCGGCAATATTCTTCGGGCACCCTTGGCGCGGGGCGCAAACCACCACGCGCGGCTCGGTGACTGGGTCGATCGGGTTAGGAATCAGGATGCCGCCGGCCGCCGCCGCCGCCGCCGCGTGCGTGCTGGGTTGGTGCTCCCACATGAGCAGCAACCAAAAGAGACGCAGCACGGCGCGCCAAGTCACCCACTCCACCTCCACGTACAAACCAACCACGCCATGCATACCACCCCGAGCCCCCGACCGACACATACACCTCTGCACATTCCCAGTCCGCGCGCGGCGGCTGAGCGGCTTGATGATTGCTGCTGCTTTCGCATACCTGCGCTGCGTTTTTTGGCACAGAAGAGACGGGTAGAGTTGGTTAGGAGCAGTTGCATGCATCGATCTTTGCGTGCGTGCAGGATAGTCCGTAGCTGGTAGGAGCAGTTGCTTCAAGGTGCTGCTATACGGGTAGAGGACAGGACGGGACATGGCGCTTGTTTTTCTGGTTGCCGGTTCCATTTGGGCGGCGCGTTCGTTCAGGCTGTACATGCACGCCAACCAAGATTATCTTCAATAGTTAAGATTAGTGCTAGCTCCTAGATAAGATAATATATTTATTAAAATTTATATTGGTTCTGTCGTTCATAATTTTATACTTTTAGAGCTACTCCCTCCAATTATAAATGTAAACCGTTTTAGATATATACATAAGAATTAAGAAAGTAGATCAAATGATCTTATTACCCTTTATTTATTCTGCATTGGAAAAGATAACTTATTAATTTATGAGAGTGTTAGTATTTATTAAATAAGGGTAAGATGGAAAAAAAATACATAAAAGTTCGAGAATAACTTATATTTAGAGAATAGTTGAAGAGACTAAAACGCTCTATATTTATAACCAGAGGAAGTAGTATTTATTTTTATGATAACCCTCATCACAACATATAAAATATGAGAAACTATGAATAACTAGAATCTTATAAATTTTGAAAATCATACTCTCTAATCTAAAGCTCGAACTAACTATCGGAGATGTCCTAATGGCGCGCAGCTGGAGCCGCCCGGGCCCTGCCGCGAGGGGAACAGGCCACATGACGCGCTGCTAATTATTGGAGGGGAGTAGCTGGAGTGGCGGTACTTTTCGAGAAGTGCTCTGCTTGCTCTCTGCAGTTGTGTGGACGCGACTGATGGAATTAGGTGAGCTCGAGCTAGAGAGTGCCCCTGTGACTTGCATGTACAGTACTGTCACATGTGATCCGCGGACCACCGGTCACAGCTGTGGCTGCATGCTACCTATGCCATCGACCGAGCACGGGAGTGTCCTGCGTCGCGCCCAGCCCAGGGAAGGAATGGCCGAATGGGATTCGTGCGAATGGCGACCGTCACGAGCAGCCTTGGGAGTTCGGGATCTGGAGATCTGCACTCCCTGCACATACGCTGCGATGTACTACTGGCTTTCGAAGGATCTTGCTCGGACAGATCTTGCAGGTTCCAGACCAGGGGCCTAGTAGTAGGACTGGCCTTTTATTTCTCCTCTCTTCCTTGCTGTTGTTTCTGGTTGCAGCTTTTGGTGCGAGCAGTGATCACTGATCAACTGCCGACCTGGCCATTGTTCCTTTGTTCCTTTCGTTTGTCGGGGACAGTTGGGAGCAGTCCACCTGGTGGTAAGACTATAGTCAGTGATTTCTTTCACGAATAGAATTCTGATTCCTTCAATATTCTAACGTTTTTTTTTACAATTTCCGTCATAAAGTGATTTTTAAGATTATTTCTTTTAAGATAATATTTTCTCTTTTTTTCTTTACGAATCAATTTGAAAGAAAGCTATTGAAGATGAAAAAAATAAATATAATAAGAACAAAGAGAGGAATTAGAAAGAAAATAAAATAAGGAAATATGGTTTAAGATAGTCTAATGGCTTCTCATACTGTTTGTTCTGTCAAAGCGAGCCCCATCTGAGCCATCTTTTTAGCAACCTATTCGGTGACAGTAACTGTAGTAAGCCTGTTCGTAGGGGTATATATAGAGCTGGCTTGCTGTCTGCACATCTCGACCGCAACAGACACCAATAAGAGTATGTTTGGTAGAGTTTTCTCTGATTTAAATTCTCTGTGAAGATTGATTCTATAAAGAAAGTGATTTTGTGGCTGAAAGTGATTCTCTATTTATTCTTTAGAATAAACTATATGTAGAAAGTGATTCTGTGTGGAAAATGAATTAGTTGAAACTGTATTTTCAGCTCTTCGGCTTCTAATTTATTTTAGAGAATCATTCCCATATATTTCACTCAGGGAGCTAAAAGCTACTGTTTGACATACCTCCCCTAATTCCAACCAAAAAAACTACTCTGAAAGCTCTGTCAAACAAGCTCTAAACCTAAACCTAGTTCAGTTTTCCTATCGGCGAACTCAGCGGTTTCCATGGGATATTTAAAGCTGCCACGCTCGGTTTGTTCTTTTTTTGAAACGCAATATATAGACCAAACGTTGCTACATCAGCCTTAATTCTCCATTAGGCCTAACGGCAATCTCCAAATTACTGCTAGACAGCCAGCTCAGATGGCCCCGTCCCACTCCCACACCTTAATCACAGTGATGTAGGCCTACAAAAACCTTTTATATTTTTAAATCCAAAAATTGCAAATATATGTGTTGTTTTAAAATTCAAAACACTATTGAAATAGCTATAAAAAATTCTGAAAAAAACAATTGTGGTGTAGAGGATACTATCATTTAGCTCTTCAAAGATTTCTAGACAAAAATATGACCTGTAAAATACAAAAAAAAAACAATTTCAAGGATGCTAAAATTTATCTTTTTTGTTTATCGTTTTACAAGTAATTGTTTGGGTTGAATTTTTTTAGTGTTAGACTGTATCATCCTCTACACCACAATTTGCTTTTCAACTTTTTCATGACCATTTCGAAAGTGTTTTGAATTTTGAGAGTATTGTAATGTTGTAGTTTTATCTTTTTTAAGGGTGACGAAGAATATAAAATTGCAAATTTCTAAATTGACATATATATTTATAATTTTTTATTTGAAAAATAAAAAATCGGCCTACAAACCCGTCCACGCCTCGCCACTACTAGAAAGTAACGACTCTTCCACCGGGCCTGCTCGACGCCCGTGGGCATCATGTGAACAACGCGGCCTGCGCACCGCGGCATCTGCGCGTCGGCGAGCGACCTGCCAAGCACACACACTGCACGCACAGGCCTGGTGCCGCTGCTGCTGCTGCCCACGTCTTCCCGGGCCGGGCCGGGCCGGGCCGTCTGCCTATGAAAGCTCGTATTGCTCTCGCAGGGCGTCTGTTCGGTGGGAGCCGAGCGGAGAGAGAGTCCGATCTCATCTGCTGCTGGGCCGCACCTATCGTTCGTGCGAAATCTCAAATCGCATGGCCCGTGCGCTGCTGCTGCGGATTTTTTTTTGTATTTTCTAACATAAATAATTAAAAAAATACACCCAAACAGATATATTTGCAAGAATAGATATCTATCATCCTCATATAGGTTAGACTCTTACCACCTCCTGAGAGGAAGATAAGCAGCTACCGTAGCAGCGTTGCCCCCTTACCGCGGGGCCTTATCGCCAATTCAACGATACTCGACAAAAGTACTCGATAGAAGTACTGTTTATAGCTCTATTTTCTCCTCCTATTTTCTATGTACAAAATAATGATTTTTTATTATAAAAAAATCATAGAATCTTTTTATGTGTTTCATAATTCATGTGTAACCTATTTAATTAAATTCACTAAAAAAATCTATGTAAAATTTAAACTAAAATTTTCTAAAAATGCTACTTTTATAACTTCTAACGATTGTTAGAGTACCAATAAATTTCCAAAAATATGAAAAAATACTAATATTCTTCTTATATGATGGTCTAATTTCTAAAGAGGCGGTAAGGGCCTAACTGCCCCTTCAAAGCGCGATAAGGGCTAACGCTGCTACGGTAGCTACTTACTGTTCTCTGAGTAGGCGGTAAGAGTCTAACATCTCAATGAGAGGGCAGTATGCATCTATTCTTGCAAATATTTTTATTCAGGTATATTTATTTAAATATTTATGTTAATTAGAAAATATATTAAAAAAAATTCCTGCTGCACGCGTGCAGTTTTGTGGCATTCCAGATCAGGGATGTGTGTGAAGCGATCATGAATCTATGTTAGTTCAACTCAATTAACTAATTTGTTTTTTAATTAGATCAAACTAATAAATAAATAAATTAAATTGTACTAAGATAGATCTACGGATACCAATTAGTGCTCCGCGCCCATCCATATTCTAGGTGCACATCCCGCTTGCCCCGACCTGCCCCGCGTGCCGTGCTAAATGGTCTCATCGTGTCAATCGAGCTGCCTGGTCGAATTATAGCAAGGAAGGCTATTCGTTGATTTTATTTTTCCAGATTGTTTTATTTTTGGCGACTTAGCCGTGCTTGTTGCTCAAGTGTTGACATTTTGTAGGTACAGTAACGAGCTAAAGTCCAGGATATCTCTGCTTCAAGAAAGGCGACATGTACGTTCTTACGTACGTAACAAATGAGGCGCCGGATCTGACGGACCCCCTGCAAGATCGATCCAGACACGGGCAGCCTCTATCTGGCAAGGCGGGTACTTTTACTGTTCTCACTGTTGGCTCAACGTGCGACATGTCTCTCTTCGATCTGGTACATGCCGGTGTAAATTAGGGCCTTGGCCTGGAGCTAGCCCGGACGGACGGATAGCCTAATCTCTTGGGGTTCGGCCGGGGGAGACGAGCATTATTGATCGCTGGGACCTGATGATCATGGCCGCATCTTGGAAGGTTTCCATTCAATGCCTGCCTGCCTGCTTATATTCCAATCCACATGCATGCGCCTTCAGAGAACGTCTATAGCCCTTCAATTCTAGAGTCTAGACGATTGTTCAGACATGTTGACCACATATTTTCTTTCTGCCCCATCCCTCTATCACATTTCCGCTCATATTTCCTGTCATTTCGTATCTACCAGATATGCTTTCAGTACAGTACGTACAAAATATAACATGCAATATCAAAACTAGCGGCCAAAAACCGGCCTGTATATACCAGCAACGTGCTGCTAGCTTGCTCGCTCCGTTTGTTTTCATTCCCTCCAGTAATCACGCATGCATGCAGTGATGATTGGGAAGTACAGGAAATGAAAAGCAAAAGTTTCCGGTTAGTACCTTCTCCATCTTGACTTGCTAACGCTCCAATCATCCAATAATGCAAGATATAACAGTGTCCCCACAAGAAATTATTGTTCACATCTGACTGTGCATGCACGCACCAGCATGCTGTTCTGCCCATATGAGGCACAGTAACCCTAGGGTTCAGTGGTTGCACCAAACCACTAGGACGTGGATCTCACATTGTGGTTAGGTGAAATCCATTGCGGATGGTCAAGACACCACCCTCCTTCGAGAATATTTGCCAACCAGGAAAAGCTTTGGTGCCTTGCATGTACCAAATCAAATGATGGATGGAAATTTCCTGTCATGAAACGATCACTGACATAAATCTCCTTCGAACAATCCAACAGCACGACTATTTCTCCTCATCCACCTTTCTTGTATGTACAGTAAGTGGAGCTGGCCCTCGGATTTGGGCCGTACGTATCTTGTCGCAACGTGCCGCCTTCGCATTGCTCCGCCTGCAGGCGGCCCTAGTACTGTGTAGTAGATGGTGTTGGATGATTGGATCATCTAAAAAGTAGATGGTGTTTCGGACTTCAGGAGAGTTGTATGCGTCAGTCAGATATTTGTTGAGTACAAGCCAGTGCTAGCTGAAGATAAGAGCCCAGCTAGGTACGTAGCATGCTGCTTCTATGGTTCTAGAACGGGGACAGTAAAATTGACCAATAGTTTCTCAATTGAGAAAGTCTACCGATCTTACGTCAGAAAAGCATGCGTGATCTGACTGCACAAGCTAGTGCATAAGGTAGTAAAAAGGAGTTGCATATACATCACACGAGATGGAGAAAGTCTTTGACAAGTCTATAACAAGTGTTCAAGATGCCAGATTTCCCAGACAACTGCGTCAACATAACTGCAGAATGATGCTTACCTATATCGGCCCACGGCTCATATATCCGCGAGCATCGCTGCGTGTACAAACCAGTTCTATACGAGATTTTCACAAACACGCGTGATAAATCAAAGCTAGGTTAAGATGACAGATATATAATGCCAGCTGGTTCATATATATTTATCCGCGGTGCAGTGATATATAACATCAGAATTCAAGGAAGATGCAGATAGGGTTACGTGACGTACTGAAGATCCATGCTCCCAGACACAACTGTTCAGCGTCGTTTGGATATGCGTGGTGTATCGTTCTGCCCCGCGTGCGCGCGTGTGGAATGCAAGCCTGTACGCGCGACACGCCCCGGGAAAGCAGCTGCATGCCAGCATGGGCGAGCGCCGACTTGCTGATCCGGATGTTTATCACGTTGCAGCTGGCCGGGGGAGACCGCACCGAAACGTGCGATTCCTTGCGGCGCCGGCGGCATGCACGCCCGCCACCGCAGCAGTTATGGCCAGGGACAAAGATCGTGGCGCAGTGGCCTCCAAGTTTTCTGCAACAACCCGAGCCGGGTGGCCTTCTGGCATTTCAATTCGCTGCCCTGCGGCTGCTGCAGCTGCAGTCCGCCAGTACTTACAAGCACGCCCGGCCAAGATCCGAATGGCACGGTCCATGCCGAGGAATGAATGAAGGATATGTATCATATCCGGTTCTCAATTCCAAATGATTTTTGGGGGTCAAGTTTGGATAACGATGCCGCAGGAAATTTAGCGCATTTTGTAGTGCGGTGCCCCCAGCAGCTAACGTGTGACAGTGTGTCGAACAGGCACCGAATTATCTCCGAAATATAAATTTCTGCTCCACTTGACGACTTGACGTTCCTTCTTCCGGGTGGGTACGTGCAGAGGACACGGACACGGACAGGACGCCATCAGATCAAACACCTCGCATGGCAGCGGCAGCAGCAGCAGGCCGCAGCAGGGGCCCTCTGAGCGTCAACAATTTTTTTCTTTGTCGTGGATGTGGAAGAGGAAGAAAAAAGAGAGTGGGAGAAGAAGAGGAAGAGGGAGGGTAAGAAGAGGAAGAGGGAGAAAGTGGAGGATGAGTCTTCAAACTAGTTTATCTATATTTGTTATTGGGCAGCAGTGGATGTGTCTCGTCCAACCTATACCTGACGGACCGACCAGTGGCCAGCACTTAGCCTAATTGAGGCCGACGCCATCATGTCACAGCAGCCGGCGGGCGTCCTCAGCGCGAGTATGGTAGACGAGCGTATACACTCGAGCTTATACTTATGTATATAGTATGATCGAGAGACAATTGTAAGTGTGCGCGCGCTTAGGATCAGTAGGTTGTTATAAGTCAGGCCAGGGGTAGTAACAGGAAGGCATGAACTGGATGATGAACGACGACGCGCTTTGAGCGTGACCGCGGCGTGAGGAACACACTGTTCCTCGCATTTCTCTCTCCCTCCCGTTGTGATCGAATCTGTGCTCGGGTTCCTAACAATTTATCATCAAAGCCGTGTTCTTCCGGTTCCGATCTAGCGTTATCCACTTTAAAAACCACCAAAAAATCTTCTCATCATCTCGGCGTCTCCTCACGAATCTGACGCTAATCCATATATCCGACCTCGATACACATCACGCCAGTAGCATCACCTAGAAGCCATGGATACTCATATCACTCAGATCACTTAGATTCTGTAGCGGCTTGATGAGGATCAACAGAAGCAGGAGGCGGATCGGGTGAAACAAAAAGCATGTTCTTGTCTGATGCAGGAGAAGATCAAAGCGATGCAGTACTCCTTCGATGCATGGAAGCCCAACATAGAGACTCAGGTTCAGGAGCTTCATCATGCGGTGGACGAGTTACGTGTGCACTTCAAGTTGTTTGAAGACCACCCGATGCTCAGTAGCGCGGTCATCTCCATTCCAACACCGCATGTTGCGATGATCGGTGTGGCGACAAAGACGATGGGAGCATCTACTATGAAAACCCGCTCCGGGCCCTAGTGCCACTACGAACTTCATGATCACTGGTGGTCGGTCCATGGGTGCGCAAGCACCTATGTGCCACCTCCAGCCACACGTGCACCACCATCCTTTGAAATATACTATTCTTCATCCCGCATGTCTGCACATCCGCATAACCCCACTGCTTGCTCTAGCTATTCTGGTTCTTATGGTGTGTCGCTGGGGCAACATTTTAAACTGGAACTTCCTTGTATCGATGGCAATCATCCACAATGTTGTGCACGTGATCCAAGGATTACTTCAAAATCCACAAGGTGTTGAAAGAGCAATGGGTTCACAAAGCTTCCAATCATTTCTCGGGATCTGCTTCACCTTAGTTGCAATCTCAACACCATGTTTTGACTTAGGAGGAATTATGTGGCCACTTAATTGATCATTTTGGTCGGGTGCAGTACGAGGACCATATTCACCAATTTTTTGAGATCCGTCAGACACGATCGATGGCCAAGTACAGAGCATTTTGAACCTCTCATGCATATGATTCTAGCACATAATCTAGCTTTCGACGCCGTGTCTTCACAACACAGTTCATTGATGGTTTGAGAGAGGACATTCGTTCAGCAATCATGCTTCACTGTCCCAAAGACTTGGATACAACTTGTTCACTAGCTTCCCTACAAGAGTGTGTTGCTGTTTCCCCGTGTTTTAGAGCAGAGCGTGCTGGATTGTTGTAAGTGCCTACATGCGCACTAATACACGTGTTCGCACCTCCGATTCCGGTGGTGCGCCCAGTGGGGGACCCTACTACTATGGATCAATGTGGTATTGAGAGCGCCCGACCGATCCTACCTCAATCGTCCGAGGATCGACTATCTGCATTACACGCGTATCACTAGGTGAAGCATCCCTGGCAAGGGCTACCTTTGAACATAGCGACCTGGGAGGACCGAGCTGGGCTGCACTGTCAATTTCTCGATGCATCATCTTGGAGACAAGCCGGTATCTAAGGCGGTCAGGGGAGGGGATGTCACACCAGCCGGCGGTATCCTTAGCGTGGCTACGACATACGAGCATATACATGTGTATCAAGAGATAGCTGTAAACGTGTGTGTGCTCCGGACCGGCGGGTTGTTATAAGACGGCCCCGGGACAGTAACAGGCAGTCATGTAATGGATATGAACGATGGCGCGCTCTGGGCGCGCGTGACCGCAGGGAACACGCTGTTCCACGCATTTCTCTCTCCCTCTCGCTGTGATCGATTCATCTGTGCTCGGGTTCCTAACACATCACCCGCTCGCTCGTCAAAGCGAAAGAAAGCGCGCTACCTGCGCCGTGCGCCCATGCGTGACATTACGTGAGCAAGCAGGATCACCCATCGGTCGCGGTCGACAACGTGCCCCCGTCGGTTGCGAAGAAACGGGAGCCAGCAGAGGGCTAGTTACTGCACCGGCAGGCAGGATGCGCGCGAAGGTACCGGCGAATGGAGGGCAGCACCCGCAGCATGCAGAACGTTGGCCTCAGATGTTGGCGTCACGGTGGTTGCGATGGCCGGATGTGGACCACCGCGGTCACGGGGGCCGTAGCTAGCTAGCTGCTAGCCTTACCCTCTCTGCTCCAGTGCTCTGTCTCTTTTCCTTTCCCGTTGATTTCCATGCACATTTGAGACCAGCTGCATGCAATGCCTGACTGTGTCTCCTTGTACTGTCTGACTTCAAGTGGGCTGCTGCGTCTGGGCACGACAGCAGGATGCATGATCCCTATCCCTACTGGTCCTCTCTGGGACGCACATGTACGTTTCCCATCCTCCCCAGTCTATTCCTGCTTGGAAAAAGATAACCGGATATGTCCTGCTATCTATCTATGCGAGTGAAGCCAAATTCACCCCGGAGGCCCAGGACCCATATGTCAGCCACCGATGCAGAAAGTTAGTGAACCGAATATCATAACGCTGCATGTGTGCAGAAACGAAAATGGTAGTGCGCAGCACAGTGCTGCCATGTTGCGTGGTAGGTTGGCCAGGGGACGGTGGCCGGCGGGGGAGCCCAATGCCATACCGGAGTAGTGCGTGCATGCATGTACTGTGCCGCATCGATAGTTAGGTTGCACGAGCTAGCGTCCTGCACGCGCGCCATGATTGTCGTCCCGTCCCAGCTTTACGGTCTTAATCGTCGTTAGGTCTCGATTGGGTACGTAGGGCTGGGCTGGGAGGTTGTACTGAAGTGACAGGACCAATGCACGGAGGAGAAAAATAATTCCACACTACCAGCGTACCATAGCATGCATGCAAAGCATTGTGGGATTAGAGAGTAGCTAGATTGGGTTTGGCCCTAGCTAGACGGTAGCCAGGCCTCACCCTGCGTACGCTAGCTCCTAACGGACGGCAAATTGAGCTGCAGCAGTGGGTGCCACACAAACACGACATTAGCGGGTAGATCTGAACATCGCTGTTCAGATTAACAGTACGCAGCACTCGATCTGCCACCAATATAATCACTGTTAAGTTCCTCGTGGCGGTGGTGAAACATATGCACCTAGGTTTTTTCCGAAGAAACGGTACGAACGTTGGCGTTGATATATTAGGAGAGATAAAAGGAACCAAAAGAACAAAGTTTCAACGGCCCGAATTAACTGGGCACGGAGGGGAAGCACGACGAAAGAGGTAGAAAACAAAAAAGGAAAAAGAGACACAAAGATGAGGCCGATAACAAAACTACTAAGCTTGGTCAAGACAACTCCTCGGAAAGAAACCAAAAAAGTATCAGGGCTAGGTCGCATAGGCCTGTCTTCTTTGATTGATGTCGTCCTTAATCAAGCCAGCCACATGCAGAAAGGATCTTTGTTTTCTTCAAAAAAAATTATTCTATTATTATTTTCATATATTCCACCAAAAATAAATCACTGCTCATAAAAAAAATCTCTGACCTTTGTCAATTTTGATCCGTCACTTCCTCCACCAGCTTTTAATCATAGAGCATTCATTTAGAGCAGGCAGATTTACGATGCAATATCAGTGAGCAATTTCGCTCTAAACTAGTTTTATAAAACTACATTCCTTGCAAAGTGAGTTGGCTTAGATTATGCACTAGATTTAAGTCTTAGACTTAGCACGTGTGTTTGTATTTATAAAATAACTATATATATGTTAACGTCTTGACTTTGTTGTTGGCAGAGGCCATAAGATGTACTTTCTACATCTAAAAAAAAATATAATTGGCATTTCGTTTCCTACAGAAAAAGAGCAGGGATCTCTCACCGCCTGCTGGTGCTGGATGATCGAAATGCATGTGTTGGTTCTCAAGGATTGCATGCCCGAGTTGTGCGTAACTGAGCGAGATCGCGTTCAGTGTAATAAGTTCAGAAAACATGTGCTATGGTTGTGATTTCAGGCTGTAGAAAATGCCTACAGGTAAAAACGTCAGTTTTGGCACACGAAAACGTGCCCCAAACAGCATACGACGAGAGTCTCTTTCAACGAGAAGGTTCAAACTTAGGGATGAACAATGAGCCGAAAGGAGAAGACAAGAGAGAAACAAGTTAGTGTAATAGGGGAAAACCTCTGGGCCTCCTCTCCTGTCTTTTGAGGGCTTATTTGTAGAGAGAATGGGCAATGAAAATTACCAGTCTATCCGTAAAATTTTATGTTACAATCATATGTATATAGGGGTATTTTAGGTATTTTACCACTTTACATACTACGCGATGGCTGAGACACTATGATCGCTATAATAATACCACAGTATGTCGTCTAACTATCTCCAGGCTAGGATATTCCCCCAACAGCACTCCCTCATCTGCTGGTTCCAAGGTTCCGAGGGGCGAGCCGCGAGCAGATAAACAGAGAATTAGCTCCAGCCCTACCTCAGAGTCAGGATATCCTGAACAGCTTCCCGTCCTTGTAGAACCTCTCAGCAATGGCCGCAAGCGGTGATGGCGGGGTTCGATGGAGGTTGATGAGGACATCACTCATTCGGATACATACAATGATCCTCCATTGAACTTTCAAGGTCCAATCACAAGAGCTCGCGCACGACAATTAAATTTAGAGGTGAGCTCGTTCCTAAGAAACTCTTTATATAATTTTAAAAATAGATTGCTACCTAATGATTATGTATTGCTTAGGAATCATGGAGAGGACAAGGAGACACATAGCGGAAGGCTTGGAGGCGTGGAGGAGCAGCTAGGACGTCCAACAACTGCAGGAGGTCCAGTCCAACTCGAGTCCGAATCAGCCTCGACCTCCAGGACCAGCGAGCAGTAAAACGGACGCCCAGGACGCATCCGGACTCCGTTTTCGACGATCCACATATGGTTGGAAAGATAATTTCATAAGGAAACCAATGGAGTTGGTTTGAGGTCCAAATTCCTTCTGAGTCAATGGGAAACGTCAAAACAAGTCAGCGTCCAGAATCTGTCCCGGTGCTGCGTCACCGTTTTTGGTCCGTTGGGCCGTGTATCGTCGTTGGGCCCATTAGGGGGGCGTGTCCAGGGGGTGTGACGACCCTTAGACCCTTATTATCAGCCGCCGCCGCTCTCGTTAGGGGGGGGTTTGCTTAGATTATTCTGTCAAGAACAGTTTCGCCGTTTCGTCGGTTTGTGAGACCCCAACTCGTGAGATTAATCATTCATCTGCAATTTGTTTGCATTCTTCCTTGTTCTTGCTTGTGTTCTTCGATTCGCAGGCAAGGACTTTAGCCTTCTTGGCGAGGTCAACCGTGCAACGCTGGTTGATAACCAGAGGAGACGTGGTGCTGCGATTGCGGGGTTTCGGATCGTGTTGTTCGGAAGGCGGATCGACTTGTATCTCATTTCCACCAAATCGAGAGTTACCAGAACCTTTCGGAAGATCGGGAACCCTTGTTCATACCAAGTGGCATCAGAGCTTCAGGTATATCGTCAGGTTCATATCTACCCTTAGTTTCGAGTGTTTTCGCCTTCGTCCCATAGTCCACTACCATATTATTTTTTTCCCTGTCCTACAACCCTTCCGCGCTTTTAGCTTTTGCATATTTCAGTTTTAGAGTCCGTCGTGTTGAGTTTGTGTCCTGGTTAAGGTCTTGTTGCTGGTTAGGTCGTGTTAGAGTCCAGTTCGTGTGTTTTCCCCCACCGTTTCCATCAAACCCTAGCCTCCGTCGCATATTTTCCCCACTTTCTTCCCGTTTTGTCCTCTAATTCGGAGTCGTTTCTCAAATCGGGCATAACTTTCGTGTACGAACTCCGTTTTCAGAAAAGTCACAGAGTTTTTCGCATCGAAACGGCGTTTCGGATCCGTTCGTCCCTAGCCTTGCTGGGTTCGGCGAAATCAGAATTCCCAAATTCGCCTCCGAAGTTTGAGTTTTCAATTTCCAGATATTTTCTCATTTTTCGGCTGAACTTCAGAAAATTCTACAGGCCACTTCTTTCACTTGTTTAAGCTCAAATTTTCTGTGGTTCCCTCTTGTGTGCTCCTAAGTGAAAAAAACAATATCAAAAAAATAAAAAGAAAAAGTCGAATTTTCCCAAAAAAACAACGACAGCCCAAAAAAATAGAAAAAAGAGAGGGACAAAAGAGGAACAATATCTAGAGGAGCACATAGAGAAGGGCAAAGTGAGCTGTGTTAGCGTGTGCTGTTTAGTTCCTTGTTTCTGTTGCTCTTGCTATCCATCATACTTGTTTCTCCACCTTGTTTATCACACATACTTGGTACTTGCAACACTTTAGACCAGCAACGAGAACAAGTACTTGGGACTATAATTCAGCATTACTATCTGTTTCTGATTTGTGTTCCACATATACATATTTGTTCTCTTTGTGTGCCTTCCAAGCTCCACAGATTCTTCTGGACAGCACTGGTTTGCATCCCTGCAATCGCTCGCACGCCTTCCAGGTATCCTTTGCTTTGCTGGTAAGAACCCTGGTAAGAGCTTGGTAAGGTGTCTACCTTTGCTGATCTTGATTGAGAGGCACCACTCCACCTTTGTAGTACGATTATTAGGGATAACCTTCACTGTTTGTTGTTGTGTTTGTTTCCACAATGTCAGTTGATGGAGATAAAACGCCAAAGGACTTCAAGGAGTGTGTCAGCCAAGAGCAGCTACAAGCTGTTGTAGACAATGCTCAGAAGGAGATGAAGGAGACAGTCATCAAGGCTGTCACTGAAGCGATAATTGAGATGAAACTCGCAAACGCGGTTGAGCGGGTGGACAAACGGTTATCCGAGCTCACCGACAGGGTAAATGCTTTGGAAAACCGTCCTGTGCACAACGAAGATGTGAATGGAAGCAACACCGTTGATGAGGTGTATGATGACGATGGTAATGTTGATCCAGCGGCGACATTGCAAAACAGATTACGGCGTCATCTTTGCACTAACACCACAGGTATGGGTGGCGTTCCACATCACCACCACCATCGAGGTATGTATAATCGAGCTCCTGAAGATCCTTATGCTAAGGTTAAATTTGCTATACCTTCTTTTTCGGGACATTATGATGCTGAGGGATATCTTGATTGGGAGATGACAGTAGAGCAAAAATTTAGTGCCCACCAAGTACCTGAATAACATAGAGTTAGACAAGCCACTAGTGAGTTTAAAGATTTTGCTATTATTTGGTGGACTGGATTAGCTGCAGATGGTGCCACACCTCGTACATGGGAAGAGCTTAAGGTTGCTATGCGTGATAGATTTGTTCCCCCATCTTATCATAGAGACCTACGTAAGAAATTGATGCGCTTAGAACAGGGAGATAAATCTGTGCAGGATTATTATGGTGAGCTTCAAAAGGGCTTGATGCGTTGTGGCATAGTAGAGGGAAACGAAGATTCTATTTGTCGATTTTATTCGGGTTTGAGACGTGAAATCCAGGATATTATTCATTATAAAGAATTTAACAATGTCAACCAGTTGTTTCAGTTTGCTATGCTTGCAGAGAAGGAGTTGCAGGGGCGTGAGCAGCAGGGCAAATACAAGGCCAGCACCACATACACGCCGCGCATAGGACCATCCTTGGGGCTGTCCAAATCATCCACTTACAGGGCTCCCTCACCAGCGAGCAAGCAACAAGCAGCTACGGCACCAAATCCGGCCACTACACGACCTTCAGGCTCAGGTAAAAATTCTGTTTTGCAGGGACCTTCCAAGAGTGCTTCCTCTGTTGCATCAACGGAACGCACCTCTGGCATTCAGTGCCGTCGCTGCCATGGATTCGGTCATGTGCAGAAGGATTGCCCAAGTCAGCGGGCATACATTGCAACGGAAGATGGGTACATCAGCGCCTTTGACATTGAGGAAGAAGAAGAAGAAGAACCAGTTGTTGAGGAGAGCAACGAAATCTTGGGCAGTGATGACACAGCGACCTATAGGAGCATCATTGTGCAGCGGGCGCTCAGCACAAAGGTACAACAACCAGAGAAGCTGCAACGCCATAACTTGTTCCAAATTTTCTTCGTCATCCAAAATCGGCGAGCACGTGTCATCATCGATGGAGGTAGTTGTAATAATTTGGTGAGTTCAGATTTGGTCAAGAAGCTTGGCTTGACCACACGCCAACACCCCCATCCATATAACCTTCAGTGGTTTAATGATGCTGGAAAAGCTAAGGTAACACAAACTTGCAGAGTTTCTTTTTCCATTGGTTCCTATGCTGATTATGTTGACTGTGATGTGGTACCTATGGAAGCTTGCTCACTTTTATTGGGTCGACCTTGGGAATTTGATAATGATGCTATACACCATGGTAGAAGTAATACATATACTTTTATGCATAAAGGAAAGAAAATTACTTTGGTTCCTATGACCCCTGCTGAAATTGTACAAGCTGATAAAGAACGAGCTGCTAATTTGCGTGATACTAAATCTGAAAATCAGCAAGTTGCTAATTCTCTTTACCCACCTAAAAAGGATAAGTCTGCACCTAGTTCTAAGGTAGAGGGCATAAAATTGAAGGGTGGTGTTATGCTTGCACTAAAAAGTGACCTTGCTGAAATTTCTAATAATGATATTTGCTACACCTTGGTTTGCAAACGAGTTTTGTATTCGCTTGATGATGTTATTAGTTCGATACCTCCTGCTGCCACTAACCTTTTGCAGGAGTATGAGGATGTTTTCCCAGCTGAGATACCCCCGGGACTGCCACCTATGAGAGGGATAGAGCATCAAATCGATTTGATCCCGGGAGCAACATTGCCAAATCGTACTGCGCATCGAACCAATCCCGAGGAGGCTAAGGAAATTCAGCGGCAAGTCCAAGAGCTTTTGGACCGTGGGTATGTACGTGAGAGCCTTAGTTCTTGTGCTGTTCCTGTGATTTTGGTTCCTAAGAAAGATGATACTTGGCGTATGTGTGTTGATTGCAGAGCCATCAATAACATTACTATTCGATATCGCCATCCTATTCCTAGACTTGATGATATGCTTGATGAGTTGTGTGGCTCTGTAATTTTTACAAAGATCGACTTGCGTAGTGGTTACCACCAAATTAGAATGAAACTTGGAGATGAATGGAAAACAGCTTTCAAAACTAAATTCGGATTATATGAGTGGTTAGTAATGCTTTTTGGTTTAACTAATGCACCTAGCACTTTCATGCGTTTGATGAATGAGATTTTAAGAGCTTTTATTGGACGATTTGTGGTGGTTTACTTTGATGATATATTGATTTATAGCAAGTCTTTGGATGAACATATGGATCACTTACGTGCTGTTTTTAATGCTTTACGTGATGCATGTTTATTTGGTAACCTTGAGAAATGCATCTTTTCCACGGATTGAGTCTCTTTTCTTGGCTATGTTATTACTGCACAGGGAATTGAGGTGGATGAAATGAAAATTGAAGCCATAAAGAGTTGGCCGGTGCCCCAAACCATCACACAGGTGAGAAGTTTTCTTGGACTTGCAGGTTTTTATCGTCGTTTCGTGAAGGATTTCAGCGCCATTGCTGCCCCCTTACACGAGTTGACAAAGAAAGGTGTGGTGTTCCACTGGGGTAAGGCACAAGAGGAGTCCTTTGACACTTTGAAGGACAAGCTTACGCACGCGCCATTGCTGCAACTTCCAAATTTTGGTAAGACCTTTGAGCTAGAATGTGATGCTAGTGGAGTTGGCATTGGAGGTGTTTTGATGCAAGAAGGTAAGCCCGTTGCATACTTTAGTGAAAAATTGCATGGCCCTATTCTTAATTACTCTACGTATGATAAGGAATTGTATGCACTTGTACATTCTTTAGAGACGTGGCGTCATTATTTGTGGCCTAAAGAATTTGTTATACATTCAGATCATGAATCGCTTAAGTATCTTCGTTCTCAAAATAATCTGAATCGTAGACATGCTAAGTGGGTTGAATTTATTGAATCAGCCTCGACCTCCAGGACCAGCGAGCAGTAAAACGGACGCCCAGGACGCATCCGGACTCCGTTTTCGACGATCCACATATGGTTGGAAAGATAATTTCATAAGGAAACCAATGGGGTTGGTTTGAGGTACAAATTACTTCTGAGTCAACGGGAAACGTCGAAACAAGTCAGCGTCCAGAATCTGTCCCGGTGCTGCGTCACCGTTTTTGGTCCGTTGGGCCGTGTATCGTCGTTGGGCCCATTAGGGGGGCGTGTCCAGGGGGTGTGACGACCCTTAGACCCTTATTATCAGCTGCCACCGCTCTCGTTAGGGGGGGTTTGCTTAGATTATTCTATCAAGAACAGTTTCGTCGTTTCGTCGGTTTGTGAGACCCCAACTCGTGAGATTAATCATTCATCTACAATTTGGTTGCATTCTTCCTTGTTCTTGCTTGTGTTCTTCGATTCACAGGCAAGGACTTTAGCCTTCTTGGCGAGGTCAATCGTGCAACACCGGTTGATAACCCGAGGAGACGTGGTGCTGCGATTGCGGGGTTTCGGATCGTGTTGTTCGGAAGCCGGATCGACTTGTGTCTCGTTTCCACCAAATCGAGAGTTACCAGAACCTTTCGGAAGATCGGGAACCCTTGTTCATACCAGAGGTGACCTGGTCCGGAGCCCCGTGACGATGCTCGACAGATACGAGGCCGACCGGAGCGTCACGATGAAGCCAGATACGAAGTCGAAAGCGAGGTTGAGGGGCGTGACGGAGGCAAAGCCGTCTCGAGCCCTTGGCGGCAGAAGCTGGAGGCGGAGTCGATGATGAGGTCGAGGGGGGCAGTTTGCTACCCCCTCTGCGGTGGACGCGGTGAGGCTTGACAGAGGCAGGGCCGTCCGGAGCCTGGCGATGTGAGATGGAGATAGAGTCGACGACGCGACCGAGGGGGCGGTCTGCTTCCCCCTCAGCAGTGGACGTGGCGAGGCTTGACGGAGGCAGGGTCATCTGGAGTCTGACGATGTGAGACGGAGACGGAGTTGACAACGCGGCTGAGGGGGGGGGCAGTCTACTACCCCCTCAGTGGTGGACGCGGCGAGGCTTGACAGAGGTAGGGCCGTCTGGAGCCTAGCGGCGTGATCCGCATACGGAGTCGACGACACGGCCGAGGGGGGCAGTCTTATGCCCCCTCAGCGGCGAACGCGGTGAGGCTTGACGGAGGCAGGGCTGTCCGGAGCTTTGTGGCTTGAGCTGGAGACGGAGTTGACGACGTAGCCGAGGAGGCGATCTGCTACCTCCTCTGCGGTGGACGCGACGAGTCTTGACGGAGGCAGGGTTGTCGGGAGCATAGCGGCGTGAGCCAGAGACGGAGTCGACGACGCGTCTGAGGGGGGTAGTCTGCTGCACCCTCAACGGTAAATGTGGTGAGGCTTGATGGAGACATGGCCTTGGAGCCTAGCGGCTTGAGCCGGAGCTGGAGTTGACTACACGACCGAGGGGGCAGTCTTCTGCTGTCTCAGCGGCAGACGCGGCAAGACTTGACGGAGGCAGGGTTGTCCCGAGCCTGGCGGTGTGAGTCGAAGACGGAGTCGATGACTCAGCCGAGGGGGCCAGTCTGCTATCACCTCAGCGTGGACGCGGCGAGGCTTGATAGAGGCAGGGTCATGCCCGAATTTGAGTCAAGATGAAAGGAGGCAAGACCATGTGTTTTTTTTTCTTTCTGAAAATGAACAGAGCATTCTATGGTTTGGGAACCGGCTAGTGATTCTGAAGGTTGAGGCATTGAGAAAAAAAATTCTGGATGAGGCTCATGATTTATTGCTATCCATCCACATCCCGGGAGCACGAAGATGTACTAAGACCTCAAGCCTAGATTTTGGTGGACTTATATGAAGCGAAAAATCGCTTGATATGTCGCTGAGTGTGATGTCTACCGAAGGGTCAAGGCCAAGCTTCTTAAGCCAGTCGGTATGCTACAGCCTTTGCCCATCCCCTCCTAGAAGTGGGAGGAAATCGGCATGGATTTCATTACCGGGTTGCTGAGGACTTCGCAAGGCTATGACTCAATTTGGGTCATTGTGGACCGATTGACAAAATCCGCTCATTTTCTTCCTGTCAAGACCGTGTATTCGATCAAGCAATATGTGGAGCTTTACCTCACTAGAATTGTTTTCTTTCATGTAATTCCGAAGAAAATCATTTCTAATCGAGGCACTCAGTTCACCTCTCATTTCTGGAGGAGCCTTAATGAGACTATGGGAACCGAACTCTTCCATAGCACCGCATATCATCCTCAGACAGATGGCCAAACTGAGAGGGTGAATCAGATCCTAGAAGATATGCTCCAAGCTTGTGTGCTCACATATGGAAAGGAGTGAGAGATTTGCTTACCATTTGCGGAATTCTCATACAATAACAGTTATCAATCAAGCATTGAGATGTTGCCGTTTGAAACTCTTTATGGCCGTAAATGTCGAACGCTGTTGAATTAGTTCGAATCCGGTGAACGGGCTTTTCTAGGCCCGAATTTGGTCAAAGTGGCAGAAGAGTATGTTTTGACTATTCGGAAGTGTCTCCTCACGGGACAATCAGGACGGAAGAGGTATGCGGATCGCCGTCAGCGAGAGCTTGAGTTCGAGATTGGAGATTTTGTGTATCTCAAGATGTCTTCTCTCAGAGGGGTCCAACGCTTTCAAGTTAGGGGGAAGCTAGCACCTCGTTATGTGGGACTATTCCAAATTGTTACTCAGCATGGGAAGGTTGCGTATCGATTGAACTTGCCTTTGTCCTTTTCTATTGTTCACAACGTCTTCCACGTCTCACAATTAAAGAAATATCTTCGAGTCCCAACCAAACTCATTGAGGTGGCCAATCAAGAATTGCAATTGAATATTTCTTATCGTGAGTATCCAATCCGCATCCCTGATGAAATCGAATGCAAGACTCGACGTCACTCAACTAAGTTTCTCAAGGTTCAATGGAGTAATCATTCCGAAGATGAGGCAACGTGGGAACGAGAAGATTGGATTCGTGCCGATTATCCTGAGTTCTTCTCCAACCTGTGAGTATTGCATTAGTTCTCATTCCCACAGTTGGTATCATGTCCACATCTGGTATTTTCCCCTGGCATGGTTCCTAGATTCGTCGCACTCTTCTCCGACTCGTACCGAATCTTGGGACGAGATTCTTTTAAGGGGGAGGGGGGAGCTTTGTCACGTCTCAAATCCTTAATTATGCAATTAAGCATAATCACGCTTCTTAAGGATTATGTTTAATTTTATGTAATTCGTCTAAAGTCAATTAGATGAGATAAATGAATTCAGGAGAGAAAATAATAAAATTCACAATTAAAACTGACCCTTTCTTTAACATGTGGGCCCATCACCCTAACCACCTAGAGGGGCAGCAATCACCTGCTCCCTCTCTCTCTCTCTCTCTCTCACTCCCCCACGCCTCCCTCTCCCTCTCCAGCTAGCCAATCAAGGGAGGAGCTCCCCCTCTCACTCTCTCTCAAGCATTCTCTCCTTCTCCCCAAAATTTGACCTCAAGAGAAGGATTTGAGGTATGCATGTGGTATCCACACGATCACAAGCTCATGAGCTACTCATCTATCCAATTCGTTTTCGTTTTCATGGAGGAATCGAGTTATTCTTGAGTTCTTTAGATGTTCTTAAGTTTTTGGAGCAAAATATAGTTTTGGGCAATTTGAGCTATGAAGTCATGTTGCTAGGTTTATGAGTGAGTTCCAGACTTCTTGAACTATCCCTAGCATGTTTCCCTTAGACTTGGTGTGGCTCATAAATCAAATCGACCCCAAAATCCCCTAAAAAATGGCTGTTCTGGATAGCCCGGATACTTCGAGTAAACCCGGATACTCCGGGTTCAACATGAGAAAGCACATCGAATTTTATTAAAAAATTGATAAGGTTTAGGGTGCAAGATGGGTCTAGAATCCTTTGGATAGGGCAGATACATGTTTATATAGATATGTCATGCGAGTTGAATCGCCCGAGGGAAGATTTTTGAGAATGTCAAAGTCTGCCTCACCCATATAATCCAGATAAGCCTGGAGGATCCGGGTTAAACCGATGGATTTAACCGAGCACCCTCGCCCGGAACC
The DNA here is from genome assembly GCF_958298935.1 of Phragmites australis. Lineage (NCBI taxonomy): Eukaryota > Viridiplantae > Streptophyta > Magnoliopsida > Poales > Poaceae > Phragmites > Phragmites australis. The sequence continues at coordinate 2,416,753 of NC_084940.1, forward strand.
TCATCCAGAGTTTTCGGCACAACCCAGATAGTCCGGACCAACCCGAAGGTTCCGGGTTAAATTGAAAATGGCTAACAGAGAACCCTCTCCCGGAGGTTGGCCCGGAGGCTCCAAAACCCGGATGCTCCGAGTCAACCCGAATACTCTGGCCTTATGATATTTTTCTGACTTCGTTTAGATCGCTTAGTGTGACATTAATTCATGTGTCTTGCACATCTAACATGTTTTTATGTATATTGTGGCATGCATTGTTGCACTTCCATTATACTCATCATTGCATGCATTCTTCTCTAGTGAGCGGAGAACCGGCTCGTGACCCGGTGGTGATTGAAGACGACACCCATCTCTCCGAATTTTACGAGTGTTGCGCGGGTAACATAAGGCAAACTTCAGAGCAGCAAGGTAAGCATCTAAGCATACTTATCTCAATAATTTGGATTTTGTATGGTATAAATTGATAAATATGCCTTATGTATGTATGCATGAGTTTGAGTCGATGTCATAATATGGTGGGTAGAACCCATGTAGATGCATGATCTTTTCCTTCATTTGTTATTGATCCATATCCTTATAGCCCGGGCATAATCATGTTAATGTCTAACTTAAAATATGATATGAGTTGCTTAGGATTGCATAGGTTTACGGTAGAAGTCGAGCGATGAAATGTTTCATCGTTCGCGAGCATATGCTTAATAGTTACTTACGCAATGATATTGATGATGAGTCATGAGCATGAGACAAGATTTGAGTGGTGTTAGAGGTATCATCTACCCTAGAGAAGGTTTTTGGGTAGTTCGGAGAAGGAGCTCGGATACCGTAGACTATTTTGCATTGGTTAAGCACCGATCGTTGGCCGTCGTTGGCTTAAGCACATACCGTACTCACCACATGCCGATCTAATGGTAAGGTGAGCCGGATACCTTTGTAGCTATGATCATTTGAGCCTGAACATCGACGGTGTGAGCGGGCGAGCTTGAAGAGGTATTTAGTTTGCTCCGGGAGTAGTTCTAGATACCTCCACACCGAGCGATGCACGTATCAAATGGTTGGGGCTTATTGGGAAAGGTTATCACGAATACCCCCTTGTGTGCACTTTAGCGGGTGGCACAAGCCTAATGGTTCTCGTGTTGTATGGGTAAAGAAGTATCCCCTGCAGGGTGTAAAATATTTTAAAATGTCGCACTCTTGGTCATGAGCATGTCTTCTGTCCATTCGCACCATCGTAGAGTTCCGTTGTAGATTATGGTTGGTTATGGTGGAGATGGTTCATGTTACATATATGCTCGTTTTGGTTCCATTTACAATTATGTACAGTTGGTCTTTGCAGGGTATAGTGGTTTTTTTGTTAGTTAAGTTTATATGCTTACACATGTATGTGTCAAGTTGTCTTTGTATGTAAATTTTACTTAACCATATGGCCGTTTTCTTGCTAACATCCAAATGCATGATCATTGGAGTTGGGCTAATTATTAGTTGCTCATTATGGATTAAGTCTTGCGAGGACCTTCGTACTCAGCTGCTCTACAGGTTTTGCAGATAAGGAGGAGTTGATATTTGGCTACCTCACACTTGCCAAGGGTGATGGCGGACATAAGTAGTGCATCCTACTCTGTTGGTGTGCTTTTGTGATGGAGCCTAAGGGTATGTGGCTCCATCCTGCTTTTGTTGTATAGTTTTAGTCTTACGCTGCGTAGTTTTTTTCAGGTTAGGAGTTGAGTAGGTTTTAGTTTCCTCTTAGCTCTCTTTTGTTGTAAATTATAATAACTTGGTAAATCCTTAAGAATTTGTAATATAATTTACTTACTGCTTTTTCTTAAGCTGTGTTGTGATGCTATATGTTGTAAAGGCATGTGTTATGATCCTGGAAGTAAACACGTGCTGGGACTACCGGAATGACATTTTGGTTAATCATCGATGTTGTGATTGTGAATAATAATCCTCCTGGTGATTAACTAGAATACTGTTTAGACGGTTCCCCCACAGTGAGCACGGTGGGCTCATCGGAGGCTAGGCCGTTCAGAGCCCTCGACAGTGGTAGCCGGAGACGCGGTCGATCTTGATTCTCGCACCAGTCCTGTAATTCTTTGACAATAATGTGTTTTCACAGAGTTAATCAAATTCTTCAACTTGTGCAGGATCGATCAAGCCTTTTGGAGCTAATGAAACTATGCAACCTATGCAGGATCGATCAAGCGTTTTCGCTCCCTAACTTCCCGGACCCCATCGCTCTTTTCGACTGTAAGCGACGGAGGGCGCGTTCTATTAGCGGCGCCGTGCCCTGCCGTGGTGGTGCGTATGTCATGTGGACTCCATACCTTTTGACTAACCCAGCCTTCCGCGGCGCTTTCGTACGACGGAGTAACTACGGCCGTATTATCTTAAACAAGCATGCACCCTTTTTACTATTATCTTTCTAGCTTGGGCGTAGCTCTTTTGGTGCTAATAAACAAGGCATTTCAACACCCTGAAACTATTAGCGACCAGGTACAACAAACGCCTGCCCAGACATAAGCATGTAATGATAAAAGTACTTGACACACGGAGGCGTGTTTACCTTTGCTTTTGCCCTCACATGGGTTAGCCTTCGCTCGAGGTTGGATGAGCATAGGGAGTCACACTCGTACATGCTTCGCCTCCGAGGGCCTTGGGAGTGGCTCGTAGCATGCCATAGCCACCGTTCGCGCTCGCCCAGACTGATGCAACCGCGGCTTCTTCACCCGCAAGACGCTAATGAGGCAGTGCTCATAGAGCGGCGCTCGCAGCTGCATCCCCTTCACAATGCGTTTAAGCCTGCGCATCACGACCTTCTCTGCGGTAAGCCCCTGCTGCGGGGGAAGCCCGGTGGCAAACCCACCTATTTGGAGCTACCCGGCGACGACCCTCAACACCGCGAGATGACAGCGAGATCACCCAGTGTGATGGTATTTCTTATAAACTGCTAAATCTTTGTGCGCTTCACTCATGATGAGCTCCCAACTTCCTTTCCTCATGACCTCTATTGTCGCATCCTCACGGACAGCGTTATCTGTTGGCACACGAAAATGTGCTTGGCACACAAAAATGTGCCTCAAACAGCATACGGTAAGAGCCTCTTTCAACGGGGAGGCTCAAATGTAGAGATGAACAGTGAGTCGAAAGGAGAGGGCAAGAGAGAAACAAGTTAGTGTAATGGGGGAAAACCTCTGTGGCCCCCTCTCCTGTCTTTTGAGGACTTATTTATAGGGAGAAATGCAGAAGAAATTATCAGTCTGCTCCTAAGATATTATGTTACAATCATATGCATAGATGAGTATTTTACCCCTTTATATACCACGTAATGGCTGAGACATTATAATCGCTATAACAATACAACATTGCGTCATCTAACTATCTTCAAGTTGGGACGTTCCGCCAACAGCCAGTGAGAGTGTGAGCAGCCCTGAATCTTGAGAGTCGGCAGCTTCCAGCTTTTGCTGAATACTGTGCCCATAATGTGAATTATGCAAAAATTCAGAAAGCATGGCGCTATGAATTCAGGCTGTAAATTTTTAGTGCAGATAACAAGGTTGAGAGAGAGTGTACTGCGCTTAATCCTTGCAGCCAGTAGCTTCCACGTTTTACTGAATACAGTAGTGCCTGTATTATGCAGTACCATGCAGATATATTATGAAGGCACGATAGAATTGCAGGACGCGGTAATTTGGTACTGCACCGACAAGTTACTTCTCCAGTAATACAGCCAGAAAGAATTGCGAATCCTCGATTCAACCGGAAGCAATTCGACGCACACAAATTACCTGCTTCCTCTACCCACTGTAATGCATATGCCTGGCGCGACATGGTCACAGCCAGGTACACACATGTACTTGGCGATTGTAACTTGCAAACTGGGAGGAGGACGTACGATCGACGAATAGCCAACGCGATGCTCATGATGATTGCAGGATCCCCAGCCCCAGCCCCCATGTGTGCACTGATCTCTCTGAGACCTGGACCTGGACCTGGACCTGAGAATTCATTCGATCGTACCTTGTTGGAAGCATTTGGCCATTTGGGCATTCAATCCGCCCCATGTTCTGTGAGTGCCAGGCGCCCATGAGTGACAGACAAGCTTTGCATTGCCGCAAGTGCACTGCCACTGCTACGCCAATATATATATGTACATACGGTACTGCTATTTTAAGTAACAAATTATTTTATAACTATTGAACAAAATTTTAATAGTAACTATTGAATCGTGTTTTACTATTAAAATTTTATTCTACACCCACTACTACACCTATATATATATATAACATAATTTAGTAGTTAGTTATTACTGAAATTTTATTCAGTAAATATAGAATAATATGCTATACCACCTAAATGTAAAATAACATTACCATGTATATATATATATATATATATATATATATATATATATATACACACAGACGCTGCGTCGCTGTCCGGTTAAAAGGGGCCTGTCCCGTCCTGCCGGTTAACATGCACGGCAGAAACGAGAGAAACCGCCTGCCGAATCTGCATCCATTCTGAAGGCATCTCTCTTTCCCTTGCGATGAATGCCATTCATGCGTTCACCATTGCCGGCCTGCGCTTTTCGGTGCCGTCTGCCTGACCGGCGCTTTTGCAGCTATTGCCGATGTAGTCTCTGAACCTGTAACTGTCACGGAGCACGATAGGCTTACTACAATTCGGGGTTGCATCACCGCATCAGGATGCAAGGGCCATAGGGCGTTCGTGCGTGGTTGACTGACCACCCCAGCCAGGCCGGACTCAGCCTGCACGTCTCTCAGCCTGCACGCATCTAGCGTGTCGGTTTACAATTGGCCATAGCGCATGGGCCAGGATAATACAAATCACGACGGAAAGTATAAATGGATTCAAACGATTATGGAAATATTTGCCCCGAGTTGATCGGTTTGATAACTGAATATTTGCCCCACGGAACAGTACAACGTCCCAACTTGAGGATGTGAGCATTCTGCATACTCGGCACTTTGCAGAGTCCTGCATATATAATTCTGTTCATATGCTGTGACCCAATCAAAAGGATAATACCAAAGGATTGGTCTTTGCCGACGGAGATAACATATAGAAATATGTCAACTCGCGAGTGATTGGATTGACACGGTGGTCCACGTCGTCTGGCACACAAAAAGTACTAGTAAACAACCAAATCCTTGTTACTGCGCAGCTAGCTAGATAGAACTTGATAGATTACATAAATTCTTTCAAGGTAGAAAGAAACCTAAGCTAGGCTAGGAAGAAGACAAGCATAGCCTAACACTGTCACTTGAGCTCCTCCACTACGAGCAGAATATACACAGCTTTCTCTCAACAGACATGAGGCTATTACAAGCAGGGTTTGACCTTTCAGTTTAATTATTACAAGTGTTCAACCAAAGAAAGCTTATCATCAGATTATTATCGATCTCCAACTATACCTGTCAACTCAACCATTACTAGTTGAAAAATAAAAAGTCGCGTTGCGAAAACCAAGCATCGCCAGTACGAGGTCGATTGCGGGGGATTGAATGGATCAAACCACACGACCGTATCACGTTTGTAATCTTCGCTCAGGTGGCATCACATGATAATCTGATCACCGGCTTCTTAATCGCATGCTGTTCTTGGCAACCACTGCTGCATAACTGGCGAAACTATTTGACCAGAGTAGCATAATTGCCTAATAATTTCCAAGGTCGCCGTTGATTTCCCGCTGCATCTTGAAAACGTGCGTGGAAATGTGCGAAAGGTCAAACACTCAAACTAAATCACTCTAATGTGAAGCTGTACAAGCGTGCAGGCTGACTAGGACAGTGTCAACCATCGGTAGGTGCATAGTCACCGGGAACGTGGAACTAGAACGTCGTCCCCGGCCGGAACATCGTCGCTGTTTCAGGAATGTGGAAACAATCTTGTCCCCATCTTATCAAAATCTTTTGCAAGTAGCATATAGTGTTTCTCCATCATATTTCTTGATCTCATCAACTCGGAAATTATGTGACAGTCCATACTTGACATTTAAGGGAATCACAGTTTTTTTTTTTTTAAAAGGGCAAGCATCCCTAGCCTTCTTTAGAGGCCTACAGCGATCTCTAGCGATCAGAGATCGATCCCTGACCGGCTCACTCCACCCTTAAAGCTTTGCCAACTGACCTAGGGTCAGTTCCTAAAGGGAATCACAGTTTGTCAGCGTTTGATGAAGATCTTGCCAGATTAGCATATCTCAGGTTATATAGATTAAGAAATGGAGCGTAAACAATCAAGGCCAACCTTAACACTGCTATAATGAGTAAACACCTCGAAGTGCTCTTCCATCGAATCTTCGCTGGAGGAAGCCTTGGAAGCTGCAGCAGCTCTTCGGACTAAAATTTTGAGAACTCAGATGCAATCTTCAGAGACTCTGCTGCAATAATCCTATCTGAATATTCTACCAAGTCTGACTTTTGAAGACTGGTGAGAGTACCAAAATCACATAGAGAAAAGTAATTCTTGACAGAATCTCTAGTTATATCATGCTTTCTGGGCAATTTATATTATACCTCCTTAAAAATCTGCGACCTCTCGGTCTCGTGGAAGGCCAGAATGCATTATATATTTTTGTGCTTGGCCAATAAAAGGAGGCACATGGGTTTAATTCTTGGAGGAAAAAAATACGGAATATTTGACTAGCCGAAATGTAATAGAAATCCTATTTTCACAATGGATTATAGGCAACAAAGTTGGATACGCATGTACTTGCATTGGGCCGTTGCGCCTACCTCTGCATTTTGAGCAGGAGCTACTGTGGCCTCACCTCACAACAGGGAATCAATGGTTGTGGCAAGCATTTCCAGGGAATTTCTACGTGCGGAAATCGATCGAAGCTGAGAGATAGTAGCTCACGTAGCTTGGGAAAGTTGTCTGAGGAAATGACCTCTTTGGAGGGGGCAAATAAAGTTGTTTGGCATCGGTCCATCACAATGAGATGGCTCAGCCGTCACCAGTCACAAACTGAACGCACCCAAGTGACGAGATCACTCATGGCACCGAGAACGTCACTGTTTTTCTACTTCCATTTTGTGCATTGTCACGTGATCACGTCTCCCAGCACATCGAAGGAGTTCCTGCCGAACTGCCGATTCTGTCCTGCAAAAGTAGAGCTCAATTTCCATCTTTGAGCTATTCACCTATCAGACTCAAACTCAAAGGTTATAGCAACGTCTCTACTAGTCCGTATATTGGATCTCATGCAGGGCGGGGCCAGAGATGTGTCACGCCTCGATCGAGCTAGGATAGCTTTGGGCCCTCTATCCTATTTGATCTTTTCATATATAATTTGTCAATAGGAACTAATTTTGATTTTGGTTGGATTGTTATATTTTACGTACGATTTTGACCGTTGATTAAAACGTATACGAATCAGTACAAACTTGAAGTATACATAATTTTTTTCACTAATATAACTTTTAATTCTTCTTCTAATTTTATGTGTTTTATAACTAAATGACACCTTTATAAAAAACTAAGGAGACTCATTTTCAATCAAAGATTAGCATGACAAATATTATAGCAACACTATCGGTGACACAGGAACCAGGGGTCCCTGAGTCCCAAGGCCAGAACAGCAGAGTGCCACGTGGTGCCCTCCTGCGGGATCATCTCCGCAAGGTACGAGAAGACTAAGTTCCAGGAGAGGGTGCTCGGGGTATGAACAGTGGTCCCCGAGTTCCCCGATGATTCGAGAAGACCAAGTGCCAGAAAGAGAGTGCTCGGAGCTGCGAATAGTGGCCCCCAAGCACTTAAGTCTCCCGACGACGAGACAAGTCGAGTACCGAGAAGAGGGAGCTCGGGGCCGCGAGCAGTGGCCCCCGAGCACCTGAGTCCCCCGAGAACCCAAGGGAAGTCAGTTTCAGGAGAGAGTGCTCGGGGCTGTGAACAGTGGCCCCGAGCACTCGGTTCCCCGAGGACCAAGGAAGGGCATATCCGGGAGAGAGTGCTCGGGGCTGTGAACAGTGGCCCCCGAGCACTCGGTTCCCTGAGGGCCTAAGAAGTCTTTCGTCGGTGGCCCCCACAGAGGTCCAGCGGTGAGGTATCAACCAGTGAATGGTTCGATACCACATTTAAGAGGGCGTGTGGCCTGTCACTTCCAACTGCTCCTCCATGCTTGCTGTCAGTCCCTGCCACAACCTAGTAGGGAGGCGTGGGGACATTTAATGCACGGGTCCCATCGCGGGACATTCGGCACGCCTTAGGATAACATCGCGAAGCCCAAGGCGCCTCGCCTGCTGTCCTGCTGTGTTAGACTCGCTCTGATCGAGCGGGCACACCGGGCTGCTCGGTGGCTGCCCGGTGGGCCCTCCCCGCGGCGCCCGTTGAAGGACGGCATGATGACGAACAAGACCGGACGGGGCGCGTTTTCAACCCTCCTTGTCACCTCACGCGGCAGCCCATGATGGTTGCTTTTCATTTATGGCGCATTGGAACTTGCGCCATCTCTTTCTGGGCATGCTACCGCCTCAGCGGGTATTTAAGGCGGGGTGGACTCCCCGAAGAAGGACCCGTGGACACAGAACAATAGACATAGTTGAAGTAAGTTGAGGCTATGCAAGGCAGAGGTTCAGTACAAGCACAGAAGCTCAGATCATCAAAGAACAAGGAGCCCGAAGCTCTAGACTAGACAAATATTCTTGTAACCCAGCAGAACCTCTGAGAGACATTCTCAGAGCATTTATAGCATACACACAGGAGTATGGTGTTACGCTCAGTGCGGTCCGAATCTGTCTAAAAACCTCCTGAGCATTTACTACTTTCTGCATCCGCTCCTTCCATTCCACTTGCATCGCATTTACGCCCATTTATTTCATCCGCAAAATAAATTCAGAATCATTCCCCGGCCGAATCTCAAAAGGGTCCCTCCGGATCTCTGCTTGGGGAGTTCACCCTCCGACAGACGCTAAGCACATTATTAGTGTGGACCACTTACTAATTGATTGAACTGAATACTCTTAGATTAATTAATTTTCACCCCTAATTTTGGGTTGAGAATGAAAATGTGACTAACTATTTGATCGAACTAATTCCAAATGAAAAGGAAAATAATGTTCATAAGTTGCCACATTAACACATGTCGTACAAATCTATATTTTGGGTGAGGATACGTTCACATCCCATCTCTGCTTCTTATTGTCATGCGTGATAGCTAATCGTAACACAAATACACAACACTAAGGCCCCGTTTGGTTGCAAGAAACGTTTCAGATTCTCTGGTGATTCTCTAGAATCCCTGCCAAACGCACTAAAACGTGAAACGTTTCACCTTGAATCACCTGAAACGTTTCTCATTTTTAACACTACGAGGAGAATCACCTAAAATGGTGTTTCACCCGTTTCTAGAATCACTCAGGTCATTTTTCTTCAAGAATCCGAATCCAGAATCCCTGCCAAACGTTTTCAGAAAATTGAAGGTGATTCACCAGAGAAACGTTTCCAGGAAGAATCTGAAACCGAAACGTTTCTAGGAGAATCTGGAGCCCTGCCAAACGAGCCCTAAGTTGTCCCAGTGAAAAAGAATGAGGTGCTGATTCTGAATCTTCGGCATTTTGAAGTACGTCGACAACATCTTTTGCCTAACGCAATAAACCTTTTAGTTTTCACGCGCTACATCAAGGCACGCATCGTTGCGCCCTTCACTACAAGTTGTGAATTATTTGATCAAGAGCTAGCTTTGGAAGACTAAATTACATCAACAACATTTTTGTTCCTATCGCTACGAGGCTCTTATTTTTCACGTGGTATACTGATGTGTGTACCACTCCACTCTCCACCCTTTGCTACAAGTTTTGGGTTTGTCCGGAACCACCTCTTTTTCATACCCTAGCTGGATCTCTACCTTGTGAGCCAAGTGAGGAATTCCTTTCAATGTTACTGGATACGGATACACATAGCAAAATCTGACTTGAATTTGGACGTTCAATTTAGCAAAAAAAAATTAAACATATAAAATACGGAATCCAATTTAGATTCGAATTGTCTGATTCAGAAAAAAAAAATTTAAACACGATTGTCCAGATAACACTAGTTCCCTCACCATACAATTAGCAATTTGCACATTATCGAGTGTGCCACCCACTCAGGCTTAAACCCGGGTGTCCGCTCACCCTCTTAAGAGTATGCCAGAAGTTCCCTGGTCCTTTAAAAAACAATTAGCAATTTTCTCGGTAATTTGACTTGGATTTGAGTGTTCGAATCAGCAAACAAAATTTAGACCGTGTAATACAATTTGGAATCTAACACAAGTGTTGAAATCTGATTCAAATTTGAGGTGTCCGATTAAAAAAAAGTTAAACAACGATGTCCAAGTTAATACTAGTTCCTCACCATACAATTAGCAATTTGCACATTGTCGAGTATACCACCCACCCGGGCTCAAACCCGGTGCCGACTGGGCCCACTTAAAATCGATAAAATCGAAAAGATTAGAATGCCAGGCAACCAGCATTGCCCTATATATACTGCCACTGCCAGCTCCCTTCCCTGCCACCAAGCACGCACACGACGCTGGCCTCTGTGGAGCAAACAAAACAGAGGCCCCGACACAGACACTTCACGCAGCGCGCACACTACTGCCATGGCGATATGCCAGTGCCCGGAGCCGAAGCAATGCCACCACAGGCCACTCCTGTTACCGGCGAAGAGCTATCCTAAGCTGCAAGACCGCCCGAGGCCAGCGGCTGGCGGGGGCGGCAGCGTCCTGGCCGAGGTGGCGTCCATCCTCTGCCTCACTGGGCCGATGGTTGGCGCGGGGATCCTGTTCTACCTGCGCTCCCTGGTGTCCATGGTATTCCTCGGCCGCCTCGGCCAGCTCCCCCTCGCCGGCGGCTCCCTCGCGCTCGGCTTCGCCAACATCACCGGCTATTCCGTCCTCTCCGGCCTCGCCGGCGGGATGGACCCCGTCTGCGGCCAGGCGTTCGGCGCGGGGCGCACGGACCTCCTCCGCGCTGCGCTCCGGCGCACCGTCTTGCTGCTCCTGGTCGCGTCCGTGCCCATTGGCCTGCTCTGGGTGACCATGCACCGCGTCCTCGTGGCGACGGGCCAGGACAGGGAGATCGCCGCCACGGCCTACGCCTACATCCTGTGGTGCCTCCCCGACCTCGCCGTGCAGTGCTTCCTCCACCCGATCCGCATTTACCTCCGCGCGCAGTCCGTCACGCTGCCGCTCACCTACGGCGCCGCCGCCGCGCTGCTCCTCCACGTGCCCATCAACTTCCTCCTCGTCAACGTCCTCGGCCTCGGCATCCGCGGCGTCGCGCTCGGCGGGGTCTGGACCAATTTCAACTTCTTGATGTTCCTCGTGGCGTACGTGTACTTCCGGGGAATGTACGGCGTCCATGACGACGGCGGCTTCAAGAATGACGCGGCCGAGGCGCCGGGCGAGGAGGAAGGCGCCAAGGAGTGGTGGAGCCTGGTGAGGCTTTGCGTGCACAGCTGCATGTCCGTCTGCTTGGAGTGGTGGTGGTACGAGATCATGGTGCTCCTCTGCGGCGTGCTCATCGACCCCAAGGCGGCCGTGGCGGCCATGGGGGTGCTGATACAGACCACGTCGCTGATATACATCTTCCCGCACTCGCTCGGCTGCGCCGTGTCCACACGGGTCGGCCACGAGCTCGGCGCCGGGAGGCCAGAGCGCGCGCGCCTCGTCGCACGCGTCGGGCTCGGCCTTGGCGCCGCCCTCGGCCTTGTGGCCTGCGCATTTGCGGTGTCCGTGAGGGGCGTCTGGGCGCGGATGTTTACGACGGACGCTGCCATCCTGAAGCTGGCGGCCGCGGCGCTGCCGCTGCTCGGTTTGGCTGAGCTTGGCAACTGCCCACAGACGGCCGGGTGCGGTGTGCTGCGTGGCAGCGCGCGGCCTGAGAAGGCGGCGCGGATCAACGTCTCGGCGTTCTACGGCGTCGGCATGCCCGTGGCGCTGGCGCTGGCGTTCTGGCCGGCTGGGCTCGACTTCCGCGGCATGTGGGGCGGCATGCTGGCCGCGCAGCTCGTCTGCGCGGCGCTGATGCTGCGCGCCGTGCTCGGCACCGACTGGGCGGAGCAGACGGAGCGCGCACGCCAGCTCACCGGCCGGCGCGGCGTCGGCTATGACGCCGTCGGCATTGTCGACGAGGACAAACGAAGCCATGCAGAAGAGGCCAAAGCAGAGGTCGAGAACACATTGTTCATGGTAGCGGATTGCGTATAGCGGACGATGGAAGCAATACTCAATTCATGGATGATTGCATCCTTAATTCATTAGCTATAGGTTTTCTTTTCTTTAGTTTTTGTAATTTTACCCGACCTTTTTTTTGGGGATTTGTAGCAATACAAAGCTTCAAACTCCCTCCATTGATAGCTTCTTTTTACCTCTTTGAATTGAGGGAGTGAAGAGACGAGAGAATTTACAGTGAAGAGCGAGTGCCCCGCTGTACAAAGGAAGGCATAAGACTGCAGAACAGAGGGTACTGCCAAACAATTTTTTCTTGGCCTCAAAGTGATCAATGGAGTATGGGACCTGAATGTTCTGATCTCCAACAGTGGAAATTGCATTTCTTTAACCCTAGGATTTCATTATTAATGCAGCATGATTTAACTGTCATTATCTCTGCCATGTGCAAACAAAAATTCTTTGGCCGTGAGTGTGCTGCCTTGTCTCAGCTTATTTGTTTTCCTGATGCGCAATGTGTCTGAAACAGACGAAACAAAGTTACATTGCTTCTTTATCAGTACCCTCTTTTTTTTAGAACTTCCCTGTTTGCTTTTGGACGATGCTATCCCTTTTATTTATGGCTGTTGCTATACTTCAGGCGTCCGCTTTTAAAGAAATTCAGGCGATGAACATTAGATGTCTGATTCCAAATCAATAATCTAGAACCGAGTGGATATTGTTTATCTTATTTCTCTGTTTTCTTCTCTCAGCACTAACTGTTTCTTCCTCCCGTGATGTTGTGATACGCTCTTTCATGCTGCCGGCCTCCTACTGTCTCTAACGGTATCCTCACCGTCGGATCTATGCTTATCGTTCATCGCCGCGCTAACTGCTTAGTTTTCATCGCCCTTGTCATCAACCTTACCAATCTATCACCGATGCTGGCGCCGTCGACTTTGCCTTGCCGCAGCCCACCGCCGGTCTACCTCCGGGGTCACCGGTGAACCTCAAAACCCTGAACCCTAACCTCGAGGTCGCTGGTGTTCACACGATCACGTGTGAAGTCGCTGGTGTTCATAAGATTGTGTGTTCACACCGTTGACTGAATGTCTAGTGATTTTCAGATATCTTATCATTAGAGAGTGTGTTTATTTATTCATATTCTATTTACAGTGCTTCCTAAAACTTGGCATATATTCTTCATAAGGGTGATATTGCTATATAAAACAAAATGCCAAATGTGAGTTCTGTTCCACGCGCCCACGGATTACAATGAGGGATACAGTAACTAGCTGTGCTAGTTTTCAGGGTGTGGTTTTCAATAATTCTCGAAACCAGTAGGAATATGATACTGTAGTACAACCACTACAGCAATAGTTCTACACTGATGTGTAATAACGCCGCAGACCGCAGTGGATCCTTGGAAGTTGGACTGAAGAGTTGTTAGATCCCAAGTAAATTCAGTACAGTAGGAGTACAGTATAGTGATGTTTAGATTAAGGTCTATTTGTTTACCACTTTTAATTCTGGTTTTTCTCCGTGGCAGGCGTTTAAATAAATGAGATTGTTAAAAAGTGGTTTTTGAAGAAGCTATAAATATGTTTTTGAGAAAAATGAATTAGAAGTTAAGAGTACATTTTCTGATAAGTTGTGGATTGAAAAGTTAAAAAATTATAATAAAAATTAACGGATAAAATTTAAAAGTAGCTTTTAAAAAAAGCAAAAGTATGATTTTTCAGAAAAGCTAAAAGAAAAAGCAGCCAACAAACCTGCTCTTATATTGGTGTTTTAAATGGGGAGGCTATATTTTTTTCTATGCTTACCTGAGATGCCATAGCTTAGGAAATTTTCATAAATGAACATGGTTCTTGTTTGGCTTTATTTGTCTATCCATATGTGATAACTTTGTCTTTCGTTTGTTAATTACTCCTACTAAGATCGGATCCATCATCCATACCATCATTCTCTCCTTTATTTCTTTAGATTTTGAAAGCCCAACCATTTTCACATTTTTTTTCTCCTCCTTCGAAGCTACCTGCTATTTTCGTATCTCCCTCAAAAACTTTAAAGCACGGTTGATTCCAAGATATTTGCAGAGCTAATAGTATGTTCGTTTTTGGAACAGGGAAGCATCACATTTCTCTCTCTCTAAATTAGATGGCTCAACGTCCTCTAAAAACTTTTGTTTTTGAAGCAAAAGTGGAGACTCCTTTTAACCTCAAATAATAAGATAGTAAATTTTGATCACTTATTACAACAGTGTGATTCTGGTCAGGATTGGTACTCATACTCCTCAATGTCATCTTCAAAGATGACAATCGATGGTGGCCAAGTAGGGGTTCACTTATATGTATGGAGGATCTACGATGGCCCAACAGCGGACAACCGTGGTTGTGGATACAACTACATAGTTGTGCACATTCGGTTGCCAGAATGGAGGAGGGCGGTGGGGGCAATGGCGCTAAGCAGCATGTCGCCAAGGAAAATAGACAGTGATAGGTGGTGGAGGCAGCCGATCCAGTGATGGCACACCGAGTCACCGGTTTATATTGAATAATAAGGGGATCTAATGGCTTAGAAAATTCCACTAAGCTATGCGGATGTATGAGCTATCATGATCATTCATTTTTGTTAAGATTCATGTTGAAAAGTTAGGAAAAAAAAAGAATTAATAGATAGATAAATTTTAGATAAGAGGGTTGAACGAACGAGATAGCATATGTATTTATATCTCTTAGGCTATCCCCAACAGAACCGGTTTTCATCCTGTAAATCACTGTGCCAATAGCTTTTATGTCCTTTTGCCGATCCCAGCGCACCGCAAAGCACTCCAACAGCTCTCATATTAACCTCTACAGGGATACAGGTTGGGGTTGGAAGCCGGCAAATTTGCGGAGGAAAAAAGGATTCCGTATTACTGTAGCTAGAGTACGACTATGGGTCCGAATGAAAGATGAGAGTAATAGAAGGTAGAAAATAGGGTAACTGTTGGGGATAAAAAAAATAGAAGATG
This sequence comes from Phragmites australis, assembly GCF_958298935.1. Classification (NCBI taxonomy): domain Eukaryota; kingdom Viridiplantae; phylum Streptophyta; class Magnoliopsida; order Poales; family Poaceae; genus Phragmites; species Phragmites australis. The sequence goes on from NC_084940.1 coordinate 2,431,911, forward strand.
CTGTAATAGTATTAGAGGGTACTGTAATATTGTTATGAAAGATGAATTTTTAGATTATCTATTGGAGATGACCTTATAAAATTATTATTTTTAAACAACGTAGCTGTATGGAAATCACTGAAGTGACAGACGTTAATTACCGAAACATAGAAAATCTTCAATCACTCGAAAACACATGACATCGTACTGCATTCCAGGCGATTCGTGTTTCAGAGGCATTTTTGCGTCCTTCGGCCAGCCAAGCGTACTCTCTGCGATGGATAAAAGCTCATGTACGAGACACTGCCGTGTGGGCCAAAGACTGACAGACACAGCCTCGCATTTCTCCTAACTTTGTCGGCGTCGAGCTCGATCGATGGCTCGCTCGCCCGCGCGGCCCACATGCCCCGCATTCGCTGCTGGCTGCTCTGGCCGTGTCTCAGCTCCGCTCAGCCACATCACAATCATCTACACCGGCAAGTACAGTACAGCGCTGGAGCTCTCTCTCTCTCTCTCTGTGGTTGTCGCTCGACCCCAGCTCAGAAAAGAATTGCCGGGTCGATGAGGGCAGCAGGGCATGTATGCTGTAGCTGGAGTGGCAACACGCTCGAGGGCTCGATCGCAGTGTGGGTTCAGGCTAGCCTGCGCCTGCCCCAGAATTCACGTGCTCCCGCCAGGATAACTTTCCCTTCCCATCATTGCCAGATCCCGCACGTGTTGCCGGCACGTGCGCGCTAGGTCAGCCTTACCCCCGCCCAGTCGACAGCTTGGATGGCTGTCACGTAGCCCGTCCTCTTCGACGCCGTCGTCTCCGGTTGCCGAGTCCGATGCATCAGCTACTCACCTGTGTCTTGACCAAGCTAAACGTTTCCCGGTTATTTCCGAAACCCCTTGGAAAGGTGGACCTTCGTATTCATGCTCATTCAAACATGTCACGTTCCAGCAAACACCGAAAGAAACACGACCATCACAGCCCATGTGTTTGCTTTGATTTGGCACGGCACGACGTTGTAGCGAAGAAGTACAATTGCAGCAGGTGCAACGGCCGGCTTACGTACCCGAGCAACGACTTCCGGTGAATCCTGTCTCGAAGGATTTTTGACGTACGTGCATCGTTTTCGCCTCCATGGATTCGCGAGATTTGACACTGCACTGATGCACTCCTGTCGTTTTTGAATCACGGACCAATCGTATACCCAAAGATTAAGCGATAACTGACGTGCCACCAATGCTTGCATGCATGGTTCTAATTAGGATCTGCTGTTGGATTTCCTCGACAGGGCACTTAAGATGCAGGCGAGGCTGAAGCAAAGCAGTTATGAACTTGAAATCGTTGCAGATGGAAACGTAGGAGCAGATAATCACTGAGACAACAACTCCACTGTCACTTGTATCACAAGCTCACACATCTGATCTGAAAATCAAAAGTGCAGTGGTTGCTGTATTTTGATCTAAACTTCACTGGCTAAAGCTGCTTGCCAACAACTGAGGCTGCAGGCACCGGTGAACACGTCCTATTCGTGCTTCTGCTTTTAAGTATTCCCACTTGTGAGTACTACGTAGTACGTACGTGAGGCAACGATTTTTAAACATTAAGTACGTACGAGTATCTGATGAAGCAGCCATGATTAAAGATAAACATGGGAGCATCATTTCTGAATAGCCCTAGGCTGCCTTTGCATTCAGCACCACATGAGCCTACCACTGCAGCAGTGCTGCTGCCCTTTTTAAGCTTTTGACAATCCGAAGGGCCGTTTCAACGCAGAAATTCGATCCCTTGATTTATTAAAAGGAAAAAAAAAACCAAAACTCTGGCTCGTACGACGGTCCTTGGTCGATGGAGAATTCAGGCGCCATGCACCATTGGCTGTAAAGACAAACGGAATAAAGTCTGCAGGGCAGATTAGTCTAATGTGCCTGCCATGTCGGCACTGAACTGGGCAGATTATTAGCTATAAATACATACATATTCTCCATCGCCTTATTTAACCTGTTAATCCCAGCAACTTGCGGTTAGATAAACTAGTCCAAGGCGCCGCTCGTTGATCAGCCATGCACGGATCACTGCGTACGCATGCACGCAAAATCTCCAGGCCTCCAGCCTAGCTCGCTCGCCCGCAGAATGATTTGAGCAGGCAGGCAGCTAATGCAGAAAGCACTTCACTCGATCGATCATTGCTCCTAGGTTGGTTGGTTGGTCGGTCAGGTAGCTAGTCGGTTAGTTTGTTAGTTAGTTGCTGCTATGGGCTGGACGCGTCGTTGATTAGCGCCATGCATGCCCACGTACAGCGCGTGCACCTAGTTTAATTATTTCGTTAGCGCGCTCTAAGCTGGAACTGGAACTGGAACCCGGCGCGGTTAGCTAGCCCATCCCTGTCGTGATGATCCCGCGCGTTGTACGTGCTGCGCATGCACAAGCCATCGGGCCGTGGCGCGCAGCATGGACCAGCCGTACGTGCGGCCGGCGCCGAAAGCATGCTTGCGCGCGGGGAGTCCGTGCCGTGCCCACGGCACAACCGCACAGCCCACCCCGTCTGCCGATCGCACGCGGCCGAGCAAGGTAGCTACCGGCCGGCCAAGCGAGCGAAGCGAACGTGCGGCTCGAAGCTCGCGCGCGGTCGTGCGCACCTGCCTGTCTTGTCCTGGCCTGGCCTTTCTGAGTGCGTGGGCGCGAGGCGAACAGCTCAAAGGGCGCTGCTGTACGGCGGGGCACACCGGGCAGGACCATGCATCGATGGCATGCATGCGCGCACGGACGGGTGCGGTACGTGTTCTGGGCCAATGGTGGCGACAGCCGCGACCGACCGATGCGCGGTCCGTCGACGGGCTGGTAAATGCGTTCCGGGGCCGGCACGCAGGTCTCGGGCTTGCCCGGCCGGCCGGTCGAGAGTCGGCGAGCCAGGCATGGATCCGCACATGCACGAAATGATTGTGCAGGGGGCTCACTCACTCAACCGAGGGCTTCCCCAGCTACGAGAGTGACGCCGCATCTAACACATGCGCGCGGCCCCTGCTCGATCGTAGTGTTGGTGGTCTGCAGTTTTTGGACAACCTGGAGTGGGACGTCCTCTGATGTTCAGTTCGCGTTGGACTTCTCAGTTTGTATCCGGTCCAGAATCGGATACGTCTCCGGCATTGTCTTCTCCTATACCTTGATATCACTAGTCCATTCTTCTTAGTCCGTGCAAAGAATAAAAGTTCCTGTTACCACGTACTCGTCTATCTGCTGCGGTCACAATTTGCAGCACAAGAGGGAGCAGTAAGCGATCGAGTACAGACGGAGGAATTGCTAAGCAATGATCAAGCCGCCGTGCGATGCGACGGCATCAATCCAGAAGGCCGCGGCACCCGGCGGATTGACCGCAGTGGGTTTCATCGCATCCGCACGCGCGCAAGGGCGCAGATCTATCCATTCGATCCCTCGACGGCATGCACCAACCAGCAGCGATCATGCATGCAAGTAGGGAGACGGCCCAATGGGAGCGCGAGCGGCCTTAATTTCCTCTCGGCTAGCTCCATCCATCGATCGGTTCCCGGCTTCCAGCCAGGGACCATATGATGAAGCGACGCGTCAGTGGCGGTGGTTCATTAGGGGACCGGTTTAGCCATGCCTTGCCGGCGAGGAGCAGGGCCTGATTTGAATGGGGAGCCGTGTCACTGCCGCCCCGGCTGCTGCATCAATGATACGGCGCTACTTAAAAAGTGCTATCGCTATTGATTTTAAAACCATCTTTATTATTAATTTTAGAGTAAGTAGGAGGCAATGAGCAATAGTAGTCTTCGATTATTATTGTTGGACTAGGGATCGAAAGTGAAAGGGTTATTATTATGGGCTGAAAACTTCATCCAACAGTGATAGTTTATCTCCGATTTGATGTTTTTAGAGCTGTTTTTTTTTAAAAAAAAATAATGCACCTGAGGAACCTCACGAACGTGCCGTCACAAGTCGCATGAAACACGTGTGCGTCCGGTTCGTAGCACTCGAACCCGTGACCTCTCAACTCGCGCGATACGTCTTTACCATTCCATCATAGAAGTACTGGTGATAGCAATAGTGTATGCAATCCTTTCGATCTGTTTCGTATGAAAATTTAAATGATTATTTGGATATATAAATGACAAAAAATGAAAAAGTTTTTCACTACAAAGTTGTATATCCTGTCAACGTCTACAAATTTCATATAAAGTTTGTCCTCATTCAACTTCGTATGAAAAAATTATAATTTTTTTAATATAAGTTGTCATTCATTATCACTGTTAGTGCGTAACACGAACAAACTATCAGCGTCGATCCTTGTTACGCAACAACATTGGTAGTCAAGTGTTTCGTGCAAGGAAAACTCGTGTTCGAGCTGTATTTGACTTTGAATGTAATATTTCTCGTTTTACCTCTGATTTAGACGATTTTCACGCTCTCACGTTTATAACAGCGTGTACTATCGTTTAGTACTTTTTTTTTAATAGATGTTAGCTATTGTTTGGTATATTATTGTTAGATAGTTTTGTTGTGTGCTTTTCCTATGTGTGTCGAGAGTAGACGAAAAGCAGTTCAAGAATCTTTAGGACCAAGTTTTTGAAGAGTCTGAGCAAAAAGTTGGAAGAGACAAGTGTCCTGAACATTTTGATCCTAGTTTTCAAATACGTACTTTATTTTAAATATACATGCTGTTAATTTTAAATCTCATTTACTTATAGTACTCTGTTTCATATATCCCTTGTCACCCTAATTGCCAGTAGTGGTTATATTGGGTAGCTTATGCTTAGCATTGATTAAACATGATTAATAGTTTGTGCAACTATGACTTAGGAATACTGATAATTGTTGTATCAACATGGAATATAGGGATGTTGAGCAAAAGGTTAGAGGATGATGATGTGGGAATGCACCTGTGCGTGAAAGCACTATGGTTGGTGGTAGTGTCTTCTTAGTATCCTAAGGATCGGTTCGTAGAACGGGTAACCCCGATTAACAGTTCAACCACGAGGCTTATATGGTTACGACCTGATCAATTAATTAGCAGATCCTCAACATAGTATAAGCCACTGGTGGTATAGGAAGGAAAGAATGATTCTTTCTAGATCTATAAAGTGCAAAAGTGGGCTTCCAGGTGGTGCAATACTGCTTTGACGACAATGAAATTTCAGTGAGCTTATTCTTGTTGGGAGGATGTTTTGTAACGACCTTATAGCAGAACCTAACCGTGCACCTCAGAAGTGTGTAAGTGATGTGATGGTATAGGCATACGGGGAATCACGACTCGTGGATAAATTTGGATGATCTCTGCAGAGTGTTAAACTGATATATCAGTCGTGCTCACAGTTAAAAGTGACATGGTCCTTTCACATGATTAGTTGATCTGGATTTTGGTTTTGGTTGGTTCGTGGGTTCGTTACTTGTGATGGGTAATGGTTGGTGGGTTCGTTACCTGTGATAGGTAATGGTCAGATGGTTTGTTACTTATGATGGGTAACAGTGGATGATCCTTGGTTACCTGTGATAGGTATCAAGTTGGTTCATTTGAAAACATGATATGGATTTCAGGTAGTTGGGAGATATGTGGAGATGTTCTAATGTTGATAGTAACATGATGAATCACCTAGTTAATAAGATGATTTTATAACTATTTTATTACTAAAAGGGCATTTATACAAATTATACTTATTACAGTCTGTTTATTTATTCAAGCTTGTATGTTATTTATTTTTTACACTTTCGGAGTAAGCCATATACTTACACTTGCTATTTTCATACAAATGTCCATCAATGCGCTGCTCAAACAACGAAGAATAACCAGACTACTACTCAGATGAAGGTGAAGACTTCTAGGCTGGTGGATCCTCGGTCAATTGCCTATTAAAGATGAGAGTTTCGTTGTGTTTCGCTAAAGTGTGTTTTACCTAAGACCTTGATGTCCTTTCTATTTGTTTAAAATATACATTGTAATAAAGACATGATGTGTGATACACTGATAAAATTACTGCATGTATGAAATTTAATTATGACATATATGTAATTTACATCTAATTTTATTCTTTTATAAAATCAGATGTGACAGCAAGTCGGTAGGCTACTCCACCTTATAGGCCTTGAAGTGGCCCAACGGCCGGAATGTCGAGATCCCTTTCTCCCATTTTTTCTTTTAGAATTTCTTTTAATTTAGATTTGACCTTTAAATCAAACCTGAATTGTAAAGTGAAAACCACATCAAATTCCAACAGGTTGACCCCATGAACCCGTAAAGAAGTGTCGTTTCACTGAAAATCTCGTCCACGATATGGTTAAAGAAGTGCTGTTGCAACGAAAAACTAAACCGTCTAAGAATCGGACACTCTGAATTCAGGGTGCGTCTCCCGATGATGATGATTCTGCGACGACACGACTACAGAAGCGAATCGGATTTTGACGCTTGCTGATGAAGTCATGATATAGTTTTGTAGACAACTAGGCTGGTCTGCTGTCATTCTTAACGCAGAGCTAGCCAGAGCTCATCCTCAACAACGAGTGAGATGGGCTCGAGTGAACTTCACTCCTTGGTACAGCCCCCGTTTCAGCGATAGCTCGCGTCGATGTTGCGCTGCAAAGCAGTCGTGGTATACCCTTCAAATTGCAAACACATGCCCCCTGCGATTCTTCTTCGTGCTTGGTGTTTCGTAAAGCTAGTAACTACGGCTGCCGGACATGCGCCGATCGTAGATTGGGCGTGATGTTGCTGGCCGGTCCCGGGGCACGGTGGCGATAGGCGAGTCGACGGCGACTGCGACGTGCTAAGAGCGTAGCCACAGCTTTTGTTACTGCGAATGTGGAACTTGAGAATTTGAAATTTTGAGAATGTTTCGTTCAATAAAAAGTGGAGAATTCGGTAATACGAAATTGAAGGTCCAATTTATGTGGGTCGATTTTGATAATGTTTGGGCCATTTAAGCCTGGTAGCAAACATGTCTGGTGAGCCCACTTGATCTCGATGCTGGAAAACGGAAGGGAAGCGGCCTGCTGCATCCTTTTTTTTTTTTTTTAGAAAAGAGAACTTTACTCGAGGCCTGCTGCATCCTTAGAGGCACCGGAGATTTGCAAATGTTAAGATTTATATTGAAAGAGTACATGTAAGAATTAACGAATAGATAATTTAAGCGAGAGATAGACGGTCCAGGTAACACATTACGGAGTTCGTATTTCCGCCGTCGAGCAATTCCATCAGTTCCTTTGCTAGTTTGATGTAGTACATGTGAGCGAGAGAACGATACCAGCTGATTGATTTGAACTTGACCATCGTGCTTCGTTCCACTGACCCCAAAATAGTAGACACAACATCAGGTCCGTACAGCAAAGTGAGCTAGCAACTCTTCCTTGGGAAGGACAGTAACACTGCCAACACACCACGCAATATCTACACTGTTCGCGCCAGCTCGCCACGCAAACGAACCAAGGCGAAGCAAGAACCGTTCCCTCCACTAGTGACTAGAAGTCCTCGAGGCCGAAGGACTCCGAGTCCGATGCCGCCGCGCAAAAGGAGGGCGGCACGATCACTGACGAGGACACCTTGAACCTGTCCTGGACGCCCGTCTCCCCGACGCACAGCAGCTCAGCGGTGTCGACGTCCCAAATGGCTCCAGCTCCAAGCAATGATGGTAGCTGTGGTCGCGCCGGCGGCGCCTCCGTCCGCCTCGGCACGACGAAGCTCGGCTGCACTGCGTGCTTCACGTGCACGGTCTCGGCCTCGGCCCGCCGCGGCGCCTGCGGCGCGGGGGCCGCTGGCTGCTGCCAGTGACGGAACACCGCGGCGAGCGCGAACTGGTCTCCCACCCCCGCGCACGCCGTGGCCCTGCCCGCGGCCGCAGCCCGCGCCATGACGTGCCGCAGGTTCTTGCTCAGCCTCGCCCTGGCCGCCCCGGCCGAGCCGTGCCGGCCGCGGTCCGCGAAGTTTGTGCGCGTGTTCTCCCCCCGCAGCGCGCGGGCCGCCTCGTCGTAGGCGCGCGCCGCCGCCTCGGCCGTGTCGAACGTGCCGAGCCACAGGCGAACGCGCTGCGCCGAATCCTTGATCTCGGCGACCCACCGCCCCGACGGCCGCTGCCGGACGCCAACAAAGCGGCGTCCACGGCACGCTACCGCTGTGCCAATAGCTGTCCTGCCGCTCTCTTGTGCCGCCATGAACACGTCGTGGCTGGATATATACCGAGTTGGATTGGACTTGTAAGAGATGCTTAGCTAGATTGTCTCGATCGATTTCACACTCACTGCTAGCTTTTCCCACCTCGTGCGTATATATACACCTGCAAATCAACTAGTGTACAAGTCTACCAAAGAGCGGGAAGGCATCTGCAAACTAGCTAAATTCCCCTCGATCCCTTTGTCTTTTTTCGAGTTCGTTTGCGCATGACGCCTTGCGACGAGCTACTAGCTCCTGGTCGGATTGGCGTGACATGCAGGGACGTGCTGGTCTCGATTAACTAGTTAATAGCATGCAATTATTGGCCATTTGGATGCGAACAGAATGTTGTTTAGTGTGCTGAAATCACCTTGTTTACTATCCACATGATTGCCCACTCGTGTTGTGCAGTTTGTTTTAACAACACACTTGCTGTGCTTGATGAAGTGAAGCTTTGTCATCTTCCGGTGTTAGATGCTCTAAGAGGACGACTAAAATCTTGACCGTTTTGTGTCAGATCGTCCTTATGAAGAGTGATCCGTTAGGAGCTCGTCATCCTCCGGATTCCTAAGTGGTTGTTGGCATCTGCAGCTTGCTGCCAAGTGTGAGGCGAGGCTACTATATCATTATCGGGACGAGAAGGAAAAGAAGTCCGTACCAAGTGTGATGAGATCATAGAGAACAGACTTCTAATGCGTGCTTATTTTATACCAGCGTATTGCAAGAAATGTAAGGATAGTATAATCTCATTTGGCTTGTTTTAATCACTAAATTAAACAGTGAGCATTGCTGCACGGGAAAGCAGTCGTTTGGTGTTTCCCCGCTGTCGCGATCATGAGTTCATGGCTGCTGCATGTGAAAACAAGTGAATGTGAATGGATTTGGCGCGCTTGGGACAAACTAAAAGAGCCAATAAAAGCAGACAAATGAGTGATCAAGGAACACTGCTACTCATTCATTGGAGAAAAAAAAATCATGGAATACTTCTTTATATACCGTAGAAAACTTCTCAAATGTTCATGATGGGTTCAGGAAAACGGATGTATTTTCTCGAATTCAAATGTGAAGTTCTGTCAACTGTTTTTCTTTTTTGAAATCCGTTTGAACCATAAAATTTCTCACAATTAATGCTACAGAATTAGGTCACTATTGATATATTTTGTTTTTCCGTCCTTTTAAACAGAACAATTCAACTATACCATCCCAGCAAACCACATGAATGTTGGATATGTGGTTGCAAATTATTGTGATAGATTTCACAAATTGATGCGCATATTTTCAAAATATTGCATAGGTTAACAATATTTGGTTCGAGTAGCTAGCCCATCTTCAGGAGTTTGGCTACACAGAATGAAATTTACAAAGCTCGTCTTTCCAACTCAATGTATTACTCTTTGGGACCGGTGAACAGAAGAAAGAGGCCGTGTGGTTCGACGCCTTGGGAGTACCTATTGCCTAATGGTTGGTCATCTAAGCTATCGATCGGCCAAGGCAAGTGAGCTAAACAAGTTGAGTAGGGTCTTAAATTACATTACCTCTAAATCATCAACTTGGAGATTTTCTTCTCCCGATTTCTATTCTTTTGGATCAAAATGTTTTTTCTTTCAAGTTGCAATATTTTTGTGACTATGACTCATAGAATTGGTTTAAATGAAAATTAGGATTCATATATAACCATAAGAGTCATGATTTTATTTACGTTCTTGATTGTAACTTATTTTTTTTCTAGATTTTACTTTCATTTTAATTTTGAGATACGTGAGAGGAAACAAAGGAGAAATTCATCTAATTCAAAAAAATTTAGTAAGACACATATTCACCCTGTCAATCTCAGTTTCACACGATGACAGCACCATGCAGAGCTTATCCGTATGATGGCCACACGCAGGACGTCGCAGCGCCCGCCCGGCGACGAACCGCAGCGCCATGCCGACCTCCGTCTGCCTGGCTTCACAGACGACGATGATCCTCTCCTGCAGCGCCATGAACAGTACTGCACTCGACCAGGAGCAACCAGTACATTAACAGTTTAACACATAGACAGTACACAAGTTCTTGTGTTCCTAATTGGAGTAAGATTAAGGGAAAATTGCATAATTTAAGAGATGTGGCTAGCTACCCATGCTAAACATGGCGAGCACAACCCCGCTCTTGGACATGATCACAGCACCGAGCCGTCTATGATGCTCGGTGTCTCGATGTGCCACCTGCTCAGTAAAAGAGCCCTCTATCACATGGCTGGTTGCTGCTGCTCAGAAAAAAGAAATAAAAAATTGAAAGAATGGAACAGTTGCTGCAAGCTGCTGGCCCTCCCCTCTCTGTTATTTTGTTTCTTTTTGGGCTAGAGGTGACTAGAGGTGAAGCGCGCCCAGTATTTCTCCTCCGGTTCTTTCCTTGGCTTTTGGTCTTTCCTTTTTTTTCCCCCTTTAGTTTTGGTTCTGCTACTGGGAGGCTAGGCAGCAGGAGCTAGTGCCGTACTGAGCGAGCGAGCCCCCAAACCCAAGGTAGCCGGCCGGCCAATGGCCCCGTAGACCAGCAGCAGGCAGGCAGGCAGCCAGTGCGGCAAGGCAAACGCACACATGCATAGGCCCGCCTGCCGGCCGCAAGGTTTCGGCGAGAGGCAAAGCGGAAGGGCCGGCGACCGTATGTTGCAACAAAAGCTGCTAGCCTGTGCTGCTGTGGAGTGGAGGTACATGTACACCATCGATCTGCCTCAATCGCACGACCCGGCCCGTCCCATACGTACGCCTCGTAGCTTCCTGGCGCCGTTGGATGGGGATTGTCGAGCCAGCGGTGTCCCAGGGAAACGGCCACGCGCCCAACAACCTGCGTGCAAGCATGGTCCGCGGTAAATTCTACTAGTAGTAGTACGAAGTTGCCAGTAATAAACTGCTGTTCGCGCATGGTGTTTAATTTCTCGCTTTGTTGTGTTCGCGCGTTTTTCTTAAGAGAATATTTGTTCATGATTAGCCGAATCCATGCTCATGATCGAACACGCTGGCACCATGAGGACGAGGAACGAGTTTCCAGGTACGGTTGTCGATGAGAGTCTGAAACTCGTCCGTTATTGCAGCCCACCAATTTGGATCGGTGAGGGCATTGCGATAGTTGGAGGGGACCAGTGAGTCGAATGTGTGTACCGCGCGCGTACATGTTAAGGCGAGTTACCGGTTTCATAATACCGGCATAAGTCGTGTGATCATAGAATGTGTGGCACCGGACCTACGAGCAGCAACGAGCGCGGGACATGGCTTGGTCGAGGGCACGGACATTAGAGAGGGACGGAGGCGGAAGCGCGAGGGAAGCCGAGCGCGTAGCACCCGCTGTGGTGCCGACGGCGGCGCCACACGAGGGGCGATGTTGTAAGCAAGGAGCATGGACCCAAGAGGCCATGCCCAACATAGGAGTGTCGTCGTCCATGTTGCGTGGCGCGTCTTGCGCCTGGTACACAGGCGTGTGGAACCATGCCGAAGGAGAGTTGCGGTGAGCACTTGGATTCGGAGCGCCAGCCCCTGGTGCGAGCAGAAAGTCCAAGGCATCCTCAGGATATGACAATTGAGGGTTGGCGGTTGATGAGGTACGTAGCGGTAGCATGTGCTTAAGCCCAATATATGTTTGGCATCGAAGCAGTGTGCGTATAATATTATTTAGGGAACGAATCGTACTCTCAGTTTTTCTGTTTTATGGCGAGGTGTATGGGCAGGACAGCCAGAGGAGAATGTCGTGCTGCAGTAGCAAGGGCGACGTAGTTAATTAAGTTGACAAACTCAGTGCTATTGTCAACCTGTAGAACTTTGATGGACATCCCGAATTGAGTGTAGACGAAAGCGTGGAAGTGGACCAAGTGTGCATGAACGTCGGATTTTTGTTGTATGGAGAAGTCCAACAAAAATGAGAGAAATCATCAAGCACAATCACATAATATTTATAGCCATGAGCATGATGCGAGGTTGATAGTGTAGAGGGTCCCATCGCTATTGCAACGGAGAATCACGTGTTGTGTCTTGAGGTCTTTAATGAAAAAACTACAAGAGTCAAATTCAATAGAATATGCATTATCGCAAGTGAATTTGTGAATGGAAACGATGTTTTTAATAAGAGAATGAATGAGAAAGATGTTTCGTAAAATAAAGTTGGATGAAGGAGTAGGTATGTGCATGTTGCCATGATAGAGCATGAGAACACTTAGAACCATTGCCAACCGTAACAGTTGAAGGGTGAGGCAAGGAAAGGAGTGCGAAAATGATATTGTCATCAGATGCCATTAGAAGGGTGTGGATGCACTAGAGTACATGACCCAACCATGCTGAGAGGTGGTGGAGAAGCCATTAAGAGCAGCGATCAGGCTAGCCCAGTGATCCCACTGGGGCACAACAAGAACGCCTGAAGAAGGCGCAAACACCGGAGCGGAGGTGGTGTTGAACGCCTAGGGTTCAATAGGGCTAGGGTCCAGTATGCCGGCGCCAAGGACCGAGCGCCAAGGTATAGAGCCAGGAACAACACCCGATGGATTAAAGAAAATCCACGGGTCGGTCGGCCACACTAGGCACACTGGGTTGGGAACCACTAGAGTTCTGACGACCATGACAATTTTTGCCACCACACTTTGAGTCACAATCGTTGCTACTGATAGTAGGAGATTTCATGCATGGCACCGAAGAACGGCACCCGCTCGGGCCACAGGTTGATGAAGACGCGGTGGTGATGAGGGCGGTGTTGGCAAAGTGTGGGTTGAGATCATGAAGAAGGTTGAGGATGAGTTGTTCGGAGACACCATGACCAACATTACATAGGGAATCTGCCAATGTTTTGACGCGCTGACAGTATTCGGAGTTCAACAAGTCACCCTTGGTAATGGAGTGGAATTGGTTGCTGAGGAAGATTGATCGTGATTCCTTGTTGGCGGTGAATAGGGTGTCGATGGCAACCCAGAGAGAATGAGCACTTTGGTCCGGCACCATGGTGACGTCGAGGATGTTGTCTCTCACTGAGCCGTACAACCAGCTGAGGAGTAGTGGGCTTGGACCTAGAGCAGATCTGAAGGAGCAGCAGGGATGGAGCCATCGATGTGGTTGAGAAGACCGAACTTGCCGCACAACGATCTGAAGAAGAAGGAATACCATTTTTGAAAGATCGAGGCCTTGATACCGAGGATGATAGGCATCTGAGACTTCACAGACACCGTGTTGACAAGGTTAAAGGCCACATGGGTTGCTGACGTGGCGTGGCTATCCTGGACGCCGGAGGTGGCTGAGTTATCAATAGGAGAGGTTTACATGCTGGATGGCGCTTGTATGTGGAGGTAGCAGCGGAGGTGGAGATCAAAACAGAACACACGAATCTGTTATGTGGGATCCTCATGAAGGAAGAGAGGAATTAGGCAAAGATTGCACTAGAAGGATGATAGGGGAGCCGTTTATATAGGAGCCGACCTGCTCCGAAGAAGGGGCCCCTTTCTATGCCTCTGAAGAAGCTCTTTGTGGAGACAAGTGCTTCAAATGATACAGGAGATGCACTTAGCCCAGATAACCTCTTCTCAAATATTTGCTCAGTATACTCGTAATTCAAGGGCCACCGGATGCAGGATAGCCTAGAATTACTCCACTATTTTCTTGATGGTTTACGTACCGAGGAGACTGAAGAGCGAAAGGTAGCGAAGGATGCTTCCAATGCAGGGGCTCCTACAGTTGTCGACTCCATCTTTGCGTGGGAGTTGTCTATTATTGTGGGCAACACAGCAGAATGCTCTCACAGTTCCGTTAAACATGACAAATTCCTTGTTCTCTCGCTGCCAGTTCCATCTAGGAGGCCTCCAGCTGATCAAGTAGCATTAGTTGGTGATAATGTAACGGTTCTATGCTGCTTGTCTTTGTATACTGAGCTAGAGTTGCTATCCGAACCATGGCTTTGTGAGCAATGTACTAATGCAGCGCACCCAAACATTTGTGAAAGAAAAAATGCCGTGGAGATGATGGATAATGCCAATGAAAGAAAGGAGGGTGAAGAGATGATGGTAGGTGGTGGTGGTGGTGGTGATGATGATGGACAAGATAACCAAAATAAGCAGAAAGAGGATAATACAAAGGTCTTCAGAGCTATAAAGAGAAGAATTTATATAAGCAAGGCTCCACGTGTATTGTGATTCATTTGAAAAGGCTCAGCCAGGACTGTCATGACTAGCATGAGAAATTGAAAGTGCACCTTCAGGATAAGCTTGATATACAACAATTCATGGAAGACCCAAGGTACTGAATGGAGTATATGATTCAGATTTAAGTGTCTAATGATACACATGAGTTTCGTCTTTCAGCATTCCAAGTAATATATTATCCACAGAAATATTATAATAGAATATGACCTGAATTGGTAGGGTTTTGAAAGCTGCAACAAATACTCATTGCATGGAGCTTGTTCACCATGCATATGTTGGACTAAGTTAAGCATGTCATGACTTTGGCGATGGTTTTGAAAAGTTCCCTGTCTTAGTTTTGCAACCTTGTGTGGACCAAAAAAATATAGATAACTCCAGCATCTGCTGTACGTCTGGTGATATTTAGAGAAGAAACTGATGACCATTGCTTATTGGCACGAAACATTATGTGCTCTGCATTTGTGGTTCCTTTTTTTTTTCTTTTTGTTTTAGGAGTATGATGTGATCAAGCTTCCCTTTTGCTACTCACTTGAATCAATATGATGGTCATGACTTGGAGGTTGAGGGGTTTAGATGATTAGGAATTACTTTGCTTACTAATGCCTATACAATGAATTTCACTAGGAACTTTTGGGCTTAAGCGATGCGATCATTTTGAGGGCATATAATAGCGAATGCCATTTGTGGGCGTTCTAAGCAATCTGCTCATTGTTATGTCCTTGAGCTTGTGGTCCTTATGATTAGATCAGCTCACTACCCAACTTGGCGACATGAAAAGTTTGGTGAGGAATAGGTTCACGGTATTTACTATTTAGTTCCCATGTGTATCTAATTGAAAAGGCATTTTTATTGATAAGTTAATGGTTGTAGAGTAGTTAAAATGATTATGTAGCCTATCTGATTTACATGTGATATTCTGGTATTTTGTGTTTTAATGTTCTTAACCTCTTATGACGCATTGATGATCATTGCTGCTTCTAAAGTCTTCTGAATTATATGCTATGGAGTTTTTGGGAGGTTACAATGCCATGTTAGCCCCTCCCAAAGCAGCTAACTGGTTAAAACGAAATAGATCAGGGACACCAGAGAAAACTAAGAAAAACAACATGCAACATCTCCCTAGATCCCAGGGTGGATTATTTTGAATTTGGAATCCTCATTTTGTGATTTATGAGTAGCAACAGTTCTTTTTAGCTTTATGATTAGTCTGGTCATCGCTATGTCCTGTAATCTGCAGATTAGAGGAGAATGGAAACCATGACAACATCACTTATCATCTAGTTGGCATTGTCGAGCACATGGAAACCATGGAAGGAGATCATTATATTGCACACGTGTGACAAGATTGGGGGTCAGCGGCATCAGAAGAGTGGCTATAAGGCTTGGTTTTATGCAAGAGATGGGGAAGTTAGAAAAGTCTGGATATTACAAGTTCTTGTGCCTAACTTACTTTTTTACGAAAGGGTGGGAGACTAAGACTATTAGATAAGATATTTCATGTTTGTCAATCACCATAGACATGTTTCTTTTCCTGCAATACATCTTTACCTTATACTGTTTGCTTATCGTTCTCAATCATGGCTCATTAGGTGGATGGAGGTGGACAATTTATGGATTCGAACTTCCCTGCAGTTGATTCAGAGCCAAACAATACTTCATTTGCTGAACGAGAGGAATGAGGAGACGACAGTGAAACCGGTGGAGGGAAAGGGATACAACAATCCAATAGAAGTGTCATCTTCTCCACCAGATCAGATGGACAAAATGGGTGCTAGTATATACTTTGAGCTAAACCAGAAGCTCCCGCCACCTCCAGCCCTCGAGGATATCATAATCCCAAGCGGCGGGGGCCAAAAGCTGAACCATAAGCTCCAACAACCTCTAGCTAGGGAGGATATTGCCATCTTTGAATCTGCTGGCAACCTCACGGGTGAGGAATCTTGGCTCATGGAAACACATGGTAATGTGATCAAAGGGCTGCCAAATCTTGGAAACATGTGCTTCTTCAATGTGGCATTGCAGAACCTCCTCGCGCTTGATACGTTGCACAGCAAGATGTTAGGACCAAATGTTTGGACAGGGCCCCTTGCTATACCTTTGAAGAAGCTCTTTGTGGAGACGAGTGCTTCAAATGATACAGGAGGTGCACTTAGCCCACATAACCTCTTCTCATATATTTGCTCAAGATTTCCACAATTCAAGGGCAGCCATATGCAGGATAGCCATGAATTACTCAATCTTTTTTTTGATGGTTTTCACACGGAGGAAACTGAAGCACGAAAGCTAGCGGCGGATGCTTCCAATGCAGGAGTTCCTACAATTGTCGAATCTATCTTTGGGGGCGAGTTGTCTAGTACTGTGTCCAGTCTAGAATGCCAACACAGTTCCATTAAACATGACCATTCCTTGATCTCTCACTACCACTTCCATCATGGAAGAGCAATAGTGTTGATCATGAGGTGGATAATACACAACCTGAATATGTGATGGCTTTGAGTAGCAATAGTGCCGATGATGAGGTGGATAATAGTAATGCTGTTGTATCAGTTGAGGGCTGCTTGGCTTCGTATAATAAGGAAGATCCGCTATCATGGCATTGTGAGCACTGTAATGATAAAACAAAGGTTTTCAGAGCTGCAACACAAAGACTTCTTATAAGTAAGGCTCCACCTTCTTTGATGATTACTTTGAAAAGATTCAGGCACATTTCTTCTAGTGAGAGTAAGAAATTGGAAGGACATGTGCGCTTTGAGGAGATGCTTGATATAGGACCATTCATGGACTCAAGGTAATATATAATAAACCACATTATTCCTCCATTTGGTAGTTTGATAGACTTTCTTTAAAGAATTTATTCAATAGAATATTTGTGATTTATGAGCAGCAACAATTCTTTGCAACTTTACAATTGGTCTAGTCATCATTATTTCCTGTAATATGCAGATCTGAGGAGAATGACAACAACACTTATCGTCGAGTTGGCCTTGTCTAGCACAAAGGAACCCCGATAGAAGGTCATTATATTGCATACGTGAGAGCTAGTAAGATCGGGGGTCAGCAGCAGCAGAGCAGTGGCTCTAAGTCTTGGTTTTATGCAAGTGATTTGGAAGTCAGAGAAGCGTCTCTGGAAGAAGTTCTTAGCTGCGAGGTTTACTTACTTTTTTACAAAAGGGTGAGAGACTAAGACTCTTTCATAAGATATTTTGTGTTTGTCGATAACCACAAACATGTTTCTTTTGTTGTGATACATGCTAATGTTCTCTTTACCTTGTACTGTTTGCGGTGTTTGACCAATGCTTCTCAATCTTCTGTCAGCCTCACGGGAGAGGGATCTCAGCTCATCATTGTCGACGAGCAGCCCCGATCAGGAGCTCCTATCCGTCATTCACCTCCTCTTCCACCCCCGAAGGAAGAGGACCCATGGGAATTTCTGAGGGGCAACAACCAGAATAAGCGGAGAGAAAATGCAAAGGCTCGGGAAGACGCCAAAGTGGCACAATAAATTGGGGTGTTTCTGGATCGGTATACTTCTTTCCTCTATGGAAACATTTGCTGCTTCAATGCAGTGCTGCAGAACATCCTTGCGCTTGGTTTGCTACGCAGGAAGATGTTAGGTTGATATGCTCCAAAGAAGGGGCCCCTTTCTATGCCTCTGAATAAGCTCTTTGTGGAGACAAGTGCTTCAATTGATACAGGAGATGCACTTAGCCCAGATAACCTCTTCTCAAATATTTGCTCAGTATACTCGTAATTCAAGGGCCACCGGATGCAGGATAGCCTAGAATTACTCCACTGTTTTCTTGATGGTTTACGTACCGAGGAAACTGAAGTGCGAAAGGTAGCGAAGGATGCTTCCAATGCAGGGGCTCCTACAATTGTCGACTTCATCTTTGCATGGGAGCTGTCTGTTATTGTGGGCAACACATCAGAATGCTCTCACAGTTCTGTTAAACATGACAAATTCCTTGTTCTCTCGCTGCCAGTTCCATCTAGGAGGCCTCCAGCTGATCAAGTAGCATTAGTTGGTGATAATGTAACAGTTCTGTGCTGCTTGTCTTTGTATACTGAGCTAGAGTTGCTATCCGAACCATGGCTCTGTGAGCAATGTACTAATGCAGCGCGCCCAAACATTTGTGAAAGAAAAAATGCCATGAAGATGACGGATAATGCCAATGAAAGAAAGGTGGGTGAGGAGATGATGGTAGGTGGTGGTGGTGGTGGTGATGATGATGATGGACAAGATAACCAAAATAAGCAGAAAGAGGATAATACAAATGTCTTCAGAGCTGCAAAGAGAAGAATTTATATAAGCAAGGCTCCACGTGTACTGGTGATTCATTTGAAAAGGCTCAGCCAGGACTGTCATGACTAGCATGAGAAATTGAAAGTGCACCTTCAGGATAAGCTTGATATACAACAATTCATGGAAGACCCAAGGTACTGAATGGAGTATATGATTCAGATTTAAGTGTCTAATGATACACATGAGTTTTGTCTTTTAGCCTTCCAAGTAATATATTATCCATAGAAAGATTATAACAGAATATGACCTGAATTGGTAGGGTTTTGAAAGCTGCAACAAATACTCATTGCATGGAGCTTGTTCACCATGCATATGTTGGACTAAGTTAAGCATGTCATGATTTTGATGATTGTTTTAAAAAGTTCCCTGTCTTAGTTTTGCAACCTTGTGTGGACAAAAAAATATAGATAACTCCAGCATCTGCTGTACGTCTGGTGATATTTAGAGAAGAAACTGATGACCATGACTTATTGGCACGAAACATTATGTGCTCTGCATTTGTGGTTCCTTTTTTCTCTTTTTGTTTTAGGAGTATGATGTGATCAAGCTTCCCTTTTTCTACTCACTTGAATCAATATGATGGTCATGACTTGGAGGTTGAGGGGTTTAGATGATTAGGAATTACTTTGCTTACTAATGCCTACACAATGAATTTCACTAGGAACTTTTGGGCTTAAGCGGTGCGGTCATTTTGAGGGCATATAATAGCGAATGCCATTTGTGGGCGTTCTAAGCAATCTGCTCATTGTTATGTCCTTGAGCTTGTGGTCCTTATGATTAGATCAGCTCACTACCCAACTTGGCGACATTTATGTTTGGTGAGGAATATGTTCAAGGTATTTACTATTTAGTTCCCATGTGTATCTAATTGAAAAGGCATTTTTATTGATAAGTTAATGGTTGTAGAGTAGTTAAAATGATTACGTAGCCTATCTGATTTACATGTGATATTCTAGTATTTTGCGTTTTAATGTTCTTAACCTCTTATGACGTATTGATGATCATTGCTGCTTCTAAAGTCTTCTGAATTATATGCTATGGAGTTTTTGGGAGGTTACAATGCCATGTTAGCCCCTCCCAAAGCAGCAAACTGGTTAAAACGAAATAGATCAGGGACACCAGAGAAAACTAAGAAAAACAACATGCAACATCTCCCTAGATCCCAGGGTGGATTATTTTGAATTTGGAATCCTCATTTTGTGATTTATGAGTCGCAACAGTTCTTTTCAGCTTTATGATTAGTCTGGTCATCACTATGTCCTGTAATCTGCAGATTAGAGGAGAATGGAAACCATGACAACAACACTTATCATCTAGTTGATATTGTCGAGCACATGGAAACCATGGAAGGAGATCATTATATTGCACACGTGAGAGGTGACAAGATTGGGGGTCAGCGGCAGCAGAAGAGTGGCTATGAGGCTTGGTTTTATGCAAGAGATGGGGAAGTCAGAAAAGTCTGGATATTACAAGTTCTTGATCAAGTTCTTGTGCCTGACTTACTTTTTTACGAAAGGGTGGGAGACTAAGACTATTAGATAAGATATTTCATGTTTGTCAATCACCATAGACATGTTTCTTTTCATGCAATACATCTTTACCTTATACTGTTTGCTTATCGTTCTCAATCATGGCTCATTAGGTGGATGAAGGTGGACAATTTATGGATTCAAACTTCCCAGCAGTTGATTCAGAGTCGAACAATACTTCATTTGAGCTGAACGAGAGGAATGAGGAGACGACAGTGAAACCGGTGGAGGGAAAGGGATACAACAATCCAATAGAAGTGTCATCTCCTCCACTAGATCAGATAGACAAAATGGGTGCCAGTATATACCTTGACCTGAACCAGAAACTCCCGCCGCCTCCAGCCCTCAAGGATATCATAATCCCAAGCGACGGGGGCCAAAAGCTGAACCATAAGCTCCAATAACCTCTAGCTAGGGAGGATATTGCCATCTTTGAATCTGCTGGCAACCTCACGGGTGAGGAATCTTGGCTCATGGAAACACATGGTAATGTGATCAAAGGGCTGCCAAATCTTGGAAACACGTGCTTCTTCAATGTGGCATTGCAGAACCTCCTCGCGCTTGATACGTTGCGCAGCAAGATGTTAGGACCAAATGTTTGGACAAGGCCCCTTGCTATACCTTTGAAGAAGCTCTTTGTGGAGATGAGTGCTTCAAATGATACAGGAGGTGCACTTAGCCCACATAACCTCTTCTCATATATTTGCTCAAGATTTCCACAATTCAAGGGCAGCCATATGCAGGATAGCCATGAATTACTCAGTCTTTTTCTTGATGGTTTTCACACGGAGGAAACTGAAGCACGAAAGCTAGCGGCGGATGCTTCCAATGCAGGAGTTCCTACAATTGTCGAATCCATCTTTGGGGGCGAGTTGTCTAGTACTGTGTCCAGTCTAGAATGCCCACACAGTTCCATTAAATATGACCAATTCCTTGATCTCTCACTACCACCTCCATCAAGGAAGAGCAATAGTGCTGATCATGAGGTGGATAATACACAACCTAAATATGTAATGGCTTTGAGTAGCAATAGTGCCGATGATGAGGTCGATAATAGTAATGCTGTTGTATCAGTTGAGGGCTGCTTGGTTCGTATACTAAGGAAGATCCGCTATGATGGCACTGTGAGCGCTGTAATGATAAAACAAAGGTTTTCAGAGCTGCAACACAAAGACTTCTTATAAGTAAGGCTCCACCTTCTTTGATGATTACTTTGAAAAGATTCAGGCACATTTCTTCTAGTGAGAGTAAGAAATTGGAAGGGCATGTGCGCTTTGAGGAGATGCTTGATATAGGACCATTCATGGACTCAAGGTAATATATAATAAACCACATTATTCCTCCATTTGGTAGTTTGATAGACTTTCTTTAAAGAATTTATTCAATAGAATATTTGTGATTTATGAGCAGCAACAATTCTTTGCAACTTTACAATTGGTCTAGTCATCACTATTTCCTGTAATATGCAGATCTGAGGAGAATGACAACACCACTTATCGTCTAGTTGGCGTTGTCCAGCACAAAGGAACCCCGATAGAAGGTCATTATATTGCATACGTGAGAGCTGGTAAGATCGGGGGTCAGCAGCAGCAGAGCAGTGGCTCTAAGTCTTAGTTTTATGCAAGTGATTTGGAAGTCAGAGAAGCGTCTCTGGAAGAAGTTCTTAGCTGCGAGGCTTACTTACTTTTTTTACGAAAGGGTGAGAGACTAAGACTCTTTCATAAGATATTTCGTGTTTGTCGATAACCACAAACATGTTTCTTTTGTTGTGATACATGCCAATGTTCTCTTTAACTTGTACTATTTGCAGTGTTTGACCAATGCTTCTTAATCTTTTGTCAACCTCACTGGAGAGGGATCTCAGCTCATCAATGTCGACGAGCAGCCCCGATCAGGAGCTCCTGTCCGTCATTCACCCCCTCTTCCACCCCCGAAGAAAGAGGCCCCATGGGAATTTCCGAGGGGCAACAACCGGAATAAGCGGAGAGAAAACGCAAAGGCTTGGGAAGACGCCAAAGTGGCACAACAAATTGGGGTGTTTCTGGATCGGTATACTTCTTTCCTTTGTTTAATTTCTTTCTCAAGTTGCCAATTTTAGGTTCTAATTTCTAATAATCTTATTGTGGTTGATTAGGTTCACTCTTTCAGGAGAAAACTTGCTGTATTATCGCTCTCAATTGGTTGGCATGGTTGAGAGGGGTTTTGGATCAGGAGATCTGAATATTCTTTACTCACATCTTCTCAGGTACTCAAAAGATCTTGCAATGAAAGTGTGCAATGGATACAAAAGGTGCCGTTTTGACTTATTTATCTCGTCAATCTTTTTTTTTTTGATGATCTATTAAATCTGTGTCCGCCATATTTACCTTTGAGATTCTTTGATTTAAACATCTTGTCAGTAAACATTATTATGGTTAATATCAAAAGACTGATGTGAACTTAAACACAATGAGATGATGCAGATTTACTTACAAGTGTGAGTCGTGTAACAACCATATCAGCTCACACCACGCTTTATTCTTGCATGCATCATGATATTAACAAATGCGGCAGCAATGAAACACGCTTGAGGTCTGAGGTCACCATTTGTTGTGAAACAGCTTGAGGGTGATCTTGACGGAAACCGCCATTGAGTTTGTGCAGCATGTGGTAACGACGGAATTGAACTTGACAAAAACCGCGAGGAAGTTTATGCAGCAGTTGGTAACAATGGAATCTGCTCAGAGTTTGAAACTAAAATTCTTTGATTTGCCCAAAGTGTAATGGTCTCAAACCTTTTTTATATAGCAATATGTTTGTTTTTATTCTACTGTTCAATTCAGCGAAGAATTAAATCTAGAGAATATTTTATGCTTGCAGGCACAAATTGTTGAAGCATTGTCTAAGCGGCCCTTTGCTTGTAGGAATGAATGTCCACGGCCATAAGGGACAGCCCATTAAGACACCTTTGCCTGATAAGTGCGCCATGATCCAAGAGCTCCTTGACTATGTGCTTAGCAAGCATAGAGCTGGGTTCTCATGGAAAGGCAATTTTACTATAGATGATATGGAGGTTTACGATGGCAAGGTAGCTATCACGAAATGTCCAAAATCGTTTCCCAAAAATCCTCGAATTTCGGGCAAGATGGTCACTGCAATGGAGATGGATTTCGCATGGATTGCGAAATCAGTTCTTCAGAAATTTCTTTGTCCCAGATTTGTCGTACCGTATCTCACAACTTTTTACACTATGTTGAGTGGCATGGGATCATATGCCAAATGGTGGTGTGACAGGCGGAGGCTTTGCGGGAGTTGATACAACACCATCCATTTTTGAAGCCCTAAATGGCCCGATCAAACCTTCTGTCAAGTATACACGGCGCCTGTAGGTCTTATGATACAGGTGATGAGACTGCACTATTCAAGACAATCCTGCAGCTGGAAGTGCCTACAATTCTGTGGATAGGTGCATTTAGGTGGGAACTCAACCCAATGCTTCAGAAAACTTTCCGTCACAAAGACCTGAAAATGAAATCTGATCCGAATCAGAATGAGCCTTTGGAGTACTTTTGATATTATCAAAATGATTTAGAATTCTTGGTCGAGTATCTGAGGAATCTATCTCAACACGGTACTGATCGCTCATTTGAGTATAGACGCTTAATCAAGCATGATGATGGTACTTTATTTGATCCCAACCTTGAGCTGCAGAAACAATTCATATAATCGCTTGATGAACTTGAGGTTGCTGGGGCTGTTCTTCTTGATAAATATGTGATGAGGGCTTTGACTTTGTTGTTAAAATCATCAACGATGAAGGGAATATATGTTTCTGTTTTATGCTATTGCACTTTACTTTTCCTGTTTAGTTTTGTTGGCTGATAATTGTTATTCTGTATTTGTAGGCTTCGATCCGTGTGGGATTGCTATAAAAACTGTAACAGTTCATTTTGACCAAGCAATAGAATGGTGATGAGAAGACTCTTTGTTATTTATGGAGTTGGTAGAAACCATTTTCCTGTAATTTTCTGGGCAATTCAGCTGAACTTCATCTTCACACAAGAAAGGTCGATTGACTGTGTCAAAGGAATTTGTGGTACCATAAGGCTGTGCAATGTATTGCCTTTGACAGCTTCAGAATGTTATTGTGTTGTTGCATTTATTAGGCTATTGTCCTTGTCCTTAGTTGATCAGTGTAACTGAAACAGTAACAGCGAGTTGCAAGGTTCAGCGTTTATGAATGCTTTTGTTTGGTGCTGCATGTTCTTTCTGTGTGTCTTTCTCGGCATCTGGCAAGATCATAGTGAGCTAGTGTCACATTGGGCCATTGATGCTTGTCCACGGCTCTACTGTCATGGGCTCCC
Source organism: Phragmites australis (assembly GCF_958298935.1). Lineage (NCBI taxonomy): Eukaryota > Viridiplantae > Streptophyta > Magnoliopsida > Poales > Poaceae > Phragmites > Phragmites australis. The sequence goes on from NC_084940.1 coordinate 2,456,360, forward strand.
GGTGTGCACATGTCGTCGGTGCTGCAAGTGCAGATTTAATCGCCAATAGTCTGGGCATGTCAGCAGCTTCATTCATTTGTAACATAAGTAAAAGTTTTCACATGCATGAGTCGGCTTCAAGCCTCGAATAACAAACAGAAGCGAGTTTTGAGCTTCAAATTGGTCAAAAGATGCAGGTATAACTAACTTGAAGTACCCTCGACCAGCGTAGACAAACAATTCCATTGGAGTTTTGCTAAATCACCTCAATGAAAGCCACGATGTCAACAAGACAGTGTTACAAGCACATACAAACATCCCTAATGCGGGCGCTCTCATTGTTAGAACAAACTAGGGTTGTCAAACTGGGCACTCACGACATTATTCCTTACTTACAATTTGTCAGTCTAAGAGGTCGTTCACCAATACATCTGACAAGCATGCACACGGGTTGAGATAGTTTGAAATAGGCGCTGAATCAACGTTAAGCCTTTGCTGGCAACTCGTTCATCACAAGACTTGTCCTCAGGGAGGTCCCTTTGAGGATCAATCTTGTAGGTGTCGTAGAAGTCCAAAATTTCCATCGAGATATTCTTAACCTGAGTATTGCAAATCACAAAATGGGTTGAATATAATGAGATAGAATCAATCGGTGGGAAATGATCAACTAACACACTTAAAATGTTCATGTCGACACAGAGTTCTTCAAACCACGAAGGGGAGCATATCTGATGAAAACTGGGTAAAAGTTGGAAACTTGAAAACTTAGTTCTAATTTTTTTTGAAAACTTTATCACATATAGTAGATGTCATATAACAGTTCCACACAAAATTTGAAGAGAAATCTCGATCCCGTTTGAGAGATATAAAAATGATAAATTTAGGGTTTGGTGTCCTTATATTTAAGAGAGTGCACATGCAGGCCAGTGCAATCATATAGGGTGAGTGTACGAGAATAGGAAAAGTAACGATAGGTCTAGCTGAAGACTAAGCATACAGTATACCAATGATAAGAAAATCACACTAAAATTAATGCTAGCAATCCTAGATGAAATCAGTTTATGACATTGTGCTGTATCACAAGGTCCGTACCAATAGGGTGTGCAGCCTGTGCGGCTGCACAGGGCCTCGAAAAAAATAGGCCCCCTATTTCGGCATAGGTTGCTTCCCTATCCAGTGTAGATCAGTCAAGCTTCTGAGTGTGTGGGACGGTGTCGGGTCGCCAATCTCTAGACTTGTTCAGACACTTGTAAAAATGATAGATCCATCCATCCCATTCCCATCCGTTCAAGATGTGCATGGGCTATTCGTGACGTGCAGCTTCCGATCATGGGTCTAGAGCAAAGCAGAGCAGTTGGAACATGCCAGTCTTATGCTCCTCTTTCCACAATGGGGCCCATGTTAGCGGATCAAGGAGTGACGATGCATTGCCTCAAATGACATGACCCTATTAAGAAAGTTCAATTATGTAGATCTATCGTCCATGAAATCAGTGATTCAACAAAAAAAAAGTCTTCTTAGATGAAGCAAAACAAGTTTAGCGACCCGTCATGCAATCTGCTGGTACATCATTGTATCCAATACTATTCTGTTACATAGATGGCGAAATAGAACTGTCGATGTTAATGATAAGGGGTCCCTTGCGAGAGGGGCCCATACCGGCAGATGACAACTGGCATTTGGTATTTTCAAAGTCATGGCCCCACTGAGCGACCAAGCGAGGCTCACGTGATCAGTCTCCTGGTCGCATAAGGAGACCCTACGACCAGCCTTTGTTGGTCTAGGACAGGTGTGCCACCTAACTTGTCAAATCGCATTTAATGACATCCACTCGAGTATTCTCCTTCCTCAAGGCACCTCCGTTTAGTGGGCAAAGTTGTGGCTGGCGCAGTGGGGCAGTGACACGTCCTGTAGCATTATGGCTCTGCCGACAGGCGTAGCGCCAGTTCTGTGGATGGGACAGACAGAGCAGGGCGGCGTGCGTGATGGAACATGGCATGCTGGTCATGCGGAGCGGGGCGCGCATACCTATCATGCATCATCGTGACCTAGGAGTAGTTGGCTCCGTCAGGAATAGGGTTACCATGGTTTGGCACGTTCTGTTTGTACAAGATTCCACATCCTCACTGGTATATAAAGAGGAGGGGAGCCCGGTTGTAAAGGGGGCGACTGAGAGAACACTTTGAACTCACAAGAAAATACACAAGATGTAGGGCTATTATTCCATATGAGGTATGGACCTGGATAAACCCTGATGTTCTAGACCATACATATACACCCATACACAATCATGAAAACGTAGATCAACACGTATGTCGTCCAGCCACCCTTGATATATTGTCAGGAATCATCCCCCGACAAGAACGGATGCAGCAACCTGCCCAAGGATGCTCGTATCAATCATCTCAATTTATTTTTGTTATATGATAATTGCCCAATAGTCAAAAAGGTTCATTTAGATTTTAAACTTATTTTATCTTCGGTTGTCACCAACTTTGTACAATCATTTTTTCTTCATTAATATCACACATAAAACGACGTACAAGAGTGACGATGATTGTAAGTTTTTTTCTTGATTATTATGCCTCCAGACTGATGAAATGACAAATATGTATGGAAGAATATTTATTTCTATCAAAAAAAATTCTTATACATTAGGCCTAATTTTGAATTTCACACCGGGACTCAAATTTCTCAGGTATGACCCAGTGTATCACACTAAAATTAGAAAGGAAAAGGAACGACAACTCTGAAGAGACATGCCTATTTTCTTCAAAGGATATTCGCATACCAAATGTAAACACCCACGGAATTTAGATGTAGTGGCAGGGTAGCTAGAAGCGTTTCAATGCAAAAGTGCTAATTTTGAAATGAAAAGAATAGTGGCAGTGAAGCTACAAGTGCTAACTACGTCATACCAAATCTTTGACCGCACATGCAATTTCCTGGGCACCGCAAAATCTTTGCATAGCAATCATTACAGCTTCCTCACAACCAAACAAGATGCAATGAAACCAAGGGTCAAAATAAGTTGTGTTATTGACATAATTCCCGACTCAGCAAGCCACAAGAAAAGTTGGTAAGAGAAAGATGAAACAGAATTCAAAGAGTGCAAAACAGTGTCTCCCTTGACATGCACCCTGAATTCTGAATCATTCCCTTAATCCATAACACACTGCAAAGCATACATAAATCGAGTTACCACTGCCCCTACGTGCTCCATGGTCATGTCTTCTACTACGCCTATTTCCTTCAACTTTTTGAGTCACGTTGCGGTTATACAGCCTCCTCTGTAACTTCTTACTTGCCTGATGGCGCAGCAATTCCCTTCCTACCTGTTTCAGCAGCAATCCGTCTCACAGCATTCCCTCTCTTTCTGGTAAAAAAACGCATCTTAGTAATAAAAAAATTTCCCTGGTTGAGAACGACTTAGATTAGATATTAAGAGGTCTCTACTCGTAGAAGTTACATTACATCATTATCTACTGCATTTAGACATTGATCATAAAATAGCAGGTCCAAAAATAAAACTCTATAACCAATTCAAGTTCTAGTATACAATTCAACTGATATTAAGAAAAATGAAGTGGAAGAACTGATCTGCGCTTTGTCAATTTGTCAAAGCAGTATTGAAATTGCTCTTTTGTTTGCACACTCTCTTTTTCTGACTGTTCAGTGTTCTATTGGCATACAACACCCAGTTTCAGGATCATTAAAATCCCCTTCCATTCCATGGTACCTTGATGCATTATCATTTTGAGGATCTCAGACCAATGGCGCGTAATACTCCCCCCTCCAATAGGCCCAATATGGGGATTGTCATGGTGATAGAGATGTTAATTTTGTGGATGGAAATGTATTAAAAGAGAAGCACGATCAATTCAGGTACAATATTGGCTGTTCACAAACAATTAGTTTCCAGGAATAAATAAATTGGATAGATCTCAAGAATATTAGATGCACAACTTTGAACCAAATAAGAACTAATGAAAACAAGAACCTTATTGGACCGTTGGTCAAACAAGAACATATTATTTCGTGATATTAAGATTTAGAACATAAATAACACAACGATGCTTCTATCATATATATAACACATCTACGGCGGCTTTGGAAAGAAAGCACCTAAAATAGTTATTCTGCTGCCACTACAGGCTAGTTTCCCTTAGAAAGTCTAGTTTGTTAGTCAGTTCAACACGCCTGACTAAGTTAAGCAAGGCTAGGAAAACCCTAAGAAAATTACCTGGTGGAGGACCAAATACCTAGATGCTTGGAGATCCCACTTTGTAGGAAGGTGAAACCGTAACCTGCGGGTCTTCCAGAGCCAAAATCAGACACACCTTTTAGAGTCTTATTCCTCATATCAACTGCAATCACCGATGCCTTGTCCTCAAAGGGATTAGGATTGGCCATGATGTAAACAACATCATCGTCGTGCAAGCTCAGAACAGGATAACTTGCGTGGAGTCTCTTCAAGGTTGGCTCTGTATCCTTACCCTCTAGCAGAATAGGCAGCATCTGGGCGTGCGCCGGGCTGTTCACCGGGACCTCAGAAAATTTGATAGTGCAGTCCACCTCCCAGCTGTTCCCAGAACCAATATTTGAAAAATTCATCATCATTGTTGTAGCCTCCCAACCTTTAGTGATGCATCTGTGCATCTCAAAGTACTTGATGTAACCTTTGAGGACAATGATGTTCCGAATAAACATCGGTTGACCCCTGGGCGGCTTGGGCACCAGTGGCGACGGTAGTGGGATGTAGCGAAGACTGTGGTTGTCCAGGAGCAGGTCACAGATGAGGATGCCCCGCCAGAGGTCGACCCAGCCCACTGAACCGAGCTCCCCTCCGATGGTGATCACGTTGTTGGCATAGTGATACGCGAAATTCTCCGGTGAATCAACATGCATCAACTTGGTGCTCCATCTCTCAGTCTTGGAATTGTACAGCTGGAGATCGAACTGCCTCCCGGCGTACTGCAAATTGATGAACGACCTACGGAGAGTGGCGAGGAAGAACATGTCGTGGTCGCGGCAGCGCAGCAGGACAGTCCCGTCGTCGGTGATCTCGAGGTCGGGGGGCGTGGGGACCAGCTTAAGCGATGGCGCCTTGTTCTTGGTGCCGGCCTGATAGACGAAGTAGTCGCTGCTCTTGTCAAACAGGTGTTCGCCCCGAGGGCAGATGGCGACGCGGAGCAGGACGAGGTCGTCCTCCGCGCTGATGACCTTGGGCAAGTCGCCGAACGCGGAGGGCTTGAGGTCGGGGCAATGGACGGTGAAGCAGGAAGCGCGAGGCGGGCTGGCCGGCCAGAAGGTGACCAGGATGAGGTTGCCGTCCCTCGTGAAGCCCTCGGCGGTGGTGCCGTTGGTGCGATCGCTGACGTAGCCGTACGGGTCGAGGAGGATCGACCCCGGCGCAGAAGCCTGGTCCTCGGAGTGGATAGGCGGAGTGAACAAGAGCAACTGCAGGAATGGGTTGTCAATGATTGACGGATCATCGCGAAGACGGCGATCGTCTTCCATGGAAATTGGAGGGGGAGGCAGGGCGTCGATGGAGAGGAGGTGGGGGGTTTCTTCGTCGGCTGAAAGAGTGGGCAGCGATGGCGGCGGTAAGCAGGAAACTCGGCGGATGGGTCGGGCCCACAATAGCAGCCTTCAAACAGGGCCGTCCTGATGGGCTTTCATCTGTTGGCTCGACAAAGAATTGAAGCCGGCCTCAACATACAAACTCTCCCTGTTTTCACAATGCAAATCTTGCAAAATCGATCCCCTCGTAGAAAGCCCATCAGAACAAACATTACATTATCTATTACATTTAGACATTGAAAATAAATTAAGTAGCAAGCCCACAAATAAAACTTCCACTGATATTGAGAAACATGCATGCAGTGAAAGAACAACTGGTCTACCACCCAATAATTTCAGGAACTCTAAAGTCCCCCCTCAAATAAGCTAACTACAGGGATTGTTTGGATCTTTAGTCAGGGTGAGCAATTGCTATGTTAGGCAAACTAGCTCATCTGTTTTGCTTATTTTTTGTTTGATGGAAATAATTATGGTTCTGATGAAAAAAAGGGAACGCTTAAGATGCAACACATGAAATCTGAATCCTGGTTGTGAGATAGGAGTTAGTTATTTGGAGGACATTTCAGGTGCAGCACCCTAAAAGTCATCGGAAAATTCAGGAGGCAAGGACTTTAAACGAACAAGAAAACGAAAATCGCCTCAATGAAAGCCACGATGTCAACAAGACAGTGTTACAAGCACATACAAACATCCCTAATGTGGACGCTCTTATTGTTAGAACAAACTAGGATTGTCAAACTGGGCACTCACGACATTATTCCTTACTTCCAATTTGTCAGTCTAAAAGGCCGTTCACCAATATATCTGACGCGTGCGCACACAGGTTGAGATAGTTTGAAATAGGCGCCGAATCAGTGTTAAGCCTTTGCTGGCAACTTGTTCATCACAAGACTTGTCCTCAGGGAGGCCCCTTTGAGGATCAATCTTGTAGGTGTCATATAAGTCCAAAATTTCCATCGAGATATTCTTAACCTAAGTATTGCAAATCACAAAATGGGTTGAATATAATGAGATAGAATCAATCGGTGGGAAATGATCAACTGACACTTAAAATGTTCATGTCGACACAGAGTTCTTCAAACCATGAAGAGGAGCATATATGATGAAGATTGGGTAAAAGTTGGAAACTTGAAAACTTAGTTCTTTTTTTTTTTTGAAAACTTTATCACATATAGTAGATGTCATATAACAGTTCTACACAAAATTTGAAGAGCAAACTAGATCCCGTTTGAGAGATAAAAAATGATAAATTTAGGGTTTGGTGTCCTTATCTTTAAGAGCGCTTGCATATGCAGGCCAGTGTAATCATATAGGATGGGTGTACGAGAATAGGAAAAGTAACGATAGGTCTAGCTGAAGACTGAGCATACAGTATACCAATGATAAGAAAATCACATTAAAATTAATGCTAGCAATCCTAGATGAAATCAGTTTATGACGTTGTGCTGTATCATACTAAAATTAGAAAGGAAAAGAACGACAACTATGAAGAGACATGTGTATTTGCTTCAAAGGGTAATCACATACCAGATGTAAATACCCACAGAATTTAGATGTAGTGGCAGGGGAGCTAGAAGTGTTAATTTTGTGGATGGGAATGTAAAGAATAGTATGATCAATGCAAGGGAGCTAAAGTGCTAATTTTGAAATGAAAAGAATAGTGGCAGGGAAGCTACAAGTGCTAACTATGTCATACCAAATCTTTGACCGCACATGCAATTTCCTGGGCACCGCAAAATCTTTGCATAGCAATCATTATAGCTTCCTCACAACCAAACAAGATGCAATGAAAGCAAGGGTCAAAATAAGTTGTGTTGTTGACATAATTCCCAATTAAGCAAGCCACAAGAAAAGTTGGCAAGAGAAAGATGAAACAGAATCCAAAGAGTGCAAAACAGTAAATCCAGTTACCACCCTGACTTCTGAATCATTCCCTTAATCCATAACACACTGCAAACCATACATAAATTTAGTTACCACTGCCCCTACGTGCTCCATGGCCATGTCCTCTACTACACTTATTTCCTTCAACTTTTTGAGTCACGTTGCGGTTATACACCCTCCTCTGTCACTTCTTACTTGCCTGATGGCCCAGCAATTCCCTTCCTACTTGTTTCAGCAGCAATCCCTCTCGCAGCATTCCCTCTCTTTCTGGTAAAAAAACACATCTTAGTAATAACAAAAAATTCCCTGGTGGAGAACAACTTAGATTAGATATTAAGAGGTCTCTACTCGTAGAAGTTACATTACATCATTATCTACTGCATTTAGGAATTGATCATAAAATAGCAGGTCCAAAAATAAAACTCTATAACCAATTGAAGTTCTAGTATACAATTCAACTGATATTAAGAAAAATGCAGTGGAAGAACTGATCTGCGCTTTGTCAATTTGTCAAAGCAGTATTGAAATTGCTCTTTTGTTTGCACACTCTCTTTTTCTGACTGTTCAGTGTTCTATTGGCATACGACACCCAGTTTCAGGATCATTAAAATCCCGACATTCCATGGTACCTTGATGCGTTATCATTTTGAGGATCTCAGACCAATGGCGCGTAATATTCCCCCCTCCAATAGGCCAAATATGGGGATCGTTTGGATCTTTAGCCAGGGAGAGCAATTGCTAGACTAGGTAAACTAGCTTATTTATTTTTCTTAAACTGTGTTTGATGGAAATAATTTCGGTTCTGAAGCAAGATTATCTAGCTAGCATGTGCATGCGCATGTGCCAGAAGAAAACGTTGCTTTATTGGTGAAAATTTCGCATAGTTTGGGCAATGACCCAGGAAATTTGGTCAACAAGGGTGAGTTACACCACATGACACTCAACAAAACAGCCAAACCACTGCAGCGTGCTAAAAGTCACCAGAAGCTCATAGGGGAAAGGTTTGAAGTGAACAAGAAATAGAATAATGCAGCAAAGTAAAGCTAAAAGTCACCAAGCTCATGGGGGAAAGATTTGAAGTGAACAAGAAATAGAATAATGCAGTAAAGTTAAGCTGGACACTATCTGTATTTTTGTCATTGTTGAAATGAAGCATTTATATGGCTGATCAAAAAATAAATTTCGGAATTTAGATGCAGTGTCATGGTGATAGAGATGTTAATTTTGTGGATGGAAATGTATTAATAGAGAAGCATGATCAATTCAGGTACAATATTGGCTGTTCACAAACAATTAGTTTCCAGGAATAAATAAATTGGATAAATCTCAAGAATATTAGATGCACAACTTTGAACGAAATAAGAACTAATGAAAACAAGAACCTTATTGGACCGTTGGTCAAACAAGAACATATTATTCCGTGATATTAAGATTTAGAACATAAATAACACAACGATGCTTCTATCATATACTATAACACATCTACGGCGGCTTTGGAAAGAAAGCACCTAAAATATTTATTCTGCTGCCACTACAGGCTAGCTTGCCTTAGAAAGTTTAGTTTGTTAGTCGGTTCAACATGCCTGACTAAGTTAAGCAAGGCTACGAAAACCCTAAAAAAATTACCTGGTGGAGGACCAAATACCTAGATGCTTGGAGATCCCACTTTGTAGGAAGGTGAAACCGTAACCCGCAGGTCTTCCAGAGCCAAAATCAGCCACACCTTTTAGAGTCTTGTTCCTCATATCAACAGCAATCACCGATGCCTTGTCCTCAAAGGGATTAGGATTGGCCATGATGTAAACAACATCATCGTCGTGCAAGCTCAGAACAGGATAACTTGCGTGGAGTCTCTTCAAGGTTGGCTCTGTATCCTTACCCTCTAGCAGAATAGGCAGCATCTGGGCGTGCGCCGGGCTGTTCACCGGGACCTCAGAAAATTTGATAGTGCAGTCCACCTCCCAGCTGTTCCCAGAACCAATATTTGAAAAATTCATCATCATTGTTGTAGCCTCCCAACCTTTAGTGCTGCATCTGTGCATGTCAAAGTACTTGATGCAACCTTTGAGGACAATGATGTTCCGAATAAACATCGGTTGACCCCTGGGCGGCTTGGGCACCAGTGGCGACGGTAGTGGGATGTAGCGAAGACTGTGGTTGTCCAAGAGCAGGTCACAGATGAGGATGCCCCGCCAGAGATCGACCCAGCCCACTGAACCGAGCTCCCCTCCGATGGTGATCACCTTGTTGGCATAGTGATACGCGAAATTCTCCGGTGAATCAACACGCATCAACTTGGTGCTCCATCTCTCAGTCTTGGAGTTGTACAGCTGGAGATTGAACTGCCTCTCGTCGTACTGCAAATTGATGAACGACCTACGGAGAGTGGCGAGGAAGAACATGTCGTGGTCGCGGCAGCGCAGCAGGACAGTCCCGTGGTCGGTGATCTTGAGGTCGGGGGGCGTGGGGACCAGCTTAAGCGATGGCGGCTTGTTCTTGGTGCCGGCCTGATAGACGAAGTAGTCGCTTCTCTTGTCGAACAGGTGTTCGCCCCGAGAGCAGATGGCGACGCGGAGCAGGACGAGGTCGTCCTCCGCGCTGATGACCTTGGGCAAGTCGCCGAACGCGGAGGGCTTGAGGTCGGGGCAATGGACGGTGAAGCAGGAAGCGCGAGGCGGGCCGGCCGGCCAGAAGGTGACCAGGATGAGGTTGCCGTCCCTCGTGAAGCCCTCGGCGGTGGTGCCGTTGGTGCGATCGCTGACGTAGCCGTACGGGTCGAGGAGGATCGACCCCGGCGCAGAAGCCTGGTCCTCGGAGTGGATAGGCGGAGTGAACATGAGCAACTGCAGGAATGGGTTGTCAATGATTGACGGATCATCGCGAAGACGGCGATCGTCTTCCATGGAAATTGGAGGGGGAGGCAGGGGATCGATGGAGAGGAGGTGGGGGGTTCCTTCGTCGGCTGAAAGAGTGGGCAGCGATGGCGGCGTAAAGCAGGAAACCTAAGGGCATGTTTAGTAGATACTTAAAAATTTATCATCTATAATATTATTATAGTATTATCTAATACTATTATAATATCCTCTATTTTTTTTATCTCCAGCAGCTACTTATTTCTTATCTTTCATTATTATCTTGTTTTTCTCGGACCCACATGCTTCCTTCATAAACAGTATTGCGGTCTTTTTTCTATCGGTAAATTTGCTGTCGTCTAGAGCTGACCGTATCACTGTGCTGCGACTGTAGCAATTGAAACCGTCGCTGCTGGAGAGCTTTTGCGGGCGTAGGTGAGCAGGATTGCTATTGTGCCACACCTGTAGGACTCGATACCGTCACTGCTGGAGATAGCCTAACGAGTGATGGATAGTAGCGACAACTCGGCGGATGGATCGGGCCCACTATAGCAGCCTTCAAACAGGGCTGTCCAATAATTTCAGGAACTCTAAAGTCCCCCCTCAAATAAGCCAACTACAGGGATTGTTTGGATCTTTAGTCAGGGTGAGCAATTGCTATGTTAGGCAAACTAGCTCATCTGTTTTGCTTATTTTTTGTTTGATGGAGATAATTATGGTTCTGATGACAAAAAAGAACGCTTAAGACGCAACACATGAAATCTGAATCCTGGCTGTGAGATAGGAGTAAATTAGTTATTTGGAGGACATTTCAGGTGCAGCACCCTAAAAGTCATCGGAAAATTCAGGAGGCAAGGACTTTAAGCGAACAAGACAGGAAATACTGCAGTGAAGATAAGCTGGACACTATCTGTATTTTTGGCTGAGGTTGAAACAAAGCGTTATATCGAGTCAAAAAAAAAAGAAATTACGGAATTTAGATATAGTGGCAGGGGTGCAAGTGTTAATTTTGAGGATGGAAATCTAATGAAAGAATAGTATGATCAATTCAGGTACAGCATTCGCCAGCCACAAATAATTAGTTATTCCGAAATAATAAAATGGATATTTGTAACAAATAATAGTTGCACAACTTTCAACAAATAATAACTAATGAAAATAAGAATAACACATTATTTTGTGATATTAGTATATACTGCATTTGTTCTTTTTTACTTATCATTTAGAATATTGACACGGTTCTGATGCAAGCATTTGACAGTTGCTTTTAATTATTTGTTATTGAAATTTATCCAAATTAGACAGTCTTTTGAAACAATTGTCCACCAGCGAATCTACTAATATTATTTTTTATGTGACAAATCCTTATACTTCTATGCATATTAGTTGCCACAATTTATAAAGTTTGACTGTATATATCCATATATAACATGTATTTAAAACGGAGATAGTACAATAAAAATTAAACAGAGATGCTTCTATAAGATAACAAATCTACGGTGGCTTTCGAAACACCTAATACAAATTTCAGCTGCCAGTACAGGCTAGTTTACCTGGTGACGGACCAAATTCCCAAATGTTTGGAGATCTCACTTTCAAGGTCGGTGAAACAGCAACCCACGGTCTCCCGAGAGGCAAAATAAGCCAGACCTTTTAGAGCTGGTGCCTCGTATCAACAGCAATCACCCATGCCATGTCGTCATGGGTTTGACGTTTGGTCATGATGTGAACAACACCATCATCGTGCATGCTCAGAGCAGGATAACCAGCGTCGAGTCTCATCAATGTTGGTCCTGTAGCCTCACCCTCCTGCAGACTAGGCAACATTTGGGCATGTGCCGGATCATTCACCGGGACCTAGAAATGTTGATCTTGTGGTCCTCCCATTTCGAATCCTTCTTTGAAGATTCATTTTTCAGGTTTTAGATGAGAAATCAAATTAGAATGTGTTTTATTTTATTTATGATGAGTGATTGATATTGATATATTTGATTTGATGATTTTCGATTTTGCAGGTGCGTTGATGTGATTTAAATTGATTTAGAATTTTATTTGAGCATATTGATTATAGACTAACTGAAATTAGAGTTGAAGATATGTGTTTATTTGTCTCATAGTGTACAGGTGATGGATGCAACTTAGTGATCGACAGTGGGATGACCGGGGCTAAGCGAAATGCTTGTTACCAGACCATCAAAGAGGCGGGGCGGAATCGAAGGTGATTCTAGCTGAACACGTGGAGGTCAAACAAAGCATGGAAGGTGGATGAAGACGGCGTGTTAATAAAGTCAAGCAAATTGGATACCGGTGCAAGTGACAAGGTGGCCTGAGAGATTGGGAGTGAGAGAGACTTACCGGCGATCAGGATCGCATGACGGAGTACACGTGTCGACATCGAAGCATTTGTTTAAGGTGTAAGCAAGGCGGCGAGTCACGCTTTGAGAAGTGTGCAGACGGTTTCGCGGTTTAGCCTCAGAACTATGGGAGGACTGGAAGAGTACGTGGCTCCATCGCGAAGCTTACGTCAAAGTGAAGCTAAGTCGTGAAGGTGTCGCGACCGTCCGATGAATGAAGAAGAAAATGGACCAAAATACCCTCAATGTTAAGTAGGAGTGTACTACACGAGAGTGGTATTTTGGAAAAAATTAGAAAACTTAAGAGTCAAATTTCCTAATCTTATAAATAAAGAGGTATGACTATGAGAGAGTTAAAACTAACCATTTGAGCCCCTTGTGCCACCTATTTGAGAGTTTAGAGTTAGAATTTTAGATAAAAGAAGGATGGGTAATTAGCCTATGTAATAGGTAAGAGTTTTGGGAGATAAATCTTTGTACCGTTTAAAATAAAGCTGATCTCTTTGAGTAATAAAATTTATATTTTTGCATATGCTTGAATTTCTCTCCTTCTAGTTTCCCTCTATTGATTCTCTTGCATGTTTAGAAGTTTTTCAGTTTTCGGTTTTGATTTTCGTTTTGGATTTTTGGGCTGAAATTTTAGCATATTGTGAGGTCACTCTTCTTGTTGCTAAAGGTATAAAATTCGTATACATATGCTTATGTGATTGAGTCTTGAATTCCCTTACCTCTAGATAATCAACTAGGAGAGTTTCGTTGCTCGGTGTTCATCTTTTCTTTTCTTTTTTGCAAGTTGTGATCTTTCGAGTGCTAAGACGCATAGATTGATCTTAAATGGAACATATGTTTCATATACTATCCGAAAAGTCGTATTGTCTCAATTTTCTCTTGTTAAAATGTCTCTCTATTTTTTCTTCTATTTGAGTTTTAAGGTGTATTGGGTGATCTAAATAGAAGAAAGTTATCGATTTCGAAAAAAAATTATTAGGACGACTATTCAACACCCCTTTAGTCGCAAATCTTGTTGCTACATTAGCCTTCCAACCATCAGGGATGTAGGTGATCTTTGAGCTTAGCTTGAAGTATGTGTTCATGTCGAAGTACTTGATGTAATCTTGGGTGACAATGATGTCCCAAATAAGCAATGGAGGACCATCAAGATGCACTAGTGGCGATGACAGTGTGATGAAGCGAAGGTCGTTTGTCTAGAGCACGTCGCAGATGAGGATGCCCCGCCAGAGGTCGACCCAGCCCACTGAACCGAGCTCCCGTCCGATTGTGATCACCTTGCTCGCATAGGCGTACTCGATATTCTGTGGTGAATCAACACGCATCAACTTGGTGCTCCATGTCCCTGTCTTGGAGCTGTACAAGTGGAGATCGTACTGCCCATCGTGGAACTCTCGACGGAGCACGGCGATGAAGTACATGTCCCGGGGCGCGCAGCAGCGCAAAAGGCCAGTGTCGCTATCAGAGACGAAGAGGGTTGGGTGCGTTGGGATCAGCTCCAGCGATTGCCGCTTGTTCTTGGTGCAGGCCTGCTAATAGATGAAGTAGTCGTTGGCCTGGAGGGCAGATTGGGACGCAGAGTAGGACGAGGTCGTCCTCCGTGCTGAGGATCTTGGGCATGTCGCCGAACGTGGAGGGCTTCAAGTCAGGCTGTAGACGGTGAAGCAGGAGCCGCGCGGCGGGTGGGCCGCCCGGAAGGTCACAAGGATGCGCTTGCTGGCCCCCGCGAAGGTCCCAGCGGTGGTAGCGTTGGTGCGGTCACTGATGTAGCCATGCAGGTCGAGGAGGATGGATTCCGGTGGGTCCGGATCATCGGGGTGGAATATGCAGAGGGGTCAATTGCAATTTAGGCCATCTCCAGTACGATCGTTTTCAGTGCTACAGTATCCACAAAAGACCGTGCCATCAACCTTTGCGGATCGGAGAGGCTGGCAAAGCTCTCTACGGTATCAAACGCAACAGTAATGCAGAGAGAGAAATACTTCGGTTTTCGCTCTAAATCTGGAGATCCTCTCTCCTATGTGTATCACTGTTTATAGATGATGATAGTATGTATGAAGAGATAAACAGAGATTATTGTGAGTCTAAAGAGAGATAAAAATAATAATAGAAAGTAAAAAATAGAGTAGTTGTTGTAGATGAAAAAATAGAGTGTACTATAATAATATTATAAAAGACAAATTTTTAAAATTTCTACTAGAAGTGATCTTAAAAAACAGGTCGTGCGTCTGCGCTGCGGTTCCGGGACCATGTCGACGGCAATCCTGCCGCAGTGCCGCCGCGATGCTCTAAACAGCCTGAACTAGGTTGATCCACGGTCACTGGATGCAAGACGTGACGCATGCTCTATGCCAGTCTCTCGTCGTCACCGTTGACACCTGCATACATCTCTCCTGCAGCACCAAGGGCAAGGGGCATGCATGTCTGACTGAGAAAATTGACTTTGGAGGAGGCAGGGACTATAGTCAACAGCCGATATTTTAATTGTTGACTTGCAACTTGCAAGGCTTTGGTCAGCCATGTGTTATAATAAGCCCATAAGTGACAGTCAACTGAGAAGCCACCTACCTGCCTGTTCAACCGAAACAGGGGGCGACTCCGGCCATGCTTGCCCATGCTCCGTTGACAGTCAATCTGAACTCACGTATGTCAGCACTGAAGGTACATGTCAGCTTTTGCATGCGGCGATTAACACACCGGCAATGACATCCCGGTTGGCTTAATTCGCAGTGTAACCATTAGAAACTTGATCAATACAGCTGTAACATCTCTGATCACAGCTTATGCATGCGGCGATTATTTCTGTCGCGATTCCGGATTCAGTACTGCACGTTTTTGCAGTGATGTTTCAGAATTCAGACACATCAGAACGTGTTATCTGTGAATATAATACCTTTTCTAAGTAGAAAAAAGGTGAATGGAGCTTGGGAAGTATGGACGCGGCGGACGGATAAGCTCAGACCGCCGGTGCTGCGGCGAAAGCGGCCGTCGTCACAGACACGACGTCGCCATCGCTGCGCCTCGCGCCTGCTGGACCGCCCCAAGCGGCAAGTGGAGTGGTAAAAAAATTGCGCTCCCCAGACGGCACAGCTGGGACGGGACCTGGGTTCGGTTGGCTAGCTTGGCCCTCGCGTCGCGTGAGCACGGGCACGGCCAGCGCGGGTGTGAGCGGACGCGCACCGGACGACGACGGCAAGGATCGGGCGCCTCTTTGGTATTAAACGCCGCGAGCGACTTTTCGGCCGTGGGCACGACGGCGCGGCGGGAAGGGGGAAGCACCTCCCACAAGTTGGGCAGCAGGGGTGATTGATTGCGCCGTAGAGGTCTAAGTGCTTATTTGACAGAGCCTTCAAAGTAGTTTTTTTGAAGTTTTTCAGTTGAAATCATAGGAGCTCTGTCAAACAGTAGTTTTTAGTGTGGGAGTAATTCTCTCAAATAACTGGAAGCTGAGAAGCTGAAAAAACTGCTTCCTCAGATTCACTTTCCACACAAAAATATTTTCTCTACATATTTTATTTTAGAGAATTATTTTCAACCATAGAATCACTTCTTCCAGAGAATCATTTCTTATAGAGAATTTGAATCAGACAAAGCTCTACCAAACAGGCACTACGTTCTCATCCAACCCACCGGATCTCTATTCTTCCCAGAATATGTGTGTATAAGGTTAACATACACCATAGAATTTTGATCAGAGAGCTCATATACAAGTATGAATGGGTAAAGTCTAAACCCTAGACAACCAGCTAGCCTCAACCTCTATATATAAGGTTCGAGCTCCCTACTTATATCCACTTTTCTCGTTCGTTCACTGCTCCACTCTCCTATATCCAGATCTATGCTTCCAATTAGCAGCAAGATGGTGGCATCGATTCTCTTTATCCTCGCTGTGTAGCTCCGGAGGTCCATTTCACACGGAGATCTCATCACCATTCGATTTTGAGGTGAAAACTGTTGAGAGAAATGAGCAACAACGTCTTCAGCTTCAAAAAACGAAGGTTCAAATTTGAGTTCTAAGTTCAGTTGCTTTCTTAATGTTCAAAGATTTCCATTTTGAGTTCAGATTTGAGTTCTAAGGTTTAGATTTGAGTTTTAAGTTCAGTTTGCCTTCTTGATTTGTTCTAGTTCAGATTTGAGTTATAAGGTTCATATTTGAGTTCTAAGTTTAGTTTTCTTTTTTGATTTGTTCAAACATTTCCATTTTGAGTTTTATTTTCCTCACTTGCTTAGAGATTTGAGTATTAAGTTCAATTAGCTTTCATGACTTGTTTAGTCTAGAAATTAAAGCTCGAGGTGTTCCCCACCGTCGATCTCCGGTTGTCGAGGTCGTCCTCTCCTTCTCTCTCTAAGATTTGGGTGAAGGAGAGAGAGTGAGAGAGAAAAGAGAAAAGAGAGAGCGAGAGAGAGTGATCGACTCACTTAAGTCAAGCCTCCGAACTCTTGCGGTCAGACCACGGAAGCTCTCGGTTAGACTGTGAAAAGCTCACATGGCTGCCCTTAGCGGTTGGGGATCCCAGTCAGACCACAAAAATGGTCTTCTTTCTTTTTCTTTCTTTTTCTATTCTTCTTCTTCTCCGAAGTATCTAGGTCTTTCCTAAAGAGCTCTAGACCATCTCCGAAGTATTTTTGAAACACGTTTGAAACTTAATTTAATAAATAAATGTGTAGAAACAATTGTCCTGATGATTATGAATGCTTAATTACATTATTAATGTTTGGGACGTGACAAATTGGTAATGTGTTGAAAGCAATATGTCTCAAATGCCAAAGAATGCTTGGTGGTGAGCCAAAAAATAGAACAAGCCATTTACATGACCATCTGAAGCAATGCCCAAAGAGGGATAGAACAACTTTGTCACAAACCCAATTGGATGTTCATCAAAGACTTTTGATTCCTACAAGAACAAGAGAGGGGACAAAGATTGGGAACTACACCTTTGACCAAAAGGCATCAAGAGAAGAACTCTCCAAAATGATTGTCATGCATGGATGTCCCTGTCCATAGTCCATCATGTTGGATTAAGAAGTTATAGTGGTAGCCTGCAACCCTTGTTCAAAATGCCTAGTGCTCCTACAGTGAGACTTGATATCATGAAGCTACACAAGGATAGGAAGTGAAAAATTGTAGTTGAATTGGAATTGAATGATAGGAGAATTTAAGGGACATCATGACTGTTCATGATGAAGTGGATGACCAAGTTCCTACTGTTGAGGATATCGCCGCTACTGAGGTTTGTAATAAAAAAACAATTCACCAGTTTATAGTTGCATGATTGCCAAGTTGGAGTTTTGACTTACTAATGTGTTGGGTATATTGTGATGATGTAGGAATAAACAGAAGAGTAGCTCTTCAACTTTAAGTCGACAGAATGTGAAGGATGAATGGTCACTGCTCTAAGTAGTTTAAGTTAAATTAGTGGGCCCATTAAGAAGGTCATTGTCCTTTTATAATGAAAATTTTAGTAAACTATTGCAGACATACAATTATTGTCATATTATGTTAGGTCCTGTGAACTTTAGATTCAGCTTTTCATTGACTTATATGATGTGGTAGTTGTTATCTCCTAATTAAACTTGATATGGAGCTTTTGGCGATTTGGTATTTGCAAACGATCTAGAATGCACAACTATTAGTCAATCATTTTCCTTTAGCTATTGGTTTCAATATATCTTCTTTTGATGGGTTGTTAGCTCATGATTGTGTGTTTATGGCCGGGGCGGGGCGGGGCGGGCACCGGTATAGGATATGCGGGTGGGGGCAGATGGAGACAAAACCCGACCCCGTCCTACTCCATCTAGATCTCTATTTAGCCGGACACCCAAAAAGTGGTGTTTCATCCGCTTGCCTGGGAACTCGTAGCAAGTGGGATCGGGATTGGGGCGACGCATTCGCCGCACGCGGTTTAGGTGCAACAGCTCCCTGGCTGCTTGACCTGCCCAGTTTTGTGATACCAGTGTTGCCTCGGATGGTGGGTGGTTTCAGTACTGCAGCTCAATCAAATCGCCATCCGTGGTATGGGTCACGAGTAGGGATACAAATCGGTACCTAATTGGTAATTTTGGATCACCACTTTTTTTTAACTTAATTGGGTGGGAGTGAATCTTTAGTTTTTTTTTATCGACCTAATGAACTAGAAAATACAACACTTACATGCCTAGTAGCGAGGCCTCCGGTGGATTTGGAGTTGATTAAGCAAGTGATTGCATACCAATCTCAAGTGAACTAGTAGTAGTATATATGACTCTGCCGTCTTTTGATGATTAGACCATCTCTAACCAATTTCACTTCATTTTATTTCCTTTCTGATTCTCCTCCCTATTCTCATTCTCTTTATTTTTCCTCATCTCCAACAGGTCCTCTTCGAAGGGATTCGCGAAGGAAAAGAAGAGAGAATTCCGAGGTGAAGGAAACGATCTTGGGAATCCCTTCATGAAAAAAAACCGTGAAGTGAAACTGTTGGAGCGCTGAAGAGAACAAAAATCCCTTCGTGAAGAGAAATTGACTCGCGAAGGGAATCCGTCAGAGAAAGTTTTAGGGTGGTCACTTAAACCGCCGCCTAAGTAGATTTGTGTGCCGAAGTACTAGACTAGTTCCTTTGTATGTTTTTTAAGCTCGTCTGGGATAGGAAATTTCACTGAATCTTGGGATCAAGCATATCGTTTTCTCATTAAACTCTTGTGCTTCAAACAGACCATATGTTGTGTGTTTCTATACACCTCACCGCCGCCAATATGAGGACAATGGGTTTTCATTAATCTGTTCATTAAATCACGATGCTATGAATTAATTTTCCAATTGATCCACCTCAGGCCGTTCAATTTACTGGACACAGTGGATTGGTTGTTTGACGCACTTTTGTCCCGTATTTGGAGGGCATCCGTTGTTTGATTCACAATCATATTTCTTTGGCGTTCAGTTCGTCTTTCTTCCCTCACATGCCTTTCTTCTTCCTCCCCTTGAGCGACACATAAGTGATACAACCTCGTACGACTAGATTCATGTGACACCACTAACGCTTCCTTCTCTCATCATCAAGATAAATTGCTTTGAGTTTTGTCTTCAGTACCAAGCAATTTCCCCTCTATTATTGTATTGGAGTCGGTGAATATTGTTCTAGTGGATCTTTCGCGAGAAAAAGAAATATCTCTAATCAGGAAATGGGTCTTCTAAGTTTTGGAAGTGATGTTTCAAATCTAAGTTAAAAAGGTTTGGAATTGAAGTTAAAAGTTCAATTGGACGAGTTGGAAGAAAAATCTTGTGAGCTTAGACCTTAGAGTCTGTTTGCTCAAGTTGAAAGTTTGGCAACAACGGTTGTGGGTAAAGGTGGATTAACAAGCAGCTTGGCTTGTTAAGGCTCGCTTTGATGCCAAGTTGGATCGGCTTGTTAAGACTAATGAGCTGAAAAGGAGACTTTGGCTCGGTTAGTTAAAAAGCTCGAGTTGGCTCATTTGCCTCATGAGCCTAATTAGGCTTGGCTTATAGGTTGGTTGGTAATTTAAATTTGGCCAAAACATAATAAAGACTTGATCTGTCTCTGAGGAAATTCTGTGTTAGTTAACTGTGGACAAACAACAACTTTTCTTCGCTGTGATGACCACTGACAATCTAGTCATCTTGATACCCAGAGTCCCACACGACACAAGTTCCCAGCCCCACAATACAAGAAACAAAATTGCAATCTACAACATTGCTTTACTCCATCATCACCAAGCAAGAAAGAGTGACATTAAACAAGGCCAGAAACCGCTGCAGGTAACCAGAGGCCAAGAACGATAACGGAATCAAAAGCAGTATCGTGGTCGTACTACACCAATAGAAATAGAAAGAAAGTAGCACTCCGTATGAGGTCACTCTCGAAGTCTCCACTGTTGCTGGCTTGCAAGTTGCTTGCCCGGCCTTATCCAGATGCATCCCCCATTGTTTTCCTTCTTTCTCCAGCTGTGTGCTAGCCCACTTGCTCCCTTCCCGCGCTTTCTACTCTGCTCCCCCCGGCACCTATAAATATGCGCCCGCAAAACCACCATCCGCATCCCAAAACCAGTCAAGACAGAATTCAATCACAACCAAGGCGACCAAACAATCTTGTAGCTAAAGGAATCGAGAGCTGGTAACAAGAAGATGTGTTCGATCAAGAAGGAGATGAGCGGCGAGTCAGGGTCGACTTGCAGCTCGGCCTCGACCTCGTCGGAGCACCAGACGGTGTGGACGTCACCGCCGAAGCGGCCCGCGGGGCGGACCAAGTTCCGGGAGACGCGGCACCCCGTGTTCCGCGGCGTCCGGCGCCGGGGCAATGCCGGGCGGTGGGTGTGCGAGGTGCGCGTCCCCGGGAGGCGCGGCTGCAGGCTCTGGCTCGGCACCTTCGACACCGCCGAGGCGGCCGCGCGCGCGCACGACGCCGCCATGCTCGCCATGACCGGCGCCGGCGCGTGCCTCAACTTTGCCGACTCCGCCTGGCTGCTCACCGTGCCGGCCTCGTACGCCACCCTCACCGACGTCCGCCACGCGGTCGCTGAGGCCGTGGGGGACTTCGAGCGCCGCGAGGCGCTCGCGGACGACGCGCGCTTGGCCACGTCCTCGGCGCCCTCTTCTCCCGCCGCCGTCGACGACGAGGAGGAGTCCTCTCAGGTCACTGAGGACTTGCCGTTCGATTTGGACGTGTTCAATGACATGAGTTGGGACTTGTACTACGCGAGCTTGGCCCAGGGGATGCTCATGGAGCCGCCGCCCATGGCCACGGCGTTCGGCGACGCCAACGTCGTTGATGTGCCACTCTGGAGCTACTAGAATCTCAGGCCGTAGTACTTCGAATCTTGCCAATTTATTTCTCTTGGCTTCCGAATTTCAGATGCCACATTTGGGTACTGTAACGGTTACTTCTTTTGGTAATGAGACACAGCACGTTGGGAAAACAGAGCATGTCTGTCGGTGTATTCAGAACCAGGGGTCCCTAAGTCCCGAGATCAGGCCGGCCATCCGTCACATGTCACCACCCTGCAAGGTAAGAAGAAGCTAAGTTCCGGGAGAAGGTGCTCGGGGCCGCCGCCTCTGGTTCCCGAGCACCCTAGTTCCCCGATGATCCGCAGAGCCCAAATACCGGGAAGGAAGTGCTCGGGAGAGAGTGCTCGGGGCTGCACGTGGCAGCCCCCGAGGACTCGGTGCCCCGAAGGTCCCACCAAGTGCTCGGGAGAGAGTGCTCGGGGCTGCATGTGGCAGCCCCCGAGGACTCGGTGCCCCGAAGGTCCCACCAAGTGCTCGGGAGAGAGTGCTCGGGGCTGCACGTGGCAGCCCCCGATGACTCGGTTCCCCGAAGGTCCCACCAAGTGCTCGGGAGAGAGTGCTCGGGGCTGCACGTGGCAGCCCCCGAGGACTCGGTTCCCCGAAGGTCCCACCAAGTGCTCGGGAGAGAGTGCTCGGGGCTGCACGTGGCAGCCCCCGAGGACTCGGTGCCCCGAAGGTCCCACCGAAGTGCTCGGGAGAGAGTGCTCGGGGCTGCACGTGGCAGCCCCCGAGGACTCGGTTCCCCGAAGGTCCCACCAAGTGCTCGGGAGAGAGTGCTCGGGGCTGCACGTGGCAGCCCCCGAGGACTCGGTGCCCCGAAGGTCCCACCGAAGTGCTCGGGAGAGAGTGCTCGGGGCTGCACGTGGCAGCCCCCGAGGACTCGGTTCCCCGAAGGTTCGCGCAAGATCATTCGACGACCCGAAGGGTCTCGTCGTCAGGGTGTCATCCAGTCAAAGGCCCAATGCCGCATTTAATAGGCACGCGCGGCCTGACATCCTGACATCCTGACATTCTCAGCTGCCCACGCCCCAGTGTCTGACCCTGCCATGCACTGGCAGGGGGGCGTGGGTCCATTAAATGCACGGGTCCCGTCCTGTTTCATCCGGGTGCCTCGGGATAACGTTGTCAGAATCGAAGCGCTCCGCCTGCCACCCTGCCCTGGCAGAAGAACAAGACAGGGTGGGCGCACCGGGCACCTCTGAGGCTGCCCGGTGGGCCCCCTTTATGGCGCCCGAGGGCTTCCACAGTGGCGGGTGGTCGGATGCGCGCCGCATTTCTCCACCGCCCCTGTCACTTCGCCAAGACGAAATGATTACGCCTTTCTCCGTGGCACCTTGGTATTCGCATCCCCTCTTTCCCATTCAGGATATGTTGAGGTCGGCGCGCCTATAAAAGGAAAGGATGGAGAACACGTAAAGAGGGGACCAAAAGGTGTGGTGTGTGAAGAAGAGGACGCAGACGCTCAAACCCGCTCAAGCCAAGCTAGAACACGAGAGCCCCAAGCTCTCAGTAAGTGTCTCTCTCTTGTAATCAGATACATCCTTGGAGAATTCCCTTCAAGGGCAGATATAACACTCACACAGGAGTAGGGTGTTACGCCTCCGTACGGCCCGAACCTGTCTAAACCCCAGTGCACCCATTTTTCTCGCATCAGGGCGATCATCTCCCACCAGCCATTGCATTTGTTTCCGTTCCCGCTTATTTCCCAACAAGCTTATCCAGGATCATCCCCCCGGCCGAATCTCTAAAAAGGGGTCTCTCGGGATCCCTGCGACAGGAGTTCATCCTCCGACAGCTGGCGCGCCAGGTAGGGGGGAATATCCCTGGATTGTTTGTTTCGCTTTTTTCCCACAGGAAAAGATGGCCGGTGGGCATCGTCTCCAGCGTTCCAGCTCCACTTCCAGTGACGGAGCGCTACCCGACGTCTGAAGGAACCCCGTCGCTGCTGCATGCCAGCAGCAGCCGCCATCCACGTGCGCGGTTTTTCCCGCTCAAGGGGATCAAGGCGCTGGGCCCATCAGGGCCGCCGCCACCGTTGCCGACGCACTTTCCGACCCCCAGCAGGTGGTCGGGACCCCGGCCGCCCGGTCCGCCTCTGGACCGCGTCGGGTGCCACCACGACGCGGGCTCGCTTTCAGCGAGGCTAGCCCAGGGAGCGCGCTGCTTGCAGCACATGCTCTCCTTAGGCACCCGCCCGTTCAGGCCACGCCGAACACTCCGGAAGGTCGGTGGATCCAAGATGTCGTTGCTTTGGTCGGCACTGCTCGTCGCCAGGTGCAGGCCAGGAGTCCTCGCACCACTTATCAGCATGATGCCGCCAGAGCCGGCTCCTCAACGGGCAATACCCGCACGGGCCGAGGGGTCTCCAGGCGGAGTGTCGTCCCCCTGGCCGTGTCTGAAGCCCGAGACCTCCGCTTGCGCCTTGACGAGCGGAGGGTCACGAGGATGCCCGAGTTACTCTCGAGCGTCAGCGGGAGACCCGGCAGGGGGTCGGGGCAGAGGACCAGGCTTCCTCTCTCCCGGCCCAAGGCCACCGGGGATCCCCGGTTCACCGCCACTCGTCACCAAGGACCACCGCTCGCGCTGCGGGATACGGCACCGGCTGCCGTGCCTTCACCACCGAGCTCCGCCGGGTCAGGTGGCCTTCCAAGTTCCGCCCCGAGCTGCCGGAGAAGTACGACGGGTCCATCGACCCCGTCGAGCTCCTCCAAATCTACACGACGGTCGTCCAAGCGGCCGGAGGCAGCGAAAAGGTGATGGTAAACTACTTTCATGTTGCCCTGAGGGGCTCCGCCCGCTCTTGGCTTATGAACTTACCCCCAGGGTCTATCGGCTCCTGGGATGACCTGTGCCACCAGTTCGTGGCCAACTTTCAGGGCACGTTTACGCGCCCCGGTTTGGAGTGCGACCTTCATGCCGTCCAACAGCAGGAGGGGGAAACGCTACGGCGCTTTATACAGCGCTTCAGCCAGGTTCGCAACACCATTCCTCGAGTGGCCCCCCATGCTGTTATTGTTGCTTTCCGGCAGGGCGTCCGCGATGAGCGGATGCTCGAAAAGCAAGGTACGCACGAGATCGAGACCCCTGCGGAACTCTTCGCACTGGCCGATAAGTGCGCCAAGGCTACGGAGGCCAGGGCGTGGCATGCTCCTCGCCCCACCTCCGACCAGCCAAGTTCTTCCCGCTCCGACAAGCGGGAAAAGAAGAAGAGGAGGAAGCGTGAGGCCGCTCCCATTGAGCCAGCCCAGGTCCCTGCTCATAGGGTGCCGCAAGAGCCCGACCACCGGCAAGAGCGCCGGCCGGGTGTCGATCGACGCCCCGCCAGGGCCCCTGCTCGGGCTCCTCCTCGGGCCTCCATACCCACCAGGGCCTCGGCTCCAGCAAGAGCCCCGGCCCCCGACCGAGTTCCTGTTCCAGCGAGGGCCCCCGTTCCCGCGGGGCCCGAGCCAGGTAAATGGTGTCCTATACACCAGACCAGATGGCACGACCTCACGGAGTGTCGTACGGTAAAAGGACTCGTGGAGTAGCGTCAGAGGGAGCGCGACGAGTCCCGCGGAGGAGGCGATATTGAGGTCGCCCCCAACAACGCCGAGCTCGGCTTCCAGGAGCCCGAGCATGCCGTTGCCTTCATCGACGGGGGCGCTTACACACCCTGCTCGCGTCGTGGCATCAAGATCATGCGACGCGAGGTGTGTTCGGCAACCCCGAGCGAGGAGGCCACAAGACCCCTGAGGTGGTCGGATGCTCCGATCACGTTCAGCATGGCTGATCACCCCGCCAGTACTGCAGCCGTGGGACGGCTACCTCTGGTAGTGTCTCCCACTATCTGCAATGTTAAGGTCGGCAGAGTGCTGATCGACGGTGGTGCCAGCCTCAACCTCCTTTCCAAAGAGGCTTTTGAGAAGCTGCAGGTGTCCTCCCGACGCCTAAAGCCGTCGCTCCCCTTCTGTGGAGTGACCCCTGGGCACTCCCTGCCCCTCGGGCAGGTTGAGTTGCCTGTCACGTTCAGGAGCCGGGACAACTTCCGCATGGAATGAATCCTCTTCGATGTCGCGGAACTCCCTCTCCCCTACAACGCCATTCTCGGGCGTCCGGTGCTTGCAAAGTTTATGATGGCCGTGCATTATGCATACCTTACGGTTAAGATGCCCGGCTCCGCAGGCTCTATCTCTGTGATCGCCGACTCCGGCGGCGCTGTCTCCTGCGCTGAACAATCATACATGGCTCTGGTCTCAGCACAGGCCGAGGTCGATGGCTCTATAGGGGGCCCGGGACCCTCTTCATCCAAACCCCGACTCGCCGCCGACACCTCTGTTCCAACGAAGGAGGTCGTGGTGGGCGAAGACGCTACCCAGGTTGTCCGTATCGGCAGCGACCTGGGCAGCAAATAGGAAAGCGCGCTCGTCGCCTTCCTACGGGCCAGCATAGACGTGTTTGCCTGGCAACCGTCCGACATGCCCGGGATCCCTAGGGAGGTGATCGAGCATCACTTGGCCGTGCGTCCGGACGCCCGCCCGGTGAAGCAGAAGGTCCGGCGGCAGGCGCCAGAGCGCCAGGAGTTTATCCGCGAGCAGGTCAGCAGGCTCCTCGACGCCGGATTCATCCGAGAAGTCCTCCACCCCGACTGGCTAGTAAACCCAGTCATCGTCCCGAAGGCCAACGGCAAGCTTCGCATGTGCGTGGACTACACCGACCTTAACAAGGCTTGCCCTAAAGATCCCTTCCCCTTACCTCGCATTGATCAAATTATAGATTCAACTGCGGGATGTGATCTTTTATGCTTCCTAGATGCAAACTCTGGGTATCACCAGATTCGCATGGCCATAGGGGACGAGGAAAAAACTGCTTTTACCACCCCGGTGGGGACTTATTGCTACATGTCAATGCCTTTCGGCCTGCGCAACGCTGGATCCTCTTTCCAGCGCGCTATTCGTATCACTCTTAACTCGCAAGTTGGCCGCAACGTCGAGGCTTACATCGACGA
Source organism: Phragmites australis (assembly GCF_958298935.1). Classification (NCBI taxonomy): domain Eukaryota; kingdom Viridiplantae; phylum Streptophyta; class Magnoliopsida; order Poales; family Poaceae; genus Phragmites; species Phragmites australis. The sequence goes on from NC_084940.1 coordinate 2,482,784, forward strand.
TCTCGTGGTCAAAACCCGAGACCGCGCCACCCTGCTCGAGGACCTTGCCGAGACTTTCAACAGTCTCCGCTCTACCCGCCTCAAGCTCAACCCGGAGAAATGTGTCTTCGGGGTGCCGGCGGGCAAGCTCCTTGGTTTCTTGGTCTCTGGCCGAGGGATCGAGGTCAATCCAGAGAAGATCTGGGCCATCGAGCAGATGCGACCCCCGGTTCGACTCAAGGAGGTCCAGCGCCTCGCCGGCTGCATGCCAGCCCTCGGGCGCTTCATCTCCAAGCTCGGGGAGCGAGGGCTCCCCCTCTTCAAGCTTCTGAAGAAATCCGGACGTTTTGACTGGACGCCGGAGGCCGAGCAGGCCTTCCGCGACTTAAAGAAGTACCTTACTTCGCCACCCGTGTTGGTGGCTCCCTCCCAAGGTGAGCCCCTACTACTTTATGTTTCGGCCACTCCACAGGTCGTGAGCATAGTGCTGGTGGTGGAGCGCAACGAATGTTCGGGGCCGGGTGCTGGGTCCCAGCTCCCAGAGGCCCCCGACCACTCACTTGTCCTCGTGGCTCCCCCTGGGCAAGGGGTCGAACCCGAGCACACTGCTCTTCCCAGCCAAGGAATTGAGCCCGAGTACCCGGCCAGCCCTGACCATGCCGCCGACCCTGGGGGCTGCGGCAGCCCCCCGAGTAGGGCCACCGTCCGGGCCTGCCGGATGCAGCGACCGGTATACTTCATCAGCGAAGTCCTCCGGGAAGCCAAGACAAGGTATCCCCAGGCGCAGAAGCTACTCTATGCCGTGCTCATCGCCTCCCGGAAGCTGCGCCACTACTTTCAGGCGCACAAGGTCTCGGTGGTTACCACTTATCCACTGGGACCCATTCTCCGGAACCGGGAGGGCACCGGGCGCGTTGTCAAATGGGCGGTCGAGCTGGCGGAGTTCGACCTACACTTCGTCTGTCGCCAGGCAATCAAAAGCCAGGCACTCTCCGACTTCTTGGCAGAATGGACGCCCGTCCCCTGCGTCGTCCCAGAAGAGATCTCCACCAAAAGGTGTGGTGTGTGAAGAAGAGGACGCAGACGCTCAAACCCGCTCAAGCCAAGCTAGAACACGAGAGCCTCAAGCTCTCAGTAAGTGTCTCTCTCTTGTAATCAGATACATCCTTGGAGAATTCCCTTCAAGGGCAGATATAACACTCATACAGGAGTAGGGTGTTACGCCTCCGTACGGCCCGAACCTGTCTAAACCCCAGTGCACCCATTTTTCTCGCATCAGGGCGATCATCTCCCACCAGCCATTGCATTTGTTTTCGTTCCCGCTTATTTCCCAATAAGCTTATCCAGGATCATCCCCCCGGTCGAATCTCTAAAAAGGGGTCTCTCGGGATCCCTGCGACAGGAGTTCATCCTCCGACAATGTCCCTTGACTTTCTAAAATTAGCAAAGAAAATTTGAGAGGACTACGTCCAATGGTTTCCTTTCGGAGACGAAAACCTCATCGTAAAGGGATTTTCATTCACTTCAGCGCTCCAACGGTTTCACTTCATGGTTCCCGTCATGAAAAGATTCCCAAGATCATTCTCTTCAGGACGGAATTATCTCTCCTTTCCATTCGCGATTCCCCTCAAATAGAGGCTGTTGAAGATGAAAGAAAATAAAAGGAATGAAAACAGAAAAGAGAATTGGGAAGGAAACGAAATGAAAGGAATATGGTTAAAGATATTCTTATAATAGTGGTTGACCCTGTAACTTCTCAACACCTCACAAAGTCTTCCCTTCAAAATTGTCAGTTGGCAAGCTAACCGAGTTCCCTGAGTGCAGCGCCGACCCCGAGCTTGCTGGCTGCCCGAGCGCCACGCCGCTGCCTGCCCGAGCTTGCCGGTCTCGCAGGTGTCGTCGCGTGAGACTCCTGACCTCGCGGGTGTCGTCGTGTGCCTCACGTAACGCATGGATGAGCGTGTAGCGCTGATCGACGGAACTCGCGACAAGCTCTCTTCTCACCTCTCTATCCTCCCCTCTCTCCTCCAGATCATTTGAGCGCTGACATGGTGGTCGTATCGACAATTATTGTACTTGTTCTCAATGAGCACTAGAAAGTTAGACCATATACAATCATATTTCTTTCATTTCGTTTTCTTTCTCGTTATTATTCTCTTTATTTTTTTCTTATCCCCAACAACTTCTTTTCGAAAGGAATCGCGAAGAGAAAATGAGAGATAATCTCGTTTTGAAGGGAATGATCTTGAAAATCCCTTCGTGATGAAAATTGTAAAAAAAAACTATTAAAACACTGAAGAGAATAAAAATCCTTTCACGTTAGAAATTTAGGTCCTGAAAGAAAGCCCTTGCCATGGTTTAGAATCTCAACCTTCCCGTGATCACACACGGCATGTGGCATCACGGATACAACGATTCGAGTTCGAGCTACCATGATCTCACACTCAGCTCGTCGCGCTGACGTGGCCTCCTGCCTACATGGCCGTGCCGCCGAAACGCTCGAACCAGCACGTGCGAGGAAGCCAGACGGTCACTCGACGTAAGGTGTGACGTATGCTCTGCGACAGCCTCGGGCCGTCACCGTTGACATCCGCATCTCTGAGTGCATCTCTCCAGGGCCGCCGAGGGGCACAAAAGTCTGACCGAGGAAACTTTGACTTGGGAGGAGCTATTCAGCCGCCGATCTTTTGTGCTGCTCAACTGCGACGGTGGAGTTAGTCAAAGGAGTGTGTTTCACAAGTGCCTGTTCAACTGAAATAGGGGTCGACCCCGGGCTTTTGATGTTTCGTTGACTGTCAATCCGAATATTCGTACGTCAGCATTGATGTGTCATTTGTTTGCACACTTTCTATTCCTTAAGTAGGAAAAGGTGTGTTGGAGATATCTCTCCCGCCTACTTACACTGAAGCTTGAATACACGAAGGACCGGGGGCATGAAGACAAGTCACCCTAGGAACTTGAAAGGAGGACCTCTGAAGATCTAGAAGATTCAATCCTCCAAAGCGGCCGATGACCCAGAGGGTTCAAACCTCCGGGGCTTTCTAAGACCCCGGAAGAAATTCTGCCAAGCGATACCGGGGCCGCATGCCACCGAGCCCATACACGTGCGATAAATTAAAGCCAGCAAATAACCATGACATTATATTTGCTGTACTAGACTATTTTACTCTGGGTCAATCTTACTATTTTACTCTGGGTCAATCTTATTGATTAGAGGATTAGATCGTCTTTTTATATGTCCGTGTCCACGACCTATATATATATATCCAATCATAATATAACGCATTCACAAGGGTGACTTTAAAGGTTCTCTCATCGTAGGGACTCATGGGGATAATTAACTGGACATATTGTGCCTCACAGCTCTAAACCAATATAAATCTCGTGTCTTATTTTAACTCTTTGATACGAGGCCCGTAAAACTGCCAAAGGCCCTTGCTTGTGTTTACGTGATCGCGCGACATGTTTTACTCCTAATCCTAGTCGTGTGAACGCTCCTACCCTTGTTTGTTTACAACAAAAAGGTGAATGGAGCTTGACGTGCTCAGACTTGGACGCGAAGAGCTACCAACAGATTTGGTTCCCAAATTTACCAGGGCACAAGACCGTTCCGGAAAAAAAAAGGACACAAGACCAGTTGGTACTCTAGACCTGTAGACAGCAGTATTAGAAGTCCGATACAATGTACCGTGCAAAAAACAGTCTCATCTTTAGAATACAAGATAGCTACTATCTACTGATCCGTGATTAAGAAAATCAACTCCTACCGAAAGTGTATTCGATGGTTCAAAGAACCCAGTAAAGAATACTTTTGCTGAAAAGAAAATCTACAGATTAGTACTATGATACCTCCCGCTTCAATTTGTACCTTTCACTTGCAGCTGGTTCCAGCGAGATAACCACAAGTCCCCGAAGAGATAAAGATAATCACAGCGGCTGCCAAAAGCGCGTGTGCACGGAGGCGGCCGGATAAGCTCAGACCGCCCGTTCGCGTCGCCGCCGCGGTGAAAGCAACTCTCACGGCGTCGCCATCGCTGCGCCTCGCGCCCCCTTGGCCGCCCCGCCCCACCCCGCCCCAAACGGCAACTAGTAAAATATTGCTGCGCTCCCCACCACCAGCACGAGCCGAACCGCGCGGGCAAGCAACAGAGAGCACGCTGGGGATCGGTTGGCTCTAGCGCGGCTGTGAGCGGACGCGGTTGCCTTTCCGTATTGAAAGCCGCGACTTTTCGGCCGGACATGGTGCTGCCTGGCTGGATGGGTCAGGGGCGGCGGGAGAGGAGGAAGCACCTCCCGCAAGCCGGGCAGGGGTGATTGATTGAGTCCTGACGCCCAAAAGGTGGTGTTTTGTCCGCTTGCTCGGGAGCTCGCCGCAAGTGGCCATCTTCTTTTGACAGAAGGGTCGCGAGTGAGATTGAGGCGGCGCATTCGCCGCACGCGCTTCAGGGGCGGCGGCGGGCTTCCCCGCAGCACGCTGCGCGCTTTTCTGAGATTTTTTAAAATAATAGTACTTTAATAGAAAATTGCCAAAAAAGTCAAAATGAAAAATTACAAAAACATGTGCCGGTCCGTACTCAAGACATTCGGAATATCCATAGACCGTTGTGGGCACTCTAAATATCGATAAGTGGCCAGCTCCATATCACGAACGTTGTTGGCTGTATCAGTACTTTGAGTGCTAACAGGTGGTCATATAGGACTTATCGGTAGGGATACAAACGGGATGGATATTTTCTGACTCGACCGTCCAAAGGAGTTGAGACGCTATTCAAACCAAAAAACTCGGATATCAAATCCTTATTCATAGTGTTGGATGAGATGTCGGATATGGATATAAGGAAATTGATATCCGTTAAATAGCAAATATCTGATATTTTTATCGGATATATTCGACTAGGATCAGGGTTAAAAAAATAGTTGAAAACCAATCGAAATTCATGAAAACCGACCAATTCGGTTTATACTGAATTATGAATTCGACCAGTTTTGGAATTTGAATTCAAAATTTCAAAAAAATTAAAATAAATTAAAATAAATCTAAAAATACTAGAGAAAATTCTAAGACCTTCTAAAAAATTCAAAAATAATATCCTTTACATCATATTTCATGAGAGGAAGTTTGAAAGAAAAAAAAGAAAAGAAAAGGTGTGCAACTCATTTAGTAGGGCTCCATTAAGGAAAATATTAACATGCAAACACATATTTTTTATGTGTAGGGTATAACTTAAGAGAATCTATAAAATTAGTTTCACTTCATTTAAAGTTTTATTAATTTCTCCATAATTTTTACAAAGTTCACAAGCATAAAAGTAAACATGTTAAGAAATAGCATTGTAATTAACATTTTCATGTCTACTATTATTTTTTCTACATAAAGCATAGTATAAGTAAACTAAAAAAGTCATTTCACTAGTTTTGGAGGTGTGATGAGTTAGTTATAAATTAATATATTTGTAATATATTTACATAATTCTGCATGTTACAATAATTATTTCATGAGTTCATGTATTTTTAAAAGACATATGATAATGTAAGAAGACTAATAAAATTAGTTTCATAATTTTTTATTAGCAAAGAATTAACTATGCATTTAACTAGGTTTAGCAAATACATTTTCTTATAGAAAATATTAACTTTTTTATGGTTATAAATACTTTAATCATGTAGACCATGTTACAAGAAAACTAATAAAAATATGTTTCACTTTATTTGATACTCATGAATTAGTTATCGGTTTTACAAGGTTAAGCTATTTTTATGTTTTTTCTTTAATTTTACTGAAATTCAATTAAACCGAACTGTTTTTAAGAAAACCAAACGGTTTTCGACCACAAACGAAATGCAGAAAATATGGTTGAATACCGACGAAATCGAGCGATTAATCGGTGAAATATACGGCTACTAAATGTCCAATCCGGTTGGTTTTTACTATGGTCAAACCAGTTTGATTAAGTGAATTCAACCGAATTCTCGCCATATTTTGATCGAATTTTCTGAACATCGTGAATAACGGGAATTCAGGAACCTTGACTAGGATCCGAAAAGTATCTGAGTCTGGGTCATAGACTCAATCAGTCCTCGGTCGATCAGAGAAGCAAATTCTATAAAACTCAGTCCTATAAAAAAACTATCTATCTTTTGATGACACATATTTATCCACTATCTCTTTTCTTCAAACTAATCATAAAATTGTAAGATGGATGATATAAATAGGGTTTTACCATACTCTTTTTAAACCTATCAATAACATTTGCTTCCGTCCGCCAGTCCCCACCCAACCTCGAAAGACATAGCATTTAGTAGGAAAGTAGCAAGATTTCTGCGGAAATCTCGACGGATCCACCAAAAACCAAGACAAATCTAGCCCAGGCATTGCCCCTCAGCGCCCCTGCTTTGCTTCGGGATGGCGAGCTCCCCGCTCATCTCACAAGGGAATAATGAAGCAAATGAGAGGGAGAGAGCAGAGCATTCGTGCAAACCTCGTCTCTCTCTCTCTCCCCCTCCTTCCCTTTCTTGGACGCAATACAGCATGCGAGGAAACGGCTGCTCCTCCTCCTCCCTTGTTGGACCACGTCGGCGGCGCGAACGCCTCCGCTGCCCGGCAGCCGCCCCACCGGCGCAGCGGCGCCGCACCTCGTAGCCAGGGTTTAAAGAATAGTTCAGACTAGAGAGAGAGGTTACTGGAGCAGTAGTGGTACTGATCTAAGCTGGGACTGGTTGTGGGAGTTGGTATTAGGCCCTGTTTGTTTCAGCTTCGGATTCTGGCTTTCAGCTTTTATAATCCGAAGCTGAAACAAACAGGCAGCTTTTGGTTATAGCTTTTTAAAATCTGCTGGTTGGATTGTGAGAATCTGAGAAGCTGGTTTTCCTCAGCTTTTGATAGATTGTGAAAGTTCATTTTACTAAACTGTCCATTAAATTTTTTTAAATCTACAGTTTAAAAGCTTTTCACAATCCAGCTTTTCACAATCCAGCTTTTATAAGCTGCTTTTCAGAATCTCTAGCTGAAACAAACAGGCCCTTAGTAGCACAGCATGACTGTAAGAGAGAGACAGGTGAAGAGAGAGAAGGAACGAGTGATTTGGGTTTCGTTTATATTACGCAGACGCAGCTTGGTTGCTTGCTTACCGGGGTAGGCAGAGGCAGGGAAGAGATCCAGGGGCACTCGAGGCAGCAGCATAATCATGAAATGAACCAAATTGTCAATAGCGTACTAGATACCCTGCATCAATACCAAATTGTCATCATTGAGAATAAAAATACCAAATGGGAGCACTCTTGTACTTGATCTCCCACACAATTATTATTATACTATATTGAGCCCTAGGTAATTAATATAGTGCAGCAGGTGGTCATAGAAATGCAGTACGATTTGTTTGTGAAACAGAATACATACATGGATAATAGCAAAAAATAGAATATAGACATGAAAACCTAGAAATGTGGAATAGTCGAATGATTATAATATAATATATAAGATGGTTACTTTTACTTAATATCCGAATAAATATTTATGACCGGTAATATCCGTATCCGAGGCATCACATATTGGATCTAAATTAATCTGTATTCATGACCGAGACTATTAGTATCTATATCAGGTACTATTTATTTCTGACTAAAAAAAAAGAATGTATGATCAACGATATCCATCCACATCTGATATAATTGCACCTCTAATTGTCATCCCCCTATTGGCTTACAGAGTGAGACTTGTCGTCACCACTATTGATCTGTAGAGCGGGACCTATCGGCACATCGAATGCCAATACGTTCTTTCTCCCACGGTCATATATGTGCCATGTGGGATGTCTGCACTCTGAATAAAGATTGGCACATATTTTTATAATTTTTTATTTTTGCAATTTTATTTTTTAAGTTTTTTATTAAAATACTATTATTCAAATATCCCTTTTCTGATACCGGGATTGCCTGGGACCGTGGATTGGTAGGGGTGGTCTTGGTTTTGCGGCTCGGTCACGTCGCTATAGGTGGGTTGGGTCGCGAGATCCAGTGGACAAGGAGGTTTGGTACTCTACCACGAAGACGTTTTCTGCACAAAGCTGCTTGCTGAAGTGATTGGATAGCTGTCTCAAGCAACACTCTGCTCTCTCTCTCTCTCTTTGCCGTGTAGGGTGATCATTTCACTGAACCGGCTAAGCAACTTTCATTCGGAACACGGAATCTCATTCGAACCGCAGGATTTTGTTCGTAGAATTTGCATCCGCTGTACGTTTGGGCCTCTAGATTGTGATGCTCCTATCACTTTTAGATATAGGAGTACCTGTCTTCATCAGCCCTTTTGTGATGCCGTAAGTTAAGCTTCCATAGGGCAGGCCTCTGTGTCATCCGATTTTCTGAACACGGCCCGATTTAATAGTGTTTGAAGAAGGACATCGTTGGTTGATTGGCAGTCCATTTCTTTTTCTATTTCTCAACATTAATCCCCCCCCCCCCCCCCTCAATATTTCGACCCTAATACTCACCAATCGTCCGCTAGCGGTGCCACTGACACTGCTAACTCTTCCTTCTGCCATCTCCAAGGCCAACTGCTTCTATCTCCACTACCAAGAATTGCCCTCGGTAACGACATCTAGGAGGCGGCAAGTGTTGTTTTAAATGGGCTTTTAATCAAAAAGAAATCTTTTTATACAAAGATAGAAATCTTCAGGATTTTGCAAGTGGAAATTTATATTCTAAGCTGAATGGTTCAAAAATTTTAATTTCAAAGTTGAAATTGCCAAGTTGAAAGCTAATATTTCAAAACCATTCCATTCAAGTTGAATGTTTGGCAACAATAGCTGCCAGCATAAAATGGCGAATCCAGGGTTAAAAATTAGAAGGGTTTAATTTCTTCTTCCTCTTTTTTATTTCTTTTTTCTCTTCTATACTAAAAATCATAAGGGCTCTCAAATATTCCCGGCGCCGCCCATGCCAGCATACCTTGATATGGATCGTTTGATCAATTTCCTGTGTCCCCTTCTTCAGGAGTAAAAAGTACTACCGTACGGAGATGCGGAATGCAACTAGCACCATAACCCAATTTCCATTCCGAGGAATATAGATTCGATCTTCTCTTTTTCAAGGAGATTCGATATTAAATAATTGAGGACAAACAAAAGTTTTTGTTCGATGTGTTGACCACTGACCATCTACATCTCCAGAGCCCCAACCTCGCTGTACCAAAAATCGGAATTGCCAACTGCAACAATTTCTTTACCATATCAGCAACCAGGCAAACAAGAGTGACATTTGTCAGCTACAAACAGCTGCAAGGATTCAGGCGATAAGTAACCAGAGACAGAAACAGATAGCGGAAGCAAAAGCAATATCGTGGCCGTACTGTACCAATAAAAATAGAAAGAAAGTCTGAGGTCACTCTCGAAGTCTCCACTGTCGCCGGCTTGCAAGTTGCTTGCCCGGCCTTACCCAGATGCATCCCCCTTGCTTTGCTTTCTTTCTCCAGCTGTGTGCTCCCTTCCCGCGGTTTATACTCCACTCCAGACACCACCTATATATATGCGCCCACAAATCCACCATTCCATCGCAAAAGCTAAACACAATTCAAGCAGGACCAAAGGGTTAAGGAAGCAAGAGGTGATCAGAAGAAGATGTGCCCGATCAAGAAGGAGATGAGCGCCGAGTTGGGCTCCCCGTGCAGCTCGACCTCGTCGGAGCACCACCAGACAGTGTGGACCTCGCGGCCGAAGCGGCCCGCGGGGCGGACCAAGTTCCGGGAGACGCGGCACCCCGTGTTCCGCGGCGTCCGGCGCCGGGGCAATGCCGGGCGGTGGGTGTGCGAGGTGCGCGTACCGGGGAGGCATGGCTGCAGGCTCTGGCTCGGCACCTTCGACACCGCCGAGGCCGCCGCGCGCGCGCACGACGCCGCCATGCTCGCCATCGCCGGCGCGGGCGCGTGCCTCAACTTCGCCGACTCCGCCTGGCTGCTGGCCGTGCCGGATTCGTACGCCAGCCTCGCCGACGTCCGCCACGCGGTCGCCGAGGCCGTGGAGGACTTCCAGCGCCGCGAGGCGCTCGCGGACGACGCGCGCTCGGCCACGTCCTCGGCGCCGTCCTCCCCTGCCAACGAAGAAGATGACGGCAGCACCACCGGCGGCGAGGGGTCCTCTCCGGCCACCAAGGACTCGCCGTTCGAATTGGACGTGTTCAGCGACATGAGCTGGGACTTGTACTACGCGAGCTTGGCGCAGGGGATGCTCATGGAGCCGCCGTCCTTGGTCACGGCGTTCGGCGACGGCGACGTCGCTGATGTTCCACTCTGGAGCTACTAGAATCGAGGCAGCTGTACTTACTTTTGCTTTTTCTTTCTCTTGGCCTCCGATGCCAAATTTTGGTATTGTAACGGTTACTTCTTTTGGTAATGAGATAGAGCAGGTTGGGGAAACAGAGCATGTCCATTGACTTTTTTTGTTTAAACGAAGCAGGCAAGAGAGCTATGCAGGATCAGCCGCCGTCAGAGAGCTATCGATTGATAAATAAGAAAGTTTAGATTTGGCGAAAAAACAGCTCCAAAAGAGTTAAACGACTGAAACAACTACAACTACAACTAAGACAAAAAAAAAAAACAACGGTACTCACAAAAAATAGAAAACGACGATAACCATCGGCGACTAGTTGGATGAAAGCCTAACACGCCTCGCATCACCTTAGTCACCGACATGCCACCTTGGAGAGTACATCCGCCCTTCACCGAATCGACCACCGTCATATAGGATCAACCGTTGTTGAGCCACTGTGCCCTATAGGGCCACCACCATCGCAACCATCAGACACCGACCATCATCATTAGAGCACCATCCAATCACCATATCACCAGATTGCTGAGCACCAATCTAATTGCTACGAACCCTAACACATCTCGACTCGCACTCGTAGTTGTTGAAACCCTGGTCTTGACCGAGCGTAGAAGAAGCCATCGCGAAACCAACCGTATCGCACCAAGAAGGACGCTGTTGTGCGGGACCCGTCACCGTAGTGCCGTTGCAGCACCGCACAGACTCACCGACCGAAGCATCGCACTAGAACCGATCAACTCCGAGGTCGCCTCAATCACACGCGTGACGCCACCCCAAACCCGCTGCCGGACACCACACTTCGGATTCGGTTTGCCTCTCCATTGAGGATGCGCAGCTCCGCCCTACAACCTATGCAAATCCTCCTTCCACCGTGCCACCACCAAAATCATAGCCGCACCACACGAACATATGCCCAGATGCTTGCCAACAACACCGACCCGGCTCCTAGGCGGCCTCCAACCTCGAAACTCCTCCACCGCCTCCCCCCTTGCAACCACTGAACTCGTCGCAACCACAAGCGTTGCACCATCCACACCGAGCCTGCCGCTACTAAGCAGTGAAAAACGTCGCAAGCGAGACGCTAGCTCTTGCCACCCTCATATGGCCACCATCACGCGCCATTGCACACCAACTCGCCTCTGCCCTGCAGGGCAAGTCACCGCATGACATCGCGCGCTATCTTGCTGGCCTAAAGCCACTCAGGCGAGCATCCGCCAACATTCGCATCACTTGACCGAATCCAGCCTTCAGCCACCGCCTGTTGTCATCGACCGAATCTGTTCGGGTCCACATGGATCCCGTCGACCCTGACCAGATCCGACCACCAGCCACCGTTAGTTGTCATCATCGGTGCGGCCATAGGTCGTCGAAGTTCACCGTCGCGCCGCCCCTCGTGCACGCTATCGTGGCCCACCAACGGGCCGTTGAGTCGCCGCCTGGTCTCATATCTAACTGCGAGACGTCGCGCTGAAAGGCACCAACGAGACATGGAAGTCCCCGTCGATGTTGTCCTCATCGCTACACGGACTTCTAGCAGTCGACTCTGGCGGCGACAGAGTGGGGGAGAGGGGTTGAGTGGTGGTGGTATCGGAGGTCGAGGAGCCACCCGTGTCACCCCTCGGGAGCGACCAAGTTGTCAATAGCCTCCAATTAACTATGTCCATTGATTTTCTAAAACTAGCAAAAAAGAAGATCAAAATTACAACCTATGATAGTGCTTAACTCGTTACACCTCACAGACAGTCTTCACTTAAAAATCGAAATTAGAGCTTCTGCCAAAGGCGAATCATTCGCCAAAATCGAAATTGGTCAGACAGTGCGCAAGAAGCTACTACAGGGAATCATTCGCCAAAGGCGAGAAGAAGGCGTGTGGCCTCACGGATACAAGATTCAAGCGACCATCATCACGAGGCCTGCTGCTTCCCATGGCCGAGTCTCCGCAATGCCCGAACCAGCATTTGTGGTGTGAGGCACGCAGACGATCAAACTCGATGTAAGGTATGACGAATGCTATGCGTCAATCTCTCTTGCGTCACCGTTGATATACGCATCTTCGAGTACATCTCTCTCGCAGCACCGAGAAATTTTTTGACATTGGAAGAGGCAGGAGCTAGTCAACAACCGATATTTTATACTTGTTGAATTTCACAAGGCTGGGGTACTCAAAGGCATGCGTTATTTAAGGCCAAAAGTGAGTCAAATGAGAAGCTTCTGTCCGTTCAAATGAAACGGGGGACGACTCCAGGGTTGCCATGCTTCGTTGACAGGCAATCTGAACACTCGAATGTCAGCACTGATGTGTCACTCTTTGTACCCAAGCTCCAGCAGTCATCTGTAGCTTTTAAATGTACGATACTATATTTCAACAACCTATTTTTTAATTTTTTTAGGCAACGGTAATGAATAGGTCTCATCTTGCCCTTCCGACGAACCTCATGCTCCCCTGTTCCGCCCGTCTTTGAAGCTCTTCGCTCCGGCACCGGCCATCTGATGCCACCCTTGGTTAGCAGTATCCCACCCATACCACCGTCTCCGCTGACCTGACGTGCCACTCGTCTACCTCTCTCTAAACTTAGAGATAAAGGATCCCGTCAGAGAAAATACACCGGTGTAGGCATGAGACGTCCACTTCGATTTTAGGAGCTGTGCTTTTAAAAAAGCACGGCTCAGTAGATGCCAGGTATCATTCCCGTCTTCCAGGACCGTCAATCGTCATCAGCTGCTGGACCTGACCCAAAATCCAACCGCGAACGGCTCCGATATTTTAGTCGACCCGTCGGACCGAAGGTTCCCCGAGGAGATAACCACAGCGGATGCCAATAGCGCGTGTGCACGGAGGCGGACGGATAAGCTCAGACCGCGCGCGTCGCTGTGCTGCGGTTGTCGCACACACGACGTCGCCACGCCTCGCGCCCGCGCACGGCATCCCCCCGCGGCGACTAAAATATCGCTGCGCGCCTGCGCTCCCCACCACGCGAGCAAGCAACGGAGAGCATAGCTGGGGATCGGTTGGCTTGCCTCTCGTCCCACAGCCAGCGCGGGCGCCTTTTGGTATTGAAAGCCGTCACTTTTCGATCGGAACCTCTAGATGTCAGGCTACTGTAGGTACAGTAAAATGTATTAGATCTGAGTTTACATCCGATTCAGTGCTACAGTACTCCACTACAAAGCTAGAATACAGATTACTGGTACCACAGTAAATAGCGCTTAGCTACTGCTGGGCACTGTAGCATAACTCGTTGTACTGTATAAATAGTGATCCTTTGCGGGGCCCGGGTTTTGGCTAGTGACTAGGGACGGAGGGATATGCACGGGTGATTGGGGTCACTACTCACTAGTACGACGGCGTGGTGGCGGGGAGAGTGGAAGCACCTGTGAATATTAGTCTATCGATTAACACTGTACAAAAAGTACTATTGTGTTAATTACTATAATAATATTACTATTTGTAGAACATTGCAGTATCAAATCATACTCATCCATCCGACATCTAACTTCTCACGGTGGAGAAAACACCACACCGTGAAGTTAGAGGTTTCAGCTCCCTCCCACAAACAAGTTGTCCGCTTGTCCGGGAACTCGACGCAAGTGGCCATTTTCTTTTGACACAAGTGGCAAGTGGGAGCGGGGATTGGGGCGACCCATTCGCAGCACGCGGTTCAGGTGCGGCAGCTTCCTTCCCGCTGCTGCTCGCTTCTGTGATACCGGGGTTGGCCTGAGACGGTGGTTCCGGTTTCGCGGCTCAGTCACCTCGCTATCGGTTGGGTGGCAAGGCGTCTAGTGGATTTGAAGTTAGCTTGGTGTCATGAAAGACTTATGCGTCCTCTCGTGAGCTGATTAAGTCATTGAATAGCTATCTAAGTGAACTATTCCCTCAGCTCCTTTTTAATGTTGTTTTAGCTCTTGGCGAAAAAAAAAGTAATCAATCCTCTCACCCATGGCATATTTAGCCCCTCTTAATTGTTCAAACTTCCGGTTGTAACACCTAATCCACCAGTCACCACAATCATTCAATTTAAACTTCATTTCACAATAGCTTTTAGCGAGGACGCTTGAGTAAAACATCACCTCTCCTAAAATATCTACTCCTATTTGAAAATGAATGTAGTAACAATGTATAAAGCCCAGTCTTTTGCCGATTAGGATGGTCAACTACATGACCCACCAGGTAAATTTGTGTGCGGAGGTAACATAGTTCCTTTCTACTTTATCTGATTTTAAATATATATCTATTTAGATTTGTTTTAAATCAAATCTTTCAGCTTCATCATCAATAATTTAAAAATTATATAGATTAACAACATGTGTTTGTTGTTCCTAGATTCATCATGAAAATTATTTTCATAATATATAACATTTTCTATTCCAAATAATATATTTTTATAGTTATTATTAATAAAAGTGTCCTATGGAGGACCATGTTAACGAACTTATATTTAGTATCAGAACGAGCATATGATTTGTTAACTCTCGTTTACAATCACGAATTTCACAGAATCTCTTCGTCAATCAATAGCACAATTGTTAGTCAAAACGTGAACACAAAAGTCGGACTTACCATTTATTCAAAAACGGCGGGAGTAGTAACCAACAGAGAAACCGATAACGGAAGCAAAAGCGGTATCGTGGTCGTCCTATAAAAAATACTAATAAAAAATATCAGGTCACTCTGGAAGTCTCCTTCACTCCTTTGTTGCTTACTTGCAAGTGGCATCACCGCCCTTACCAGATGCATCCCCTTTCTTCCCCAGCTGTGTGCTCGCCGCCCACTGGCTCCCTTCCCGCGTTTTGCACTCTGTTCCCGCCACCACCTATAAATATGCGCCCACAAATCCACCATTTCCATCGCAAAACCAGTCAAGGCTCGCGAACCCGATACACAGCTCAACCAGAACCCAAGGCACCCAAAACATCCGAGGCTCGAGGAGCCGAGAGCTGATCCGGAACAAGATGTGCCCGATCAAGAAGGAGATGAGCGGCGAGTCGAGCTCCCCCTGCAGCTCGACCTCGTCGGAGCACCAGACCGTGTGGGCCTCGCCGCCGAAGCGGCCCGCGGGGCGGACCAAGTTCCGGGAGACGCGGCACCCCGTGTTCCGCGGCGTCCGGCGCCGGGGCAATGCCGGGCGGTGGGTGTGCGAGGTGCGCGTCCCCGGGAGGCGCGGCTGCAGGCTCTGGCTCGGCACCTTCGACACCGCCGAGGCCGCCGCGCGCGCGCACGACGCCGCCATGCTCGCCATCGCCGGCGCCGGCGCGTGCCTCAACTTCGCCGACTCCGCCTGGCTGCTCGCCGTGCCGGACTCGTACGCCAGCCTCGCCGACGTCCGCCACGCGGTCGCCGAGGCCGTGGAGGACTTCCAGCGCCGCGAGGCGCTCGCGGACGACGCGCGCTCGGCCACGTCCTCCCCTGGCACGGAATACGAGGGCACCACCACCGACGGCGAGGAGTCTTCTCCGGCCACCGAGGACTCCTCGTTCCAATTGGACGTGTTCAACGACATGAGCTGGGACTTGTACTACGCGAGCTTGGCGCAGGGGATGCTCATGGCGCTGCCGTCCGCCGTCACGGCGTTCAGCGACGACGGCGACGCCAACGTCGCTGATGTGCCACTGTGGAGCTACTAGAACTGAGGCTCCTGAATTTTGGTCCCTCTTTTTAGGGTATATTTGGATCAGCCAGAGATTATAAGAATCTAGATTTTGGCTAGAGATTATAAAAAACTAGATAGTAAAAAGTTGGTTAATAATAATTTGGGAGCTGTTTGGATCACTGAATTATAGGTGGTTGGATTTTAGTTGTTCACAATGCTCTTGCTGATTTTTCCTAATTTTCTACTGCCCATGCAGTTTAGGGCCAACTCTTTGGCCACCTTGCGTGCGTTAGCTCCCGCCCGAGGTCGCCCGAGGTCACCCAGTTCCAGCAACCTCGTGTCTGCATATGAGTCCCCAAGCACCCATAGGAAAGGAGGCTTGGCGTTACTGCAGCCACTGCTGCTAGTATTGCTGTGCTTGCGCAGCTCCTCATCCAACGCCTCCGCCGCCGGCAACAGCAACGCCACCACGACCTCATGATCGAGTTGGCATGTACAGAGATGTAGTGAATAAGCCAAGATCGGAAGGAAGGGTTGAGGGTGCATAGAGAGACCGATTGGGATGTATGCAGCAAAGTTATGTACAGAGAACAAACGCCAAGACTCTTGCAGCCCGAGATTCTCGCATACAAATGTCCATACAAGGATTTTAAAAGTAAAAGTTGTAAGATTCATACAAATTTAAATATATGTCCATACAAATAACCTCTCATAATCACTCTCGCATAGCAAACAAAGCATTAGCAAGATTATCACGAAAGACATTCATGTGTTGATCTTCGTCACCTATTTGACTATTAGCACCACTTCGTTGAGATGAAGAGGCCGTCGGGATTGGCATGTAGTTTTCATCACGATCACACATGTCAAAGTCTGCATCCGTCATTGCACTTTCTCGAATGAAGTTATGAAGGACCATGCATGAAAGTATAATTTTGGTTTGCTTTATCATTGGATACCTTGGTAAGTCCAACAAGATTCTCCACTTCATCTTCAAAACACCAAATGAATGCTCGATGACGTTGCGTAGAGATGAATGCAAAAAATTGAGTACCTCCTTTCTGCCACTTGGTCTTGGACCTTGTCGAAACTCTGGTAAATGATAATTCGTCGCCTTGTACGGTGCAAGATAACACACTCGGTTAGGGTAGCCCGAGTCGACAAGATAAAATTTCCCTAAAAAATTTATAACATTACAAATTTTATATAAAAAAGAACATTTCAAATTTGACTTCGTCACAAGTGAGATAAGATGTCAACGAGTGAATTTACCGGGTGGAGGATGTGAAAACTTGTCGCCATATTTGCGTATAGCGTCATTAAACACTCTCATGTCATATACCGATCCTGACCAACCCGTGACAGCAAAGGTTAACCTCATGTCGAAGTCACATATAGCCAAGACATTTTGTGCGGATTACCCGTGACGTCCCACATGTTGAAGCATCTTTGACGCTGGCACGTCAACAGGTACATGTGTACCATCTATTGCTCCAATGCAGTTATTGAAATATGGTGAAAAACAAGCATCTTGTAGTCTAGGATGCACCATTCTGAATTCTGGATCTCTTGATTTGATAATATCTGCTGAGAGTATATAGATACTATGCAAGACTTGTTCAAATTTCCGACTAACCGTCTCGGTTGACCTCTCGAAACGATTGTCAGCTTGTCTAACACTTTGTGAGGCACCAATAATCTATAAAAACATGGCTAAAGCCTCTATGGAGCTCATCTTTTTTGTGGACTTCAGGCCGTAAGATGACACTAGCAACTGATGTAGCCTACCAAAAAGTGTACTACTCATCCTAAACATGTTGAAGCAAGATGTTGGATTATTAAGGGTTCTCATAACCCAATCATACCCAGAGAGAAAATTCCAGTATTGGCCGAAGTCCAATTAGCCTTGTCATATAGGTCCTCCTTCTATTACAGATTTGTCATATAAAAGAAGTAAGCAAAATTGCTCTTATGTAAGCACAGCAGTGTAAGATGACACTAGCAACTTATGTAGCACTTTTTTTCCTTAACAAGTACATGGCAACTTATGTAGCTGAAAACCAACAAGCATCTTGGGAATGCAAAAGCAATGTTAGCAGTGACAGTATCAATCGCAAGAAGATTGTATATTCTGAGCACAGTAGCTGATAAATAGACACACAGATGGCAATATATCAGCAAAGTTATAAAATTACTGACCAACCCACAGATTGTATATTCTGAGCACAATAGCTGATATGTAATACAAGGAATACGAAATGCACATCCATTATAAAGGACCATGAGGAGAGTGGGAGAAGTATATAATGCATCAGTTATGATTTGTAAATCTCAATATAGGCATATCCATATATTGAGATGGAAGAGCCTCTCATGCATTGAACAACTCTAAAGCTTTCTGTCCAACTCTAAACCAACAATTCTCATGTATCCATCAGTTATGAACATGATCATAAAGCTTTCCGTTAAACTCTAAACCAACAAGCATATTGACCACATGGCTGAAAACCAATAAGCATATTTGAGAGAAAGGTCATCAGTTCAAATATTTGAGACAAACAAACTTGACCACATGCCTACAGCCTTTCATTTGAGAGAAAGGTCATCAGTTCAAATATTTGAGACAAACAAACTTGACCTCATCAGTTACAACCTTTTCATTTGACACAAAGGTCCTCGGTTGACATCAAGTCAAGAACACATGCCTACAACACGACATCATCAGTTCACAAAATCAAAAGGGAAAGAAAAAAATTACTCACCGACGATCTGTCCCCAAATCCTTCATCCTCATCCTCTTGACCACCATCTGCATCGGCCGGCCATGGAGAGGCACCACTCCCACTTGTGTCGGTGCCAAAACGAGGAGTGCCACCACTCCCACATGCGGGGGCACCCACTGGAGGTGTGCCACCACTCACACCTACGACGGCGGGCACCCGAGGTGTTCCACGACCCCCGGTTGCGGCGGCGATGCCCTGAGGAGTTGCACGCCCTCCTCTGGTAGCCGCTGCAGCCGTCCTAGGAGCGCGGAAGGACCTTGCCGCTGTGCGACGCTCCATCCGGTGCGTGTCGCCGCGGCCCCACATCCAGCACTGACGGATCGACTAGGCCCAGTGCACCGATGACTACCTGCGACCTCAGCCTCGTCGATGTTGGGCAATGATGGAGAAAGGAGGAGGTCGTTGTACGACATCATGTTGGGGAAGTTGGAGGCTTGAGAATTGAGGTCGATGCCCCCCGTTCCGTCGGAACCGCATCGAGGAGGAACGGCACGGTCGCCAAGGGAGGTGTCGGGCTCCAAGAAGATGGCCCTGGCGGCGTGATTAGGCGGCTGCGTGATGGGATCCACGAATTCGGAGTCGTCGCCTTGCTCCCCAAACAGGTCCATCGGCGAATGACAAGACTTGGGCAGCGTCGGCGAGCTGGGATGGGCCGGCGACGGTAGGAGCACGCAGGGAAGCGGGGTTTGAGGCGGCGGCGGCGGCGCCCTACTGGGAGAGCACGCGACCAAGACAGAAGAGGCCGAGATGCGTGAGGGAGAAAAGCTTGGCGGAAAGGATAAGGTGCGGGGGCAAAAATGTCTTTTTACCATCTATTATCTGCTTTTAGCTGGGTGGAGCTAGATTATGGGATTATAAGAATCTGAGTTGTTTGATTTTTATTATCTGAACTATAATCTGGATTGATTGGATCAACTACAGATTTTTTTAGCTTGTTTTCATAATCTCTAGCTGATTCAAACATGACCTTACTCTTGGCTTCCTATGCCAAATTTTTGTACTGTAACGGTTACTACTTTTGGTAATGAAACAGAGCAACTTGGGAAAACAGAGCATGCCCTTTACTTCCCAAAATTAGTGCCTAGAGCTTATGATAATGGTTGACCATGAAATTCACCAACAGCCTTGACGAAAAATGGCCCGCTCGCAGCCAACGGTATGGATGACCATCCATCCCCTGCTGAATGTCTGTGTGCCCTTGGATGGCCTTATAACGATGTATATAAAAAATTAAAAAAAGCTCCCCTTATTTGGCAAATGTTGTTCGTCTTGACCCTTATAGGGAGTATACAAAAGTTTAGTGACCCTTATCTGCATCCAAGTTCCGTTTTGGTTTTTCCGATATGCTTTTGTGCTATTACATGTTACTTTCTCTGTTTAAAAATAGTAGGTGTATTTTTTTACTTAATTTTTGAAATTAGATTTTAACTTTTATCATAAAATATATGATTTATAGCTATGAAACCTATATAGTGTAAAATTATTTTAAATTGTAAATCTAGTTGTATATTTTATATACACTAGATATTTTTATAATTTAATTAAATATTAGTTAAAGTATATAAAATTTAATTTTTAAAAAGATACGTCTACTATTTTTGAACGAAATGAGTATTATGTTGAGAAATTTGAGACAGGTCTAACTCAAAATGGAAATTCAATAGCAGTGTTCAACCTTCCTCCACACTCCACCACAACAGGCTTCTTAATCCCCATATCTGGATCCAAAGTTTTAGTGCTCACATTTTTTGCACTCGCGTGCAGGTCTCTTAAAATTGAGGGATGAATCTGCGATCACAAATTTACCGGTAATCAAGAAATAAAAAATAAAAAACGTCTCCATTTAACCCTATTGCTCTACTCTATGATTGATCGATGGGTAAATCATTCCTATGCCATTGCAATTTTGGAGAAACTTTTAAATATGTCAATGGCACACAGGCTCAATAACATATTTTGGGATTGTAAAATTCTGTAATGACAACAACCAGCAGACAAAACACCCTCGTGAAATAAAACCCCCAAGGGGCAAGGCAAAACGAATATGACAATGACAAACAGTAAACTATGGGTGCCATCTTTGGCTGTTGCGTAATGAAAAAACCCACCTCTGTCCCGGTCAGATACTCCCTCTGTTTTGTAATACTTTACACTTTGACCGATCACATAGATTTAGACAATCATTAGTAAAATATTTTATAACAAAAATATTTATTTTATTATTAGTATTGAGTTATACGAATAACGAGGAGAAATATGAATCGATAGAAACATAATAGAAAAGAGTGGTAAAAAATATATTGGAATACCTGAAATGATAAATATTTTAGGAAGCCTATTTTTTTTTTATCGAAAGTAGCAAGTATCACGAACCGGAGGGATTACTTCCGCGGCTGGCCGTCCCCGCGTCGTCACGCCTCGTCATCTGCGCGGGATCAATCCGCCCGCCCGCGCCGATCCGCATCAACCCATGGGAAGAAATCGACGTCGCGTTCGCGTCGTACGCGCAGCTGGTCCCCGGGAGGCCGAGGAGGCACTGCGGCAGCAGGAGGGCGGAAGGGGTGCGGAAATCGGAATCAGCTGCCGCCGCTCGCGGGCCGGATCCGGCTAAGGAAACGGCTGTCGCTGACGGTTTAGGAATTGAACTACATGCGCGTTAGCTTAGGCTTGCTGTATCCTATGTGTTTGGAACTGGTTCGATTAGTTTACTTGAAAATTTCGTGCACTGTACGGGCTACCCGTATAAAAAACATCTAGATCTTTTTTCGTTCCGTCATGGCCACTCCATTTGACCTTGAGGCTTTTGTAAACGAGATTGTGCATTTTAGATGGTGATCAGAGTCCAGCTAAGCTGGTGGTGCCTTGGTGATAGGTGTGATTGTACACGCAATGTTATGGTATATTTTCCAGCGTTTCTTTATTCGGGCATATTCTGGTCACGTATAGTTGGTGATACGTGTGGTTCTACATGCACCTTCGTCTATTTTCTAGGCCTCCTCGTTGTCAATCTTCTTCTTAGTACAAACTCATCCAATTTGTCCTCAATGATTTAGTTTTGACTATAAGGGGATTTAGATGAAATTTAAAAATAACAGACTTCTAATGAAATGACTTATCTGTAAATTCGTTGGTTGCAATCGGTATGTATGCCATACGGTACCGGAAATGCTGGCAAGCAAATGTCTGAGCATCCGATGTTTGATTGGACTGGCATATGTACTCGGATCTGAAAATATTATTCTTTTGAGTTAATTTATGTGTCCTTATATTTCTAATGTTTTAGACGTAATAAAAATTTGTTACGATAGTTATTTTCATATGTTGCATTTTGGAATCTCTTACGTATAGATTTGGATCCGAAAAAATTATCCATTCGAGTTAATTCTATATTTTTGCATCTACAATGTTTTAGATGTTCAAATTTAATGTTTAAGACGTTATAAAAATTTATTGCAATAGTTATTTTCATATGTTGCATCTCAAAATCTCTTACGTACAAATCCAGACCCGAAAAAATCATACATTTGAGTTAATCCTATATTTCCGCACCTCTAATGTTTCAGATGATCAAATTTAATGTTTCAGACGTTATAGAAATTTAATGTCATAGTTATTTCCGTATGTTGCACTTAATTCTACATCACATAGGTTTTACCTGAAATGTTGCGTGCAATATAACGGGATATTGGGGTAGGAATTTTTCTCTCGGAATCAGATGCATACAACGAACTATTTTTGGTGCATTTTTTTATATTACAAAAATTGATTTTAAATATTACAAATATTATTTTTAATGTTACAACGGACTATTGAAGCGTCCTAGAGATCTTACGTCTGGACGCTAGCATCGTTCATATGGTATAGTCCTTGGGCCCACCGCTATTTGCTAGGCGAGAGACTTGGCTCGAGGCAAATTCAGAGTTTCGACCTTGCGATGTTACCCGTTTGATATAGTTAGGAAGGTGTCCATAATATAACTTAGACTAGTAATTTTTAACAAAGCTAATATTTCATGAAACTATTTTTTTGTGTGGCAAATATGTTGCTACCATTTTTAAATGTTTATTTCTATTATTATGATCAAAATAGAAGCAATGTAACCGCACAAAATGACACATTTTTCAAGCACATGCCCAGTACTTGAACCAAATATATCAGCAGCCATCATAGTGCACTGTACTAGCTTCGAGAGTGCGTTATAAATCAATTTTATATGACTCTGTTTAAAAAGACTATCGTGAGATCTTATTCATATCATGATTCAATAGCTAGATAAAAAAAAGATGAGAGTGAGTAAATACTGTCGTCACAGAATTTGCTTTCAATAATCATTGGGCACCGCCCTCCGCTGCAATACCACTGTCAAGCAGCGAGCTGCTTTCGAGAGCCCCCATCCGGGAAAGCGTCACACGAGCTAAAACATACTCCTATTTTAGTCCCCGGAATCCATCTGGCACCAGCTGTTTCCTTGGCCGAGGCCATCCGCCACCATGGCTTCTCCGCGTGCGAACACCAACGTCGCGAAGGCATACCTATAAATACACCTCTCACAAGATCACACTCGACACAGCTCTCACTTAAGCTCCCGCATCAAGCTCAAAAGCATCTCGCTCCACTCTCCAGACCAACCTCAGGCAAATCACAGGAGACGACAGTAGCGAGCAGCAGAAGCAGCTATGGACATGGGTCGCCACGAGCACTCGACCTCCTCTTCCTCCTCGTCATCGACAGAGCACAAGGCGGTCTGGTCGTCGTCTCCGACGCCGCCGAAGAAGCGCCCCGCGGGGCGCACCAAGTTCAGGGAGACACGGCACCCGGTGTTCCGGGGCGTGCGGCGCCGGGGCACCGCGGGCCGGTGGGTGTGCGAGGTGCGCGTCCCGGGGAAGCGCGGCGCGCGGCTCTGGCTCGGCACCTACGTCACCGCCGAGGCAGCGGCACGCGCGCACGACGCCGCTATGCTCGCGCTGCGCGGGCGGGCGGCGTGCCTCAACTTCCCGGACTCCGCGTGGCTGCTCGCCGTACCGTCTGTGGGACTCTCCGACATGGCCGACGTGCGGCGCGCGGCCACCGAGGCCGTGGCGGAGTTCCAGCGCCGTTTCGAGGCTGCCAGCGGGGCCGCCGCTTGGGCCGTTGACGAAGTGATCTCCAGTGTGTCGGCTCCGTCGTCACTGCCTGATATGTCCAGCTCGTGCTCGCCGGCAACGTCGGCAGACCACGTATTACCTGTGATTGCGAAGGCTGATGAGCCGGCGGCACTGGACGGCGACATGTTCGAGCCTGATTGGTTTGCGGACACGGACTTGGACATGTACTACGCGAGCCTCGCGGAGGCGCTGCTGATGGAGCCGCCGCCGCCGCCGCCGGCCACTGGAGCGTACTGGGAAAGCGGCGACGGCGGAGCTGACGTCGCGCTCTGGAGCTACTAGTTAAGATTGAGGACCCCCGATTGATTGTACTCTGTTCTGAATATGTAACAAAATTCAAGTCGCTTCCCAATCAAAGTAACTTCAGCAGATCAATTTTTTCTGAACTATTCGCTGATTTCTACTTTTCTACCGTTCTCGTCTTCCGAGCTCCGGCATGCGATATTTAGCTACAAAAGGGAACAGGAATACGACACATGCATCAGAGAGGACACTTCTGTCGATTCGCTGAAAGCAGTGGCTGTCGATGGTCTGTAAAATGATTCCAACAAAGAGCATTGGATTATCCGTTCATTTGTGTTGTGACAACCAAACCGGGCAGCCAGAAGAGGTAACTTCCGCGCAGTGGTGGTCCAAGTAGCTGAGCTCTCAGAGAAGAGGGAAGAGTAATCCAGAAGGTGTGGCTATTCCACTTTGGACCAAGTCTGGTCATGGGCCCTGCTGGCCGAAGCCACCGCCTGGAGCTTGGAATCTTCTCCCCGTTTCTCCCGTCAAAATCCTTCCAGTTACGCGAGCTGTCGCTTCACTGAGAGGAAGGGGAGCAGCCGCACCGCACTCCCTTCCCACGACGCGGTGATGAACTGATGAGTAGCTGTCCCACTGCCTCTTTCCTGAATTTAGTGGCCAAGAGGCACGATGTGACGTGACACGCGCTTGCCTCAATATTTAGGTACTAGTTTAAGCTATTTTAATACCACATCCATTTTTACTTACTTATCATTAGCCTTTTACAGTAGCATTTTTTATTTTAACGGTTTTTCTATGAAAAATTTATATATATCAAAAAGTTTTGTATCGTTAGATTCGTTCGAAATATATTTTATTAATATTATATACTTTAGTATATACTTTTAAGTATTTGTAAATTTTTCATAGAAAAATACATAAAATCAAAAGGCTATATTTTTCTTTTCTAAAAAAATATTAGAACTCGTAAATATACGCACGCACCACCGTAATTTTACTGAGAAACGCTGTCCTGAATCAGTTTAATGGAGAGCGCGCGCCATGACCCACGAACCCGCTGGTGGGTGGGCCAGTGACAGCGTGACCAAGAGACCAGGACAAGCTAGCAGCTGCTGACGCCGCCCCGCCCCACCGCAGTGTCTGACTCGGACACGCGCACGCCGCCCCTCACTCCCCGCGGCACTGACCAGTGACCAGCTGATCGCTCGCGTCGAGTAACGTGTAACGACTAACGACCATTCAGACACTCAGTTATCTATATATATTTTCCCGCCTCCTTCCCCTCCCCTCACCCAAGTCCAAGCTCCACCGCTCCACCCCAGCTCGAGGAGAGCTCACTAACATGGCTACTACTCCGGGGCACGCTTCTCTTGACTCTGCAATGGACACGCCCTCGCAGCTGCTGGTTTCGTCGCCGTCGTCCACGGAGCAGGAGGAGTGCAGGACGGTGTGGTCGGCGCCGCCGAAGAAGCCGGCGGGGCGGACCAAGTTCCGGGAGACGCGGCACCCGGTGTACCGCGGCGTGCGGCGCCGGGGGATGGCTGGCGCGGGGCGGTGGGTGTGCGAGGTGCGCGTCCCGGGGCGGCGGGGCTCCAGGCTCTGGCTCGGCACCTTCGCCACGCCCGAGATGGCGGCGCGCGCGCACGACGCCGCCGCGCTCGCGCTCGCCGGCCGCGGCGCCTGCCTCAACTTCGCCGACTCCGCGTGGCTGCTCCCGCCGCTGATGCCCGCGTTGTCGGTATCGGCGGTGTCCAGCGCGCGAGAGGTCAAGGACGCCGTCGCCGAGGCCGTCGAGGCGTTCCGGCGGCGCTCGGTTGCGCCGCTGTCGTCGCTGGCGGCGCAGACGGCCGGTGAGGAGGATAGTGGTGGGTCGCCGTCCGCGGCGCCGTCGAGCAACGTGTTCGAGTTCGATGATGACGAGTGCAGGTTTGGCGGCATGGACGGTGCCGTGTCGTACTACGCGAGATTGGCGCAGGGCCTCCTCGTGGAGCCGCCGACCGCCGGAGCGTTGTGGGAGGACGGCGAGTACTTCACCACTGACATGGCGCTATGGAGCTACTAAGCCTTATGAAGTAGCTTGCTTGATTATAAAATTTTGGATAATTTTGTTTCTCCATGGAGAGAAACAGAGGATAGATAGTTCTCAAAGAAAAAGGAAATAGAGGATATGATAGGCAGGAGAATTTTGCGATTTTTAGAACGAGTATTGTGTTTATTTTTTTCTATTCTTGTTACTCAAGCTTCGTAGCCCTAAATTAAGGAGGCTGATCTGTGGCACATCTGAATGATCTCCGTCGTGCACCTAATCAAATCCCATTTTTCTTCCAAAAATACATTTAATCTTCTATTATTTACTTTTCATACTTAGTCGTTCAATATTTTCTTTCCATACATTCTAAAAATATATTCAATCTTCTATTATTTACTTTATATATTTTTCAGATTGCTATATATTAGATTGATTATACGTGTGCAACATATGTACAGTTACTAGTTATTTTAAGATAAAATCTAAAAACTGCACGCGTATGCTTTTATCTTATGAAATTTGTAAGCTGTCTGTTTGAAAGTTATTCACGTGGCTGGTTTGGCGCCTACCTATGAGTTCTTAGAAAAAAGCACCTGTTTTTGCTTAAACTGAAGTCGATTTTTGCTTAAACTGAAGTCGATGTCAGCCGTTGGATCAGTACGGAGATTGGTGTCATTTTATTGGTTGTTGATCCAACCGTCCAAAAGTACGACTTGTGTCGGAAAAAAAAATCAATCACCATACTGGGCAGCCCCCGTATCCGATTGAATTCTTTTCACTTTTTTATGTGAAAATATGTCCAGTTGAGTTCGACCTTGGGTGTATAAGGGCTTGTTTGTTAGAGCTTTTTCTGATTCAATTCTTTATCGGAAGTGATTTTTTGGAGAAAGTGATTCTGTGATTGAAAGTGATTCTCTAAAATAAAATATACGGAAGAAGTGATTTTCTGTGAAAAGTGAATCAGAGGAAGCTGTTTTTTTCAGCTCTCTAACTTTTAGTTCATTTCAGAGAACCACTCCCATGGATTCCACTCAGAGAACTAAAAGCGAAAAGTTGCTATTTGACAGAGCTCCCACTAATTTCAGCCAGAAAACTACTCTGAGAGCTCTGCCAAACAAACCTAAACCTTGAAATTGGTGTCCCACTGCAAAACTGGACCGATCTTTAAGTAGCACTGTCTGAATCTTACATGGATGGCTAGACCATTTTCAGGCTTTCAGTTAACCTTGTTCAGCCATGCTCTAACAATTCAGCAACCAACCAAGCTGGTCAAAATGGTAATGTCAACGCATTCGTCACTCCCCCTGTTTGACTCGCTTCTCACGAACGAAATCGACAAGATGGAGACACAGTTCAAACTTCAAAAGGAAATTAACGGAGATCATACACCAACTGCTGCAGCTCAGCAGCAGTAACCGAACATACACGAATGCGATGGAATCACACGCCAAGCACTGCTCGTTTTGCTAGCTTCAGGCTTCAGAAGACGATGGCCATCTTTGTCGCGCCCTGCGCGTGGTCGCCGTCGTCGTCTTTCTCCCCTTCCCGGCACCGGCTGGATCGAGCCTGCCTTCTCCGATTTATTGTCGGATTGGGACAGATCAACCGATGGACGAGATCTAGTACAGTGCAAGCAGCTCGTGTAGAAAGGCTCAGTGGACACGGCTGCGTGACTAGCCCAACTCCAAGTTTCCAGCCGCAGCTGGTTGCTCGTGCTACTTGCTGCGAGCTGTTCGGCGCCGGCTGCGATAGGGCGACAGGGATAGAGAAAGCGATGTTCTCTGTAGGAGTTTTGTGAACTGAATGGTGAGTGGTGTTTACAGTACTGGTTTGCAACTGTCAGGTTGGAACATGTCGTCTCAAAGTACGTACAAGGCTGAACAAAGGTTACCTAGTGGGGAAAAGGTGATGTTTGTCGATCATGGTTGACGTTCTTAAGGTTGACATCAAGCTGGTGAGGTCAGAACAACAGTGTACACATACATACGGATAGCGTCACGCCGTCACAGCGTGTACACACAGGTCACAGCGGAGGGCAAGATCGACCAAACTGATTAATTGCTGAAAAGGCGATCTTTGTCGCCTTTTCCAGCCCGAAATCTCTAGTCTACTGTACTCGCTTCACGTTGACATCAGGCTCGTCGAGCCTCTTTTCCATTTAGTATCTATCAGAGTGGAAGTGGTCAACGACATATGTCAACATCGAGTACAGAGCTAGTAGCTCGTGTATAGAGAGAGAGGCTATTTCAGGCTAGTGGCAGCACCCAGTTGTGAAAGTACGAAAGAAAGCAGTGCTGAAATCCTGAATCCAGTCGCGCCGAGCACCGCCATTCACACACTGTGTGCAAGATCAAAGGCAGTCAAGAAGATGAATCGTCACGGATTTGATACTCGCCTCGGCAGCCTTGCTGAATCAATACACGATGCTTGTATTGTGGTCTTATCTTGCTAAATCCTCACTGAATCAATATTGGATTACTGAAGGTCATATCCATATGAGGAGATGGGCTTATAGGGTGGGCCGAAATCGAGGTATGGCGCCTACCATATCTCGCCATAATGATCCATCCGCCACTGTATTGATGAGCACTAGTAATACCACTTTGCAATTGTCTGTCATAGCAAATGATAAGGCTGAAAGCTGGATAGAGGCTTACTTGCTGAAAAGGTGAGATTAGCCAATCATGGTCCACTTACCTTCAGGTTGACATCACGCCGGTCAGCTCAGTACATTCTGAGAGCAGTTGGCCAGTGGCGCACACAATCTTGGCGACCATGAGGTTAACATTTGACAAAAACTGAACGCTAAAAGGTGACATTTGTCCTCTTTTGCAGTCTGGGATTTGTGGTCATCTACTGTACCCTGCAGGTTGACATCAGGCCGGTCAGGTCAGATCATGCCCGGCCTACAAGCCCAGACGCATGGATGCTCAACCGATCGAAGTCAAACCCTTTTTAATTTGAGATGTGGCGATTACCGAAACAGTAAAACTTTCACTGATAATCTGTCCACACTTTGTTGAGCTCTAACTCTTGTTAACTGATCACTGGGCACAGGCCAAGTTCAGAGTGGAGAAAAATCCATGTGGTGGAGCGGATGTACGTCCCGTCGACAGCACGTCCCGGGCTTTGTAGGGAGGAAGAAGCTCACGCCGCCGCGCTCGCGCTTCACAAGTTGCCTCGATTCCATCGGCCCCAGCACGGCGAGCGAATCCAACGCTCTCTCTGTCGGCCACTGGCCTGCCTGCTTCAATGGGTAACAGCGACCAAACAGCCTACCCCGAAAAGGTCGTTCTTGTCGTGGTCCCCTGTGCTAAGGATTTCAATTTCATTTTATAAATTTTTTCGTTTACCGCAAAAAAACCAAAATTTATCAAATTTTACCGAAATTTTGGTTATTTTTCATCCATGCTCTATAGGTCCCACGTACCAGTAAATAAAATCAAAATTAGATATTTCGTTCTCCTCCAAAATTCTCAAGATTCGTAAAATTTTACCAAAATTTCGGCAAAATTTTAATCCCTAACCTATGCCTGGTCGCCGTTCCTGTTTCACATCTAGAAAAACATCTCGCAGGAGCACCAGTGACTCAACGTGTAGATAGAAAAGCAGTTCTTGTCGGGTGTCGCACAGGGTATTTTTCTAGTAGCACCTGTGATTAGTCTGAGTTAGACTAGTTTACACATACGTGTGCGTGTTCGGTGGTACCACACGTTCTCGTGCACTGAAGTTCCCGTGCCTCTCAATCCCTTCCATAGCGTGTGTATAGATGTGCATAAAGATGGCCAAATGGGCCAATCGGGCCGGCCCGGCACGGGCCCGAAATCGGCACGGCCCGATTGGCCCATTTACTGTTACGGGCCGTGCCGTGCCGGCCCGCGTGCCGAGCCGTCGGCCCACGGCACGGCCCAACTGTCACCGTGCCGTGTCGGGCCGGCCCACGGCCCGTTCGGCACGATGGGCCCGTTCGGCACGGTGGAGGCACGATAGGCCCGTTTGGCACGACGGGTCCGACCGGCACGGTGGAGGCACGACGGGCCAGGTCGGCACGGGAAGGCACGATGGGCCCGGCCGGCACGGTGGAGGCACGTTGGGCCCGTTAGCACTCAAAAAAATAGGAAAAAATCAAAAATAATAGCTAAAAAAATCCAAAAAAAATAAAAAAATATGGAAAATAAATACATAATATCTTTATTGATTGGTTGCCTCGTTAAAAACCTTTCTACTAGAAGGAAAAAAGAGTACAACCAATGATTATGCTCCGAAAATTACATGATTTCATTAGAAACCCCAGAATTTTGCTTGCAATTTTTAATATGCTTCCTCAAGGGTCCCGTTCCATGTGAAGATCTGGCACCTATTTCTATACTGCATATATTACACTTAGCAAATCTTACCTGTTCCCCGTTAATTTTTTTGAAGACCTTTTCAAAATGTTGCCACACTTGGGACCATACACCTGAGTTCTCGGCGTCTTGATCCATGAATTGAAATATGGAATTAGTTTCTTGATGTGAAGTGAATACTGGCTACTTGGCTAGCAAATAGGAAAAGAGAGATGGGTGGGCAGGGTGGGCAATGAGAATACATGGAGTTTGAGATGGAGTAGATGGTATTTATAGTCCACGATGAGAGGAGAGGTAGGTGGGGGTGGGGCCGCGTGGGGTATTTTAAAAAAATAAACAAAAAACATGAATAAAAAAAACTTAGAAATAATAGGGGCACATGATTAATTCTAAAAATGAGCTTTATTGATAGGTTGCCTCATTAAAAATCTTTCTAGCAAAGGAAAAAAGAGTACAACCTAGCTCAGAAAATTTAAAATTACACGTTCTCATCAGCATCTAGATACAAATTTTGGAATGATTCTTCAAGCTCAGCATTTTCTGCAGTGTATTGCATTCGTGCTTCAGCTTGTTCCCAATCCTTTACTATGGTGAGTATTTCAACCATCTCACTTGACAGATTTGTTCTTCTCTCTTCGATTATCCTTCCTGTAAGACTGAAGGCAGCCTCAGAAGAAACTGTAGATACAGGAACCGTTAACAAATCTCGCGCTAACAGTGAAAGGACTGGATAATTCGTCTTGTGCTCATGCCACCATTGCAGTATGTTGAAGTTTTCTTGTTCGTGGCTGATAACGTCACTGTCGATGGAGGTAGTTAGCTCCCCTCCGGATATTGGAATTCCGGTGCCCGTAGACGATCGTGACGAAGAGTCTGAACTTCTTGATGAAGAACCTGCACCAAATATTTTCCCCCACGTTGTCGTCTTCTTACTTGTTGTGGGTGCTAGTGGAGGTCGTTGCAGGCGAACTCCGCCATACTTTGTTTCATATTTACTATAAACTTCGAATAACTTAGAACGAACATTAGTATAATAATTAGAATAATCATGGCCAAGAGCATCACCTAGAATTGCGAGAACTCTACAGAAAGCTGCAATTTTAGCTCTAGGATCTAAAATAAAGGCAAAAGCGTATAACAAAGGAATTTCTTTCCAATACTTTAAAAATTTAGATTTCATAGGAACTACACAATCTCTTAAAAGATTATCATTTTCATAGTTGTTTAAATGAGTAGCAATTTCAACAATATTATGCACTACTAAACAAGATGTTGGATAATAAACTCCTGATAAACTCACAGTTGAATCATAAAAAAATTCAAGAAACTCCAATATCCTTTCAGCAACATACCAATGCGCTTCCGTGAGTAAAGTTTGACCCCCATGCTGATGGTAATGTGTATGAATAAACACACCAAATGTGCTCTTATATGGTATAATATTTTTAAGCATCAAGAAAGTAGAGTTCCATCTCACCGGCATGTCCAGAGCAAACTTACGTGGATGCACACCCATTGCAACACAATACTGTTTATATGCTGCAATTCGTTGGTTAGAGGAGTTCACAAAAGATATTGCAGTACGATAATCTTCTAAGTATCGCGATAACCTCTTCAAACCGGATTTTACTATAAGATTGATAATATGACAAGCACAACGTTGATGTAACAAGAAAGATTCAGCATAAGTACTAAACAACGGAGTAAGAATATCCATTGCTCTAGAATTTGCACCGGCATTATCTAAAGTGATAGAAAATATTTTATTCGTGAGGCCAAAGTCTGCAACTACTTGAGATATTTTTTCAGCAATATTTTCACCGGTATGTGCGTTGTCAATCAAGCAAAAACCTATTATTCTCTTTTCTAATTCCCAATCATTATTAACAAAATGAGCAACCACACTAAGATAATCCTCTCTAGCCCTACCTGCCCATATGTCCGAGGTCAAAGCAACTGAAAATGTACATGTTTGCAACATTTCTTTAAGTTTGCTACGACACGTATTGTAGTATTTTACCATATCTCTACTAGTTGTCTGTCTAGAAACATGCGTGAACCTAGGATTATGAGCTTGCTTAATGTAATCTTCAAATGCAGCAGACTCACCGATATTTAGTGGTAGATCCGCTCTTGCAATGAAGCGACATAGCTCTTTTCGAGCATTGGCAGAGTCGTACTCCCAATGATGAACAGAGCCGTCGGGGTTGTACTGCAACACCGTCTGCTTCATGGCTACTCCACTCTTTCGCTTGCAACTTATGGCGTGCCTCTTTAAGTGCCCCGTTCCACCCGAGGGCTTTGCAGATAATTTATTTTTACAAATATAACACTTAGCATACCTGACACTTACCTCATCTTCCTCTTTGTAGATCCTTTCAAAGTCTTGCCAAACTTCGGAAGTACCGGCTCTTGATCTTTTAGACCCGCTGCTTGCTAATGTGTGCGCACTTATAGAGCCTGACGATGGCACTCCTGCTGCATCACCTGGATCTGGATGTGAACCAACCGGAGGTTCACCGTCGGGTCCATCATCACCTGCAGCACTAGTATCAAAGGGGCCGTAGTCCCCTGTGAGTCCTTGGAGAAAAAAATCATGATCTATGGATGTATCATGATCATCGGCATCCATGATCAATGTCGAATGACACTACAAAAATTGCAAATATTCAGAGTTAGAAATAATCAAATAATAAAACTAATAATAAAATAAGACTCAACAACGATGCAAAAAAATCACCAAGATTTCTTCAACTTCAAGATAGCAAATCAGCAGGATGACGATTTTGGAATTGCTCGGATTTTTTTGCAACAATTCAAACTAATTTTGCCAAATTATCGCTAATTCTCATGAACTTTGAGACAAGAATGAGAGGAGGAAACAAGAGAGAAAATGGTGTTGCTGGTGTGGAATGGAAGGGCAAGGTGCTCCTCTATTTATAGGTGAAAAATGGTGATTTTTGCAAAAAAATTTTGAATTTTTTGGAGCTCAAACGGTCACAAAACGGCTATAAAATTCAAAAATATCGGGTTAACAGGCCGGCCCGTTTAACCCGTTAACCCGCGTGCCCCCGCCGGCCCATCGTGCCCCACGTGCCGGCCGGGCCGTGCCCCCCGCAGTGGGCCGTGCCGTGCCGTGCCGGCCCGGCCGTGCTGTGGGCCGCCGCGTGCCGAGCCGGCACGGTGGGCCGTGCCGTGTCGGGCCGGCCGTGCCCTGATGGGCCGCCGCGTGCCGTGCCGGCCCGGCCCGGCCGTGCCGCCCGTGGGTCGGGCCGTGCCCGTGCCGGCCCGACTCGGCCGGGCCGTGCCGCGCGCTCGGCCCAGGCACGGCCCGTGGCCTCATGCCGTGCCGGCCCGGCCCATCTCGGCTCGGGCCGGGCCGTGCCTACAGTTCCGTGCCTACAGTAAGCACGGCTCATTTGGCCATCTTTAGATGTGCACACGTGTGTGCACGTGTGGTGTGAGTGGGAGATGCGTGTGTTATGTGCGTCCTTATTATACCCTCTAAAAGAAAAGTAGTTCTTGTGAGATAATCTTCAACCATATTTTCTTCATTTTATTTTCTTCCCGATTCACTTCCCCATTTTCATTCCCTTTATTTGCTTTTATCTTCAACAGCTTCACTTTGAGAAGAATCGCGAAGGGAAAGGAGAGAGAATTTCGTCCTGAAGGTTATGACCTTATGAATATCTTTGTGACAGGAATCATGAAAAAAAATCGTTAGAGCGCTGAAGAGAATAAAAATTCAGTCGTGAAGGGAATCTGAACCAGAAAGGAAAATCTTGAAGATAGTTAGAATTCTGGGCTTCCGATACCGCTGCCTGTTTAGCTTCAACCACTGTTCGCACGTGTAGAAAGACTTGCTGAAAAGGTAATATTTGTGCTCTTTTGCAGTCTGGATTCTGCTACAGTACTTATACAGTGGTACGGTCTGTTCCCTTCAGGATTCAGGTTGACATTGGGCCGGTCACATCACAAGTCAGAGAAGAAGAGGTCGTATTACGGATACGCGGGCCAATAACCATTAGAAGTCAAGAGTTTGCCCTTGGGTAAAAAAAAGACATTATATTAAGGATTAATATTTCATTTCTAGCTTTAATTCGTCCGTGCTACGCATAAAGTGAAGTCCATGGCAAGGAGAAGCGCCGAGAGTATCAACGCATGAATGCAACTACGTGACTCAGTTCACAGTTTCAGAGCCTTTCTCTTCCTCGGAATTTTTGGACATGTACCTGAAGATTCTTTTATTCACCTAGCAAATAATAATAAACAAAAAGGTGTAGAGTTATTTTCTTACAATGTGGTCAGGCAAGGGAGACATAAAACTCTAGATGTACCCAGAAGCAGCAGTAATATTTACAGAAGACACAAGGTCCAAATAATAAATTTGAACAAATCTGTTTCATTTCCTCAGATAAAGATGATTATTGTTCCCTGTACAAAAAAAGCCGCATAATCTACACACATGGGCCAAAAGATTAAGACATTCGCTGGATCATGTACAACAGTGGCAACAAGGTTGTGAGGACGACCAAAGGGAGACGTTCTGTCAATCGAAAGGGAGGCGTCGTCGAACAGACTTGGGCAGGCTCTTGTTGAGGTCCCTATCTGAGAATTTTCTTGAGCCAACCTTCACTGTGTCACCTTCTGCAACCGGCTTCTTCCCAGATTCAATGCTCGGCCCTTTCGTTGAGCGGTAGAACTCTTTGATGCTAAGCTGAACTCCACTAGGTCTTGGACTTTTAGGTGTTTCGAATACACTATTTGCTAAGCTCGATTTGGATTTTCGTGCTCTTGATTTTGCTTCTTTCAGCCTCTGCAACAAATAAGCGGATGTGTTAGCTGCAGTCAACAAAATCATAGTTTCAGATGTTTCTTGAACAGTAAGAAATAAGCGTTGCATGCTCAGGAATAAATTCGACCACAAGGTAGTTTCTTTGGTAAAGTCTAAACACCTACAAAATTACATGTACAAAAATGTAGCTGAAACTTGGGCCTATGTACTAGGATAAGCTAAATGCAGACACGTAACAAGAATAGAAAAAAAAAAACTGGAACTAAAGTTTAAAAGTGCCCCGCAAGTATCATTCATATTTTAAATTTTCATAGTTCAAAGCAACCTAGGCCCACCTGCTCTTCCTGAAACCTTTCTGTTTCCTTAGGGAATGCGGCGCTGACAAGTTGAATGTCTTCATCAGTCAATAGAAAGGAGCAGCCATCATCAATAAGCACTTGTGGAACATCTGGCTCATCTAACAACTCAGGAGAGCCATCATCAGTACGCACTTGTGGAACATCTGGCTCATCTTCAGGAGATTCACAAATCACTGTAGTCTCCTGCTCGTCATCCTCATCCAATACCACTACCTCGCTACTCATCTCTCCATCTATTTTTGACTTCTTGCTATTAGATATCATACTATGAGTAGCTCTCTTCCATTTCACCAAGTAATAAGGGTGACCGTGCCTTATTTTAATCCGTTGAATTGAATCGAATTCATATTGATCATAAAGAAGCAGTGGTCTAGATGGAGATGACGCCACCTCATATAAATATATGGTCGATAACATAGGAAGTATCCTTTGTCGCACATAAGATGGCTCCCAGTTCTGCTTATAAGTTAAGAAGTCGACCAAAGCTTCAACATCAGGCTTATTCCAACTAAGCAAGGGATCACCATTTTCTGCAAACAGGATGATAAATTTCGGTTAGAATAAGGGTGAACTATTAGGAACTTTGACCAAAGAAAAAACTACAACAAAACAGGCACGTAGATAAGCAGATTTCTTTTTCTAATGCTTTGGGCCATACTGTCTTTACCTTTATCCAAATTGTTATCACATAGATACATTTTAATGATCTCCTCATTTGGAAAATTTGTCTCAGCAGCTATTCTTTTGCAGACCTTGATTTGCCAATTTTCATGTCTTGTCTGTTCCTTTAGATTCCGTGCCTAACATTCATAACAAAGTAACTGTTCATACGGAGATAATTATTCACCATAAACCATTCAAGGGTAAGAACAGGTTAAACACATAATATCTTACGAACAAAGGCATCAGAATCAACAAGATTTAGATAATCAAATGAACATAAAAGCCTGTCTGTACAAGAACAAGAGCATACATCTGAAATAAATATCAAGAAAGCTCAGTAGTTCACAGGGTTTACAAAAAAGGATTACAAAGAATAAGTGAGACTACCTTGTCACAACTAGGACATTCACATTTGAATCCAGCTGGTTTTTCCATGCAATTCTCTAATGCTTCCACCAAGCAATAATTACACCCATCCTTGCTATGACTTTTCTTGCTACCCGGGTGACCACAATGTGAGCAGTGCAGCGATCTCACAATTGTACTTTTCATGGACGGTGATGGAAGATCATCAATATGTAGCTTGTCAAATCCTTCTGGGAATGGATAAAACCCTCTACCAATTTCATATAACCTGGAGAAGGTAAAAAAAATTAAGATGCCTAGCTTCATAAATGCAATACTGGGGAGATCATTCTGCCAAAAAAACATGCAAGACAACGTATGATACATACTTATCTAAAATGTCATCTTCGTCGAATAACTGCACAAACCGAAGTGCAGTCTCAAGACCAAAACCAGGCACCCCATGCAAATCATGGTCACTACCAATAAGAAGCGCCATGGCTACCATTTGTTTCCTCTTCAATCCAAGACCAGATTCAATGTCTGCTATGTTGTAGCACTCGAAAGGTTCCTGCATTTAAGTTCATGATCATGTTACCACTGCACATCGAAAATGAAGCAAAACCATTGCCGTGGTCACAGATCTACACTAGAGTGCTTACCTTAGAATTTGATCTGAGGACCTTTATGACAGTCTTAGCTCCAAATAGGAAAGCATCACTGTCTGCAGTGATGCAAGCATCTACATGACCTTCGTTATTCAACTGAGCGCAAAGGGCTTCAGCTTCACCATTTGCCCGCAATACAGGCATTCCAAGATATTCAAGCAGTTCCTTGAAATTACAGAAAATTAAACAACATTACAGACAAGGCATATATGTACGTGAGCTGGCACCATCTCCATTTAAACCATTGCTTCTTTATGACCAATATGCATTCCATTCAATTCCACGGATTAAGATATGGCATGGCCACGCTTATTACTTGGTCAAATGGAAGAGACTTGCGGTAACTGGTAAGATTTCCGATATATCGAGCAAGAAGCCAGAAATGAGGGTAGAGGTTGTGGTGTTGGGTGAGGATGAGGAGGGTTAAGATTGCACAAAGGATCACAACATTGCCAAAATAAGGGAACTCACCACGCACTCCTCCACGTATCGCGTGAACACAGCGTTCCTCCCTTTCACTGGCGCCGCGGCAGCACTGGACTCCGCCTCCGCATCCGTGCTCGGCAGTGCGGCCGGATCCACCCCGGAGCCTCGGAAGAAGCGCGCGGCCCTCGCCTGCGACTTGAGCGGCGACGGCTCCCCATCCACCACGAACACAGGGAAAGCACCCATCTGGAGTACAAGATTAAATCTTGATTAAATTCGGAAAAGATTAAATCTTGACGAGCGCAAAGCAGCAACTGCAGATTGCAGAATGCCACAAGCGCGAGACAGGACGCTACACACTGTGAGAGATCACGAAACGGGCAAAAATCAGAGACAAAAATGGGGGCGAGGGGAGAGGAGAGGACAGGAGGGGACATGGGGGGAAACCAACCGTACCTTGGCGAAGAGGGAGAGGGTGCGGAAGAAGGTGGTGCGGAGGTGGGGGTTCCGCGCACGCGGCGACCGGGCGCGGATGGCGGTGCTGTGGGAGACGATCCAGAAGGAGAGGTCGACGGCGACGCGGCGGCCGCGGAGGTACCCCGCGCCCTCGTGGCGCGCGTAGGGCCGCAGCAGGTCCCAGAAGCTGCCCCCCACGCCCATCTCTACCTCTCTCTCTCTCTCGCCGGCGGCGTCTGGCACGGCGGCCGGCGGCGAAGCTGGAGGGTTCTGGCCTTTTGGGTTGGCGTTGTGACGTCGTGTGGACTGCGGAGGCCTCGGCAACCTGCGGGCCTCGCGGCGGCTAATGGGCTGCCTCGCGGTTGCGTGGGTTGGGTCTCCTGTTAACTTGATGCGGGCCTGGCCGTTTCCTTCCCTCCTCTTTTCGGCTCTCTTTTCTCTTACGTGGAACGCTTCATGTTCCCCTACGCAGCTGCTAGGATTTTAACTTCTCCAGCGATCTTCTCGTTGTGAGTGTTCCTGTGGTTTTTGTCTGATCTGATCTTGCTCCTGGGTGTTTATCTACGTCCTCAGGTTGATTGCGGAGTCAGCTGGTCTGTCTACCCGGCCTTAGCACTGATATTCATCTAGGGCTTGACGTGATCGTGGCGGCGAAGTGTTTAAGATTGGTGACAAGACGAAGGATGCAAGATTGGAAGGGGTGAGGGAGGAGGGAGAGAGTTCTGGCCCTAGCCAGGATGAGGTGATTGCAGAGCTCTTAAACACTATGGATCTGCAGGATGACGAGTTAGATGAGTTCATATGGGTGGATGTGGAAGTAATCACAAAGTGGTTAGCAGTGGTCAGGGTGCTGATAAAGAAGGAGATCAATCAGAGGGTCTTTTTCGGCGATATGCGAGAGGCTTGGACTCTTGCACAGGATATTTATTTTTGTGTCCTGGGTGATAATCGATTTACGGTGTAGTTCCATTGTCTGGGAAAGCGATGTATGGTGGTCCATGGATTTTTCGGGGCTATGGAGTTCTCATGACCCCTTACGATGCTTTCAAAAAGCCGTCGACGATGAAGATGGATAGGCTCGAGGTATGGTCATGCATCTATGACCTGTCAGATGGTGTCCTCTTCGAGCCAATGATAAAAAAAAATCTAGCAAAGCGAATTGGAGAGGTGAAGACAATGCAATTGCTACAACCGAATGCAGATGCTGGGAATTATGTCAGGGTCCATCTGAGCCTGGACGTGAACAAGCCACTAACTCATTGTGTGATAATCACGAAGGAGAGGGAGCAGACGAGGTATGTGGTGAAGTATGAAAAGGTGTCGAAGTTCTGTGGTGTGTGTGTCTGATGGGCCATGTGTGATGAAGGAGTGTGGAACAGGTGAACACCCTGTAGAGAAGATTAAATGGGGGTAGTGGATGGTAGTGTCTTACCAGGGCTGGATGGAGGAGTACGAAGGGGAGGAGGATATGATGGAGTCGGAGATGATGTCGGAATATGCAAATATGGGGAATGAGGTGGATAGATCGGGAAAGAAGAGGCTTTTTCAGGACATAGGAGCTGATGGGCGAGATAAGAGTCAACTCTTTCTTACTCAAAACAAAGTGTTTGACATTGTAGGATAGTTCAAAGGCAGTCCAAGAACGGAAGGCTTAGGTGGTGGTTCATCTGCACCATCAAAGCAGCTTGAGAAGAAAAAGAGAGCAGAAGATGATGAAGAAACCAATGAGAAGCTATTGGCGGGCTCTGCGGGCCAGGCACAATGAGTACTTTATGTTGGAATTGTCGCGGGATTGGCGATCTCACGACAGTCAAAGAGATTCGCGATCTTGCGAAGGAAAGTGCGCTGTTGTTGCTTTGTCTGGTTGAAACTCAGATTGCAAAGTACCGAGTGGAGGGGCTGACAAGAACCCTAAGGTTCGATCATGCTTTTGGAGTGGGTAGTAGTGGGCGGAGTGGTGGTCTGTGCATTTATTGGAAGAACTCTTTGACAGTAAATGTGTGGAACTACTCAAAGTATCATATTGATACGGAAGTTAGGGAGGTAGGGAAGGAGCCTTGGAGGTTGACATGTTGGTATGGAGAAGCGAATAGAAGTCTAAGGTACAAAACTTGGGAGATGATGGCTTTCCTGAAGGCCGATTCACCCTTGCCTTGGTTATGTTTAGGTGATTTCAATGAGGTACTCAGGAGAGAAGAACACATGGGCCCGAATGAGAGAGATTGAGGACAGATTTAGGCTTTTAGAGATGTGGTAGAGCTCTGTGATTTGGGCTACATAGGTCTTGATTGGACCTTTGAGAAGAAAGTAGTTGGCAGCCAGTATTGTCGGGTCAGACTGGATCAGGCACTTGCCACGGGGGACTGGTGTGCATTATTCCCGCATGCCACCGTTCAGCATTTGCTAGCAGCTAAGTCGGATCACTCCCCGATATTGCTATTGAATAATATGAAGGCAACTAATCATCGCATAGTAGTGAATAAATTGTTCTGGTATGAAGTGGCATGGGAGCAGCATGAGGGATTCTGCCATATGTTGGAACGTGCATGGGACGCGGCGACGTGTCGATCAGCCAGAGAGTTGTGCAAAAAGATGCGAACGATGGCGGGATCCCTATCAGCATGGGGGAAGGAGTCTTTTGGTAACGTGCGTGCTGAACTGTGGGAGCTATGTAAGCGGCTGCTTGAGTTGTGAGCGAATCCGGCCCGTGTCGGCCTATCGTATGAGGAAAAGAAGGCGGAGCAGCAGATTGTCGAACTGAACTTCCGTGAAAAAACTTTGTGGAGACAGAGATCGCATGTATAGTGGCTGGTAGAAGGTGATAGCAACACTCGGTTTTTCCATCAAAAAGCAAGCATGAGAAGGAAGAATAAACGAATAAGTAATCTTATCGTACAAGATGGAACTGAGTGTGAGGATGCACAGGTTAGAAGGTGCGGCCATTGTATTTTACGAGCACTTG
Organism: Phragmites australis; assembly: GCF_958298935.1. NCBI lineage: Eukaryota > Viridiplantae > Streptophyta > Magnoliopsida > Poales > Poaceae > Phragmites > Phragmites australis. The sequence goes on from NC_084940.1 coordinate 2,523,889, forward strand.
TATCATTTGGAGGATACTATTGGGATTGAGGAGGTATTGTCACATGTGCCTTTGAAGGTTACAGCTGAAATGAATGGCCTGCTCACTGCACCGTACAATGAAGCTGAGATTAAAAATGTGTTATTTCAATTGTTCCCAACAAAAGCTCCAGGACCATATGGCTTCCCGACGCACTTCTTTCAGAAAAATTGGGATATTTGTGGTAGTGACGTGACAACCATAGTGCTGATATTGCTCAACGCAGAGGACTCTTTGGAGGAGGTCAACAAGACGTTCATTGTTTTAATTCCCAAGGTATCAAAGCCAAACTCTCTTGCTCAGTATCGCCTGATTAGCTTGTGCAATGTGATATATAAGATTGTATCCAAAATGCTTGCTAACCGGCTGAAGCAGATTCTCCATGAGGTGATTTTTGATGAGCAATCGGCATTTGTCCCTGGAAGGCTCATTACTGATAACATTATTACAGCTTATGAATGTCTGCACTTTATGAGGAAGAAGAAGAGTAAGAATAATTCACATTATGCACTAAAATTGGACATGATGAAGGCGTATGATAGAGGAGAATGGAGATATTTGGAAGCTATAATGCTAAAGTTGTGTTTTGCCCCAAGTTGGGTGGCGACGGTGATGAGGTGTGTGTCCACAGTTGTCTTTTCGGTGCTCTTCAATGGAGCACCAGCACAGGAATTCAGGCCAACGAGAGGGATACGTCAAGGAGATCCTATATCATCTTACTTGTTTTTATTGGCGACGAGGGGCAGTCATGCTTGTTGAAATTAGGAAATACGGATGATAATGTAGCTGGAGTCAAGGTTGCACCAACGGCACCACATGTAAACCATTTATCATTTGTGGATGACAATATCCTTTTCTTTAAGGCAAAGGTGAAAGGTGTGAAATAGGTGAAAAACTATATACAGGAGTATTGTAATGCCTCTCGGCAGAAAGTGAATCTTGATAAGTCCTCCATATTTTTTGGTAAAGGGTTTCTGGAAAACAGGAGAAATGAAATTAAAGCTTTGCTCAATGTACAAAATGAGAGCTTAAATGAACAGTACCTTGGGTTACCCTCAGATGTGGGAAAGCAAAAGAATGGTGCATTCCAGTACCTCAAAGATCGAGTATGGAAGAGGGTTTAGGGTTGGATGGAAGATGTTTGTCAACAAGGGGAAAGGAAATTCTCATAAAGTCTGTGGATCAGGCCATTCCGACTTACTCCATGGTGTGTTTCCTGCTGCCAAGAGGGTTATGCTAGCATATAAATGCTTTGATTCATAAATTTTGGTGGGGAAGTAAAGCAGGAAGTAGGAAGACTGCATGGGCCACCTGGGATGCGATGGTGATGCCTAAGTATATGGACAGTTTAGGGTTTAGGGACATTGAGCTATTCAATTTATCCATGCTTGTGAGCCAGGCATGGAGGATCCTGCAAAGTCCCAAAACACTGAGCGCCAGGGTGTTCAAAGCAGTTTATTTTTTGGAAAAGGATTTGTTGATTGCAGAGCTTGGTGACAGGCCTTCGCAAATTTGGAGATGAGTTTATGCAGGAATGGAGGTTTTACAATAGGGGTTGCTGAAGCGTATAGGCACAAGAGAGCAAACGAACATATGGATGGACAACTGGTTACCCAAGGATTTTAAACTGTGACTGGTTTGTCCAAAGTCGATACAGCCACCTGAAACAGTGTCAGAGTTAACACTTGCATATGAAAGGAGATGGGATGAAAATAAATTAAGGATGTACTTGTATGACATGGATGTGGATACCATTTTGAAGATCACGATCAGTTTAACTACACAGACTGATTTTTGGGCTTGGCACTATGAAAGGATTGGCATCTTCACTAAGAAACCAGGTTGAAGTGTGCTTTGGTTTGCATATGATGAGTCATTGACAATGTTGAATTTGAAATAATTTTGGTTGGCATGAGCTTGTGTGTGTGAGATCTTATTTATAGCTAACCAAAGTTTGAATTGGAGCAGATTATTTCAGAGTCCAGAAAATTATGCCTCACCGAAACATCCGGTGTGTGGTTTTTTGACCACACCAGATAGTCCAATGTTACGATGAAGTGAGCACCAGAGCATTTTCAGTGTGAAAGCAGAAATGAAAGCAAATACCGGATGGTCCGGTAATAGACTTTGAGAGCATCGGAGTATTTTCTACAGAGAGCAGATTTTTGGAGCCAAGTTTGATTATGTACGTCAGATAGTCTGGTGCTAAGATGTGAACACCGGAGAATGCATTAGACCTTTTATTGCAGAGAGGTTGCATAAGGGTGGTTCGGTGGATTGGCACACACCAGATTATCCGGTGATGTATATGAGATCACCGAAAGCTTTCACCGGACTTTTTCTTGCAGAGAGCAAAAATTTCTTGGAACAAATAGTGTTACACTCACAGGATGGACCGATGTTCAGGAGCAGAACACACCGGAACATCCGGTGTTCATGTTTTCTGCAGGATGTGTTCTGAGTTGAAGTTTTTGATTTTGTGCTAACTTGAAGATGTTTTAGAGTGTGGAGAAATGTGTTTGTTTGTTTTAAGGTGTGCAGGTGACGGATGGGTGATCGGGGCTAAGCGGTGCTTGGTGCCAAACAATCAAGTAGGGCCAGACGAAGCTAAGGGTGATCCTGGCTGTACACATAAAAGTTAAGCAAAGCATGAAACAGGGTATGAAGATGGCGTGTTGACAAAGTCAAATGAAGTGAATACTGGTGCAAGTGACAAAGCGGCCTGAGGGATCGAGAGCAAGAGAGACTTTCTAGCGGTCAAGATCTTAAGACAGATGGCACACGTCATCATCGGAGCGCTTGCTTCAGGTGGAAGCAAGTGGCGGCTAGTCATGCTTTGAGAAGTGTGCTAGGGTTTTGCGGTTTGACCTCAAAACCGTGGGAGAAATGGAGGAGTACGTGGCACCATCACGAAGCTTGCGTCGAGGAGAAGTTAAGTCACAAAGGTGTCGTGGCCATCTGATGAATGGAGAAAAAAATAGACTAAAGTGTCATCGGTGGTAGGTAGAAGTGTACTACAAGAGAAGAGTATTTTGGATAAAAACTTGAAAACTTAGTGTCAAGTTTCATAGACCTATAAATAGAGAGGTAGGGCTATGGGAGAGGATGAATTAGCCACTTGAGCCTATTGTGCCACTTATTTGAGAGCTTAGTGCTAGAGTTTTAGAGTAGATGAAAGACGAGTGTTTAGCCTGTGTAATAAGTGAGAGTTTTGAGTGAAAAATATTTATAATCTAGTTAAAATAGGGCTGATCTATTTGAGTACTGAAGATTATATTTTTGCATATGCTTGAATTCCCCTCCTTCTAGTTTTCCTCTATTAGTTCCCTTGCAAGTTTTTAATGTTTCATTGTGATTTTTATTTTGGTTTTTGGGATGAATTTTCTGCACATCGTGAAGTCATTCTTCTTGTTGCTAGAGACATAAAAATCATATATGAGTGTATACTCATGAGTCTTGAACTCCCTTACTTCTAGATCATCAACTTGTAGAATTTCTTCAACTGGTGACCTTGTCTTTGTTTTTTGAATCTTTTTTTCAAGTTATAAACTTTGTGTGGGGATGAGTTATGGATTGGTTTGCTGTGGAACCTAGTGTTCGATTCCAACTATGAGACCCACATTTGATTGGATCTTCAAGTTTGGTTTTTGAATTCTTTGAATTTTTGTTCTGTTCTAGACATATCTTTCGAGTTGAGCTCTGTATTTCCGCTGTGTTTCTGTGTTTTGTGTTGCGCTTAGTTCTTGAGGTGCATTAGGTGACAAAATAAGATAAGATCATCTATTTTGAAAGAAATTTGTTGAGACACCTATTCACCCCCTCTAGTCATCATTCTCGGTCCTACATTTACGATTCGATCGACATACAAAATGCTCATTGAAATAAGATGCTGACTAGAAAACTAGCTTGAAGGACGAGCGAAAGTGTCAAACACTGCTAGAGTTAGAAATGATTAGAAGAAGTTATGGATAATTTTTGTACCGTCAAAACTACGAGTCTTCGCTTGGAGGCTTGCATGGGTATTTTTGCCAACAGATGAAGTCAGGTGTCACATGAATATGGTGTAGTGCCAGCTTGTGCAATATGTAATGCAGTGGTGGACTCGTTGAGGCATGCTCTGGTAGATTGCAACATGGCCAGATGCGTGTGGGTACTGCTAGATAAGGAGTTGACGGAAGCAATTGCAGCTGAAGGAGGCACTGACCCAAAACAATGGTTGTTTGCTTTAAGTAAAAAATTATCGCAGAAGGAGTTTGTGAAGGTTTTGGTGACATTGTGGGCCATGTGGTGGGCGAGAAGGAGAACTATCCATGAAAATGAATTCCTGAGTCCTCTTTCTACGTTTAGTTTCATAAATAAGTTTCTGTCTGAAATAGAGATGGTTCCTGATAAGAAGAACTCGGTTACCGCTTTGGGGCCGAGATATAGACAGAGACAGAGCTGGTTACCTTCTAGTTCAGGAATGGCAAAGATCAATGTTGATGGAGGTTTGTCAAGATCAGGGGAGATAGGAGATGTAGGAGTTGTGTGTCGTGATAAAAATGGCAACTTTCTTGGAGCATCGACAATTGTATATCAAGGCCTGATAGACCCCTCTGTTCTAGAGGCAACAATGTGCAGTGAAGGGCTAGCCCTGACAGCGGATATGAACATTCAGAGAATCCACATTGCGTCTAACTGTCAAGAAGTTATCAAGGGGGTTTCTAATCCAATCTTAGGCCGTATAATGTGGTACTAAAGGAGATTGAGACGGGAAGAAACCAATTTTGGAAAGTACAGTTCCATCATGAACGGAGGGAATTCAACGGTGAAGCACATAGCTTAGCAAAAGCAGCAACTTCGTTGCGATTAGGTAGACATGTGTGGTTTCAAAACCCACCAGATTTTATTTGTATACCGTTGGTTATTGAGCAATAAAGTTCCCTGGTTAATCTAAAAAAAGCTCTCTTTTCTCTCCCTTTTTTTCTTTTTTCTTTCAGAAGTTATCTGTTGTCTACCTCAGCAGCCGAATACAAGTGCTTAGGATTATGCTGGATTCTTCATGTGACTAACTAATTGCTCATGCGTTGAAAATAAAATATAAGTATTGGACGTGAAAACATCAAACACAAACTTCTCGAACCTACTAGTATTTATGAATAACTAGATTATAAGTAATTATTGGGTTTGCATTCTTGTGATGTATTCGGCATTACCTTATAATTTTGACATAAGAAATTTGTTACTGCTTGTATTCAAATATAGTATCTCTAATTTTGAACATGGGAATCAACTCGTGTTTATAGTAGAGATTTATATGGAGATCAGATGGAAGGAAAGGGCACGGGTCAGTTACGGCGAGAAGATCTCCCGTTGCGTCTGCTAGCTCGCTAAGCAACTGAATCGGTGGTGTGGTGTCTGTTTGCCGAAGAACTGAAGCGATCGCGGTGTCCGTCCGCCGGCGCTCGACTTCTCGGCGCTCATACGACGTGCTCTGCGGTTGCCGGAGCATTCACTTGGCGTCGTACGATCTTATCATTACGGGATTGACCTGTGTTTCGCAGGAACAGAGTGCTGTGGAAGTGGTAGCACTAGCAACTTGTCTTCGAGTTCTGACTTTTTGCAGGATTGGAATATATACTCTGAAATGGCACTGGATTTTGCAGGGTCGAATGAAAAGCATTCAGCTGCCAGGTAATGGCAGTTGCACGCGCGTACTGAACTATTCAGTTATCGTGTCAACCCGGATAATCTTTGGAGCCAGCTGGTCGCTGAAAGAATCACCGACCGGTGGAGTTTACCTGCATTTTGTAATCTTGGCCAACGGTTGCTGCATTTCTTTTCCTCAGAGGGAAGGGAAACTTTTTTAAGCTTGCTCCTGCCTGCATATGGATTTTGATCATCCTCCCTGAAAAAAAGAAGCAGCTGACTTTTGTTTTTGGTTCTAGAATAAGCTATTCTATGTAGTCAACTCCATCGAAGAGAGGTGTATGGATAATATCATAGGACACATAGCCATGGTCCTCCACATTTCTGCATTTTAACTGAAATAAAATCAAAAGAAATATTTTCTTCGTATTTTTTGGACAATCCAATCCAGGCGCAAGTTTGTTGGCGACCTCAATGAAATGATAACACAAAAGTCAAACATGAATATGTACACTTCGCCTTTATTTCTGGGGAAAATATCATTTAATGTCCAACTGTGCATATCAAGCTTAAATTTTATCGTGTTTCAGCAAACGAAAATTTCAACCCTGATAAACAAACAGTTCGTTCAACCTGGTAAAGTCCTACCTCCAAAGCAAAAGCTATACATAGTTAGTTCATATCAGTACAAGGCCCATCCGTTTTACAACCACAGGCATTCATACAGTCCCAGACCTACTCAGCTGTTGCATCCTGGTTCTCATCATTCACTAAGTTTCCAGGTGCTTATTTGATTATTTTCCATGTTTCTGTGAGATTCTTTTTTCTGTACCTCATTTTGATAATTGTGCCGTTCTGTTCATCGCTGATATTTGATTGATTGGTTGAATTCTCAATATGAAGCCGATGGAACAAATGTTCTCACTTTTGATCTTGATGCTTGGTATGATTACTTGGAGTTTTTTTTTATGTAGGCCATACGCTAGGAAGAAAAATGGTGAACTTCTCCAAGAAACTGACAACAGATCAAATTCCAGGATGGGGGGAGTATGAACACTTGCCTCATCTGTTTCTCTAATTTGCTTTTATCTTATGATCACATTTAGACCGTGCATTGCAATTCACTGAAACTGAAGTGCTATTCTCGTTGTCGACTAAGATGCTCTTCTGTGGACTAGTTGTTTCATGATCCTGATTATAACTGCTTAACTGTCAGCTCCTTATTCTGAAGACAATGATGCCATCTTCATCTCCTGCTTCGTTCTAGGTACTACTTCAACTACAGGCTACTGAAGGGAAGAGTGAAGGAATACACAGAGCAGACTAGAGAAGGCAACCGTGATCGCCGACGTGTTTTGAAAGACTTCTCAAAGTTGCTTGATGATGAGGTATATTACAGTCCGGCCAACAATTCTAAATACTACCTCCGATCACAAATATAAGTCCATTTAAATTTGTCCTAAGTCAAACATTTCTACATTTGACTATCAATAGCTGAAAAATCATTTAGATTGACAATATAAAGTTGATCTAACTAGATTTATTATGAAAAATACTTTCATAATAAATAAATCTTTCTATTTAAAATAATATAGTTTTTTAGATATTATTAGTCAAAGTGACAAATTGGAGACCGTGTTGATGTCCTAATAGACTTATATTTAGAATCAAAGTAAGTAGTTCTTTCGGTTAATAATAATGAATATACTGTGCGTCCATCATGATGACCTCATGTAGTTTTCCTTCTCAGATTGAAAAGATTGTGCTGTTCATGATAGAACAGCAAGGACTGATCGCAGCAAGGCTTGAAGATTTAGGGAAGAAAAGGGCAAGACTTCAAGATTTGCCGCTTCTACAAGAGATTGCTGAACTAAGAGAAGCCTACAGGGAAGTTGGCCTGGATCTTGTGAAGCTTCTAAAGTTTGTCGAAATTAATGCCAATGCTGTTCGGAAGATACTGAAGAAATTCGATGAACGCTTGGGTTACAAATTTACAGATTATTATGTCAAGAGCAGATCAAACCATCCGTACTCTCAGCTTCAACAGGTTTTCAGGCATGTGGTGAGTTACTTGGCCAATGTCTCAGTCATGCTAATTTCACTGCTAGACAGGTGAGGTGTTTGAAAAATCTTGAATTGTGAAAAACTAGGGTATTGGGGCTGTTGTTGGAGCATTGTCTCGCAACCTCAGCGATCTCGAGGAGCGTGAAGGAAGCTATCTGAATATCTATGACCAGCATCCATTGGCCATTCCAAAGGTTTAGTCCTGTCCTCCTAATGTCAGTGCAATAGAGTCCTTGTGAACTTCTAATGTGGTTAACAATATTATTTTCATCTGGTGATATCTGTAGGACCCCATAATTGATCTGATAAAGACGACAGCTGACAAGCTGACGAACTCGACGAACTTCCTACGGTTCTTAGGGCAGCACGCGCTTATCGCGCAAGATGACACCACAAGTTCAGAAGTAGAAAACGTCGAGGAAGACAAGTACTATTTCATCTCCCTTGTGCTGAACCTGGTGAACACCTTCCTGTACATGGTCAACACATACATCATCGTCCCAACCGCCGATGACTACGCCACCAGCCTTGGCGCAGCCGCGACGGTGTGCGGCGTCATCATCGGGTCCATGGCGGTCGCTCAGATCTTCTCCTCAGTCTATTTCAGCGCGTGGTCAAACAGGTCATACTTCAGGCCGCTGCTGTTCAGCAGCGTCGTCCTTCTTCTAGGCAATGTGATGTACGCTCTGGCCTATGATCTTGACTCCCTGGCGATCCTCCTCATCGGCCGGCTTTTGTGCGGGTACGCAAGCACCCTTGCTATTCCTGATCATTTCTTGAACTCAGCATGTACACAAACAAGTGATGAATTCTAATCATTTTTAAATTTTGACTAATTTTGCAGGTTGGGTTCTGCAAGAGCTGTCAACAGGAGGTACATCAGTGACTGTGTTCCTCCTAGGCTCCGCATGCAGGCTTCTGCAGCATTCGTCAGTGCTAGTGCTCTTGGAATGGCTTGCGGTCCTGCACTCGCCGGCCTGCTTCAGACTAACTTCAAGCTGCATGTTTTCACCATCAACCAAGACACCTTGCCCGGCTGGGTCATGGCGTTTGGCTGGCTGGCATACCTGATCTGGCTGTGGATTTCATTCAAAGAGCCAGCTCTTGATCCTGGTGTAAAAGTTTTCTATGAGGGTTCCTCTACCAGCTCCAGTACAAGTAAGCTCTGACAAAATGAACATCTGAGTGCATGCTGAATTTCCCCAATCTTTCTGCATTTCATGGCCATGATTTACGTAAGTGCGTTTCTTGCACAGGATACTTGGAGCAAGAACTGGAGCAGGGCCTTGCTGAACAACTTCTGGTCTCCAATGGCAATGACCAGGGTGAAGTAAGATCTCTTAAGCCAGCATCTTCATTTGCTTCGGCTTATAGATTGCTCACACCGTCAGTGAAGGTACGGCGTATGAACATGATGGCATGCACTGATTTATCATCGAACATATGCGATCTCTGCTCTTCTCTGAAGAACTGTCTCGTGCATGTTCCAGGTACAGTTACTGATATACTTCATGCTGAAATACGCGATGGAGATTCTGCTCTCGGAGTCGAGTGTCGTAACCAGCTACTACTTTGGCTGGACCACCAGCACGATCGCCGTGTTCCTCGCGATCCTGGGGCTAACCGTCCTGCCCGTCAACGCCATCGTCGGCACCTACATCAGCAACATGTTCGAAGACAGGTATAGATCCATTGCGATCTTCAGATTTCCACGTTAATTAGAAGGCGGTTTCCTGACGGATTGTTCTTGCAGGCAAATCCTTCTGGCATCCGAGGTCGTGCTTCTGGTGGGAGTGCTGCTGAGCTTCCGTCTGACGGGCACGTACACCGTGGCGCAGTACGTCTGCTCGGCGCTGCTGACGTTCGTCTCCGCCGAGGTCCTTGAAGGTGAGCAAGCCGCAGCGCGACGTCGTGCATCCGTGCCGTGTTCTTTTCCATCATCATCTGACCGATCGAGCTGCTGAACCGGGAACGCCGATGCGCGCGTGCAGGCGTGAACCTGTCGCTGCTGTCGCAGGTGATGTCGTCGCGGCTGTCGCGCGGCACGTACAACGGCGGGCTGCTGTCGACGGAGGCCGGGACGCTGGCGCGGGTGGTGGCGGACGGCACGATCACGCTGGCGGGGTACCTCGGCAAGGGCGCGGTCCTGAACGCCACGCTGCTGCCGTCCCTGCTCATCTGCCTCGCCTCCATCGCCGCCACCATATCCACGTACAACTCGCTCTTCTACTAGCAGGCGTCGTCCGGCCCGCGGCTGGGCATGGAACGTCCGGACGTGGCGGCGCCGACGCAAAGGGCTCGTTGCAGCGGCGGACTGGTTGCGGTTCACGCGTGTGTTTGTTTGCTAGCGTATCGTGTGCTTCGAGAGAGAGACCAGCAGGTGCGTGTGAGATCGTGGACCTCGTCGCGCGTTCGGCCGGCGTTGGCTGGCGCTGGTGAGCGGGCCGTGACTGCTACGCGAGAGGCTCGTGTGATCCACGGCCCCGTGCGGAATGTGGTGGGCCTGGGTGAAGATGTGTACTCCCCCCTCGGTACACTATTTTGTTAAAATTCAAGGTGAATTGTACAAAACTATAAATATTATAATATTTGTAATATAAAACTATAAGTATTGTAAATAGTAATATAAAACTACAAGTATTATGTATTAATTTCATATAAATCTCGATTTTAATTAGATTCATCTAAAAAATTGTCATACCTTTCTTAAAAAATCATAGAACTTTTTTACATGTTCTATAATACATGTGCAACCATTTTAATTAGACTCACCCAAACGTCTGTGTAAAATTTAAACTAAATTCTATGGAAAAACATAAGACTATTTTTAGATGAATCTAATTAAAATAAAATTTCGTGTGAAATTATTGTATAATACTTATAGTTTTATGTTACTATTTATAATACTTGTAGTTTTGTATTACAAATAGCACAATATTTATGAGTTTGTGCAATTCACTTTAAAATTTATAAACTCGTGAACAATTGTATACTAGAGACTTTATATGTCCAGAATTATTTTTTAGTCTAGGGTATGTCCAGAACTATTTTTTAGTTTGATGTGTTGAATCTCATTGTTGCTTTGAAGGGAATTACTTTTGATCTTTCTCTTATGGGTTTTTAGCGATGGAATGGCGAAGTATGATACCGATACACTTTATCAAAATCAGAGTATTTTACTACACTCGCTATTGTAATTTGGTAGTATATGCTTTAGCAAAGTATGATGCTAATTTAGGTGGAGATAATCATCGTCTATAGCTGAATCATTTTTCAGATTTTGTAACCAGTCATGCGTCATTGATTTAGCTGAGACTGAGGTCTAATAGAATCTATTTTCGACTAAAAAAAGAGCCTTTACATGTCATCGCTAAACAAAAAGAGCCTTCACATGCACTCAAACTTCGATTAACAAGCAAAGCGGTGGCTTTTACTCCATGCAAGCACATGACTCATTTTATGCAGTTTTGATTAAGAGCATGTTTTTTTTATTAAGAGCATTCTTTTTTTTTTATTAAGAGCATGTTTGATAGTGCTTCAAGAGTGATCCCCCCTCGAATTTAGCAGCAAAGCTCTGACAAGCGCTTTTTTTCACCGGCTCCGCACAAGATTACATATAATTGATAAATTGGAGTGATTCCTACAGTTTATACTGAAATTCCATCCGCTCTAAAAAAGAAGGGTGTAAATAGGCTAAACTCCATCAAGACCAATATGTTCAAGTAAAGTTCCAAAAATTTGTTTGCCATGCAGTAACTTCGTCGAAAATTCACAGTAAAACAATTCAATTCATGTGTAAAGAGAAAACAATGATTTCAAAATGGTACCTCAAACCTGACGATATTCTCTTGAAACAATTTTTTAATGAGAAATGTCTCTTGAAACAAATTCATAAGAATTTACCATTTTAGTCCAGCCCAGCCAAGGACCAAGGTGAAACGAAAACGTGGGTCCCACCCTGTGACCTGCCTCACCACGGCACCCTCAGATCTCATCTCCCTCGCTCCCGATCACCCCCGCGGGATCGGAGCATGGCGTCCGCGGCGGTGGTGGACGCCGGCGACGCGCCGGACCCAACGGTGCGGAACCTCCTCGAGCAGGAGAGCCTCAAGTGGGTCTTCGTCGGCGGCAAGGGCGGCGTCGGCAAGACCACCTGCAGCTCCATCCTCTCCGTCCTCCTCGCCTCCGTCCGCCAGTCCGTGCTCGTCATCTCCACCGACCCGGCCCACAACCTCAGCGACGCCTTCCAGCAGCGCTTCACCAAGTTCCCCACCCTCGTCCGCGGATTCTCCAACCTCTACGCCATGGTAAACCAAACAAATACATATTTTCCTCTTCCCGCCTCGCCGGCCCCAATCCACAGTTCTCGTTGGGACACCTCTCGATTCGGCCCAATTCAATGGTGTTTGTGAGGATTGGATGGGTAGAGACTTTACAAATAAAAGCAGGGGATTGGGATTCCATTGCTGTCATTTTATATGTATATGGTTACAATTATTTACGTTCCCAATGTGCTTATGACGTAGCACCCGGTGGATCTTTAGCTAGCGTGTATCATCTTACGAGAATACAGTATGATATAGATAACCCAGAAGAAGTATGCATAAAAGTCTTTGCCCAAAAGGATAATCCTAGAATCCCGTCTGTCTTCTGCCTGGCCTGGCGCTTGGCTAGGATCGTAGCTTCACCGAATTTCGGGAGGGGAGGGTGGTGTGGTGCCGTACTGCAGTGCAAGAGGAGAGGCAGCATGCAATTACAAAAGTCGCACATTGCCCTTAAGTTGCTAAGTGTTAGACAATATACCATAGGGGCTCAACAAGGCCATCCGAGCCAGAAAGTTTCCAATTTTGGTAGTTTGGGTTTGTGCTGTTACTTTGTGGTATGTGATGGGACCTGTACGTTCATGAATCCTGGGGATTCCTCTTCTGCTTGAATAATATACTGCAGATTTCCTCTTTATTTGTTTCGTTTAGGGTGGAAATTGAAGATTAGGTGACTTGTAGAAAAGAAGTACCTGGTCTTTAGTACGTAATTTTCTTTTGTATATGTCCAGCTTAGGCTAAGAAGAAATAAGGTGGTTGGCTTATAGAGGGGGAAAAAACAGTCCCTAGCAATTTCACTTAAAACATGTTCCACTTGGGTAGTAGAAAATAAATGTATGACTAGGTGCCTGATTCTAGCATTTTCCCTCCTTTTCTTTTCTGTTGTATTTTTATCCATGTCAAACATAATCCTGTTAGAAAATGTTTCCACAAGATGCCCAGCGAATATCTTTTGTAACCAGCTAGCTTCAATTTCCTTTTGCTGTTTTATTAATTTCATATGCCACTTCCATTATTCTGACTTTTTCTTTGAAAGATAGCTTGGATCATTTTACTAGAATTGGTGTTTTCGCTCAACGACCTCATTTCAACAATTAATTTGCAGGAAATTGATCCAAAGGTAGAAAATGATGATTTATCCAATGAAGGAATGGAGGGATTCCTTTCAGAATTAACAAATGCGATTCCAGGAGTAGATGAAGCTATGAGTTTTGCTGAAATGCTAAAGTAATGTTTAGCTCTATTGTGATGTTTTTCATTCTTCCCAATATGGCCAGTTACATTCATTAGCATCCATTTTGTAGTTCAGTTGCCACCGTTTTCGTCCACTTTTTTAATGTCTGTCGAAGAAATCCAGGCATTTAAGATTATTGTATCATTGTTCTTCTCAACAGTGGCTATAACAAGCTATGGACTGCTTGTGTACTTCTTGGCTTCTAGCAACTATTTAAATATGTTTTTTCCCCTTACTGCAGATTAGTCCAAACAATGGATTACTCTGTTGTAGTTTTTGATACTGCTCCTACAGGGCATACTTTACGGCTGCTACAGTTCCCAGCAACCCTAGAGAAGGGTCTCGAGAAAATGATGGAGTTGAAAAATAGATTTGGCGGTCTGTTGAATCAGGTATTCTCTATACATTTCAAGCAACTGAAAAACTATATTTGTTGGCAAGTTGTTAGGCCATGTATTTCACATGTCTTTTGCTTTGACTGATGCTATTTTGCTATTTTTGGAAACATGTTACCTTATCAATAATTTAGTCATGGTTGTACCTTCTATAAATTATAACAAAATAGCAAATAGATGAAGCATGTGGTCTGTTCAATATAGCATGAAGAACCAAGCTTTAGATGAACTTTGAAGTCCCAAAGAAATTCTGGTGCTGCAGTTTTTTAAAATGATATGATATGACTAGTTCTCTTTGGAACAAAAAAAAAAAGGGTTGACTTGGTAACATAGTACCTGAAATGGTAATATGTACATGATGCAAGCTTTCGCATACAAAATTTTCATTGATACGGAAACCAGCAAGTAGCTAATACAATAATTAATGCATTTGGCAGGCTAGTCGATTGTTTGGTCTTGGCGATGATCTGAATGAGGACGCAATGCTTGGGAGACTCGAGGGTATGAAGGATGTGATCGAGCAAGTAAATAAGCAATTTAAAGATCCAGTAAGATCGCCAACCTTGTAGAGAAGCAGATTTGTTCCTTTATCTACTAATAAAATATGATATTTAGTAAGTGATGTCAAACAATTCTTATGAGTTAAAAGGTGTAGTGGGAATATGCCCATGATATAGTGGGAACACATGGGAAACTCGTGATTGTGAAATTTGGAATTTACAAGGATGCATTTTTTGGGGGAATTATACAATGATGCATTAGTGCTCTTAAGATTTGATCAAATTTGGTAATGAATGGCACAAGTGTAGAACTTTTAACTTGATTCACAGTACATGCTCAGATCTAACAGTTTGTATAGTTACCGTACAGAGCAACTTTTAACAACACACTAGTTGCTTGTTGTGTAAGCCTCTCTAGGATAACTTCTTCGCTCCTCCAATTTAATCTTACGAGAGTGCTACTGGGTAAACATAAAATGACCAACCATGCTGGATTATCCGATCATTTCTAGTCTTGATTGTTTTCTCAGTGCATCTCTACATTGTTTAAACACCTAACTTTGAAAATGGTATACCCCCTTCTGACTTTTCTTTTGGTTTTCTTATCAGGACTTGACAACTTTTGTATGTGTTTGTATCCCGGAATTTCTTTCATTATATGAAACGGAGAGATTGGTGCAAGAGTTAGCAAAGTTTGAGATTGACTCACACAATATTATTATCAATCAAGTTATCTTTGATGAGGAAGGTTAGTACAAAAACCACCTTATTTATCAAATTTACTGGCTTGAAGCTTTCTTGGAAATGTAAATATGCCACATTCACTTTAGAAATTCACAAGGACCTGTTCTTCAAGGAAAGAACTGTGTTCATGAACTCTGGCTGAAAGACCTAGGGATTCTGTGTTTCAGGAAAAGCTTTTTGAACACAGGACAAAACACATAATTATTCATTTCGGCTATTTCCAGTCCTTATATTGCTTCAATGTACTTATTTCTTATTGCTTGCAGTTGTCGAGTCAAAATTGCTAAAAGCACGGATAAAAATGCAACAAAAATATATTGATCAGTTCCATATGTTATATGATGACTTCAACATCACCAAGCTGCCCTTGCTTCCAGAAGAGGTCAGTCATCCACTAGACCACTGCTTCACCTGTTCCATCGTATCATATTTGTCAGTGCTTAAAAAAAACATTTTCCAGGTATGTGGTGTTCAAGCGCTGCAAAACTTTTCCCAGCAGTTCCTTACACCATACACGCCTGCTCTGAAAAGGGGCACCATCGAGGAGCTGGAACAGAGAGTATCTATACTGAAATCCGCACTGCAAGAAGCTGAGTCAGAACTAGATAAAGTTAGGAAGGGGAAGAAGGTAGCATGATCCTTTTTCACATGTCAATGCGCGTGGAACTTGACAGAAGCCATGAGAAAATGAAATTAGAGAGAAACACTCAAATTTTTCGTGTCAGTACATACTCTGGTTGATTTCATTTTCATGTTTCCTCAATCGAAATATTTAGATTTGTAATAGCTATCGGCAGAGAAGTGTACGATTAGCACGAGATGAGATATAGATGTGTTTTTTCGCCAATTATTTGGGTGTCTGAGGATCGGTTCCAGAATCCATTCTCCTGATGCTGTTTGGTCAAGGGATGAAATTATAGGATGCACTCTGGGTTTGGTTGGTGCTGGTTTTATTCTAAATTGCGTATGAGTAACAATTTGCATGGTTGGGTTGTCCTCTTGGGCGGCTGTTTGATTTTGGCGAGTGGACCATGCCGAACTGTAAACTTGAGCTGCACTGTTAGCGCCTGAGAGCTTCACACAGTCTCACATGCATCAGATAGCCGATAGAAAGTATAGAGAGCATCCATCCACACGGTTCAGTACGCCAGCGTGCGCGAGCCTCACAGAGCAGCCTCTGGCTGTTCCATTCTAAGCGGAAGCACCTGAAGTATCGCCCGTTACCGAATACATTTTTTTTCAGACTAATAATATCTAGGAACTCCAACCAATGAACAGAGTATGAACTAAAAGAAAAGGAATGTCGACACTGAATTTCACTGGTCAGATCAATACAATATAAAAAAATTAGCTGGTCTAGAGGAAACAGCTGCATAGAACAATTATTTGAGAAACACTCTAGGCTGGAAATTCTAACCAGAACCATATCAAAGTAGAGAGCACGATCAGGAGCAATTGCAGGCGACCTAAGAGTCATGGTATGCCACTAGTGCCCATTTGCGAAACCGTTGCAGCATTTGGCTTTGCCTCCGACCGTTTCCTCGGTCACCTTCTGCTCATAGAACCTTCGGTACATGGAGTCAACCCTGGTGAGGTAGAACGTCCCAGGCGGCAACAGGCTCGTGTCTTTGCTCGTCTCAAAATCCTTTGCGCCGTATCGGTGCTCCATCAGCTTCAGCGTCTCGACGAATTTCTCAGGTAAGGTCTGTTTGCAGGAGTTAGGAGAAAATAAGTCAGCATAGTGTGAAGACAAATACTGAAGGAGCATAACTGCATAACCCTATAATGAGTGAATGACTATGCAGGAACGGAAGGGCTTACCTCATGTCTTGACTGAAGTTTCTCTGTGACATCAAGCACTGAAGCAATGTTTGATAAACTGAAGGGGTGCTGACCATTGTTTAGCCTCAACGAAAACATAGTGGATGTCAAGCCACTGCCGTAAGAGAACATGACAATTCTGTGGCCATCCTGCAACAGTAAAAGTAGCTAGTTATCAGAATCCAAGAACAACGGATACAAAACTGTATGACAAAGGATTGAAGACGCAGGGCTCACCAGACTATCATGCTTGTTGAATAGTACAGATGCCAATGCAGCATAAAGGGATGCAGTATACATGTTACCAATTTGTTTTGGAAGTAGTGTTGATGGCTGCACTTTGATGTCATACAAATTCTTTGCAACTTGTTGTGAGGCCTGGAAATCCGGCAGAAAAAAAAAACTTCATCAGATCATAAATCAACCGCATGACGACCTTCCCATATAATTTAACAGACCTTTTCCAAGTCGCGACTCTGGTAGCTCTCTTCACTCGTCAAATTTGAAAAAGGCTGGAGCTTCACTTTAGCAACTTCATCGACAGAGCTAGAAATTGTATGAAGAAATTTAGTTAGAGAATGTCATCTTGGACTTAATGTGTACAATAAATTATATATAAGAGTAACCTGCATCTGATATTTGAAAATTCATCAGGAACTGAACCCTACATACTTTTTTCAAGGCAAATCTGGAATCCAAACTCAACTTCTCTTCAGTGTTACCTGAACGCCCATGTCCCAATTTTTTTGCCAAATCAGACACCCCGAATTGGAGTCGGATTCCAACACCGGTGTCAGATTCTGAATTGTATTTCACGTGTTCAATTTTTTTTGCCGAATCGGACACCCTGAATCCGAGTCGGATTCCGACACCGGTGTCCAAGTCGGATTCTAACACCCGTGTCCGTATCCAGGTAACACTGCTTCTCTTAGAAGGGGAGAAAAATCAAGAATAGAATGCAAACCTGCAATCGCGCATGAAGTCATTGTAGTAAAGTCGAGCAAAACTCTTCTGCACAAGCTGTGATAACAGAAGAAGAGAATTGACAAATCTCACCAGGTCATGAAATTAGAAACAATGAAAATGGTCAACTTTTGGGCTTCTGAGAGTTATTTATCTTCGTTAAGTCCCCCAATATTAGTAGAATACCTTGTTGTATGGAGAATGGAACACAAAATATTCTGCATCAGAAATTGAGAATTGTTTCCCCACGAGCTTCTCATACCTAGTTTCAGAAAGCACGGTGTGGCATAGTGGAAAACAATATTCAGTGACAATAAATATGTTTCAATTAAAAAAGATCAAAACAAAGAAGGACGAGCTCACTTGCTGCAAAACAGTCTGTAGCACGAGTCTAGAGCCATCAAATAGCATGTCTGGGATAGTTTTCCATCAACAACCTGCACTGAATCTGCTGTTCTTAGAAAATGTGGACGAAGTGTGATACTCTAAGATAGATAACCATAGAACACACCATTCAGTTGGAAAAGGAACCCTCACACTGTGTGAAGTTCATATATGCGAGGATATAGAATGCTATGGAGATCCAAAACTAACCGGATATTCACTTGCAAGATCAGGTTTGTAGAAATCATAAACGTGAGCCATGTGAGAAGCTCTATATTTGCTCTCGAATGAAATAGGAGCATCAGGACCAATGAGCATAGCGATAGCAGCAGCACCTCCTGTTGGACGAGCTGGCCCTTCCGCATAAACCTGAACACCACGATAGTCAGCAGTGCAAGATGGGAGAATGTGATTGCGTGTACAACCAGAAACTAGAAGCAGCAACAACTAAGCAACTTATGATTAAAAGGAAGGTTGTATGACAAACCGCACTGTCTGTGCAAACAACAAGACCATAGCGTCCATCCCAGGAGTTACTTTCGACCCAATTCACGCAATTCAACAGGGCTGCTGTCCCACCATAACACGCATTGCTGGAGTCAACTCCTTCAATGTCGGTATTACCACTTTCCTGCGTTTTGGGAACATATGCTGACAAAAATTAACTTTTGGGAAAACAGAAGAATTTTGATATCAAAACTTCATTTCATAGACTGAGTTAGCACATTCTTGTCCATTTTAAAACAAAATTGAATCAACAAACCTCGAAGATTTGCATCAGCCAAGTCTTGATGGATTTGCTTTTGTCTATTACTGTCTCGCTGCCAACCTCCAAGCGACCAATCAGCTTTGGATCAATCTTGTACTTTTTCAGTAGGGAAGTGACGACAGCTAAACTGCAAGAAGAACTCCTTGAGTACTCAAATCACAAACGGTAACGCATATCCATAAAAGGAAATGCATATTGCAACGATTGAGCGACTCCTTAGAAACCGAATGTATGCATCAACCTTACAACACAATAAAGGCATCGGAAAAGGAGTAATTGTGGCATATAAACATCCGACAACGGACCAATAGTTAGAGGCAAATGAGAAAAAGTACCTCATTGAGATGACATCCTCCACCTCGCTGCAAAAGGCCATGCAATCTTGCCCAAGACCAATGGTGTACTTACCTTTGCTTGCTCCGTCATGAGCCTCAAGAGCTTCCTGCATTCAAGTCATCATCAGTGAGATTGTTGAATCAAAGCGTGATGTCTAGTCCTTGTTAAACATCAGGTACCCAGATTCTTCTGTTATGTTACTTGAATTTTCATCTTTTCCCCGTTTTCACTTGGAACTTCCTAGCCCAAAATCGCCAGGTCCATGGAGCTATAAAAAAAGAGGGCTTAATTATTTGCCACTGCCCTGGCCTTCATTGGAGGCCATAAATTGACTCCACCATAGAGCCAAATAATTTTGTGCACGACAGGACTCGGTTCCTCCTTGGAGCATATTGCCGGTCGTCCGCATGTAGCACCCGTTTTGACGCCCAGGGGCGTCGAACCCGGGTGGGCGGCAGCTCACACCATTGCGCTACAAGCGCGTCTGCAGGTCCATTGGAGCTCCCCTTGTGGGCTTGTGGTAACAATCTTTATCACAATTCTCACTATACTTTGATCCCCCAAGCCGCAGCATTGTGCTGCAATTACGAAAGGTTTAGCCTTTCCATAGTAGCTACACACTGACGACACCACGGACCACTTCGATCCAAAATTCCACTCATGTAGCTACAGACTCCCGTCAATTCCTAGAGAAGCCTAATCCTCCATCGCAGAACCTCCCAAGATCTCTCGTGATGGCGGTGCAGAGTGACGAGAGTCACATCCATCCCCACACCGTAATGCCGGGGGGGCCGGAGCCGAGGATCAGACCCACACTCACCACGCCGCAACGGAAACGCTCGCAACAACAGAACAGGAAGGTTTAAGGAAACACAGACAGGGATTGAAGGGGGGAGGAATTTCACCTGCTGCACGCAGGTGGGCGGGAAGTAGATGTCCATGGCGAGGATCCCGACATCCTTGCGGCCCATCTCTCTCTCTCTCTCACTCACTCAGCCGAGCCTCCTCGGTCACCACCCTCCCTGGCCGCGCTCCGCTCCTCCGGCCCGCGGCGCTGAGCGTGGGCAGTCCGGCAGTGGGCTCTGCTCTGCACGGGAGCTAGCTGGTAGCTGCGCGCCGGCGTCGCGGACTGTGTCTTCGTGGACTCCACACGGCTCTGGCTGCGGGCCGAGGAGGACGGGTGGATCTATATATTCTGGAGAACTTGTGCGGCGTCAGCTCAGCTCGGCGCGACGGCACATCTGCTAGATCGCTGCGAGATTCCGGCACGGCACGTGATGGCCCCCGGACACGACAACGGCTCGAGGCGTGCCGGCTCGAGGGCCAGCTGAGCTCTCAGATGGGTGGGGTCGCGCGGGGATCGGACGGCCGCGCGGCCGGATTTGACGATCTGGTTCCGGTCAGCGCGCCGGCCGCGACCAACGCCAACGCGCGCCAACTCGCGTGAGGGCGGTGGGCTTTCTGCCGAGCAAACGGAGCGACCCCGGCAGTCCGTGCACGGCGAAGCCATGCAAGACGCAGCGCCGCTCTACGGCTGAAACGCCGTCGATGCTTCGATGGTAATGGCCGGCAACGGCGTTGACGCTGTGACCGCGAGCTCCCAGTGGTGTGATCCAGTGCCAGTGATGATGGGCCGAGGTTGCTTCGTCCTCTCGCCTACTCCGCACGATCTGGAGCCCAAGAGTTTGGCCCGCTAGCTTCGGTCCACCAAAACCGGAGGCTCTTTTTTTTTTTAAGAATACCAAAACCGGAGCTGGAGCTCGTCCATGGCTATCCCTGAGTATGGGCACATAGTTTTTTTTTCTGATTGTGTAAGTGTTATCAAGAACATTAAGGAGATTCTAGGCGTTCTTATATGATGGATCTCTAAGATATTTATAAGAGGTTAAACTCTTTTAATTATGTGCAGTTTGCATACGAAGGGAGGGAATGTAATAAAGAGGCTTATTATCTCGCTAACGCTAAGTACTCTTGTAGTCTTGGGGTTGGCCGACATATGTGGCTTGGCTCCTCTCGTATATTCTTAGATATAAATGTTCTAAATGAGAAATAAAATCTATATCTTACTTCAAAAAGTTTTTTTTTCTGATATGGTGGAGAGAGAATAGACATAGCGAATTGAGTTGTTTCACAAGAACAAAGTGAGAGAGACTAGTAAATCTCCGTTGTTGTGGAAGGTTGCTATAACGAACACTTCTTGACGTGAGTAGTGTGGAAGGCAATAGTCATATATGATGCGGGAGAATTACCGTCAAGAGACAAGTGTAAAGACGAGCATCATAGAGGGTGTCTCTTATGTTATCTATTCCGTGTAAGGATGATGGTGGGTCGGGTTGAGGTTCTGCGAGTTTTAATCTGGCGGTTATGGATTTGGATATAGTTGTCTCGCGGGACCATTAGGTCGAAGCCCCAATTCGAATCGGGTTTGAGGCTTAATTTGCACCCACAAGTGTCCCACGAGCCCGAATTCAGGTCAAGTTCGAAGTGACCACTCCTCCCCCTCCCCTATGCGGCTCTTGTGCAGTGCCTCCCCCTCTCTCGGGCTCCCTCTCGCCTGTGGCTCGCGGCCCGCACCACCATCAGGTTTCGTATCCCCTATCAGGTTCCTGCTGGGGTTAAGGTGATTTTGCATCTGATAAGAATATCGGGACTAGGTCATATTCGGATTTCGAGTTGGATACATTCTCGCTCTACTGAACCTGATCTGATGTTACCACACTTAATTCCACGCCACTGGCTCGGCAATGGCATTTAATCTTGCTTTTGCCTCATCCTGCATCCCGCATCGGCTCTTATGCTAGTCCAAACTAGTTATCCTACAATGTAAGTTGTGTCTTTGGCGTTCCTCCTGGCACGCACTAGGTGCCTTATTTTGGTGAAGTTAACAGCTAAGAATGGATGATGAGGTGTCTAACCTAAGGAACACAAGGGACAACTAAATGTTGCTAAAAATAATTTGTTTGTTTGGCAATATTTAGCCAATGAGTCGCCAAAATTGATGGCCAAATTTTGGCAAGTTTGACTGAACAAAGTCAGCACCAAACCAACGAGTCTAAACATTTTGCCCAAAGAGCGGGCCACATGTCAGATCTTTTTTTCTTTGGTTGGAGGCCCACGTGGCAGATTGACAGCCAGCTGGGACCTTAAAAGCCACTACAAATAAGTAGTAATTATTCATTAGCCACCCTTGTTTATCCATTAATTAATACATGCTGCTGCTCTCCAATCTGTCGTGGGCCGAATCTCGCCCGGGCCCGGTTGGGCAGTGGACCCCATCCTTCGGGACCCACCGTTCAGTGAGACAGAATAAATCTCCAAGCCGAGTACCCGACCGAGAGACGGCGCCGCCAAAACAAAGCAAAGGCGCCGCCGAATCGAAACAGCGGAGGGGAAGAAGGGGGAGAGGAGAGCCCAAGCGAAGCGCGACTCGCCACAACTCGATCTCTCATGGAGTCGCGGGCGCCGGACGGGGGCGAGGAGGACGCGGAGGCGCTCTACCACGCCGCCGGCAATGGTACGGCGGCTATGGGGATGGACACGATTGGGTCAGTCGAGGCGCACGGGTCCGTCCTGCCGAAGCCGGAGCGCGTGCCGGCGGAGTTCCTGGGCGGGCTCCACGTCGCCAGCCCGCGGCCCGCGCCGCGGTACCGCGACCGGCACACCAAGGTGGAGGGCCGCGGGCGGCGCATCCGCATGGCGGCGGCGTGCGCGGCGAGGGTCGCCCGCCTCACGCGCGACCTAGGTCACAAGTCCGACGGCGAGACCATCCGCTGGCTGCTGCAGCAGTCGGAGCCGGCCATCATCGCCGCCACGGGCACCGGCACGGTCCCCGCGATCGCCACCATGGGCGCCGACGGCGTGCTCCGCCTCCCCGCCTCCCCGCCCTCCGAGGGCGCCGACGGCGAGCAGCAGTCGGCCCCCAAGCGGCAGCGCAAGCTCCAGCCGACGCGCGCGGCGGCGAGCCCCGCGGCGCCCCTGGCCACGGAGGCCCCCGCGGCCTACTACCCAGTCGTCGCCGACCCCCTGCTCCAAGGCAACGGTGGCGGTTCGATTTCGATGTCCAGTGGCCTCGCCCCCGCCTCTACCGCGGCGGCGCCCGCAGGCGCCATCCCCTTCATAGCCATACCGGCTCCTGGCCCCGGCGCGACCAGCGACGGCAAGCAGTTGATCCAACCCGCAGCAGTGTGGATGGTCCCGCAGCAGGCCGACGTCGGCGGCGCAGCCAACCAGCCGACTCACTATTGGGCATTCCCGACCAACCCTGAACTCTTCAACGTCGGCAACTTCCATCAGCAAGCAGTCTGCAACGCGGAGCAGCTTGTCGCCAGCGGGGAGCCACAGGAACAGCAGCCCGGCGGCCACCAGCACGGGGAGGGGCACGGGGAAGGGGAGGACGAAGATATCGCCGTGACGGATTCCAGTTCCGAAGAGTAGCAGCAGCACAGCGATTTGATGTCAACCTCCAAATTTCAATCCAAAGATTAGGTCAAAATTACAATTCTCTAACTTCCTTCTCTCCCGTGCTAAGACTTTCGTGGTAAGAACTAGTGGTGCTAAGTGCTAATTTCTGAATTCGAATTTGAACTTGGGGCACGCGTTGCAACATTATTCACCATACATCTGCGCCTACTAGTGCTGTCCAAATGAGCATGTCAGACCGGTCTGGCTATGACACGGTCCGATAGACTGTTAACGGGTCGCTTTGTATCAACACATGTGCTGAAGGCGCAATCCACCGCACGGCCATCAGCCACCTTGCGGGGCAGCGAGGTGGGGATTGATCGTGCTGGCACGACATGCCGCGATCTCGGTCCAAGTATGATCCAATGACTCGTGTCAGCTCAACGCGGCTAACTTCAAGTTGTGCCCACAATAGCGGGCATCAGGTTAGCCCAGTAGACACGAACAAATTAGCCATCACTAACTGTTACCATTGGATTGAGGTTTTCTATGTTATTCATACAATGATAAAGTAATTCCACATCATTTCCCGCCAATTTGTATTTCACCCTCACCCACACCCTATCACCACCCCACTACACACATGGACCTCACGTTCCCAAACAACCTCTTAAACCCTAATCCTTAATGTGTGACTGATGACTATCTTACGCTCCATAACCTACTTTCATGTGCCATAGCCACAGCCGCTAGCGTAACCTAGGTAAGTTGCGTCACTTATGAGTCCTAAGATCTTCACCACGTGTTTCATCGCACATGTGTTCCTTACTCTACTCACCATAACAGCCTCCTACATGAAGGACGACCGAGCCTTTGACCTTTATCAACTAGTCTGCAATCGATCCATCATTTACATGTCCAGCTGGGAATGCAGGTGGAATCTCTAAACCTCGATGTGAAAGTCAACATTTACTAATTGGAAGTTTCATACATTTTCCTTGCTGAGAGTTTGAAGCTCTTCAAAAGTTGTCATAGTTGATTTTTCGGGATTGGAGGCCAAAGTTGCTCCTTAGTTCAGTTGGATCCCAGTTTAAGTTTAGTGCCATTGTGAATTGACTATGCTTTGTAATTTATTTTTATTTTGCGTTGAGCTTGTGCTTTGTAATTAGAGTGAAATCATGTTGAGTGGAGTCGAAGGGCAGCCTCGCTGACCGTGCGAGTAGAGGCAGGTCGCAGCTAGCTCTCGAGTGGCAGTGACGTGACTGGCCCCTCTGGCCCATTGATAGCTCGCCCGGATTTTTTTCTCTATATATATTTTTTTAATTTTCAGGACTACGTGGTCATTTAAAATTTTTGCAGCGGTGACATATTTACATAGCCCCTTTGGCAGGCACAATTTTGTTTCGCCAGGAAAAAAATTTAAAAGTAGATAATATACTTGATTCTATTTACCGAAATAGATAATATATTGTTATATTTATAAATTTAGCATGCATATTTGACATCTCATTTATCAAAAATGATGAACAGTATCATATTCGACACATAAGATACCGAATATGATATTGTTCACCATTTTTAACATCTGAGGTGCTCTGTATTTAACACCTCAGGTGTTGAATATAGCGTAGCTCTTCGTCTACTCTCGTGGATAAACAGTAAACATGTTGATTAAATTTCGTTTTCACTTTACTTTAAAATGGTGGTCTTCCGTTACTTCAAAAAAAATTAAAAAAAATTGTACATGTTTCATAATCCATGTGCAACCTATTTTAATTGGATTCACCTAAAAATACTTTGTATATTTTAAACTAAAATTCTTTAAAAAGACAACTTTTATTAATTTAATAATTGTTAGTGCTCAAATAAATTCTCAAAAATCTGAAAAAATTCACTAATATTCTTCTTATGTGATGGACTAATTTCTAAAATTATTTTTAACCCTAAGTTATATGATGAAAAAATAAGTTCCTTTGTAATATTCTATTTATATGCGTTTTTATCATTCCATGTGATATTCTTTTTTTAATTCAATTTGAATTCAAATAAAATTCAACTATCTAATTGTTTTTATTCCGTTGACATGCTAATCTTTTAACTACATTTCTGAAGAACAATAGGCGAGCTGACGTGTCTCTTAAACTATCTCATTATTTTTATCCCCTAGTTTGCACTGTTCAAGAGACACGTCAACTCACCCACCGTTCAAGCAATCCAAAACTCAATAAACCAAATTGATAACCTTGTCAATCACTCATCACATATAAACTAATGTACATTTCAACTTAGTTTCTCAATCTCCCCCTTAGTAAGTGTATTGACAACACCTTAAAGCACAAATATTTTGGTTTAAAGAAGATAGACTCGTCCAAGTGACTAAAAACTCAAAAAAGAGCAAAAATATGTCATTTGACATAAGAAAGTTTGCATAAAGTATAAGAGAGGCAAATACAATTAAAAACCTCAAAAGAACAATAACAACTCAAAAACACAAAATCAAATGCCCACTTGATGAATGCACATTTTTTATTTACATAAGATTTTTCTTTGATTTTATGCAAAAATTTCATTTCTCCTCTTTTTCATTTATTTCTCCCTATTTGACAATGCAAACATAAAGAACAAAATATTGGGCAATACATGAACTTACAATCCTAATGAGCTTTCATGCGTAGGAATTGATTCCGTTGGTTATTTGCAAAAGGTAGAAATTGATTCCGTTGGTTATTTCGTATGTCTATCTTTTTCACATGATATTTATCAATCCATTAATTCTCTCATCTGCTAACAATTGTTTTTATCTATCTCTCTAATACGAATTTCAATACAAATAAATAATTTTAGGCTAATAGAATTTTCCACTCCATGAGAGCAGCGATGCACCATGTAAGAAACACAGAGTATGATGTAACTTCCTCGAACGCAAAAGGAAAACAGAGTACTCGACCTAATGTGTGGAGAAGAGCGTTCCAGTGACGTGATCCATTGGTTAATGAGATGAAATGTTTCTCGGACCTGTGGTTGCTCTCCGGCCATATGCATCGAACATGGCATGATAGATCTAATGAACACTCGTGAAAAAACTTCAGAGAACCTGCTTCCGGTTCACTTGCAACTCTTGAGAGAACTTGTTCAGGTCAGGAAAACAACTTTTCAGAGAAATCAAGAGGAACGCTACCGCTAGGTATTGAATAACAAACATACCGATCGGAGTGTTTCCTTTAGAAGCCATCATATAGGAGTGTTTACACGTCTCAGAACATAAATTCTGAACATCCAGCTGCAGGCCTGCAGACTGCAGGTACTATAGTTTTGAGCAAATCAAGACATCACAGTGTAGTGTTTATGTTGGATAGTTCATATTTCAACCTCTTGGCTGACTTCATCATACTTAGATAAACATCACGGGTTATCATGTGGCACGATGCATTCTTAAAACAAACTCACGGTACATAACCAAACGGGCAAGCTTTTATTCCAGGGTATATTTTACATGACACTTACATTCCCTATTTCCTTTACAGCAGAGATGCCCAATTCAACTACAATGGACAAGCTGACACAAATTGAATCAAACAACTGAGCGTACCGACTCATAACATCCTTCGTGATGTCAAACACGAATACAATCTAACAAGACCAGATACAAATTAAATCAAACAACTGGGTATACCGACTCACTCACTACACATGTCATGAAACAACTCTTGACGAACTGTACGAAAGAATTTGGCAAGCTTAGATCCTTAACCTCCAGTGCATTTAACTCCGAATCAATCACTTCGTCTGGGGTGATGAGCAGCCGCAGAGGAGCTGCCAGATGCTCTTCTTCACATTGTTACGCTTAGACTGTCCCATCCTTCCAGCAGAGATCGCTGAGCCTGACGAGTTCAAATGCTTCAAGATGTTCCTGAGTCCTGACTCCTGAGAATAACAGAGTATGGATGGCACGAGTCATCTCACGTGAAAAAGAAAATCTGAAAATTTAATTTGGCCGCGCTGTTTTTTTGGAGTAGCTAGAAACTAATGCAATGAAACCTGCACAGAGTATAACCAAGCATATTCTTACTGCCTCTTCAGGGGAAGAAGATACCCATACCTGCAAAGTGACTACTCCGAAAAAGAGCTAATTAGGCTTGATGCCTTTGGCTGAAGCAAGGTGCTCCTTTTATAGGCATACCTCGTGTAGTAAGTTCGCTGAAGAGTATCCCCTAATACTTGGCTTAGTAATTACGAGACTTTACTAGGAAAAGTTCACGAGAATCTGCATGAATCTTCAGAGAAGAACGAGTCCGGTTCCAGCACTAGAAATGCGGCCCTCTCTGGTAGAAAGTTCAGTGACAATTGCCCGCCAATAGCTTAACTGAACCCCTGTCCTGCATTGCACGCCCTGCACAGAAGACAGACAGAGTCTTAGACGTCCAAGCAAGCTTAAGCACTACATGTTTAGTAAACTGTAGGCTAAATGCTACTACTTAATTCCATCATTTAAAAATCAAAGATATGGGTACAGTGGACTTCTGAGAATGTTTCGGGTATCTTCTGAGAATGACGCGCAAAGAAAGAACATTGCGTACAGCGGGTGTCGCTTCTGTTGTAACGAAAAGTCTAGTCTTTCTTGGTTGAAATATTCAGCGTCTGTTTCTTTCAATAAAATCGACCATGTATGGTGATCAGGTTTTCCTCAACCATACACAACGATAGGAACGGCACTGAAGACGAAGAAGAACTACTGTTTCAGTTTTCTTCCGGGGACGGCGGCGATCGAGAGAACAACCTCAACCGGACACCGGTGAAGAGCTAGCACTTCTCCGAGAAGGTACGGGCTATTAGGAGGCATTATCACCTGTCGCGAGGCCGCATACTTGTATTTATATGGGCTGTCCAGCAGGATATACAGATGAATTACAACTCAAACAGGCTGATTCGGTCGCTTGATTTGAGTCCGGTTCTATCTACAAGTTCTATCCCTAACAGAAGTTCAACCGGCGCATAGACACAAGACCGAATCCACCTGAACCAACTCTTATCTCTAACATCCCCCTCAATCATAACGTCTATGTTAAGATTATGTCTAAATGCTTCTAAACCTTGAGCTGATAATGGTTTGCTAAATCAATCAGCAACTGATCTTTTATTGGTACAAGCTGCATATCTAATAATTTCTGTGGAACACGGTCTCAAACAAAGTGTTAGTCTAACTTAATATGTGAAAGGACAATAATGTCACTTAGAGTGGAAGTGAATAGACGTATTCTGAAAATTTTACAAACTAAATACAGCGGATTAGCAATATGTGACAGTCCGTAGATTTTTCCGGAGTCTCCGTAGAAATCTACGGATACTTCAGAGATTTCAGGAAAAACTCAAGAGATGCCTATGCAATACAACGTAAATCAAATCTATGAATTGCCTAGCATCAGTGGATGTATTCCAACCTATTTTACCAAGTACTTGCATCTCAAAGTTCACAAGAAAATAGATTAAGTAATATGCATAAATATTGAGCAAGAACTCAAAATCAAGGAAATAAGAGAGGAGACATGTGATTTGTTTTCCAAAGTTTGGACACCTCCTCAAGAGATTTCTACGTCTCCATTAAGGGGCTCGATCATACTTGAACCGGGTCTCTCTCAACTATTTTTCTCTCCAAGCTCGATCACACTTGAACTTGCCTTTCACTCTTGATTTCTTCCATTGCGAAGATGAAATTGAAGCCTTCACAAATTTTTCATGGCACACCACAACCTTGTGTGCTCACCGGCGATGCCTAGTCGTCTAGGGGATTGAATCCCCAAGAGTAACAAATGCTTGGCAAACTTCTTGCCGATGAACTCGAGTGCTCAAGAGTGGAATTTAGCTCACTTGCACTCAATCTCTCAACTCAATTCACGTTTCTTCTCAAATCTCACACTAAAATAGAATGGGGAGAGCACACATTGGCACAGGTAGTCGCGTAAGTCGGAGGGTTGGCCACCCCGACTTGGTGGTGGCCCATAGGTACTCCCCGTGGGTGGGGGAGCACGGGACCTATGGCGACCGCAACCCTCACCGAACCTCATGACAGGCGCGGTGCATGTCAACGTGCTCTGGCGCCGGGCGGTCTCGACTAGGAGGGCGAGATCACGTAGCCATGGTGTTGCCGGCGAGCCTTCCGGTATGGGCACTGGCGGGTGGCTAAGGAGAACTCATAGGGTCTGGAGGTTCTGTGCTGGCGTCATGGTCTCGTAGTCGAGACACTGGGCGTGGAGCGGTGATAGGTTGCGAGATGGGGAGCCCCTAGTGTTGGGGCGGCATGATGGCCTAGGTGAAGATGCCACCGTAGAAAACGTCATGTGCAGGGGCTCCTCGGGACGGTGCTGGGAATGCTAGGGCTGTCTTGAAGCTCCTGCCTGTCCGGCGTCAGGCCAGTTTCCCTCTAGGAGAAAAGCCGGGGGTTCGCCGCCGGTGTTTGAGGCGTGGGGCCCTCCAGCACTTTCTGCGGAATGGGCCGCCATGCATACCTCGCGTTGGGTCTCAGAGCTCCCTGATTCCGGTTTAGTGTCCCATGCCTGGAGTACACCTGGTTAGTCTGGATGGTACCCCATGACAAATACGTCGCGACGGCCAGGGTCCTCGGGACGGGACTCAGCGGTTGCCGTGGATTCAGCCATGGGTAGCCTGATCAAGTTTTCTCAAATTTGTTGAAACAACAAAAATGCGCCCCCCTACCTGAAGCGCCAAATGTTGAAAGTAAATCCTTGACAGTGATTCTGGGATGTGTTGGACAGTGGGTGCGTGAACGGTGTTTCAGGGACTTGGTGTGTCTGTGTGTAAATGATGGATTCGGGGACACAAGGGATTATACAAGTTCGAATCTACTGGAGGATAACAACCCTACATCCTGTGTTTGTGTTATAGTAGATCTTACTTGGTTACAGACGGTGTGTTAGCAGTTTGCCAGAATTGATCTATCTTAGTTATAAACAGGGTCTTCATTCCTTTATATAGCAGAGAGAATAAGAACTTACAAACGGGTCCTACATAGATGACCTCTGCTCATTCTAATATCTAACTCAACTTATCATTACGGAGTACTGGGCATGCCAACTTGCTCTGACGGTATTGTATATCGTGCTACCATGCGCCGTCTTTGCTTAGCCCGTAGAGCCTTATCTTGTTGTATTTAATGCAATGGGACGGAACGATGCCCTTCTGCACCATCCCCGTCTGCTTGCCTCTCCACGCCGTCCCCGTCCACTTGCCTCTGCGCCGTTCCCGTCCACTTGCCCTCTGCGTCGTTCCCGTCCACTTGCCTCTCTGCGCCATCTCCGTCCACTTGCCCTGCCAGATGGCTGACAACATTCCATCTATCGTGAGGCGCTGTGCCGGCCTGTAGAGTCTCATTCCGTAGCCTTTAATGCTACGGGATGGGACAACGTCCCCCTGCACCACCCACGACCTTATCCGTCGGGGCCGATGCCTGGTGAAGAGAAGCGTTCGGACGAGTGTCCAATCCAGTCCCACGACCAGGGGGCTAGTTGTGGGTTTGTGTGAAGTCGTAGCGAGATTGGTCGCTGGAGGTCTTGCACTGGTCGGGGTAGCTCATCAACCGATGAGCGTTTTTAGGAGATGTTCCCTAGCTGTTTGCACCATTCGTAGGACCTGTTAGCCAGGGTACCCTTTTACTTGATACACCGACATTTATCTTCTGTTTAGGCTGTATAGTTTTAATGAAAAATCTTATACAAAATATTTTAAGCCATACTAACAAAAAAAGTTCTTAAAAATACGATTAGCCAAAGAACTATCTGTTGGCTGTTTCAATGCTATCAGGCAGTTTTGCAACGTTTTGCAACAAAGCTAAAGTGAGATATCATCATTGCCCCTTCATGGAAAAAGTATTTTTTTTTTAAGTAAGAGATCAACATGGGAAAACTTGAATACAGAAATATATTTTTGCAGAATGTACATAAGTTTCACTAATGCTAACTATAGAAAATGAGCCTCTATGTTATTGCGAAACATTTGGAGATTGTTAGATTGAGATGCTTCTCAAGTTCCCTAAGTTTCAAACTGCACTGTGGATACAGCATCACAGAGTCACAATATGACTGGGCATTCCAGAGCACCTTACCACACTCTGCGAGCCCTAGCGTAAAGTCACAACGCCCTAATTTGCTCTTCTTTTATTGGACACGGTCAATCGTACGTGTCCAATTTTAGCCCGAGAAACTTGATCATCTTTTTAATAAGATTCTTATTTGCCTAAAATGAATCTGTTATGTCCAAATATATACCCAATGAGTTCAGTAAAGATTACGGAAGCTAATGGGTTTCCCTGGTTGTGAGGCAAAAAGTCCATTTGTTAATTTAATTCCATTCTGAAACATCCGTGCTCATGTTGGCATCTTTCCGTCACTGTTCCAAGAAAAAACTGTAGAATACCTGCACAAATCTGCTAGAGGTGTGTTGCTACTGAAATATATTATCAGTAAATATCTTGATATTTGAGGGGAGTTCTTGAATTTTATCCATATAATGCAACTGCACAATTTTATTCCCTTCTTATTATGCAGAGACGAGTGTATACTATATTTGCGCACTCATATTTAGTCTATCTACATTCATGTCAAGATTATTATCTTATTGACCTAGCAACACTATAAACTAATTGGATAGTTTTGTACTTAAGACCACATTCTGCACAAACCACAGATTTTTCATATCCCAACGGAATCCATATCCATCTGGTAATATGGTCCTAAGCTCATGTTTATCTAAAATACATGATGGGATCGATGGTACTTACGATTAACTCATGTTTATCTAAAATTAAATTGTGAATAGTTGCTTCAGTTCAGTGCCAGCAGGACTCTAGCAGGACCAGAATATAATTGTTTTATTAGCAGGAGCTAAATGATTCTCTCATGCTGACCTGAAACAAGGCAAATATGTATCAAAATTTCTACTTGACTCGTATTTTTTTCCCTTCACAACGAAGCAAAATATGAAATAATAACCTTGAAACAGGAGTAATATAGCTCATGTTGCTAGTAACCTTCTGATGATTTGGTGTATTGAATTGACCGTTGATGCCTGATCCTCAGAACTTCTTGCCATTTAGTGTTTGGCTGTCTGGGACTCTGTAAGATTACGAGTATGGCTGTCTGGTTGGATCCAACGGCATCAGGGAGCTTGGTGGTCTTTCCTGACATGCTATTGGACATGCGGTCAATTGCTTATACTCAAGTTCAGAATCATTGGATTCAATTTTTTAGTACTATCGAATGCATGGAGAGACTCAGTTGCCTAACTTGCAGGATATATATATATACATATACATATACATACACATATATGTATACATGTATATATGTATATATACATGTATATATGTATATATACATGTATATATATATATATATACACACACACGGTTATGATCACCGCGGATTTCACCACCGTTAGTATATAATATTATATTGATTTGTAAAACCACCTTTTTCATTCTCATTGTTTTTATCTCCGTGCTATTTTTGAGTAGTTCTGCTCTCAAAACAAATTTTGAAATATAACTGATGGTGCTCCAACGGAGCCCACATTTGCATATTCAGCAGTGTATAGTTCACACAGTGGTGGATCCACAGTAGTGCGCCCCCTTCAATTATTACTAGTATGAAGGAGGAAGAGGAAAAAGAGAAGTAAAAAAGAAAGAGCGAATCTATCTAATTAACTCCAGATCTGCTACCGAGTTGTAATTGGATGAGATTAGGATTAGGGTTGTAGTTGAACTCTTAATTTCAGGTCTTTAAAAAGAAAGCACCACCGTTGTATCTAAGGGGAAAAAAAACTGAAACAGTTAGGGAGAAGCATCCGTAGTCATGCACTGAGGATGTAGACAACTTGATCGAATCTCGTTAAAAAACATCGTGTCTTGTGTGTTGATTTTGTGCTTGACTTGATGATTCTGGTGATGCTTCCGCTAAAATCCTAACCGCATATTCAGCATTGTATAGTTCACACAGTAGCGGATCCACAATGCACTCCTTCAATTTTTAGGTACGAAGGAGGAAGAATAAAAGGAGAAGTAATAACTCTAGATCCGCTACTGAGTCCACGGTCGGAACAGCTGTGTATCAAAGACCAATGAGCTCGCCATGCATTGGGGGCGCGCCATTTTTCTAGTGAACACCGAACCGGAGCAAGGTCGTTAAGCTTATACCGATAGCATTTTCCTACGATCGACTGGTACGGGTAGGCAGTACTTCATAACTCTTCACAACGTGCAATGTCTTCCCCGGCCCCATCAGATCCATGGCAGCCGACGTTAAGCGCACCTACCGCACATTTACTAGCTGCTGCTACTGCTGCTGCACAAGCTAGCTCTGCACATCACACTTATTCGCGACCTAACTCTTGCTCATGACAAGAGGCAGGATTTTAAGAACGGGTATTCAAAGTTTATGATCCCCTCTTGGAAGTGAGTTATGATAGCATCATCATCCACTTGTTTAAAAAAAATCACATTCAAGGAATGTAACCATACAATTAGTCAAGTATTGCTCTCTCATTTTGTTTCTTAGTTCATTTTTTATATAATTCATTTAAGAAAAAAACTCTGTCAACACTAGCAAGTAGCAACAATTTGATAAACTTGTAAACTAGGCGAGCACCGTGCGCGAAGCCGAGACGTCCAGTCAGATTGGAGTGGCCGGTGGCAGTGCATCAGCCTTAATTACCTGCGTGTTAAGGGTAGAGGCCCACTAAGCCCAAGTGGAAAGGTCATGCATCGTTCGTTGGGCCTACACCGTATTGTTGACATGTTGGCCCAATCAGTCTAAACATGGTCAGTCGTCCTATTGACATGTTCTGCTGTAGCTGAGCAGTTCGCTGATTGATTGGGTATGTAGAGCTTTTAGTTTTGAGATTCATACAGAATTTAAAATTTATAAGATAAAATAAAATGAATAAATTATCTAATTTTAATTTACAATAAAAATAAAATACTTAAATCAAAGATCAATGTACGATGCTATTTTAGCATATATTTGCATCCATATACGTGTTCATATACATAAAATTAAGAAAGAAAAGAAAAAAAAAGAGGACCAGGGCGGCCCGGTGGCCGTTTTCCTTCTTCCCCTAACGCGCGGCCCGGTCAGGCCAACCCAGCCCACCTGCCCCTCCCCTTATCCACTTGGGCGAGCCAAGGGAGGGGGCGTTGTTCCTCTTCCTCCCTCCCTCGCGCCGCCTCTCTCTCTGGCGCCGCGCCCCTCTCTCTCCCGCGCCGCCACCAGCCCCACCTCTTCCACGCGCCCGAGCACACCGCCACCTGGCTACGCCGCCTCTCGTGCACCGCCCACGCCGCACCACCTGAGTCCCCTCTCATCTTTATCTCTTCCCAAACCGAGCCGTCCCGATCGGAATCCAAACCAACTCCACCTCTATCTCTTCCCCGACTTCAAATCGGTTGGGAGGCTTGATTTGCAGAAAGGCAGATGCAAAATCCAGTCCGGGCTCGAGCGTATTCCCTTCGAGGGAACCCCGGTCGCTCCTATAAAAGGAGGAGGGAGGGAGTGCCCGGGAGGAGGGGGGAGAGCTTTGGGGGAGAAAAACGCATGAGCTTTGCCACACTGTGCCATCGCCCTTCGCCGCTGCTGGGCGACGCCCTTGCTCTGGCTATGCGTTGTCGCTCCTGTTGCGCTGCCCATGGCCTAGCCACCCCGTACCGAGGAAGAAAGGCCGATCCCTTGCTACTGCCCCAACGTTGACCGGAATGTGCTGTCAATCCGTCCCCGCCGCCGCCATGACGTCGACTCAAGGTGATCCCTGGCAATGTTTGCCCCTTCTGCTCCTCTTCGGTGCTCTGTGATGGCCCGGCCTTCGTGCTGTCGTGCTCGCCGTGGGCCGGTGATGACAAAACTGAGGCCCCGGTTACTCCGTCTGTCCTGTGTGCGTGCCATCGTGCCGCCTTGTGCTTTCTGTGATGATGTCGTGCCCGTGGCCAGTGATGAAAAAAACTGAGGCCCGGCCGATATAATTCGCCTTGTGTGACCGGCCTTTGTGCCGTGGACGTTCGAGCTTAGGCTACGTTGCCGTAAGAAACTCCGGGTTCTAGACATGCGCTGTTGAAGTCTTGTACTCCGGCTACGCGCTAGTGAATTCCGGGCTCTGGTTGCGTGTCATGATAGCCTTGATGTCTCTCTGTCTGTGCGTGCCATCGTGCCGCCTGTGCGCCGTTGTGCCTCACTGATGGCCCGGCCACTATAACTCGCTCATCGATCACCGTTGTGCCTATGTGCTAGGCCGGCTTTGCTGTTGTCTGAGCATCCTACTCTCCTGTGATGCTTTTGGCAATGGTGATTTCTTTGACTGTTGTTTGAACATAGCTTGCTGATGCTCGTATTGGTGGCTAATGTTTTTTGTTAGCTCTTTGTCTGTTGTTCCGCTGATGGAGTTGCGGCTGTGGCTTGGTTTGAGTCTGTTGTCTACCCTATCCTATTGCCATCATTCGTATCACTATGGCTAATGATCATCTAGTAGTGCTATGCTGTGAGGGTGACTGTAGCTTGGCTTGATTCTGATGCTACTCTGCCCTCTTGTTGATCTCAATTATGCTATTTGTTTCTTGTTGAAGTTCAGTGGTATCTCTGTATTATCAGATGAGATGAGATTGGCATGAAAGCTTCAGTTCTTGGGTTATCCCTACTGATGGTACTGAAAGTTATGCAGTGTTAATAGCCAGTGATCTATATCCATGCTATCATATGAGGTTGTGATCATGATATTATGATATTTTATTATGTTGCAGAGGCTTGTTGTTGCTTGCCCTTATATCATAAGTGATCTCCCTTTCGCCTTTGTGGCTTTGCCTTTGTGGCATAGTGCCTATATGGCCATTAGGTAACACCTATCACAAAATAATACATACTTATGTGGCTGGAGCCTGTGTGGCCCACAAGTGATCACCCCGCCTTTGTGGCTTTGCTTGTGTGGCGCCAGTTGCTTGTTGCCTTCGGTGGCTGATGAGGACAAGTCCGAGGCTCAAAGAGTGAGTTAGTGAGTCAAGCACAACGTCGGAGCTCCCGATTGTGGCCTCGCCGCTGCTTCCAGTAGAAGCTACGCGTTGTGCCGCACTCCTAGCTCACCTCTTCACACACATACACAATTATGAGGCCTATGTGACCAATGATGACCTGAGATATATAAACAGTCCAAAAAGCTCATGCTAGACTGTGATCTTGTTCTTTATTGTTTTTTATTCCTAACGTTTACTTTGCTTGGTCTTTGTTGCGTGTGACTACAGCCTTGCAGACTCGGCGACGACCTCGGTATGACGACCGCCAGCGCACTTAATCGGAGGTAGCTCGAAGACGGGCGTAATTAACCGGAGAGCCTCACAAGGCCACGGGAACCAAGACAAAGCAATCGCCAGATCATGAAGATAGTCAGATAGCGTGTGTGTTGTGGAGTAAAAATGTATATGAGAGAAGCTACACTTTATGATTTCGATATGAATGAATAAAGTTACATATTTTGATTATTACATTCTCCTATCTTTCGTATACTCTGTATACTGATACGCCTGCAATATCACATACATACAAAGCTACAACACAAATTCGAACGCGAGACGTTTCGAATCCGCAAAACAATCAACATTTTTCCATAGCTCTAATTCTAAAAATTTCTAAAGTTAGGGATAACCAGTAAGAATTTTTGAAGCAAAAGCTCCGCCAACCATACCAAACATACTACCCTGTTCGAGCCAAGCCGCGAAGCACAAGAGTAGGTATGCACATCCAGACGAGCCAGCTATAGCTAGATCATGTCTCCCCAATCCTTGTAATTTTGACCAGAAACTTGGAGTAAGTAGTATACCACAGAACAAGTAATTTTTTATGGGAAAATATATCACTACTTAGTACACACTTGATCGATCATGTAACTGGAACAACACTTGGTACTTCTCACAAATAAAACAGCACTTGATGGAATTGGAAGTTTGGGCGACGTGATCCGCGTTCTTTTGCGCGCGCTTACGTTTCTGTGACGGGGTACTTGTGGATGCAGTCCGCCCACGGCCCCAGCGCGCCCTCCCCGTCGTGCCCGTCGGCGTCGACGCGCTCCCACACCAGGCTGTTCGCCTTCAGGCCGCTGCCGATGCCGAGCTGCCACACCGTGTTGCCCGCGCGGACTCGCCCTTTGGCCTCCAGGTACGCGAGCTGGTACCACAGCGACGCCGCCGACTGGTTGCCGAACCGGTGGAACGTCATCAGCGCCGCCTCCATCTCTCGCTCCCCCAGCCCGAGCCCCTGCCCCAGGCGCCAGATCATCGGCCTGCCCGAGGACGGGAGGCAGAAGTGGTCCGCGGCCACGCGGAAGTCGGGCAGCGGCACGGCGGGGCTGCTGCCGGCGAGCTTGTCCCGGCGTTGGCGCGCGGAGAGGAGCAGCGCGGCCACGTAGCGCAGCTTCGCGCGCCAGGGGAGGATGGACAGGCTGAGTGTCACGAGGTGCGCGCGCAGCAGCTCGCTGACCATGCGCCCGACGCCCTGGCCCAGGGTGAAGCCGGTGATTCCCTCGTTGTCCTCGTCGCGGTAACCCGAGCGGTAGCTGCGGTCGTTGGCTATCTGGTTCGTGCGCGTCAGGCTGACGAGCCGGTACTTGATTGGGACCGTTGCTGCGGCGCCGCGCTTGTTCGTGACGAGCGCGGCGGAGCAGCCGGTGCGGAAATAGCAGTTGAGGAGCAGCTTGCCCTGGTCCTTGCCGCTGTACCAGCCGACAGTGACAATCTCGGCGCTGACGACGACCGCGTAGGACATGGTGGCGTGCGTCCGGAGGAGGTTCCTCGCGACGTCCACGCCGATGACCCCCGCGGCGCAGCCCATGCCGGAGAGGTTGAAGGTCTTGACGTCTTCGCGCATCCGATACCTGTTTGCGATGATGGCGGCGAGCGACGGGGCCGGGCAGAAGCCGCTGCAGTTGACGACGAGCGCCCCGACGGCGGACGGCGGCACGCCGGTCCTGGCGAAGAGGTCGTCGAGCGTGGGGAAGAAGAGCATGCGCGCCTCCTGGACGGCGTCGGTGTGAGTGGCCGCCGGCGGGATGTAGTGCAGCGAGGGCGGGAAGTAGGTCTCGTTGCCCATGCCGCTGCCCTCGATGACCTTGGTCATGAAGTCGACGCTGCCGTCGTCGAAGCAGCCGATGAGACTGAGGTGCTCGAGCAGCCCCGCCACCGGGATGCGCAGCCGGCGGGGCGGCTTCAGGCACGAGAAGTCTACCAGCCCGATGTCCTCGGCCGCAGCGCGGAGCCGGAAGCGGAGGAGAAGCAGCATTGCTGCCGCAGGGACAAGGAAGAGCGCCGCGTGGCGCTGAAAGGCGAAGACGTAGAGCTCGGCGATAAGGCAGAGGAGCAGGGTGGCGACGCCGATGAGGCCCTGAAGCTCGGCGAGGAGGTGGTCTCGGTGAGCTATGTCCATGTCCATGGTCATGCCGTTGCTGCAGGCGATGTGCCTGTGCGCGGTGTCAGTGTGCACCCCAGACGATGTGGAGGTGAGGTTTTATAGAGGCTTTTCGACGACCAGTGCATCAAATGCTTGGGGTTAGTACATAAAATATTTTTTTGAATGATCCAGTGCATCATAACTCACGCACATCAGACCAGTGGAAATCGTTCAGTTGGCAGGTAGAGCAGTATCGTTTTGTGTGGGGTTAGACATAGCTTTAAGTGATCATAGATCAGATCTAGCTCGTCTAAACATTGCAAGAATGGGATCGTTTGAGGTGTGCCAAGGACCGGTTCTGGCCAAGGACCGTTGCTGACCCTGATGTGCTGCTTCAGTGAATGCCTGAATGGCCATCGTATCTGCAAATCAAACATGGGCCTGCCAACAAATTTCTCAAGAAAAAGTCCCCCATCACCAACGAACGACAAAGTACGACCTGCTGAAGTTGTGATGAGATTAGAAGGCTTGTGATCATCAACCACATTTGATCTCCTTCCATGCCATCTATCAAAGGAAAAGGTACATTTTATCTTCCTCCAGTCGATTTTTCTTCCTCAATCATAAAACTAGATATACTTTATCAACTATCCGATACCATACAAACCACACCCTCCGGTGGTTTCGGATGAAGTGGCAGTAGGCCCCACATGTCAGCCTCTCTCTTGTCTTCTTCTACCTCTCTTCTACTCTCGAGCTGCATCACTTGAGTACAACACAACGCAACGCAGCTGCGTTGATTCAACTATGACCCCCTCCCACCTCCAACCCTCCACATGCTTCCCAACTAGCTACTTAGCCATTAAGCTTTCTTGTGCGTCGTCGTTGTTGTTGCTTGGGTGGTCTTTTTTCCAGAGCAAGCGGTTCTCCACTGCTATCTCTCCACGGTTTGGAGATTGGAAGGAGGGTTATTCGGATTCGGGCGCCGCAACTTCGATTCCAGTGTCAAAATCCAATCTTTCCCAATCTCCCTGTTACGGTCCCTCGTTTTCTTGCTTGATTTGAGATGAGATTCTAGAGCTGGTGTGAGGAGAAAAGTCATTAGAGATGTGGAAGGAAACCAAGCCGATGCTAAAATCCTGCGATGGTGGTGTGGGCATCGGCACCGACAGGGTGGGGGACAAGGAGTCTAACTACTTCCCTGATTCCCTCCCGCCCACGCAAGGACTGGTCCATGGGCCTCCTCAAGCTCATCACTGCCATGGTGTAAAGATGGTGATGATCTACAGAGGGTGAATTAGGATCATTTAAATAAAAGCTTAATTTAATAAGATAAATCTATCTTAATTTCTGCTAAATATGCTCTAATTTTATCTAGTGTTTCTACTCCACCGTAACAAATTTTTGCACCATAAGAACTAATGCTACTAACTACACATGGCAATTCTATGAAAAATAAATGCAAAATAGTAAGAGCAAGAAATAAGCACGAAAAATAAAGGTAGAGAGAACGCAAACTCGATGCGACAATTTTTTTTCTTGTGGTATCGATGAGTTTCCGCTCATTCTTAGTTCATGTTAGAGCCCCTCGCAAGGACCAAGCTTCCTGGTTGGCTAACTTCGCG
The DNA here is from genome assembly GCF_958298935.1 of Phragmites australis. Classification (NCBI taxonomy): domain Eukaryota; kingdom Viridiplantae; phylum Streptophyta; class Magnoliopsida; order Poales; family Poaceae; genus Phragmites; species Phragmites australis. The sequence goes on from NC_084940.1 coordinate 2,564,518, forward strand.
GATAGCCATTAGAGCTCCCCACACGCTGGTGGGTCTCCTACTAGGCCTCTCTCGGACGCTCACTACCATCTTCAGTATGATAGTGCTTTGCCACTCCAACACGGTACACTCCAGCCGCTCACAAAGCTTGCGGCCACTCCACAACCTCCTCAAAGGGTCTCGCAAGACACAAACACCGCAAGCTGTCTAGGTTCAAGCAAGCACCAACAATAACAAGTATGCATCACTGACTTAACTTGACTCTAGATTATTCATCTAGCTCGATGCATACTAGGTCTAAACTAGCACTAATCAAATTCTTAATCTTATGTTAATTGTTGTGATCTTCAATATTATCAACTTTGTTGCTAAGGAACTTCAAATGTGTGTGTAAATCTTCCCTTGAGCTCCAACAACCTCAAATGGCCCGATAAAGTGGTATTTATAGAGTCAACCCCAAAAACTAGCATTGGAAAGGAGAAATTAGCCATTTGAAACTGAACTCTTCTCGCCGGAATATCCGTTGGTAGCATCGAAATATCAGTTGTGTGTAGCACTCCAAAAATTGGCTCTCTAGAAACCATTTCCAGTGAAAGCATCCGCTGAACATTGGAACATCCGATGTGAGCATTGGAATTTTCGATGAGTATAATTTTAGAATCTTACACTCAGTATTTCAGAAATAACTCTTTGCTCTCGACTTCAATTTTGGTAATTTTGGATTCTATGAAAAGATTATTAAGTGTTTTACAACTTTTGTACTGACCATGTGAGCTGAAAAACAATTTTTGATCACCGGAGTATCTGTTGAAGCATCTGATGAGTATAACTTAAGAACCATCCGTATTTTTGCCACAACTCTTTGCTCCGGACTCTGATTTTGGTGATCCTCTTCGACTCTATAGAAAGTTTATTAAGTGTTCTACAACTTTTGTATTGACCATTTTGAGCTGAAATTTTTTTTTATCACCGGAATATCCGTTGAAGCTTATGGTGAATACAAACCAACAGGGACATGCCCAATTTAATTCAAACTATATCCCGATTTCAATAGCTTTTTTCTTTAATATTTTGGGTTTTTCTCTAGGTCTATCGAAACTAGATAACCCTAGTGTGCATCACCACTAGACTATTAATCTAAAAACACTCGATCAATTTACTAAACCCAAACCCCTCTTTATAATAGGACCAAAAGGAACAAACAAATCTACACAAGTGTTGCTCCATTATCACTTGTCTAGGCAATAGTCCTTATATCTTCATGAAGCTCTTCTTTAACCTTGATGCTAACTCCTATGAGGTGTTTGGAACTCTAAAATCATCTTCTTTATCTTTGAGACTAAACCTTTACAAACTAGCAAATTTTATTAGTCTCATCGATCATGTTGACATTAATCATTAAAACATATTAACCATGAGAGGACGGTAGGCATCTAGTTTTGTAATTTTTTTCACAAGAAATCTATTTATTTAACCTTTTAATCGAAAAAATATATAAATAAAAAAGCTCGGAAACAAACTGGTACCTAAGTGGCTAATCCATGATCCATCCAACTTGCTTTGGCGGCCTGGACTGGATATTAGCGAATTTTATCAATTTTTTAGAAATTTATTTGAGGCCCTAACAATTGCTAGAAGTTATAAAAGTAGTCTTTTTTAGAGAATTTTAGTTTAAATTCTACAAAGAATTTTTGGATTAATTCAATTAAAATAGGTTGCACATAAATTATGAAACACGTACAAAAAATTTTAGAATTTTTGGAGCAACAAAACATCACTGTTTTAAATAGAGAATGTATGAGTGTAAATTGAACTTTAAAGTATTGTTCACCGAGATTTACTGTTTACGTACTGTAGCTTACCGCCCCTTTAGATGGTTGTAACCTACCCGCCCTATAAAAAGGCGGTAAGAGTCTGTAGGACTGCTTACCGTACTCTCAGTGGGCGGTAATGACCTAACCGTCTCATGAGAGGGCGGTAGGTGTCTAGTTTTATAATTTTTTTTCACGATAAACCTATTTATTTAAATTTTTAATTGAAAAATATAAAAAAAAACTCTTTGTTTCCTTGGCACCGGCCAGCTTGCTTCAGGCCCAATTTTATTTAGAACAGCCCAATTAAGGCTACTATGTCCTCTCAAAAGAAAAAAAGACCACTATGTAAATGATACACAAATCTATAATCACTCCACGACTTGTCAGCATCATCGACGAAAACTATCGTTGCCCTCTCTTGTACAATGATAATGTAGACTAGCTATCTACTTCAATTCGTTTACAAAAAAGGAAAATTTGTTACCATCTCTTGTGTACATCAGTAAGCTATGAAAAATTGCCCTCCAACTTTGCAGGGAATGAGTGAAACCATTTTGTGATCTTAGCAGATAACATATGGCATGCAATGTGCGAGAAGACTACTCCAGTGCTGCAGTATAATTCTTCCGAGTTGCGTCACTTCGAAAAAAAAAAATTCCTCCCAGTTGCATATCTTTGTGTACCTAGTACCAATGAGCAGCCCTGCCTAGTGGCTTACTCGATATATTGTACAGCATGAACTTGATAAACCAGGAAGATTGTATTACATATCTGTCGACCTAGGTCCTCACATCAGACCCATCAAATTTCGGTAAATCCATTTTCGAGATCTAATCCCGCTCTTCTACCCAAGTTCAACCTCCTCTAGAATCAATCACAGCAGGTTTGGGTGGGAGTAAAGTTAGCAAAGGTTGCGTAGGTTGTAGAGGTGCTGGTCGAGCGCAGGCGCTGCCGTTTCGCATTGAAGCATCTGTGCCGTCGCATCAGGGGCTATACTTACGACGGGTCCCTTTCGTTCCTCGGTAGCCATTGCTGCAGCGCTGCTGCCTCTATGCTCCCGCCATGCATGGCACATGAAGGTCATTGTTGCTTTCTGAAATTCTGTTGCCGTTGAGTTCTGAATCTGTATAGTGCGGGGAGAAATACTAGAATGGCTAGTTCTGAGTCGGAGACAAGAACATTAAACCGGGCTTTGCTTAGAGGAGGTTCGGGGGAGGAAGGTTGGCCCAACAGAGCGGCGAGGTAGAGGGCGGCTGGTGGACGGTGGTGCCAGGTTAGGGCGGCGGCGGGACGCCTCCAGAGACGGGTGGAGCCGGGGGAGCGTGTCGCCGACGAGTCTGAGAAGAAGAAGAGGCGGGATGCGACGGAGAAGAAGAAGAACCGTAGCACACTTCAGATGCTGTTGGATGAAGATAGTGGGACTCATATTTGTCACTGCGCAAAAGCTAAATTTCAGACATCTAACAAATAGCAACCGCCAATCTTTTTTCCCTTTATGAACGATGATCTTGCTTCCATCCAGTCACATCAAGGGAAGTCTAGTGAATGATTAATGTTGATGCACTGACGCAACGTACACTTGAACAGTAAAGATGTAGCATTTGATCGTAGTGGATTACATCAATGTCAATCACGGCCATGCGTCTCTGTGGAAGGAACCAAAGTGCACGTATCTCAACTGAGACAACGCAAAAACTCCCTCGTACTTGCAAACATCCTGCTCTAATCTGTGGCGAATGGACAATGCCGGGCAATGCCGCTTCGGCCAGGCACGCATGCCGCTACGGTTCACGCACAGGGAAGCCGTGGATGCAGTCGGCCCAGGAGCCCTCATCGGCGGCCGCAGTCTCACGGTCTCCACGGACGCGCTGCCACACCGCGCTGTTGGCCATCGGCCCGCTCCCCATACCACAGCGACGCCGCCGACTGGTTGCCGAACCGGTGAAACGTCATCAGGCACGCGAAGTCGATCAGGCCAATGTCTGCCATCGCGGCGCGTCCGCTGAAGCGCCAGAGCAACACCATCCCGCAGACGGGCACCAGGAACAGCGCCGCTGGCGCCGGAACGCGAAGTCGAGGAGCTCGGCGAGGACGCAGAGCAGGAGGGTGGCGACGCCGAGCGCGGCGGCGGCGAGGAGGTGATCCTTCTGTGCCACGTCCAACTCCATCCGGACCTTGCCTGTTGGTGGTGCCGACCTGGGTGCCGTGTGATTTATAGGGGGGTTTCAGGCGACACGCACAGCGATCGAGTGGCAGTACTGGTGCCAAATTGATCCAACCTTACACTGAATAAACGTAATTAATCGAGTGCGTGCCGTGCACAACGATCGAGTGCGGTGATAGTTGTGCCCCGGCGTGGCGACTGCGGTGATTTTTTTCCCGAGAGATAATTACGTTTATTCAGTATAAGGTTTGGATCAGTTTGGCACCAGTACTGCCACGCCGTCGTGACATGCATTGGCATCGGCCATTTGGCAAGGACGGATCCTGCACATGCAGGGCCACGAGTCAGCCGGTCGGATGCATCATCACTCAAGCAACGCGAGGCCTACTACGGCTACACAGTAACGCTACGCACGTACTAGGAGTCTAGCGCTTCGTACATGGGTTGGTGAAGGAGCAAAAGCTTCGCCGCCTCCCGGGTCGATCGCTCGATTGATCCTGAGTCATCCGTCCGTCCAGGCTGAATGGTTGATCACTTCACTTCACTTCACACTGGATGGGTGGCCGGCCGACTGGGTTACCAGGGTAGCCTCTTAACATCTAAGACGGTGAAAAAAAAGGAGACAATTTACTTATATTTCAATCAGATGTACATCGCTGGAGCAGCACTCTGATTGCTTAGCTCATATACTACTAGTACTATCAGTGAGAATTGAGCAAGCAGACTTGTCAAACCATCCTAGAACATAAGTATAGGTGTACCCGTGACGCAGCTACATCAATTCTTGCTTGCTTTGCTTTCGTGTACCGACAGCATTTGTGACTTGCACTGTTGCAGGCTTGCAGCCGATGGAATAAAACTCATGGCCTTGCTTTGCTTTCGTGTACCGACAGCATTTGTGACTTGCACTGTTGCAGGCTTGCAGCCGATGGAATAAAACTCATGGCCTTTATAGGCCATCCAATCGTAGATCATCGATTTAAATTTCCATCTATTATATTATTATTTTAGAGAGAAAAAGAGCTACCACATTCACTTTTAAACTTACAAAATCACCATGCTAATTAAAAAAAACTAAATCATTATTATTATGAATATCTAACGATCTAGATTTAATCAAAAAGTCTATATCAGATACGATTAATAAATATTTAAATTTGAAAACCAAAAAATTCATATCAAATACGATTAATAAATAGCTAAATTCGGAATGGAAAATTATGAAAAACTAGCGGTTAGATGTCCATATGATTTGGAAAACAAAATATCTAAATAAAGAGTCCAAATAAAATAAAATAAATAATAATTGAAATCAAGATTAGAATATAAAAAATAAGAATCCAGATCAAATATAGTCTTAGAAAAAATAAAACTATTATAAAAATCAAATACCTAAATAAAGAGTCCATGTAAAATATAATTTTAATAACTAAAATGCATAATAAAAATAACGAAAAAAAATCATAATGGTTACTAAGATAATAGATTAAGAAGCATCATATAGCTAAAGGTTCTAGTATCAAGTAGCTAGTATAGTAAGCAAGACACACGTATTTTAATTTTGTTTGGGTTGCATACAACTAATGCACGATTTTGATAGTTGATCAAAATATATACGAATCGAACTAATATATGTATACGACTCGAGTACAAGTTTAAAGAATAAATATTTTTCTCTTCCACTCACATAATTTTTATTACTTCTTTTAATTTTATACGTTTTGTAACTAAATAACACTAATCTCTTTAGAAAAACTAACAGACTAATTTTTAATTAAAGGTTATCGTGATAAAATATTATAGTGAGACTTATCATGCTATTAACGTAGACATCTTGCTAGTTTTTTTAAAAGAAAAATCGTTTAAATTTCTGCTAAGAAAGTGTGAGGGGGCAGTTTATTGTAGGCCACGGACGTAGTCTTGAAAAAAAAAAAAAAACTGGAGGCCATGTACCGATTGTATAATATAATTGGACCCAGCATGAGCAGCCTTCTGGAGCTGCAGGCCTTTGTAGGAGCCCAACAAGGACGATGAGTTGTTGAGCAAGCAGCACTGCTATGTGCAGAAACGGCCCTGCTGGAACTGACTGAATATACGGCGCGTGCAGATGCTACTACTACTAGCTCTGAAAACTTTAACCATCGCTTCATTTTCGTGCAGCCGAGTGAGAGCCGTTCAAGGAGTTGCCCTTGCATCCACTTGATTTTCACCGTGGAGTCTGGTTAATCTGCTGCTTTTACTGGTACACCAAGCGATGCACAGGAACGAGATGGTCTCTGGCCTTTGCTGAAAAGTACGTGGCAAAACGAGGAAAGCCGAAAGAAAGTTACCTGAGACGCTGCGGAACCAGGCCAAATTCCTGTGAGAACCGCGCACGCATCAGGACAGCAGAAAAGCGGCAGGCGCAGTGGCGCACCACGCCGCGACACCGGCATCACTTCACCAAAGCACCGGACAATGGAGCCAGCCAGTGACCGGCCACCTAAAGCGACGTTGCACCACGGCCCTCCCCACTGTTGCCGCCTGCTAGTGCAAACAACAGCAACGTCCAAAAGCAGCATGCTCTGCTACAGCTGCGCTGTTTGCTCTGCTATGCTGCACTGCGCCGAACCGGTGTATCGGTCTTGTTTGATGAACGCCAGGCTTCACAAGAGCCAAATTAGCCTCTCGTCTATCTGACCGGTGAACTGAACGATGAGTCAAAAAAAAAAAAAAAAAAACTGAACGATGAGTCTATCGAGGCAATCGAACGACAACAACCCGTGTTGTTTGAGAGCATCTTCAACAGACTCGGTATATAACGCTCTATATCCATATTTAGGATTCTAGCATTAAAAATGATCTCCAATAAATTCTTAATACGCCTATCTAAAATTATCCAAACCCAAAATTAGCCTCCTCATTCGCTACTTGTGAGGATCGAGTCCCGCTCCTTATCCGCCCCTGGCTCCACCCACCCATCTGCTCGGGCCATCACCAGAGCTCCACTCGACCTCGCCGGTTCCCACGCCGCCGGCAACTCCTCCGCCCCAACTCACAGCCCGGCCTCCGGTTCCACCGCCACACACATATATTATTCTACTCCCTGCGCTAAAATAGCTATTTAACATTCCAACACTGTCAACCTGTCCTGCACCCATAAAAAATATCCCGCAACTGTAAATTCCAATTTATCAACACCGTAAAATACGTATGACCATAAAAACCATTCCGTAACCATAAATTTCAATTTATCGAGATTGTAAAATACGTATAACCATAAATACCATTCCACAACCGTAAATTCCAATTTATCGAAACCGTAATATGAGTATGACTGTAAAAACCATTCCGCAACCATTAAAAATTGGCTTCTGTAATCGCAAAAACGACTCTTGACAATAAAAAATGTGTAGTTTTTATTTTCAAGAGTCGTTTTTATGGTCATACGTATTTTACAGTCTCGATAAATTGGAATTTACGGTTGGGGGATGTTTTTTCGGGTGCGTGACTGGTTGACAGGTTGGTTTGTTGGGGTGTTAAATATACGCATTTTATGGTCTCGATAAATTGGAATTTACGGTTGCAAAATGATTTTTACGGTCATACGCATTTTACTAGAGGCCATTGCTGACTGATGTCATACATGTACAAGCAAGTTTCGTTCTATAACACATGCACGCACATTTATTTCTAACCTTTCATCGGTGAAGAGATTCGTGACGGGCGTCTCCTCTTCCACCTTCGATGAGTTCCAGCGAGCTTCATTAACTCCGGTGAACTTAGGGTTTTAGGTTGGAATTAGGGGTTTGAGTTTTGATAGTGGAATTTAGGGTCTCTGACTGTAGAGGGAGCTCCGAGGGAGGCCGTCGCCTCGACGGTGGCTGCGGGCGGTGGGCGGGACAGCGAAGCGGCAGGAGTATCGCCCGCCACGGGTGGTGGAGGACCGGCACTAGGCCAGTGGTGGTGACAGGGGTGTCGGGATATAGTGGTTAGCGACGAGTGACGATGGAGGGCAGCGGGGACATTGCCGGAGCTAGGCGGTGATGGCGAGGGAGCGCAGGGAGGAGGGACGTCAGGAAGAGAGATCAACAGAGGAGGAAGAGGGGCGGCGGAGGAGGGGCGGCCCGCGCCGACGTCGGAGACAACGATAATGATGTGGAGGGTGGTGGTGCGTGCGACGGGTGGCATCAGGGTTGGGGGCAGGTGTCGGGGTCAAGATCCAGAAGTAGAGGCAGTGGGATCGAGTTAAAATGACACTCAGTGTTAGGGTTAGTATTGTATGTTATGCAAGGTGATCTAGTCCATTGAATATTGATCGAACGAACCAAAGTTTGATAGAATTTTTATGGAAAAATCTGTCGGCAGATTCATTATTTTGGGTCCAGCTAGGATTGTGTGAACGTGGAGGAAGGAAAGCCCAAAGGAACTACGTGCTGTGTTAGAAGGGGACTCTTTCCGGATGAAAACAATGGGTGTTCACCCATAGAGGATATACCAGAGTTAAAAATGTTGTGGGCTATTTCGTTCTACCGTAGCATATGGTGCTTCTTAGATTTGAATAGAGTTTACTAGAGGTATGGTTCACCCATCACAACCACTTTCCTTATTCATTCTTTATTTAATATAAGTGTCATGCAGGGGCGAATCTAAGTCCATGACAAGCTAGACTTCAGCCTAGACCGTAGACCTAAATTTTTATTAAAATTACTGTAGAAACAGTATAAATTTTTAATTTCCAAACCAAATTTGAATGGGTCTTGATCTAGGACTGGTTCCGTCCCTAGTGTCATGCAAATGTTTCTAGCACAAAGATGGTGACGTGAGGTACTAGAATAATATAATTCTAGCACAAAGATGGTGACGTGAGGTATAGAATAATATAAGTATCATGCAAATGTCTCTAGCAAACCTCTCATCTCAACTTGTCCCCCCTTTGGACTCAATTCGTGGCTGACATCGACTTGCCCTCACGCCTCTATCGGACCGGCTTATTTCTTCGAGCATCCCTCTAAACTCGAGGATCATATCGGCGGCAGCAAAACCCACCTGCCAAACCCTAACCCTCACTAGCGCAACGGCGCCATTGCATGCTGGATCTTCCTAAATTCGTGGCATCTGAAATTTAGGAAACGTATTTATTTATTCATTAACTGGTTCCTCATGTTAACTTAAAATATTAAATTAATTAATTAGCCAATTATCAAATAATATTATCTCTAATTAATATGTTTGTCACATCTGCCTAGGGTGTGTTTGGTTGAAGAAAAATGTTAGATAGGATATGGTCATCCAATGTTTTGTTTGGTAGCATGGATAAGTTGATTTATTTTCTTGTTTGGTTGTACGGATATAACTCGGATAATGTTAGAAAAAAATTTGCAGAGCTCACTTGTCATATATTTAGTATTTCATTATAATATACTCATACGAGATCTTATTTTATTAATTTAATTATAATAAATACAGTGGTATAATCAGATCATAAATCAGATAATAAGCTTATGAGATGATATCATTTAAAGCATATTAACCAAAAAAATCATTTACTCTAAGCAATCAAATATGTCACTGTTAAAGCTCATCCAAATTATGAACGGCTCCGTCCAATAATTTTTGACGAATTAACTCATCTAACATCTAAGAAAAATATTCCTCCTAAATAATCATCCCATCTAACTTCCCTCCTACTAAACATCTTTAAAACAGTCATATCTCATCCGATATCCGTATATGTATCGCATCACTGCACTTGGCCGCATCGGACGGAGGCAGAAACACGGCACGATGACAAGTGCGCTGTTGTGGCTGTCCGCTGTGCTCGTCGGCATGGTTTCGTCATCGGAGGCGTGGCGTGCGACGCCGCCGCCGCTGCCGGTGCTGCCGATCCCGTCGGCGGCGCAGCTCATGTGGCAGCGCCGAGAGGTGATCATGTTCTTCCACTTCGGCATGAACACGTTCACCGACTCCGAGTGGGGAACGGGGTCGGAGGACCCGGCCCTGTTCCGCCCGGCGGGCCTCAACGCCAGCCAGTGGATGGACGCGGCGCACGCGGCGGGCGCGTCGCTCGTCATCCTCGTCGCCAAGCACCACGACGGGTTCTGCCTCTGGCCGTCCACGTACACGGCGCACTCCGTGCGCTCCAGCCCCTGGCGCGGCGGGCGGGGCGACGTGGTGCGGGAGTTCGTCGACGCCGCGCGAGCGCGGGGAGTCGACGCCGGGCTGTACCTCTCGCCGTGGGACCGACACGACGAGAGGTACGGCCAGGAGGTCGCGTACAACGAGTACTACGAGGCCCAGCTCCACGAGCTCCTCACCGGGTCAGTGCCCATGGCCATGCACGTAAACAACTCAAACAGAGCTTGGTAGAGCAATTGTTAATTGCGGAGTTGCAGCTTTGCAATTGCAGGTATGGGGGTGTGTCGGAGATATGGTTCGACGGCGCCAAGGGCAAGAACGCGACCAACATGACGTACCACTTCCAGGAGTGGTTCCAGACGGTGAAGCAGCTGCAGACCTCCATCAACATCTTCTCCGACGACGGGCCCGACGTCCGGTGGGTCGGCGACGAGATGGGGTTCGCCGGCACCACCTGCTGGTCCACCGTCAACCGCTCCATGATCACGATCGGTGAGGCCGGCATCGAGAAGTACGTGCACACATACGCCTGCCATGCACTGCCAAAACGTTCTCTGTTCATGGAGTCCACAAACTAACAGATCATGCTTGCACCGCACCATTGTTGTCTGTCTGCAGGTACCTGAACGAGGGTGACCCGAGGGGGGGTGACTGGGTGCCGCCGGAGTGCGACGTGTCGATCCGGCCTGGCTGGTTCTGGCACAGGAACGAAACGGCCAAGCCGCTGAGCCAGCTGCTGGAGATCTACTACAACTCGGTCGGCCGCAACTGCGTGCTCCTGCTCAACGCGCCGCCCAACAGCACCGGCCTGGTTGAGGACGCCGACATCGCGCGGCTGCGCGAGTTCGGGGCCGCTGTCGCCACCATCTTCGGCACGGACCTCGCCGCGGGCAGCGCGGCCAGGGCCAGCAGCGAGCGCGGCGTCGGGTTCGCGGCCCGCAACGTGCTCGACGGCCGCGATGACACGTACTGGGTGCCGACTGCCGAGGACGGGCGCCGGAACGGGTACTGGATCGAGTTGCGGCGGCCGGCCCTCGCCGCGCGGGCGCAGCCGTTCAACGTGATCAGGATCCAAGAGCACGTCGCGCTGGGGCAGCGGGTGGAGCGGCACGAGGTGTGCGTGGACGGCGTGGCCGTGGCCAACGGCACGACGGTGGGGCACAAGCGGCTGCACCGGCTGCCCGCCCCCGTCACCGGCGGGACGGTGAGGATATGGATCACGGCGCGGCGGGGCCCTCCGCTGCTGTCAGCGGTGGGCCTCTACCTCGACCCCTACGTCGCAACGGACAAGATGTGACGAGCGCGGGAATGATTGGTGTTACGTGGCCAGTCGGCGTCGCCGACCCCAAAGCGAACCACCGCGACCCGCGTCGTGCGCCACCACCAACGGCGAGAAATCGGTGTTCTGTTTGAGATCGATCGGTTTGGTGATCAAAACCGCATAAAGGGGCGTTCGTTTTGGATCGATCTGTTTCGTGATGAAATTCGCAGAATAATTCGTTGGGCGCATTTTATCTCTGCAACTCGACAGCTTGCGTTCTAAAACTACACGCGCATTCGACTGATACGTGAAGTATTTCCCCTGTCGAAACTGCATCTAACTGGTGTCTTTCTGACAAATTCCTTCTTTCTCAAACATTACGTCAAAAGCAAATTAGTGATGTGCATGTGACGTCTCAACAAACATCGATTTTCATAGTACTATCAAGCTATATTAATTTTGTTATTACACATCAACATTCCAGACTTCGGAAAAATCTCGCCATGGAAGCTGCATCCGACTAGTGTCTGGGCGCAAACAAGTGTGGGAGACAAACAGTAACTGCAATTAGCAAGTGCGCAAGGCATGCACCAAACGAGGAGACAAACTGCAGAATTCGCCCAAAATAGAGAACTACCACTCAGAACCTGATACCTTCAGACGTTGCAATCACAATACATGTTGCTTCACTTATACAAGTCATAACAGTTGCTTTATACTTTATAGTACCAGATCAAAATTGTATACTTAGGCAAAATTGATCGTCGTAATCTCGGTGACAAACATCAAATAAATAAAAGCCGATACACTCGCAGCCAAAACTGAGACTATTCCCTCCCCTCTTTCTCCGAAGTCAAAACTACGAAAAATATAACATAGCGCTTTTAAATGTTCAATAGCGCTGCATCAGCTCAGTTCCTCCTGTTAAACCTATTGCCCCCACCTCCCCTACCAGAAAACCCTCTACCGCCTCCACCTCTGCCACGGCCACCACCGGAGAATCTACCACCACCTCCACGGCCAAATCTTCCTCCACCAGAGTTGCCTCTTGACTGTTCCTTCTCTTGCAAGGGTGGCAGTTGTTTCACCTCACCAATGGTCACCATGGCGGCACTCTGTGAACCTGCAGGAGGATCACACAGAAGGGGCTAATAAGACGTTTGGATTTTGGAAGAATAAGAGTTCAACCGCCTTAATTTGAATCCCAGAACCAGAGAAGAAAAATATCTCTAGAAATTCTACATAGACAGCAGTAACATAATCTCATTTATACCACTAATTTATTATACAAAGAAGTGAAAAGGTATACCTTGAATGTAGTCTTCAACATCTGCTGCAGGAACATCAAATACTACACCTGTCCCATCAGCTGTGAGGGTCGCACCCTTCACATCTGCAAGTTTCTCTTCTGGCATGAACGTTTTCAATATAGTAAAAGCAAACCTGCATGCAGAAAAAGGATATTTTAATCAGTGGAAGATCAGAGGCCGCTCAAGACCTGAAAGTAGTGATGATCATCAGTCACTTACCCTGGTGCCCACATAGGCCTGCCAGTTTGAAGATGTAATGTAGTGTAATCCTCCATGGAAGAAAGCAATGATCTTTTCTTTATGTCCGTGTAACCCTGAGAAATAAATTCCTGTTAATTGTAACAGCCAATATAGCAGCAGAAACTAGAAATATAAAACGAGAACCCAACTTACCACTGCCTTTGCAAGTGCTTTGGCCAGTAAATCAACTGCAGACATAGTGGAAGAGTTTAACAGTTGCTCTGCTTGCTGCCGGAAAACAGGAATAACACTGCATCACACCCATACACATAGTTAATGACACAGCCCAATAACAAAGGAACATGCTTATCCCAAAATGTTCATGAAAATATCTTGCCTGTCTGATACACTTGCAATGGCATCTGCTGCTTCACTGCCAGCAGATTGTGCCACATCAGTAGGCTGTGGTGCAGAGATATGTTGAAACTTCACCCCAGATTCCCTTTCTAATCTGGTCACGCTGTGCTTATATCTGGGTTCAAAAAGCATGACAGCAACACCAGTATTACCTGAAAATCAACATGCATTGCCTCAACAGGTAGCCATTATAAAAATACTACAGAAATGAGCATCCTGTATAGCATACCAGCTCTCCCTGTCCGACCTGACCGGTGTATGTAAGCTTCAACATCACGTGGAGGTTCACACTGGAAATTTTGAATGCCATCAATAAGGAAGCAAAAACCCAGTTATTGCAACATTAATCAACTGCAAAAATAGGCCATACCTGAATGATAAGCTGCACATCATTAATATCCAGGCCACGAGCTGCCACATTTGTAGCAACCAAAACTTGGAACTTCCCGCTCCGGAATCCAGCAAGAATGACCTGCAAAATCACCCAATACACATCAAATATCTGAACTTCACAACTATAAGAACATTACAAATGGGTGGAGAACCCATTAAAACAAAGATATACAATCAAAATTTAAAATCAAAGTATCACAGTCAATAATACGAAGTTATAAAGAATGGGGTTCAGCTGTGTTAGGAGAAGAATAATATTCCAGCACTATTTAAATCAGTAAATTACATCTGTATCACATTGCACATTAGTAAAACAGCACCTACATGGCAAAAAAGTTCAGAAAAAGGATGTTACACAGAGAGGACTTCAGATTAGTCAACTGATGCCATTGGATTTAGATACTAAAAGATCATGTATGGTTGATGAAGAATCACTTACTTCACGCTGAGCTTGCACAACATCTCCATGCAAGGCACGGGAACCAGCAATCAAACCAGAAAGCTCTGATGCAGAGTCCTTTGTCTCGGTGAAAATAATCGTTCGGCCTCCACTGAACCAAAGAGATGTTTAGCAAAACTGATAGAAATCAACAGTAGACTCATAGAAATGAAGAGCATCTATGGGAAATACATACTGGCTATAGCATCTGATAATGTCTGGAATAACCTGAGCCCTTGCTGCCTTGTTACAAGGAAGAGCAAGATGCTTAACAGATGCACTAGCTTTCAGTTTCTCATTGCCAACAAGATCAACTGTTCTCCTGTCAACTTTCAGAAACCTCATGGAAAGCTACAATGATTCCAGAATAGCCATAGCAAGAACCAATACATTGTCAGTTCACAAAAATATTGAGAAGTTCTCAACAATAGAAACATCCTGCAAAGATGATTACCTTATTCACCCAATCCGGCAGAGTGGCACTGAATAGAAGTGTTTGTACTTTGGTAACATCTTCAACCTTGCCTGTTCATATATTGAAGGGTCTTATTAGTGGATTACATCAGAAAGTTACATCAAATAGAAAGTTAGCAATGTTTGAAATTGTTCCATTTGTAAATCCAGAAAGAAGTGGATAAGAAAAGCTATGAGAACAGTTGGCTCAATTGAAAGAACAAAACAACCATCATGACTGCATGAGACTAGAAACTTTAGAATATAGATGTGGGCATACCAAGAATGAGCTCAACATCATCAACAAAGCCCATGTTAAGCATCTCATCAGCTTCATCAAGGACACGGAATTTCAAAGACTTCAAATTGAGAGTTCCCTTTACAACAAAATCCTGGGCAAAAAAGTAATGCAGCAAATGTAAGAAAAAAAAGAAACAGAGTTCACGGTCCAGTGGAGCAGAGATCTCAACAAAGAAGAAACAATTACCTTGATACGACCAGGAGTTCCAACAACAATGTCAACCCCCTTTCTCAATGCCATTTCTTGAGGACGATAAGGAGAGCCCCCGTATACACAGCACGCAGAGAGCCCAAATGTTGCACCATAAAACTCAAAGTCCGCATGCACCTGAAATTCATCTCGATGAGGTCAAAACATGTACGAAAGTTCTTTCTCAAGAATCAAGTATTCGCACAATCTTACCTGGTTGGCTAGCTCTCTGGTTGGTAGCAGAACTAAAACACTTGGAGGCCTGCCATAGTCAGTTTTCCTGGATACTTTGTGTGCCCCATTAACCAACGACTCCAATATGGGCAGAACAAAAGCCAAAGTTTTGCCCTACAGTAAAGTAACACCAACTTTAAGTAGGTAATACAAATATTTCAGAGAGAGATTAATATATACATAAGTAATGATGTTCCTCATGCACTTGCACAGTCCTCCATAATGAGAATTTCAGAAAAAAATGTTCACAACCCTCCACTATAGGTACTACATAACCGCGATCATATCCCTATGAAGTATGAGAATGGTGAACTGACTGACAGAAACAACCACTCTCCTCCAACACAACGTATGTTTGATCATGGTATTACTCAAATTGTGCAAGCAATGAAATACTCCCTCCGTTCAAGAATGTATTGCGTATTTTATTTTGAAAAAATCATCAAAAGTAAACTTTGACTGTTAATTTCTCTTATAATATGTTGTCAATTGCTATAAAATCAACATCATATTAAAAGTACTTTGAAATACAAATCTATTGAAACAAAATTTGTATACTAAACGTGCATATAATTTGACTAATTGTTGGTCAAAAGGTAGACTTTTTCATAACAAAATACGCCTTACATTCTTGAAAGAGAGATTTGCATAAATGCACCCCGGTTGATTGCGCTTGGATGAAATGCTATCATGGCCCATATGTCATTGACACAGGTGGCCCCATATGTCAGTGAGAGAGGGGTGGCATTTCATCCAAGCACCAGTCAACTGGAGTGCATTTTGGCAATTTTTCTTTCATGAAAAGGGAGGGAGTAGCACAGTAATGCAACAACCCTTGGCTCAAATGCGACAGGTAAAACAAAATTAACTGAGATTCGTACCAAAATAGTTCCCATATCGCACGCCAAGCATTGCGATCAAGCGTACATGCACATCACAGGCTAGCAATTAAAAGAACTACAGATGCTACGCAGTAAGAACTATACCATGCATATCTACCAAATGAATCGCAAGGAAGGACCTCTCACCTGGCCAGTGCGCGCGCGGCCTACCAAGTCACTGCCGTCGAGGACGAGATCGAAGGTGGTGGCCTGGATGGGGAACAGCGCCTTGATTCCTTTAGACCTGAGCCTCTGCCTCAGCGGCTCCGATATCCGGAAGTTCGTCAGCGCGTTCGGGTCCGCGGGATCCTCGTCGCTGCTGGTCGTGAGCTCGCCGTCATCCTCCCCAGAACTCGAGCGGCTCGTCTCCTCAACCGTCTTCTTCTCCTTCTTCGCCTTCTTCGCGGCGGGGGCCGACTCTTCGGAGCTGGTGCTGCTCCTCTCCTCGTCGGAGGACGCGGCCGCCGCGGGGGGTGGGGACGGCTCCTTTGCCTTGCGCTTCTTCTCCTTCTTCCTCGCCGATGCGGCCTCCGCCTCCGCGCCGGCGGCGGTGGCGGCAGCCTTGAGCTGCTTGCGCTTGGCCTTCTTGGAGGCGGAGTCGTCGACGGCCATTGGCTCCGCGGCGGCGAGGGCGGGAGACATCACGGGGTAAGTGGCGGCGGCGGCGGCGGGTGAGGGGTTTGGGGGCTGGCGGCTGCGAGGGAGAGGCGCAGCCGTGAGAGAGGGGGAGAGCGGCCCGGGATTCCGAGTACTTGTAGGTATGCGGCGGAAACCCTAGCGCGCGCGTGAGGGGGCACGTGACCGAGGTGGGGCGGTTGCGTGATGACGTGGCGCTCGATGTCATGCCGCGGCTGAATGGGCGGTTTCGTGGCGGTAAGCGTTTGGTCCACCGTGTAAAGGGCAGACCCGCCTTCATTGCATGCCCTGGCCACGCTGGACCTGTCTTTGCCTGCGTGGACGGCCCGGACCAGGTGTGCTCTCTGTTGGAGCCTTCTCGCATCTGGCCTAGTGTGCTCCGTTTCGGCCCAATTCCGCGGCCCAAGCAAGCCTAACTGCAGCACTAGAAAAGCGAAGCAGCACCGCTAACAACCGGTTGGGTCAGAATCATGTGGAGTAAGGATTTGTTTGTTTTTTATTTTTATTCTCCTCATCTAAAATCTTAAATCTTAAAATCTAGATTATACAATCTACAACAAATAACATCAGATTATTAGAATTCCTCCCCTCTCTTCCCCTCTCCTACAGACTCGCTCTCTCCCTCTGGAGTTTCTCTCTGCTTCTGCGATTAGAGGCTGGAGTTCACCATCCACTACTGCCTAGGTAGCAATCTCAAGTCCCTCCAACACCGATGGCTGGTCGAGACGGTGTTCCCTGACTTAGTCATCTGGTTTGACGCTCCTGCTATAGATTGGTGGGACTGTAACCCATGTGGAACAAGTCCAACAGAGAGAGAGCTAGGGGGTTGAGCTGGGAGGATGGCAAGTGGTGAGGGAAACTCGCCGGTGTCATTGTCGATGGCGACTCCAACCATGGTTCTGCCCGACAGATAGCACAGGAGGATGGGCATGATGTGAGGAACTTGTTTGAGGGACTCCCGATGGATGGGTCTGGCCATAGGAGGGTCGGTGTCACGTCCTAATTCCTTAATCATGTCATTAAGTATCATAATTATCATGTTTATTGTTAAGAATTTTGGATTGTTTGCTATCTCAATTGGTGTTTTGATTTTTGTTAGGCGTTTTGAAAATAAACAATGTTAGACTTTTCGTTAGTTTAAGTCTCGCTTACAGGTTAATCACTGCACCAGTTGTTATAAAAGTTCAACGGTAGTTTTTTGCCTGTCTCTCTTACAAGTGAGGCCCACCTTAAGCTGGTCCACATCTCCTCCCTCTCTCTCAGCTGCAGCCTCACCCCCTCCTCTCTCCCACCTCACTCACTTGCTCTCTCTCTCTCAACTGGACAGAGCAAATGTAGCAGTCTCTCTCTTCTCCCTCAAGCACTCTCTCCATTCTTTCTCCAAAATCTCACCCAAGTAGCCATAAACGAGGTTCGTATGTCACTCTATGACATTCCCCATATCTTTAGCTCTCCATCTATCTAATTCTTGCTCACATGCATGAAGGTTTGGAGGTTTTACAATTCAAATTTGTCACCTCCCTTTCTTTGGAATTTCAGCAGCTGAGTCATCCTCTCCGTCGAGTTTTTCCTTTGATTTCTCCTTCACCAAAGGTCACACACTTGGGCAAGAGACTTTGGGTAAGTATCCTAGGGTTTCCTTGATAGCATTGGAAGTTTTAGCTCGATTTTGGTTGAATTTGTGGATAACAATAGAAGGTTAGCAAAGCAATATCGTGTTCTTAAGGCATTAGAGATGGAAATAAGGTTTGGATGAGATAACTAGTAAATCGAGGGTGTAGAGTGAGTGTATTAGGTTTAGAACCAATGTATTAGTGCCATTGTGTGTTTATGTGGTTTAGAATTCAACATGCAAGTCGATTCGATTAACGAATCATCATGAACAATTGTTCTGCAGAACTCTGGAGACTCCAGAGAGTCCGAAGAATTATGCGAAGACTCCGAAAAAATCTGGAGAATTATGCGGAGACTCTGGAAATATCCGGAGATTCGTCCGGAGACTCCGGAGTCTTGTTACTTTTCGATGATGTTTAGATCGTAAACTTTCGTTGTTTCTTTGTATGTTTTGTACTTTTAGCTTGATGTTAGGATGCATCTACTACTGATATGGATCATGCAACATATTTAATTGCATCTCTTTTATGTTCATCATTGCACGTGTTCTTTTTTAGTGAACGAAGGACCGAAGGATGATGTGGGCGTGATCGAGGGCGATCCAGAGGCTGTTTCCGTTGCTTGTGAAGCTAATCAATAAGGCAAGCATCGGAGGCTATAGGGATGGCTCGAGAAGAGAGTCTCGGAGGCTATAGGTCCGCTTGAATTGATTAAGCACCGTCAGTTATTATAGTTGGCTCTGGCACTTATTTGTACTTACCATGTATCTGTATATGAGATGGATGAGTCAAATACCTTATATAGTTGTGATCTTTTGGCGTGCTAGTCTCGGGTATTGTCGGTATAATAGGCTTGGAAGGGGTATCTAGTTTGCTTCGTGACTAGTTCTAGATGATCCTCACATGCTGATGCGTATGTCCAAATGGTTGGTGCTTATTTGGGAAAGGTTGGCATGAATACCCCTTGCGTTGACCTGTATGGTCACACGAGCTGAATGGTTCTCAAGTCGTGTGAGTAAATAGGTACTCTACTGTAGGGTATATCAAACAATTTGAATTGTCGCGCACCCGGTTTTGACCATGCTTTTTGTTCATTTGCAGCAGTTGTAGAGTTTCCGTTTATGATCATGATGGTATGATGGGAGATGGTCACTTGGTCAGTGATGTTGATGATGGGTGGTTTGGTTTGTATTACAGTTACAGTTATGTTGATGATCTCAGAATAGAAGGTTGTTCATGGTTAGATGTAGATTCTTACACTTGAGTCGAAATTGCATTTGCTTAAGAACTTATTTAACTTTGAGGTCGAGTTCTTGTTAATTATCTAAATTGCATTCTCCTTAGAGTTGGGCTATTTATAAGTGTCCACTATGAATTAAGTCTTACGAGTATTTTCGTACTTACGTACTATGTTTGCTTTTTAGGTGAGAAAGAATTAGTTTTTAGCTACTTTACGCCCGCCAACGTTGCCGATGAGCAGAAGTAGTGCTTACTACTCGTGTGTCGATATTTTAGGGTGGCATCTTAGAGCAAATGACGGTATTACCTTTTGTAGTTATGTACTTTCTGAGATACTCTATCGGTGTTTGGATCATGTATTTTGTTATGAAGTTTAATTTGTTTAAAACTTGTAACTTATTTTTAATTACTCGTTCTTTATTATTTTAATTACTCATTCTTTATTATATCTTGTGATGATGTGCTTGTTCTAAAGGTGTGTGTTCCGATCGTGGAAGAAAACACATGTTGGGACTACAAGGGTGATATTCTGGTTACTCATGAGAGTTGTGATTACATAAATGATCAACTTAATGATAAATTAGAATATTATCTGGACGGTTCCTCACAGAGGCGCATGACACTCAGAGCTGGCCGCACTATTGCCAAGCCGAAAGATGCTTGGCATCGACAGAATGGAGAGGGGATCTCGATGAAGTTTACCACATGCTTGATCTTGACTCAGAGGTAGCAACACAATGTTGTGAGGTTGGAGCAGTGACACAAGCTATCGTAGTTGGGAAGACGGCATCGGTAAGCTCAACCCAAAGGAGTTTTGATAGGGAAATTCTTGGGGGCCCTCGACGCGACCTTCTCCTCACTTCCCTGGGCTTGGGCGGTGTAGATCTGTTCTTAGCGGCATCGGATTTGGGCTGGTGGTGTGCTCTCCTTTCAGCAGCGTTGCTCAACAATGAATGGAGAAAAGAAGCAAAACGAAGGGAGAAAAGGAGATAAACATTATTGTGTAATGGTATGATGAGAAAATATGTGCCATAATCCATAATCTATAATCCAGAAGCAGCATTTCTCTGTATTATGGATTATGGCATAATCTGCCTTCACATTGTGAAATCTGAATTATAGAATCGACATGTTTGTTTCCTATTTTGATTATAAAATTAGAATCCTAGAATCATAATAAAAAACAAACATGCCCTAAGAACGCACCTGATCTAAAACCCGAGATATCAAACCCAATCTAGCTTTGAAATTCTACATGGTGCAAAATCACCTTGCCCGTGGTTGGGACCCAAAACCCGATGGTGGTGCGGGCCGCCGACCGCCAGGGGGGCAGGCGGAGGCACCGCACATGTAACACCCCAAAATACTATATTGTAGTTTTTGAGATAATTAATTATTATTAATGTGAGACTACGAGTTTAATTTTCAAGAGATGGAGTTTCTTTAAAATTTTAGAGTATAAATTGGATTATTTCAGAATTCATCTAGTGCTTTCAATTTGTGCTGGTTGATTTGTTTGGTGTTAATGTATTTATGAGATTTTCTTTCTTTTATTTTCTTGAGTTTTTTTGCATAAAAAATCATGTTTTTTTTATCCATAGCATCTTGTTTTGAATTCTCAGAAAATTCGGCTAGCCAAAAGTTATAAATTTAACCACATACACTTTATGGTTTGTAATGTTTTTTTTTATAATTTTTGGTATAATTTTTAGAGCGCATCTGAATAGGTTTCGAATATCAAAGCTTTCTTAGCTAAAAAGAAATACGTACTTTGCAAGCCATGTTCTCTCTTCCTAGCCTCTTTTTTTTTCCCAACTCAAAACAACCAACAGTCATGGCACGGGAAGCTTCGGCCATCGTCCTCCTCGCCATGCCACTCATGTGCTCATCGTTAGCCAAGGAGGATGACCATGCCGCCCCGCCTCCCATAGAGTTGTCCTCCTCATCCTTATCTCCTGGCTCCAATCTGCTCACCTCTACGCGCGCACACACCTCTGCTCCCCTTTTTGCTCTGCTTGCTGGCCTCGCGCTGAGCGTGCGGTGTGGTGACGCCACCATGCCCCGCCTCCCTTTCTCTGGCTTTTAAGCCAAGAAGAGCAGGCCATCTCTCCCATTTCCTCTCTCTGACCTCACTCGACCACAAGTACACGAGCTCGCCCCGTTTGGTGAGAGCGCGACCATCCTCTCCGGCACCAGCAGTTCCCATCAGTTAACGTAGCCGCTCGGGTGAGTATTCACGACTGTGCTAAACCCAGCTATAATCACCAAACATCTCTGATTCTGTTTTGCTACTCACTATCCAGGAAGACAACTGCTAATCTCTTGGTCACGCCAACCTTCGCAGCTCTGGCCACCGCCATCTCCACCGAATTCCACCTTCGATGGTGAGCTTCCGGTAGACCCTCGAGTCTAGTGCACCCCATGAACCTCCTATGCATGCTTATGTATCCATTTGAGAACCCAAACAGCCACACACAAGTGCATTGATATGCATGTTTCATGCAGTCTACCGCCATTACCGCCGTCAAGCTTGCTCCGACTACCCCTGAGCTGTGTGTGTCACTTCATGAGGATCCCCATGGCGCACTGAACCTCTTGGTACCTTCCACTGGCCGAGCCATCACCGGAACCACCAGCGACGATGCTTCCGGCGAGCCCCACGGTCTACCCATTGGTCCAGTCTAACCTCTGTATGACTATTCATTTTTTTTCTTCTCAAAATGACTAGGACTTGTATACTTCGTAGTAAAACAAATACAGCTCAGAAAAATATGAAACCAAATTTGTTAGTTTCTTTTTGTCTTACTCTACATGTTAAAAATGTTAGAACTCATGCAATATCTTTTGATAATTAATTAATTAATTAATTTGTTTTAGCTTATTTAAATCATAGTTAATTGCTTAAATCCTAAAAATGTGAAACCACTTTTATTAGCTTTATCTTGTCAAGAACTAAAGTGTAAAAATGCAAGTTCTTGTGAAAATTTCAAATTAAGTTTGTGATGATTTAAATGTGCTCAATCTTGTTTAATTCACCATTTAATCTTGGAATGTCTAATGATATTTATAAATAGAGTATTTTATAGGAAGAATGTTGTCCAGCATGTTAGATGAGTTTTGCCACTGCTTTAAGCACATGTTTTGGTCTCACATTGTTAACTTTTAAAAATTGTACATAAATTAATAAAAACAATTTAGGGGTGAGACCAGTTCTAAAAATCTTTGTTGGTGCAAACTTACACAGGAAAAATACATTTCACTCATACTACAATTAACACAATTTTTATTGCAAAATTCATCTAAAACCATATTCTTTATTTTCATGCAGAAATATTTTGTGTTCATTGCTGTGGATTTATTAGACGAATTTATGTGAGCTTCTGGTATTTATTGATCGAGTATTTAGCGTGTAACATGAGTGCGATCAACGATGAATGACAGAGAGCAGAAATATCACAAAGGTGAGAGACAAGCAACCCCTTGATCATTTTGGACCTAGTATTTATATTTATTTTATGCATTAATTATGGAAATTTATTATGCATGCGTAGATGTTTTATAAAAGCACCGATTGAGATAGTAGTCATAATCTAATTAAATCAAAGCCAACTCTCCTTGAACTAGTCAACATACCATTGTTACCCTAGGCTATGGGTTGATATGATAATGTCACTTGGGTAGAATCGAACTAAGGTGCGATGGAAAGATTTGTTAAAATAGTTAAGTCATTGTTATTGAGAAAGTTGGGTTGTCATTCATATAAGGGCATGTTTATGTCAATGTGTGTCAGAAGGTGAGCATCGTCTCACAAAAGAATGTATGAGTGGAGACCTGCTTGTATTGCATGTGGTCTAGTATCTTGTACCCGGAACTAAGGGATCGGTACAACCACATATGCCGGTATGGATGACGGCCCTAGCATATTAATCCGGTTAGTTCTACCCTTGCTTCTTGGAGTTGGGTCTGTATGTGCGGGTAATCCACGAGGTGGGTGTATCCGAAGGGACTCCCATGGCTATACGCGTGGGACCAAAGTCTGCCGACACAACGATTAATACCCTTTAGTCTAGCCTCTGGGGGTTCTTAGTTTAAAAAGTAAAGGAGGGATTAATATTAATCGGGAAGAGCAAGGGTTAGGATTAAACAGTGTAACGGCTTTATCATAAAACCCTATGTACACCCAACGTGTAGAGTGTACGGTATCGACGGCTACCACAAAAGGAAAGTTTATGTCTTGTGGGTAAAGTGTACAAACTCTGCAGAGTAATAAATCTATTTGAATAGCTGAGCTTGCGATCAAGAGCCCCTTAGGAATGGCTGCATGATTTAGATTATTTATTTTGAAATGTCGGGTTTCACTTATAGGCACTAGTGTAAGTATTGTGTATGTCTAGATGGAGAAACAATCTTCATGGTCTGTGGTAGACATGAAGCTATTATTGTTCATTTATTTGCTTTGTCATTTACTTTATACACTTTAAATTACGTTGTGAATCTACTATTATGTGTACATTTCAAATTGTCATTGCATTTATGCAAAGCTATATATGTTGATCATCCTTCAATTTAACCTTCATTTATTGTATCCTTGCAATACATATAGCTCGACTCTTGAAATTGGTTATTCATAAATAATGCTAGGAAATCGTGAAAATGATGACAACAAGTCTTTCTAGGATTCAACTCCCGGTCGGTTGCCTGTGGGCGGGATTGAGGCACACTGACTGGATATTTGAATCTATTTTATTGTATTTTTCTGCTACATATTCTTTTATATTGTATGCCAGTTAGTCCCAATATTGTAAATTCAACAATTAAACATTTTCTCCTTTGTAGAATGTATGGGTGTGATATCACAGTTGTAATCATGTGTACTTGCTATTGATCATGTGACAAGTACAATGAAAACATAGAGTTTCGGATAATCTAATTACCTAAGGCGTTACATCATAGGAGCCGCAAAGGGGAGTGTGAGAGGTGGCCGCTTCAGATCCGATCCAAATTGGGGCCCATGAGGCACCCGTGGGTGCAAGTCAAGCTCTGACCCGAATCAAATACTGACTTGATGATCCCGCAAGGCAATTTCTACATCCGAACCATCCCTCGTTGGGTCTAAAACCCATGATACATCGACCCGACCTACTACCATCCTTAAGCATTGCAGTCCATTGCAGCCGAGCAAGGGATCAAATCAAAGGAAAGCAAGAAAACCCCTTCTTCTGCCTCTGGAACCCTAACTGCTAGACGGGTGGAGTTTAGGGTGCGAAGTTGCGAACCATGGACGACCTGGAGGGCGGCGACTAGTAGATGCCGCTTGAATTTACTCCCAAGAAAATATGCACAGGTACTTACAATTACTGTGAGAGATGGGTTTTCACTCTGCTTATTCCATGTTAAGATGACAAGGACATTTTTTCACTCAACGTAAAGCTTGTATCTGCTGAAGGCCGAATTAGGCCCAACAAGGCTTCGTGGGCGCAAAGAATGTTTTTTTTAACGAAAAGGATGGTTTAAAGAACAAAATTGAATGCCCAACTCGACGAAGTGTCGGCCCAACCTGGGGTGGCCTATTTCAATTTTTATATTTCTATATTTTTTAAAACTAAAAATTACAAATATTAATAAAACTCTATTTTGAAATTTTGTAAAACTATACTCATGTCGTCCGTTGGGGTCGGCGGTCTAATTAAACAACGAACCGCTATTTCTCTCACTTTTAACTCCTTGTTCCTCGTCGGATCTGAACAGATGTGGTATAAGGGGGTGACCAGGGAGATGTAACGGGAAGGTGCGCACGGTGGAGTAGTGAGAGGAAGGGCAACGAAGGTGTCGAGGCCGGAGGACATCGGGAGGAAAGGGAAGCGAGGACGGTGCCGCGAGAAAGATGGAAGTGAGGAAGAAGAAAAACTAGACTAGAAAAGACCATTTCTCTTGGTAAAAAAGGCCCCAAAATGGTACAGCACAGCACCTAAATGATGCAGCCCACGCGGTATATAGCAATCCTGCCCGTCTGCGCACCAACATTTTGGTTCAGGAAAAAGAACTGAACCATAAATCTTTTTTAATGTTGCACGGAGAAAAAACATATAGGGACTTCTCAAAAGGATATTATCTAAATCACTTTGATACGAATATAATAAAAAAATTATTTGATTTAGAATTGCTACTATACACAAATGAGCATGCTTTTGCATTCAAACGTTAATCTTTACCACTACATCCATAGTTTTTCTGGCACTTTTAAAAGGAGCTTAATATTTAGTACTACCCATATCTTTATTGAAGACTATAAATAGACTGACTATACCTTAAAGCAAAGCCAAGTAGGAAATTCCAAATCGAACCAAGGACTAGAAGGATGGGACCCAATGATCCTCCCACCAAGCTAACACTCGGTTTCTAAAGTTTTTCTCACACATATAAAGAACGACGACTCGTTTAGGGTTTTACTCCCACCTTTTCCATAAATCTTGTGAAGTTCATGCGGTCCAAACAGAATCTCAATATTTCACTGTTGGCATTTTTCACCAAACAATGATGCACCAGATTGTAAATTAGTCAAATATATATCTAATACTCCTATAAAATAAACGAATTATGATAGATCTGAACGATCTTTACTATACATCTTACATCATCAAATGGTCAACGATCGTTGTTGGGCCTGTCTCTTCCCCTCTTATTTTTTAGATACTTCCAATTAATTTGAAAATCTATAATTAATAGATGCAATTAGTATTAAAAAGTATCAATATACTATTATTTTTCTTTCATCTATATGAGTGCATCATCAGATTTTTATTTTTCAATTATTTTTCTCCATAGAAATATATCTGTTATAATATTATTAATTTCATGCGGAGAACAACATGCCTGCTGATAACTCCAAATTAGAAAGTGTCATCCATAGTATAATCTCCCAATTAATTGTTTCCACCTTTGTCCTTGTCAGAGCTGCCAACAGAACTCGCAAATCAGAAGCTCCCAAAAGAATCTCTTCTTCCTCAGTGCTGCTTCAGCGCCCCACTCCCTCGCGGTCAAATGCCGCCGTCCAGACGCGGGCCCACCTCGCCGGCGTCCACTCGTGTACCGGCCGGCGGCCTCACGGGACGGACCGCATCTTGCCGTCGCCTCCGGCGAGCTCGCCGCCGCGCGTTTCATGGCGTAGGTGCTCGAAAGTCCTCTCTGATCTACAAGATTTGGAAATTGTACCGTGTGAATCAATGGAGCCTGGAGTTGTTTACTGTGGCAATTTCAGAAAGTCGCGCTCGATGATTTGATTCGTTTTCCTAATTGACCGGCGACGTAGCAGTTGTCACAAAGCATTGATGTTTACCACTTTGATTAAAGCTGTTTCTTTTATACAAGCAGAGCAGGGATCTGGTCTGGCTGGTAGGAGGTGCGTCTGGGCGAGCGCGAGTGGTTCCTTCGAGCAAGATAGCAGTGGGGAGGACGTGGTATTGCCTTCTCAGGTGCCGTTCTGATGCAATTTCTTTATGCCTCAGCTACTGAGCTTTTGTACTCTATTATCACTGGATGTTCACTTGGTGCTTGCTTTATACTTTGGATTGATTTTACAGGTAGTGGAGGAGGGTAAAGTAGATTTGCCGAAGATTCTAAAGAGTGCCAATTCCATTATTCCCCATATAGTATTGGGGAGCACAATTCTTGCTCTGGTATATCCGCCTTCATTTACATGGTTCACAACCAGGTCTGTCTTGCAATGTTCCTGCTGTTTACTTTAGCAGGATTTACATTTTGCTGGCTAAATAGACAGCTGAACCGACATTGTAGATATAGTTTTAGCAGTATTCTGGAGTGTAATGCAGGCCTGTTCGTTGACTAGGATGCTTAACTCAGTGGTGGACACCTGATGACTTGGACTCTTAGACCATATGGTTGGGTTCAGTTACTGAAAACTTCGTAGTTCTGAATCGTTCATTCAGCCCCATAAATGTTTTTTTTTCAGAAGTATGCTTAATGTTAGTGTCTATTTTCTCCAGAAGTGCTTTTCATGGACACCTGCAAATAGGACCCTGATAATTCATATTTGCGGAACGTTTGCTGACTAAGCCTCAGGAACCTGATAATTCATTTGCTGATAAATTTGAATAGCATCTGATATGCGATGATGAGATATGATGGATTTGCTTGTGATTGTTATATTTTCGTCTGCTGATTACCCACGAGAGGCCTTCTTCTCACTTATAAAACAGCCCATTATATGTGCAATGAGACGGCTCGTAGGAGGTTGAACAAGTTATTTTCATGCTTGATGTCATATTGCCATTGTTATGTTAGTGGTACACTGGTACAGTGTTCTACATTTGCCCTTGTTATTTACATTTTCATGATGTTTGCCAATATTCTTGCAGGTACTATGCACCAGCTTTGGGATTCTTGATGTTTGCTGTAGGTGTAAACTCAAGCCTGACAGATTTTATTGAAGCAATAAAAAGGCCAGATGCTATCACTGCAGGTTATATCGGACTCAATATCAAACCTTTGCTTGAATTTCCTTTTTGGCACTGTTGTAGGTTAAAACCTTAGTCAAACTCCGTGGTCTGATCTTCAGACTACATAGTCTGATTGTCCAAGGGTCCGATTTGACCGCCAGAACACAAAACTCTCTGCACACTGATAGTCTAACTGCTGCCATACTACTGGTCTGACCGCCAGCTGCTCAAAGCCTTAGGAACTTATGACGTCTTATCCGAGGTTCAAACCTTTTTCAACCCAAGTCGTTTGTAGATCTTTTGCAAATGTTTCCGAAACACGATGCTTTATTGTTATTCAAGCAACATCATATCCGCACTTTTCTGTCATTTATTTGTTTATGCGATACATTATTGGTTTATTTAGAGAGTGATGTGCCGACTATCCAAGTGATCAAAGGTGACACCGAACCATCGACGTTTTATGAGTGTTGCGTAGAAAGTGTTAGATAGACACCGGAGCAACAAGACAAGCATCCAATAATATTTCACCTTATAATTTGGATTATATGGAGTCTAAACTGATAAGTTATTGCTTATGTAAGTTATGCATATCAGCGTTCCAATATCGGGTTATATGGGTAGAACCTATGTTGTTGGATTATTTATACCTTAATCTTGTTGATGATCTTTATCCTTATAATTAACCTAGGTAGAATATTGTTGATGTCTAACTTAAAAGGTTGACCAAAATGCTTAACAATGCATAGGTTATCGGTAAAAGTCGACCAATGGTTCAACTATTGTTTGCGAGCTTAGCGCTTATTTTATTGTTCACCAAGATAATTATGATATTAGGAAGTATGAGTTGTGAGAATGAGACGAGATGTGTGCGGTGCTAGGAGTAAATCTAGAGAGGAACCCAGATGTTATAGATAGTTGCATCGTTTAAGCATCTACTGTTGTTGCAGTCGGCTCTAGCACTTTCTGTACTAACCACATATCTGATTATGGGAAGGATGTGCTGAATAATTCGTGTAGCTGTGATCCTTTGGCTTGTACGTCTTGGGTGTCGTGGGCATAATAGGCTTGTAGGGGTATCCAGTTTGCTTTGAAAGTAGTTCTAGATAGCTCCCGCACCTAAAGACGCATGTTCAAAAGGTTAGGGCTTACTTGGGAAAGGTTGACACGAGTACCCATTGTGTAGGCCTATGTGGTCACGTAAGGTGAATGATGATCGAGTCATGTGGGTAAAGATATACCTCTATAGGGTGTAAGAACAATTCAAATTTTCACACTCTCGGTCATGAGCATACTTCTGTCTATTTGCAGCAGTCGTAGAGTACCGATGTGGGATGATGGTATGGTATATTGGGAAATGGTCGGTGATGGCTATTGATGAGATAAGATGGTTATGCTACAAATATGTTTGGGTTATGGATCTCAGGATAGAAGGGTATATGTTGTTAAATGTAGATGATCACACTTTTGTGTCAAAATTACTTTTACATATGAATCTATTTAACCTTGTGGTCATTTCCTTGCTAACTCATCCAAATGAATAATCCTTAGAGTCGGGTTATTATATATACCAATTATGGATTAAGTCTTACGAGTACCTTCGTACTCACGTTGCTTTTACAGGTGTTACAGATAAGGAGGAGCTAGTGTTTGGTTACTTCACGTTCGTCGATGTAGGTTACGGACATGAGTAGTGCAAACTACTCGAGTGACGAGGTTTTTTTTTTGGGGGGGGGGGGGTGCTCAGGGAAAATGGCTTCACCCATCTTTTGTTATTCATAGATTTTATTTTCCACTGCGTAGTATCTCTAGGTGTCTAGGAGGTGGGATTGTTCTTTTATACTTTTAGTGTTTGTGTGCTGTAAATTATTGTAAATGATAATCCTCTAAAGATTTGTAATATAAATTCATTACTCGCTCTTTATTAAGTTTTGTTATGATGTCATATGTTGAAAATAGAGAACTCATGCATGTAATTGTCCTACTGCACCAGTGAGTCACAGATCACTCGAATGGTGGAATCCGGAAGAAAAGAGGTGAAGAAGCGTGCCGTTACCTCTCGCAACATCTCCAAATGAAACATTAATTCTCTCGCACTACTGTTTCTCTCCCTACCTTCGGCCGAGCAGCACCGGCTGCAAGGCATGGTGGCGTGTATCGGTGCCACCACAGA
Source organism: Phragmites australis (assembly GCF_958298935.1). Classification (NCBI taxonomy): domain Eukaryota; kingdom Viridiplantae; phylum Streptophyta; class Magnoliopsida; order Poales; family Poaceae; genus Phragmites; species Phragmites australis. The sequence continues at coordinate 2,594,767 of NC_084940.1, forward strand.
GCTGCATCATCTCCGCACCTGACAGTCGAGCACCACCAGTTTTGGTGTGTGGTGGTGCAAATTGGCGTTGTCGCCATGTTGATCCGGAGCATCTTCGCGCTCGGTTAGGGAAGTCACTTCCATGATGGCACCCTCTTGTTTCTTACATCCGTTGAGTGGCGACAGCATGGGGAGAACAGCCAATGACGACGAAAGAGGAGGCTGAGAAGGGTTTCAGAGGGGGGGGGGGATTGCAAAGGGGCGACGCGGTGGAGGGTGGCTGTCAGGAGGGGCGTCGATGTAGAAGAGGACGGGGCACGATGTCGTAAGGAGGACTAGAGGAGGTCGAGGATTGCGTGGATGGGCGCAGAGGAGGCTGACACGGATCTGTAGCATGTGGTCTCATCGAAGTCGGTGATGGGGGCGGAGCGAAGGAGGATGGGCACAGGCGCCACGCGGCGGAGGACGTGACAATAACAATGCGCGAGGGAGGCGACATGACGGTGATGATGGGCGGCTCACCGGTCACGGCTTCGAAGGAGGCGGTGGCTACTTCAAGGGAGGAGTGAACTGGGGAGGCAATTCAGGATGGGACCGTGTGAGGGAACCGTGAAAGACGTGTGATGCGAGCTAGCCTGTTGGGAACACCAGATACGCACATGGCTGTCGGATGGGAGGGATATCAGACTTGGAATGGATATGAACAGTTTGATGGTGCAAGAATTCAGGGTTGGACGTGTGATTCAGGTGGATGCATGACTTATTAGAAACTTTTTAAGTAAATATTATAATCAGATGATCAATCTTTTAGTACTCCCTCTATAGCTTTTTCAACCATATTCAAAATACATGAGGTTTTATGATTTCTATGTAACTTTAGCTTAGGTTTTCCAATCTTACCCCTTTATTAAGTCCCTCATTCCCAATACAAATCTTATTTTTAGTCACGTTATATCATTATTACTCATAGACCAATATGCAATAAAAAAAGATAAGATGATAATTTTACCTTTTATCCCAGTGACAACTTGACAGGGAATACGACCTTCACATACAGTTACAGTTATACACATACACATGTCCAGTTGTACTGTACTCGGCGAGTGGCCGGACACGTACGGATACGGAAGACACGCAGATAGCCACGGCGAGTAATCCTCAGCGATTCTCAGGCTCAGGTCCAGTGGACGCCAAGCTCCCGCCTCCCCTCCAATGGCATCCCTCCGGCTCGTGGCAGCATTGGTGCCCTCCCCTCCGCCGCCGCCACCTGGACGGGAGCCCCGGAGACCTCCGTCCGCGGTTCGCCTGGCGAGCGGCGTTGCCCTGGCGGCGGCTGCCGTGGCTGCGGCCGCCTCGCCACCGGCGCTCGCCGCGTTGTCCGAGCCGGCGAACGCGCTCTCGCTGCCCACCTGGGCCGTCCATGTCTCCAGCGTCGCCGAGTGGTACTGTCTCCGCCACCACTGTTAGCTCGAAGTGATTGGTTCTGTTCTTGCATCGGGGCATGTAAAGATTGAATCTTGGAGGGGGGGATGGCGTTGCAGGGTGACGGCGATGTGGCTGGTTTGGGACTACGGAGAGAGGACGGGGTTGAGGGGCTGGAAGGGCCTCTCTTGGGGGATGGTGAGTGTTGTTTGATCTTTGTTAAGATATCCGATGTCGTTTGTTGAAGAAATTTGTTGTTGTTAGTCTATTGCAAGATTCATATGTATTGATACTTTGAGGTAGGTATGGTTCACTTCACTCAATTTGTTTTTCCATACAACTATCGAGGTCCTTTTGACGACAGTTCATACGCTTGTTGTATACGTTGACTAACAAATCTTCATTTCTGTCCAATAGGTTCCACTTCTTGGTGGAGCAATGTGCGCTTGCACGTGGCATTTCTTCTACAATTCAGAGTCTCTTGAAGTAAGATATTTCCCCAAGTTAAAACTTAGTTTCTTTATTTTGGTTGTTTGCTAATATGAATATCGCTTACCTGTCCCAAGTTCTGTAAGTGTTTTCATGTGTGAAATGCCATTGTGCACCTGGGTTACCCTGAAATGAAACTTAGATTATTATACACCAGTAACTATTTCTGCAATTCTTTGCTGAATCAATTGTTCTTGCCGAAGTTTCTCCAGAATTATGATATCTGGCAACCCTTTAGCTGTTGCCAAGAAAACAGACACAAGCAAAGTTCAAGTAGTATCTCAAATAGTTCTTCTGCTCATATTCTTTGTTTTCGTGATGACGTTTTTCTTACTTGATCCGCAGGTTCTTGTAGCACTTCAAGGTGCTCTGACGGTGATTGGTAACATAACAATGTGCATAGCTGCATACCGCATCTTCAAAGCGTCCCAGGAAGGCACAAAAAGTTCATAGGTTGTAAGCTTGTATGCTTATGTTCTCATAACCGGTCGTGACAAGGTAAATAAGAGAGATTCTCTTGCTTTTTCCTGACATAGATGGGAACGGAGGACAGCTGAGACATCTAGCCATTAGATGGAAGCTTCTTGTAAATGACCATCTTTCAAGAATATGTATCTTCTGTTGCAACTTTGTTTTCCAGAGGCAAATTAAAGCAATGTTGGGAACCCAGTCACAGTTTTTGCACTTTAGTAATGTTCTTTATTTGTCGGATAATTACACCTGATTTGAAAATTGCAAATGATCGATGCTGAGAAGGCGGGTGAAGAACTGTCTCGAAGGCCATCGATCTGGCTTTACTTTCTGCAAGATGATGGTGACAATCTGAAAAAAACTTGATTGAGCTCTATTCCATAAATGTCAGTGGAAAATTACCGTGGAATTTATTTAGTTAGATAAGAAGATATGTATTCACTTCTTAGATAGAAAGAAATGACACATTTTTACAACAGTTTTGAGCTCTGAATGTCAGTACCAGCTCCATTTGTGCAAGCTCTCCGTTGTTGCAAGCCTCAGGATCATCGGCCAACTCTGTTCCAAAAGGCATCAAAGTACATGTCCTTCATCTCGAGACGACGTCCTCGGCATGCGGTCTCATAATGCTTACCCTGAACCAACATGATAATCACTGTTGCTGGACGAAGATTGCACGTGTATGTATGTGTTCATGGGTCATGGCGCATCTACCTAATATGATCCATGATTCATATGCGCATTGTCATCGGCAACACTCAGCTCTGGTGAACCAGGTTTATGCAGGGCCCAGCGTCAATGGCCAAAGTTGCAGCAATGATCAATGGACAATGGTGCTTTTGTCAATGTGCAGGGAGGTCAAGCATCAGAATGAAACCTCCACTCGCGCAGATATGGATCAAATGAGTGGACATAGGACTCAGAATGCGAATGCCGGGACACGTGTCACGCATCGGTGAGTGGTGGAACTGCATCGGACGGCGCAGATCCAGAGCATAGGTGCTGTTGATCAAGAGCACCGTGTGTGAGTAATGAGTGCAACTTTTGGCCAAAGCCGGAGGCAGTGGCCCAAAGTGTCTTCCCGGCTCCAATTTTTTCTCAAGAGATTCTCTCGTCCATGATGGTCTGTGACGGGGATGAATGGCTACTTGGTGTCCCTGGTCTCTGTGAGCGAAAATGGCGTGCAACGAAGGGCCTCTCTCATGGAAACTTGGCCTCCCAAGTTGTCAGAAACTGTGGTGGCCGATCACTTTCAGGCTTGCAGCAGCTGCAGCAGATCTCAACGGATGGAATTCAATTCCCAGTAGGCTGATGTGCACACCTGTTTGTCTTGGAGTAGTGCAATGAGAGTTCTGAACGCAGACGGCATGTAGCACGTTTGTACAGAGAGAGGGGTGGTGAAAAAGGCGCCGAGGTATCATTTGGGTGAAGAAACTGCACGAGCAAAAAGAGTGAGATGCTCGAAAGCAAATTTGACTTCTTGTGCCCTTGCTCTTGCATCGAGTACAAAGAGAGCTCTAAATCTTCATCATGCAAGCACCCCAGCAGCTCAGGCTCAGCCATTTGCTTTGACGTACATGAAGTGTAGTGTCAATAAGATAACAGAGATAACATAGAGAGAGAGAGAGAGAGAGCACAAGTACTCAACCAATTTTAATCCTGGGAATGAACCTCCTACTGAACTCAAATGATTCCCTTCATTTGTAATCTTCTGCTCTCCATCCCACCCCTGTCAAAAGATCTTGCTGTCTCACTCGTCAGAGATACTCAATTTCTCCACGCACTTCATCTTTTCGATGAAATATGCTAGAGAATGATTAATGCCTGGAAGATCCATTGGCCCATACCAAATACCATAGTCCATGCACCATGATGGAGAAGCTCCCTGCCTCCATCCCCTCAACTCACATGGTGTCACGTCAATGCGTGCATGCACCACCAAACAAAGACCTAAAGCTACCACCACGATCCATGTACGGCACCCATGAGATGAGAGATGAGATCCATCTTTCTATATAGCGTTACCCTTAAACACTTTATCTCAAAGTCCTTAGCTCCAGAAAGCATACGCCATCCAGCAGCATGTGCTCCGGCTCCTGGAACGGCAAGAAACAGCCATTTTTCCTTGTCCTCAAGCAGCAGAAGAAGCCTCATGTCCCAGTCAGTATCAGGAGGAACAGGTAACTAGCATGCAAACTTGTTCTGTTTCAGTGGCAGCATCAGCAGAAGCTGCAGCGATCGTCGTCTTCTGCCACTGCTAGTCTTTTTGGTGCATTCTTGAGCTCTTGTTGGTGATGGCATGCATACACAGGTTGAGGCTGAGGAGGAGAGCCGGAGCAGAGACCATGGAGATGGTGAACCTGAAGCTCTACCTGGAGAACCGGTGCATCATCGCAGAGAACGAGAGGCTCCGGGAGAAGGCCAGCTCGCTCCGCCGCGAAAACCTCGCGCTGCGCGAGAACCTGTCCAAGACGGCGGCCGAGGCCGAGCTGCCGGAGGCAGGAGCAGGAGCACGAGCTGCCTGAGACTTCCTCTGGCGACTGATCATGGAGTAGCTAGCCTACCAGTGTTCTCTCCCTAAGTGGTTACGTGGTGCTTGCGCTAGTTTGCATAGAATCCTAGGTATCTGCTTGGCTGCTCCGCCATGTTTGTGCTCATGAACCACTAGATGTTTGGAGCTCTCTTGTGTGTTCTGTGGCACGATGCTTTGTACATTACAAGTGCAGGAATCAACTAGATTTTGTTTGCAAATGGCTCTTTTGGATGAACATGGCAAGTAAATAAAAGCAGTTTTGTTCAAAAGAACAGCAAGTTCAAGTTAAACTTCCTTTTGCTGGTAATCACCTTGAACCTGAACTTGCCACTTCATAGAGTTGGACCAGAAACAAATCTTTCGAGCCTTTTCACTTCAGTATATCCAGGCAGAAGGACCACATATCCTAGCTACCTTTCTTTATCTTAGATACATATTCTCCCTTTTTCCCCCTTTGGTAAAAAGTTTCGGTAAGATGATCAGTGCCACTATTTTGCAGTATAGTTGAAAATAAGCAGAAGCTCACTCTTGCACATACAAAACGTGCAGCAAACTTTCTGATGGCAGCAAAGCTGTAACACAGAAACTGAAGCCTGAACTCAACCCTGCTTCAGAGACAGAACCTAAAAACCCACAGAAGATGTTCATATGGGTGTCAACCAGTGCTTTTATAATCGCCTTATACTTTCATTTTTCTAGTTGTTGCTGATCGACGTCTGTCTTTTAGCGTTTAAACTTGTTGTAAAACTCTTTTCCTTCTTTAATGAATGGCAGAACTTCTACCCCTTTTTCGAAACCCCCCCCCCCCCCCACAGTAAATACTAGCCCCAAGTTGCAACGCTGTGCAAAAAGATCCATAGCAATTCTGCAGAATATAGATATAAGCTACAAGAATTAGCTTATATCAAAACTATTATGTATCGATGAATCATCAAAACTATTATGAATCCCTCAAAACCGCTAATCGAACAAGTATGGATATAAGCTACAAGAATTAGCACGTCTACAGAAAATGTTGTACTAAATGTTGCCCTCGAATTACCCACTTAAAAAAAAAAAAACTCGATGGATCTAGGAAGATCTAGTGACATTATAAATAAGAAGAAATAGACATTCAAATTCGCGTCGAAAATAATTTGAACCTGGATAATCTAGACATGCATCCACACTCTTAACTAACTAAACTCATTTCCTTCAAATTACCCACTTTAAACACGAAGAGCAAATGTAGCTAAAAAGAATTTTAATAATTCTAGAATAAGCTACAGTAGAGAACAGGCAGTTTGTACAATACAAAATCCACCCAGGTATAACCAACATCCAAAAAAATAACTTCGGCAGAAAAAAACAAAAGACGGATTATCCAACCATTGCTGTCCTAAAACTAAGCGACGAATTATCTGGGACATTTGTCGTCCCTGCTTGAATTTGTAACATGAAGTTTTCCTTCAAAAATGTCTTCTTTGAGATCATTCCAATGGTTCCACTGCTGCTGCTGAGCCCTAAACTGCTCTTATTCTTGTGGCTGCTGCTGCTGAGCCTGCTGGAGCTCTGATGTCTGCTTCTGTAGTTGCAGCAGCTGCTGCTGAATCATCTGGTGGCTCATATGTTGGTTTGAACCCTTGGGCGCACGAGGATCACTAGTCTCACCAGCAGCATGTTTCAGGCGCTGCAGTTCCGCACTCAGTGCTTCATTCAGAGCTGGATACAGAATAATGATATATGAAAGATAAATCAGTAATTGAATAAGCTAAAGAAACAAAATTGCAATGAAACATGGCAAAATAAGGTGCATCAAGCCCAGTAAAAATATAACGGTGCGATCCTGGCACATGAATCCTGAAAATAGGCATAACTCAAGTTGCAGGTCAAAATATCAATATTCAAAGTTATTTTATTAAAACATCGATACTCTACATTCAATTATTCAAATTAACAAATTGAGAGAAAGAAGTCTATTAGAACATCGACGAGAATGAGAGCACGTCCGGATGGAGAGCACTTCCCCCCTCGTCTTCGCCGTCGCTCACTCTGAGCTCGACGTCCACCCAGCTGCCTCCGGCCATGGCCACAAACACCTCTCCTCCGGGCCAAACCCCAGTGCGCTCTCCCCCTTTTCTCCGCTCGCGCGCCCTTCTTCCCTAGTGCTGTGTCCTCTGGACAGACAAAGGTTCTACGCTGGCTCCATGACACCCTGCATTCGTTTCCTCAGTCGAGCGGTCTCCTTCGATGCCACCGTGTTACACCACGCCGCCTGCTAGGGGTGAGCGGCTGCCGGTGGTGTCCAAAGGAAAGGCCACCAACCTTGAAGATATTCCCCACCGCTTGTCTCCTGGCCGGGCTCCTCCCTCTGCCTTCACGCTCGATGCCAGGATGGCTAGGTCAGTTGTGGCTCCTCGTCCGCTGCCGGCCGAGTCCGAGGATGATGGCTGGACCTTGGTGGTAGGTCGCCGCCGTCGACGGGTCCCGACAGATGGCCGCAGACCCAGGACTGCTCCTCTACCCAAGCGTAACTTGCCTGGATTCTAGATGGTCGCTGCCTCAATTGCTTATCCTGGACGCACCGACGGGCGGATTGTCACCTCCCCCCAAGGTGTTCCATTTTAAAGGCTTTCGTCATCATGCCAGGAGTTGCAAACGTCCGCAGCCTTCATTCTCTGGATCTGGGAATTTTGGTTGTCGTCGTCAGATCGTGCAGGTTTCTTCTATTGGCTCCACGTTGGTTAGTTTGACGGTGGAGAACTCGATGCCTCTACACTCCACCGGGTCTGGCAAGCAGCGCTCCCTCGCGGGTTCTACCCTCATTGGGTCTGAGGCAGACGGGCCTACCCCACCTCGCTCGCCTACGGCACCCATGCCCTCCTCGTCGCGGGATCTACTGCAACATGCCATTGGCGAGCCCTCAACTCAGCCCCTCATCCAGGTGGATGCTATCCTGCATCATGTTTTGGCTCCTCCTCGCTGCATTGTCCCCTGGACGGACGCCTTCGCCGTGGAGGAGTGCTGCCTCTGGTTGTCACTTCTTGCGTATGCCAGTTGTGCTAGGTAGGTGATTCCTTCGCATGAACTCTCCATCACCATCTCTGGATGCCTTGGTGTGCCGATGGACGAGTTCAAGGTCGTCGATTTCTACCCCGAAAATTTCCTAATATCTTTCAAATCTCAAGCTGCGTGGGACGTTATTCTTGTCGCCAGCGGGAAGCCTCTACATGCGGGGGTGTTATGGTTCTTCCGGCCATGGACTAGGCTGGCTTACGCATCCCCCGATGTCCTTCCTTATCGAGTGGTGCTTGCCTTGTGTGGGGTTCCGCCACACACATGGTCGGTCTCCATGGTCCAACATCTTCTTGGCCACCACTGTTGGATCGAGCGTTTGGAGGATGACCTTACCCCGTCAGAGCAGATGGATTTTTCGGTCCTCCGCGCAGTTGCTTGGTGCGACATGCCACAAAACATTCCGAGCAATGTTGTCATGGAGGTGACGGAGTTGGGCAACACCATTCGATATGATGACCAAGACATGCATCACCTCTTCGGCAACTTCCCTCCCTACATCATGGAGACGAGGACCCTCAAATTCAATGCTGCCATCCGCCTCATCTCTTTGGCAGAATTCCGTGCACCATCGTCGTCCAGCAACGACAGCTATATCCCCTCCAAGGATGAGGAGGGCGAGTTCGCCAAGCATCTATCCAACGGCAGGGGCCGCTTGGGCCTTCCTCATGGGACACAGATCGTTTACCTTCCGCTGCCTCCTACAGTGGGCAGCGGTGCTTCGTTGGCCGGCGTTTGTTCACATGGGGTCCGTTGGGCTGCTGACGTACCGCCGCCTCCGTTGACCACCGTGCACATCTCCTTCGGGTTCATGTGTTTCACGCCTTCCAAGGTGACACCAACGAATGATGTTGGTGTGTTACCGCTGTCAGGGGTGCGGGACCCTGTCGATTCTTCTGTTGTTCCCCGTGATGAGTATCCGCCTAGGGCCTTTGACCCTATGACACTGGAATGCTAAGCCCGGATTCTTGCCCTTGACAACGCTGGCTCGGAATCCACTCACCCATGCTATGCCCGAGCCCCCGCTGCTTCGTATTTCGCTCATCCATGCTATGCATGTGACAAGGTTTTGCCTTTCCATGCTCTATCTGTCTGGGCGACGCCTGTTGTCGGTGTATTCAGAACCAGGGGTCCCTAAGTCCCGAAACCAGGCCGACCATCCGCCACATGTCCCCACCCTGCAAGGTAAGAAGAAGCTAAGTCCCGGGAGAAGGTGCTCGGGGCCGCCGTCTCTGGTTCCCGAGCACCCTAGTTCCCCGATGATCCGCAGAGCCCAAATACCGGGAAGGAAGTGCTCGGGAGAGAGTGCTCGGGGCTGCACGTGGCAGCCCCCGAGGACTCGGTTCCCCGAAGATCCTCCCGAAGTACTCGGGAGAGAGTGCTCGGGGCTGCACGTGGCGGCCCCCGAGGACTCGGTGCCCCGAAGGTCCCACCAAGTGCTCGGGAGAGAGTGCTCGGGGCTGCACGTGGCAGCCCCCGAGGACTCGGTGCCCCGAAGGTCCCACAAAGTGCTCGGGAGAGAGTGCTCGGGGCTGCACGTGGCAGCCCCCGAGGACTCGGTGCCCCGAAGGTCCCACCAAGTGCTCGGGAGAGAGTGCTCGGGGCTGCACGTGGCAGCCCCCGAGGACTCGGTGCCCCGAAGGTCCCACCGAAGGACTCGGTTCCCCGAAGGTTCGCGCAAGATCATTCGACGACCCGAAGGGTCCCATCGTCAGGGTGTCATCCAGTCAAAGGCCCAATGCTGCATTTAATAGGCACGCGCGGCCTGACATCCTGACATCCTGACATTCTCAGCTGCCCACGCCCCAGTGTCAGACCCTGCCGTGCACTGGCAGGGGGGCGTGGGTCCATTAAATGCAGTTTCATCCGGGTGCCTCGGGATAACGTTGCCAGAATCGAAGCGCTCCGCCTGCCACCCTGCCCTGGCAGAAGAACAAGACAGGGTGGGCGCACCGGGCACCTCTGAGGTTGCCCGGTGGGCCCCCTTTATGGCGCCCGAGGGCTTCCACAGTGGCGAGTGGTCGGATGCGCGCCGCATTTCTCCACCGCCCCTGTCACTTCGTCAAGACGAAGTGATTACGCCTTTCTCCGTGGCATCTTGGCATTCGCATCCCCTCTTTCCCATTCAGGGTATGTTGAGGTCGGCGCGCCTATAAAAGGAAAGGATGGAGAACACTAAAGGACGATCCCCCGACGAACCAGACCGAAGACAGACCGACAGACACTCGAACCAGCTCAAGTCAAGCTAGAACACGAGAGCCTCAAGCTCTTTGTAAATAGTTCTCCCCTTAGAACCAGATACATCCTTGAAGAATTCCCTTCAAGGATAAATATAGCGCTCATACAGGAGTAGGGTGTTACGCCTCCGTGCGGCCCGAACTTGTCTAAACCCCGGTGCACCCACTTTTCTCGCATTAGGGCGATCGTCTCCCACCAGCCATCGCATTTGTTTCCGTTCCCGCTTATTTCCCCAACAAGCTTATCCAGGATCATTCCCCCGGCCGAATCTCTAAAAAGGGGTCTCTCGGGATCCCTGCGACAGGAGTTCACCCTCCGACACCTGTGATCTCTCGTCATATTTCATTGGTCTACTCAAGGCGCATGCATCTCTTTAATTCCCATGAGCGTCTGGTTGAGCAGCTGATGCCACTTGCCTCGGCCTCCGGGGGCGTAGTGGCCCGGTCTCTAGGATTGGTGCCTTCTTCGGGCCGCTCTGTCCAGGGTTCGACCTCCAGGGGTGCAGTGGCCGGGTCTCTAGGATCCACGCCTTCTTCGAACCGCTCTATCTATGGTTCTTCAGCCTTGGGCCGTGGTGGACGGCCTGCAGTGCCTTCAAGTACCACCTGTCCCACATCCTGCTCTGGGAGTCATTCTCGAAGGTGTGCATGTTGTCGGCTGACCAACAGGAGACTCCAACCTCGTTGTCAACCTACGAACTCCGAGCTCGCAAACAACAATGACGTTTCGCCTGCAGCGGCGATCCGTCCTAATGCCTCACCAGTGCATACATTTCTGCGGTGGCTCACCAGGGAGATCCCCACCCCTCTTGCTATGCCACTATGTCGGAATTCTCGAGCGCCCTTGTCAGAGCTCGTCCTTAGGAGGAGCTACCGCTTGGCACGGAAGTCCAGCATCTCTGCGGTTCGGCCTTCGAAACATGTGGAGGTGCTACTAATGCGTCGCCTTGGTCTGCTCAAGGATGGCTAGGAGGTTTCACCGCAATTGCATTAGGCATACATTCATTTGTTCGAGCAACCCCTCTCTGATCAACATCTCTAAGCATTACAGGAGCTGTTCCCCGGTCTGGTTCTAACGACCGGGGATCAATTAGCTTCAAAGGCTGTGGTTTGACTGGCTATGGATCTGACCGTTGTCATTGCACGCGCTGTTGTTACCACTTCACATGAATAACTACAACATCTTGAATTGGAACATCTGTGGGCTTAATTGCGAGGCATGCCAACATGTTGTTCGCTCGCTAGTAGCAGATCATAACGCTTCAGTTGTCTGCTTGCAAGAAACAAAGCTCAATGTACTCAATCCTTCTATGATCAATGAAATGTGCAGACTTGCTGTCTCTGGGTATTCCTTCTTGCCTGCCTCCGACATTAGAGGTGGCGTTGCTGTTGCCTGTCGTCACCCACTCTCTTTAACGCCTGTCCAAGTGCTCCAATTCTCGGTTACTATCAAGATATCTTCGTTTGAGGAGGGAAACTTCTTCTTAACGGCTGTCTATGGTCCAAATGACGAGAACCCTAAGGATGCTTTCCTTGCTGAGCTGGCTGAGGTCCGTGCGTCCCTACCGGTGCCATGGCTCATCATCGACGACTTCAAAATGATAGTGTCTGCCGTCGATAAGAATAACGCCAACATAAATAGGCGATCCATTACGAGGTTTTGCTAATTCATGACCGAACAAGAATTGAAAGACTTGCATCTGTTCGGGAGGCGTTACACTTGGTCAAATGAGAGAATCCTCCCCACGCTTGTGCGACTTGATAGAGCGCTGGTCTCCTCGAAATGGGATGAGGCATTCCCCGAATGTTTCCTCCAGGCGTTGTCCTCCGATTGCTCCAATCACTGCCCCTTTTGCTCTCTACTGTGGTGCACTCACAAAGGCGTCGACGCTTCCACTTCGAGGCATTCTGGACCAAAATGTCTGGGTTCCATCAAGTGGTTGCGAAAGGGTGGGTTCTAAGGCCTGACGAGCTAGCTAACCCCCCCCCCCCTCATCAGGCTGCACATTTTACTTGGCCGCACCGCTAAGGAACTCCAGCGTTGGCACAATTTGAATATTGGTAACATTAAGGAGTACCTTCTAATAGCTTGCGAGATCATTATTCGGCTTGAGTCGGCTCAGGAGGGCCGTGCTCTCTCACCTCCGGAGTATTTCCTCCGCAAGCGCCTAAAAATCCTTTGCTTAGGATTGGCCTCCTTGGAGCGCACAATTACGCATAGTCGTTCCCGAGTAGCGTGGCTTCGGGATGATGATGCTGACACGAGGTTGTTTTCACTCCTTTGCCAAGTTCCGCACGCGTAAAAACTCAATTAACTCTCTTTCCACGATAGACGGCCCAATCTCCTCCCATTCGGACATGGAGGAAATGCTATTTAATCAGTTCAGTTCAGTTCTCGGCGCCACTCCTTCCAAGGAATTCTCCATTGATCCCCATGCGGTTGGCATTTCACCAGTGGACCCACAATTGCTAGACACGCCTTTCTGTAGCTATGAAATCTGGGAGGTTGTTAGAACTTGCCACGTAACAAAGCCCCTGGGCTTGACGGGTTTACAACGGAGTTCTATCGAGCAGCTTGGCCTATCATTGGAAAGGACATCGCCCTTGCCTTATGTGCTTTCGATCTTGGGACCGAAGAGGGCTTAGTAGTTTGAATTGTGCCTTCATCACTTTGCTATCGAGTTGGTGTGGAGGTCTTGGGCTTCAGCGAAGGTGAAATTCTTCGGTTGGCTTGGGTTACACAGGAGGCTTTGGACGGCGGACCGAAGGAAGCGACATGGTAGACTTGTGTACGCATTGCGCTCAGCTAGCGGAAACCAATGACCACCTGCTCCTTCATTGTACCTTAGTCAGGGAGATTTGGTGGCAAACTTTTGGAATACAAGCTCCTACGGGAACAACTTCCCTGCTGGATTGGTGGCTGGGCGGCGCGTGGCCAAGGAGTATCAGAGAGGCCTAAACTCTCTAGTTTTACCAACCAGTTGGAGGTTATGGTTATCGCGTAATGATATTGTCTTCAACAATCATCGCATCACATCAGATTCTTGATGACCCTCATTCGGGAGGATATTGATCGTTGGTGCATCGCTGGGGCAAAACACCTCTCCATTCTGATGGATCGGCTCAGTAGTTTTGGTTCCATCATCTAATTAGTTATGCTTCGGTCATTCCTGTTGTTTAGTTTCTTTGTAATATATCCTATTCCTTAGTTTTTCTTACTTTTTCATCTGCTGTCTTGCATGGGGCGTTGTGTACTTCTTAAAACCGTTTTTTTCTGCTTAATACCAAGATATGTAGCTCTCCCGTGCATTTGACAAAAAATTAACAAATCATACATGAGTCACAAAAAATTGCAGCAGATCAATGGAAAATTCTCATGCCATATCAGTGAATAGAGAGAATCTACTATACAATCAACAAGAGAACAATATGATGAGGTAAAACATGTGCCAAGTTGGCAAATGCTGCATTGGCATTAAAAAATCAAAAGAAATGCATTCAGTGTGATTTCCAATCACGAGCTGCTCACAATGGTTTACTGAACTACATAATTGATGCCTATATTTTGACTCTTCTGCATTCATCATATATTGACCAGCTAATATAAATTCTCTCCCACAGTGCACTTCAGAGTGTAGAAGTTATCGTAGAATTAAAAAAGTCAAACTTGATAGTTCAAGCCATCAAGAAATACTTCGTGAAGCTCGATGCAAATGACACATCTTTTTTAAATAAAAAGCCAACCGTGATGAAAATAATCACTATATTCTGAAGCCTATGAAATATATTTCAGGGAAATGCTATAAGAATAGAAACCAGACGAACGTTTGTCACATAGAAGCAACACACATATAAATCCAGAAAAAATGTACAACATTTTTAAAAAAAAAACAATATGCGCGCCAAGCTGCACATGGCCACCTGCAAGTCCAAAAAGAAAAAAAAAACTATTGTGGTATTGAAATAAATCCCAGCATGCATGAATTTTACTGACTCATATCCTGAGACGTAACTGATTTCTATTGCAACACAGGAATTTACTTTCAAGAATACGCGTATCGATTGCATTAAGAGAAATTAGAATTAAACATGCTTACAACCCCAAATACAAAGCTATGGTAAAAGCAAACCAAAACTAAACGCTACACCAAACCAAAACTAAACGCTACACCAGTGTTACATCCACATCAAGACAGGAAACCAATGAACAATGGACAGGAAATGCTGAAAAACAATGGAACAAACGTACCATCTTTCAGCTGTGCTTGCTGCTCCAGTGCTTGCAGCCTGATCTCGATCTCATTGTTCTGAGTTTTAAGTGCAGCGTAATCTCTCTGCAAACAGATACTAGAACAGTAACTACAATTGTCAAAACTTGAACCAAATCAAAATGCTCATCACCGTCAGAGAACAAACCTGTTCCTTTGCCACTTTTGCAGATAATGTACTAGTCTCCATCAGCAGCACCTGAACTCTACGCTCAAGCTCCGCCATGTACTTCGCCTTGCGCTCCTTCGACTTTGCAGCAGACACCCGATTAGCTAGAATCCTGGAAATTTTGCAATAAAAAGAAATGCTCAGTTTCAGTAACCAAACCACTCCTGACGCTCCTACATGGCCGCCCGACACTCCAAATAAATTCAAACCTCTTGACCCTCTTAGGATCACTCAGCGCGATCTCAGCGAGGCGATCACTGGCCATGATCTTCTTCCTATCAGCCTCACTGAATTCGCCATTGGCAAGCTCAGTGGTAAAGAGTGCAGCGGCACAGCCTGAGGGCCCATTTCCAGTGCACGAGAGGCCGCCGCCAGCACCTGCCGCCGGAGACAGTGGCGGCAGTCTCGGTGACTCCTGGCCTAGGGCTCCAAAGTTGAGGCTCCCCATGATGCTGTCAACCGACAAGCTGCGGCAATGCCGAGGATGGCTTGCGCCGCCACCCGTCGCCCAGCTCTCAGCCTCGTTCTCGCTGCTGTCAGCGCGGCTCCACGCGCGCGGGCCGCGCAGGTGGTCGTGCCGGTCTTCGGCGCCATCCACGGAGGAGCCGAGCGCACCCATGCCCCTGTACGAGCCGAAGAGATCGTCGAGGGAGGCGGCGTCCACTGGCTTGTACACGTCCGCCGCAGACGCCGTGGGTGGCACTGGCAGGGGCAGGTTCGGCCGCGAGAACCCGACGAAAAAATCGCTCCGCGACCGCCGATGCCCCGCCCCGCGTGGCGGCAGGACGGACGGCCCCTGCTCGGAGCCCGGCGACGGCGGGGAGCGCTGGACCGCAGCCCCCGCACCCGCTGCCGGGCCGGCGGAGTACGGGAGCGGGGCGAGCGAGTCCATCGGGAAGAACGGCGGCTGCGCGAGCGATCGAGCGAGATGCGATCCAGCGCCGCGGCCCAGCGCGGGAGCGAGCGTCGGCGGACCCTGGAAGTAGCTGAAGGCCGAGCCGGAGCCGGAGGCCTCGGAGGGGCCGAGGCGCGGGGCCACCGGCGGGAGGAACAGGGATTGCGGGAAGCGGAGTTGGAACTGGGAGGAGAGGTCCATGGCGACGGCGCGGGAGAGCGGGGGCTGGCCCTGGCCGCCCGGCAACGAGGGGAGGCGGGGGCGGCGCGCGGGATCGGCGCGGTCCTCGTCCATGGCGGCGGCGGCGGCGCGAGGCGGGAGGGGGACGCAGCAGCCGGCTAGGGTTTCGCTAGGCGGAAGTGTGGGATGCCGGCGGCGAGGGGGAGTGGACGGCGAGGGCGAATGAGAACGCGTAGGCAGGGCAGCGAGCGCGAGCAAAACCTGAAGAAATCGCGGGGCGAGAGCGGAGCGGTGCGCGAAAATGGAAAGGCGCGGACGAAAACAGCAGGTTTCCTCGAGTTTCGTCTTTTCGCCCACTGGGCTTGGCGAGCCAGGCAAGATGGGCTTTCGCGTGTGCTGCTTGGTTGCCAGGGAGTGGTGTTAATGGGCCGAATGGAGTCGGCGGCCTCGGCCCGTGGGAGCGGCCCAAAAAATAGCATGCCTGCAGCAGTTTGTTTGGTCCATGCATGTAGGCCATCCAAATTTCTGGTGCTGTTTGGATTTTGAAAAGGTTGATTTGACCTCCCTCGACTCTTGTTCCAGTCCGATTTTCCTCCCGCAACGAAGAAATCAGATATTAGATATCCTTGACTATAAAAAACCGGACATTTTACCCCATAACTTCATTTGAATGTGGTTATAGCTGATGTGGCACAAACTTGACAACGGTTTTTGCTACGGTTAATTTTTCGCTAGTGTGAACATTGACATGTGGGCCCACATAGGTGGCATGTGCGCCTATACGCTATTGGCAACACCATCACCGCGGCGCCCTACTCGGGTCGTGTCGTTATAGCCGTGCACACCGCTATGCCGCGCAAGACTACGTTGTCCTCCTCCTCGCCTTTTCTCCCCGACCTCTCCTCTTCACCTCCCACCCCTAACCCCACCTCCTCCTCCCGCAAGCTATTGGCCGCCCACTCGACCCCTCCTGTAGCAACGGTGGCTAATCATGGCATATACCGCAATCCCTCTCCCTCCCTACTCATCATGCGCTTCTCGCCCTCCTCGCCAATCCGGACTATACCTCCCCGCTTGACATCCTCTCCCCAGTCCCCACGCTCGAATTCAGCACCATCTTGAACACGCTCGCCTCCCACATGTATCTAGGTACCGTGCTCGCCACGCTCTGCGCTGCTCAAGACCTCCACGACGAGTGCGAACTCCACCACCCGCGCGCTCTCCCCTCTGCCATCTGCATGTTTGCGCGCTCCAGGCGCCTCATCGAGGTCGCCATGCTCCTCGACGCCTCACCGACACATGATGCCAAAATTCACCGCACTCATATCTACGTTCTCCCGCATTGGCCGGTTTAGGGACGTGGTCACCTTGTTTCGCCATATGGTGGATGGCGACGTATCAGAAGGAGGACGGCGACGACACAAGAGAAGAGAGGTGAGAGATGGCTGAGAAGGGGTGGAAGAAGAAAGGAGATTAGAGGGTGACATGTTGGCCCTGTTTATTTTTCTTTTTTTTTTTATCTATTTAATTAATTTGCTGAGTGGCTGCCATATCAACATCTATGTAGCACAACCATCGACACAACATAAAAAACGTCATGTTTTGGAGTCAGTGGGGTAAAATGTCTAGTTTTTTTTTATAGTTGATGGTGTACAATATCTTGTTTTTTGGGTTGAGGACGGAAAATTTAACTGGGGCCAGAGTTGAGAGAAGTGAAATGGACTTTATCTTTTGGACATGTATGCGTCGCTGTAGCCACGTCCCAGTTTCCGATCCTGATTTCCTGAAACCACCAAATTGGCGTTTTTTTTTTGCAGCCACCAAATTGGCGTTGTTGATCAGCAAGGCATGCAGCAAGCCGCTAGTTGCAGTAACGATCAGCGATGGCAATCGAGAGCAAATTTCTTGTCTGTTTGGTCAAATTAACACAACTGTTATAAAAAAAGATCTATATGAAAAACAAACTATGTTGTGACTTTCCAAACCAGATAGATTTTGAAATAAATACTTCAATGCTTAAACAATAGAAGACCGTCAAATCATTTCAAATTGAGGCCACTACCCGCTGACAGAAATACTCGAATGGGACAGAAACTTCACCAGAAACAGCACATGACTTGTGTTTTTTAATAAGGCAAGCAAGAGTTATCTAATCTATTACATATATTAACGGTTAAGAATTAGAGTAATTTTAGTGGGGCAAGATACTGTAGTACTGTTCATGTGAGTCCCCCGTTATGTGTATATATGTAGTATACGTATATGTATTCGTATACATGTATGTATACATATTTTTTGAAATTTCAGAAAAATAGCGAAAGGAATAATAGTTGTATTAATAAATCGGCTGAAATAATTTAAAATGCATAGGAAAATATCTTAAACTCAAATTTAAAGATGTTCTGTCCATTGTATAATTGAACATGAACAAATTTGGACATCATATTATACTTGTCGAATATCTAACTATGGAGTATAAACGCATAAGAAGTATATCATATACAGACGGAGTATGCCGTGAGCATACTTAACAACCTTGGATATTATGGAACCGAATCTGTGGTACATGATACGCTCAGAATCCAGAAGATGTATACTAGAAAGACATCGATTGTTTAACTAACTTTAGAAGACTAATATCCAGGACATATATATCTACTTGGACAATAAGAAAAAGAACTTCGTATCGCCTATGACTAGATAGAAGACGGTATATCACCCCTATACCCAGACCCTCAGGGGAAGACTTCTTCTTTCTCTCGGCTATTGGAGGCAGGCATCAAGACCTTAGCGCAAGAGGAACTCAGTGATTTTAGCCCAAGGTTAGACTAGATTCGATCTACTCCTTATAATAGGTTAGCCACATTGCCTGTACTCAAGTGAATACATACACATAATCATCCACACAAGACGTAGGATATTACTCTAACTGGAGGTCCGAACCTGTATACACTACTACAAAACCAGACTTATATGCCGACCCATCACTATCAGTTGTTAATGGGCTGGCAGTGATGAGGTATCACTGCAGGTTCAAAAGCCACATGGGAAGAATCAATGAATGTGGCTTATGAACCAACAGTAATGAAGGGCATCATTGCTAGGTAATAGCTTGAGCCGGCAGTGATGTTTCACTGCTAGTTTATAATATAAACTGATAGTGATACTTGATGAACTATCACTGTCGGACCATGGCTAGAACCGACAGTGATAATGGATGACAGCCTATCTTAAAAAAAAATCATAACTTTTTCATATGAAGTCGGATGGGGAAAAGATTTGCATAAAAATTGTAGCCCTCGACAAGATTTTTCCTTGGTTAATTTGAGGTTATTTAAATGCTCAAATAATCTTAACAAAGTTTCAGTCATAGTCGATACCAGCTCGTCTTAAAAAATTCATAACTTTTTCATACAAAGTCGGATGAAGATAAACTTAATATGAAAATTATAGCTCTTGATGTATGATGGTATTTTGTTGTATATATACACGATCCGCGGTGTATATACACATATGCAAAAAGAAAAAAAAAAGAAGGGGGCTCAGTCGGCCCCTTTTGCCTTTTGGCCGGCCCGACTCCCTCTCCTCTTCTCTCCCGGCCAGGCCGCAGCCCGGCCCAACTCACCCCCTCCTTATCCCATCGCCCACACCTGCCCTAACGGTGTGCCACCCCCTGTTCCTCTTCTCCCCTACCTCCTCATCCTCTCCCATGCGCCCGAACGACCACCACCTCTCTCTCCTCACGCTCGCGACGCCTCTCCTGCACGCCTGAGTCACGCCTTCCTCTTCTCCCCTGCCTCTTTGCTCCCTGGGTCGAAGCGCCCGAGCACGCTGCCTCAGCTGCGACCGAGCTGCGCCGCCCCTCTCCCGAGCTGCTCGCACCTCTCTTCTGGCCGGTGGGCCGCCACCGTGCGCGCCCCATGCTTATCTCCTCCCCATTCTTGTCCTTTCCCCCAAATCTGAACGGCCTTGATCCATTTTTGCCGTGTGGGAACCCTAGCCGCTGGCTATATAGCCCGGGGAGGGGTGCTCGCGGTGAGGGGGGCCGGATCCGAGAGCGAGAGAGAAGAGAGATAGAGAGAGAAAGAGGGAGAGAGAGGGAGCCATCGCCGCTTCAATCCATTGCCTTCGCCATCGCTATTCTTGCAGGTCTGGAGCGCCATGGCCGCCATCGCTCTTGCCGGTGGATCTCTGCAGTGATCTCTTTCCCCCTCCATATGTGCTACAGATGCCAGCCAGCTTCGCGCCGCGTCCGTGCAAACAGGTGTGCCTCTGGCCGGTGTTTCGTGGCTGTGACCGAGAGATGAGCAGGTGTGCCGGCGCGCGTGTCTCTCTGAGCTCACCGCCATTGAGGTGATGAGCAGGTGTTGTGGTTCGATTTGGTCGTCGACTGTTCTTTTGCTCTCTGTGGTGCTGGCCGGTGCTTTGTGCCCGTGCCCGTGTAGGTGTGGTCCCGGCCGGTGCTTCGTAACTGCGACCGTGGATATAGAGGTGCTGTGATTTGGTTCGGCTGTTCTTTATTCTGTGGTATGCGCCGGCCGGCCTCGTGCCATGACCGTGGAGATGCTGGACAAGTACCTTTGTGTTCGCACTGGTCGGCCTTCCTGCCATGGCCGTGAGATATCTTGGCCACCGAGTTCATGCCTGGGTGGATATGTGTGTGTCTCTGGTTGGACGTCGTTGAGTTCCTCGCTGTCGGTCGGGTGAGCCGTGCCGCCGAACAGTTGGGTGGGTTGTGCCGCCGGCGTGCTATCGTTTGTGTCTGACCATGTTTTGGGCGGCATGACTGGGTAATCTAAGTGCTGCCGGTTGGGAAAGTTGAATACCGCCATGTTGATGCGCCGCTGGCTGGGAGTCAGAGTGCCGTCGGATCCGGTTGGGTGTCTGAGCGCCGCCATGCTGTGAGTGTCTGCTGCCGTGGTGTTTCACAATTTTCTTCTGCTTCCGCAAGTGTACGCATGTGCTATTTCCACCCTTGCCCTGTTGATGGTTAGTGTGTGTTGTTGCCGGCCTCTGCTATGTACCCTTCTGCTGATAAGTCGATCCTGTTGCCTATTGTCGCCCATTGTTAGCCAATTCGAGAGTGATCAAGATGTAGCTCCCTGCTGCTCATTGCTCTGATGTATATTTGTAGCTATCATTTGCACTTATGTGTTTGTTGTTGGCTCGATTGCCCTCTAATACATATGGCTTGCGGTTAGCTGCTAGTATTTGCCTTTCGCTGTGGATTGATCAAGTAACAGGGAGGCTGGTGGCCATATTTGATTTGGTTGTGATTATGTGAGGAGCCCCGTGCCTGTTGCCGCTCGTTTGATATATTGATATGGTGTCGGGTATGTGGGGATGAGGCCGGTATGCTGCCCCTGTATTGCTGTACACTGGGCGATGACTTGGCTGTTGGTGCTTGTTGCTAAGTGAGGGTTATGTTATTTTGGGGCTCTTCTGTTGCCTACGGCCCTTGTGGCTCACCTGGTGTTGAGCCCTCTTGTTGCCTCAGTAATACTTGTTACCTCAGAGAATACTGTCGACTAAGGGTGCCTATGGTGTCGACCCCTTTACTGATTGTGCTGTGAGCTTGAGAAGGCGTGGCTAGTGTTGCCTCTCTGATGTTGGTCATGGCTTGATACACCCATGTGGCTATCTTTTCTGTTATCAGTGATAGCTTAGTGTGTTGGCCGCTCATGTCTTTCTATTGCTTGTTGCTTCTCTCTACTGGTTGATGAAGCTGGTGAGATGGCCTCGTGTCTCTGTTGTGGCTGCCCTTATTGTCGGCCCTGCTTCTCTATTGTCGCCAGTTTCATTGCAGGATGGTTGAGGCTATGATGGCTACTATGTCTTGTTGCTACGTGCCCTCCATTGCCTCTGTGATGATTGGTGGCTTGATTTTGCCCTGTGGCTGATCCTGCCTTATTGATTGTTTTGCTGATACAGGCTGTGTTCACCCTCTGCCTTTGTGGTTCTTGTGCTTTCGTGGCCTTTTACCTGATACCTTTGTGGCTCTTTTGCCTTCGTGGCTGAGTTGCCTGTGGGATAGTATATAGGTTGTAGATAGGAGTTTAGAAACACTGCAGCACACTAGGCTCCCGCTAGGTTGTAGCTGGTGAACTATTGTGTAACTAAATTCTCTCTCCATCTCCTTCTTATATTACCTGAGGCCGAGGCCGATGATGAGGGACTACAGATTTTGAGGCTATTCAGCCGACGATGACCCGGGATATATAAACAATCCATAAAGTTCATGCTAGACTGTTTGTCCTTTCTCCGACTTTTATGTTATTTTCTAACGCTTACTTTGAACTGTTTTGATACGTGTGACTACAGCCTTATAGACTCGGAGACGACCTGATGACGACCAGTGAAGCAGCTTAATCGGAGGTTGTCTGGAACACCGAATGTAATTAACCGGCTGTCTTGCGAGGCCACGAGAACCAAGAAGATACGATCGCCGGAAGACTCAGTTAGATAGCGTGTGCGTATGTGTGTGAACAAATTGTAATAAATGAAACTGTACTTTATGATTTCAATAATGAATGAATAAAGTTACGTGTTTCATTTACATTTTATCTCTTGTTCCTTTCGTATACGACAGTATACTGGTACGTCCGCTATATATGTACAGTTATGCAATACAACAATTCGAACACACTCGGCATGTTTCGAATCCGCGAAAAGACAAGATCTACAACTTTATAGTTGATTATTATTTTTAATTAAAACTATATAGATACACAAATAAATATCTAAAACTAGTAAAGAGGGAGTCACATACCTGACCATAAACTTTTGTCTTGGATCTAGTGCAAACCACAACAGGAATCATTGAGAAAGACACACATATGACCACAATGTTGAAAACTGCAAATTTAAAGATTTTTATCATGAATTTGGTAACTCGGATTGATGAAACATCTGCGCAGCACTAACTTTTAGACATAGCACTATGTCTAAAAAAATTTCAGGCAAATCAAAGAAGGTCAAATTTCGATAAAAAACTTTAGAGGTCATATCAAGGGTCTTTCGAACCTTTTTTGGGTCAAGAAAGGTACAACTTTAAAGACATGTATTTTTTTGGTGCATCTCCTCGTTAGATTTGAAACTAGAGGTCGAACATCAAATCGAACTTTGTATGTAAAAGTTATAGTTATTTCACTGAACATTGCATGGATTGGACAGAAACTTTTTCATACGGAGTCAGATGGAGATAAATTTTATATTAACATTGTAGAATTCGACGAGATGTACAACTTTGTAGTTGATATCTTTTTCATTTAGGATCATTTAGATGTGCAAATAGCCGTTCAAACATTCGATCATAAGAGGTAAAAATGATTGATTTTGTTATTGTACTCAAGAACAAATGAGGGGTAAGATGGTTAGAGAGGTCACACGCGTGGAGCTTCTAATCGAGGTCGTGAGTTCGAGTCCTAGAACTCATGTGAAAAAATAGCGAGTGAGCAATGATCGGTACTCGAGCTTCTCGTCGAGGGCGGGTGAGCAGTAGTCGATCGGATGTCTCTAGTCGTAAAAAAAAAATTGCTTTTTTCGACCACAAACATGTTGAATTAGAGTCCAGCAATCACTGCCAGCTGAAGGCTTCAGCTGGCAGTGATAACCTCTTTACTGCCGATTCCCGGACCGACAGTGATAGTCAGAGACTATCATTGTCCGTTGTTCGCTGCTGGCTTAAAAACAGCAATGAATGAGGTTTTGAAGCTGACAGTGTTAACGGTTTTTTTTAAAGTGATACATTATGTGTATCTCACTTCATGTTCCATCTTTGATCTATAAAGATAACCCAGTTATTTCTAGCATATTGTCAGGAACACATCCTCGATAATCCTAAGCAATTTGTTTATCCCCAATAATTAGTCTACGGAACGAGAGGTTTAATAGTATGGATCTCATGACTTTCGCTATTATAGTTTATTTTCTTCTAATTGCATTATACAGTGACGAATACTATTCACTCAGAAAGTATTACCCAACCAAATATCATTGCATAATCTATCGTCCTTTATCTGGGAAAAAAGGCTTTAGAAACCTTTCGTTAACTCGCGTTATCCGTAAGTGCATAACGGGACCTCAACAGAAACAAGATTGGTTAATCTACTGATCGTGAAAATGGCGCATAGGAATTTTCTTTTTTGAAAACCGGCAGGACATCTGCCGGTCTTATATCGATAAAGAAGGAATAAATGAGTACAAACAGGGCATGGCCCAGGATAAGATAATTGCATTAAGTGAAAAAAGA
Source organism: Phragmites australis (assembly GCF_958298935.1). Taxonomy (NCBI): domain Eukaryota; kingdom Viridiplantae; phylum Streptophyta; class Magnoliopsida; order Poales; family Poaceae; genus Phragmites; species Phragmites australis. The sequence continues at coordinate 2,618,715 of NC_084940.1, forward strand.
TACAAACTCGGGGAAAGGAAGAAAAACTCTTCGCCCCTGCGATGCACCAGGCTCTTCCCTCCTTGATCTTGGCGACGAGGGTGGCCACCGCCATTCCCTTAATTACGCTGGAAATTCTCGCATTTTGCTCCTTCCAGCAGATTAGGATTACGTGGGATCCGAGGGCTTTCCGTGGTGCTCCTGTTTCCAATCGCTACCCACCATTGCTATACTGAAATGAAGTGGCGGTGGCCACCCTCATTCGTTCGGAATATCGGCACCGCGCAAAGATATGAATCATGGTTTCATCGTGACATCCGGGATAAGGCGCATGTACGTTGGTTTGGCCAGCCTCTAGTGATTAACCTGTCGACGGTTCATATTCATAGCCGATTCTGAATTGCGTATAGGATTTATTAGTATGCCAAGCGCCTAAAATCGGCAACAACAGTTTATACAGTACCGAGATAGACGATTAAAAAACTGAATAGACGTTTTACAAATTTCTTATGAAATAAAGATCTATCCTTTATTCACCTAACGTTTAAAAAAAAGAACAAATAGAAGTATCTCTTAAAAAATGAGTAATCCATGTATCGTCAGGTTTTCCTGCCTCCGCTCAGATCTTCGCCCGCCCGCTCGTCCACCCGTCACGACCCCTCTATCGTCGTCCCCCCAACCTCTGTCACGCGCTTCTCCGTCATCATAGATGGTGGCAGCACCGGCACCCGGACCCACATCTTCGCCGCGGGGCCTGTGATGCGTGTCTCCTCGGGGCTCTCATCCTTCGCCGCCGAGGTGGCGTGCGCGGGGGAGTCGCTGCGGCCGCTGATGGAGTTCGCGAGGGAGAGGGTCGGGGGCGCCGCTGCGGAGACGGAGGTGCGGCTGGTGGCCACCGCTGAGCTACCCCAACACCAGCTCCAAGGCACCCAGCGTCCCCTCCTTCGACGAGCACAATGACCCGCTCCTTCCCATCGTTACCTTCTCGCTGCCCTCGATGCCCACGTCCCGGCGGGAGCTCCACCGCCGCCTCTCCCCCGAGCTCGCTCAGGTGCGCGCCACCTCCAAGCGCCTCAACTCGCTCCAGGCCCCCGCCCCTTCCTACGCGCTCTCCGCCACCGACCCCTCCACCCCGCTCCCGCCGCACCCGCCCGCATCCAAGCACAAATCCAAGAAAGGGGCAGCAGCGCACCCGCCCGTCTCGACGGCGGCACAAGCTCTACGCGCCCATGTTTAAGAACTGCGCCGTGCTGCCCAGCAGGCTGATGAAGCCCAAGCACAGCTGGGTGTTCAACAAGCCGGTTGACACTATCGGTCTCGGTCTGCACGACTACCACACCATCATCACCAAGCCCATAGACCTCGACACTATCAAGTCCAAGCTAGCCGCCGGGCACTACAAGTCACCACGAGAATTCGCTGGGAATGTGCGTCTGACTTCCAGAACGCCATGACATACAACCCCAAGGGGCAGAATTTTGATTCACTTATGCCAAATTTGAGATGCTTTCATTTTAAATAAATGAGCCAATATGTGAAATTCGATCACAATGTCATCCATGACAGCAAAGAGGAAGGGCCAAGGAACAACAGTTTGTCCAAAAGGTGCAGAAAATGCTTATGGAGGAAGAGAACAAGAGGATACATATTGCGCAAGGACTACCATGGACTACTGATGAGCCTGAGGTTTGTCCAACCTAATCTATCCTAATTTTTTCCCGTGGTGACTTGTGTTACCATTTTCTTCAAAAGTTACCTATGAATATCGCATATGCCATGTGATGATGTGAGGATAGCAGATTAGGAAATTGCCACCTATCAATGTTCTAATTCTTCTCATGGCAAGAGTCAAAATTGACACATTACTGGAATTTTATTGAAATGATTGCAGAGTTTCTCTTACCTAATTTTCTTTGGGATTACGAAGGGAAATTTGTTTTCACTTTTGTTTCAATTAAATGATAATTGTTTTGACTTTGTTTCTCCGTTTCAGTGCTTGTTGAAGCCACCCATCAAAGAAAGAACTGAGCCGATCGACCTTGTTCTCCATAGCGATGTACGCGCAGTTGGACGTGTTAAATTCGATCAATATGTAAGCCTCTTACAAACTCATTTTATACAGTACCTTTTGTGAAGTCAATCTCAATGGAACCAACTGATATTTATTGAATCTATTCAATCATGTCTGTTTGAATATTTGGGTGCTTGAGAGGAACAGGTTCGCTGAGCAACTAAGGCTGGAGAAAATGAGATAACTCATTCCACTGAACACAAGAATGCCAATAGTCAACACTTTATTTCTAGATTTATAACTAATAGTTTACAATCTGTTGAGTAGCACTAGAGGAAAGAGGCTAATTCAATCGCGGGGTCGCTCATTCATATTTTCAACTGCTTTGCCAGTGCCAGTAGTTGCTTCTGTGCATGGTAATTTTCATGACTTATCACATGTGTCACAGTTCTTCTAAAAATGAATACCGCATGCCTTCGTCACTGTGTCTTTCAATATATTGAACTGGGCATCCAATATTTTCTGTCACATTCTAGCATCTTGTTTTATTACTTTCACATTAGTGTGTACTATGTGAGAATGAGAATTTAAATAGAAAAAACAGTACTCTGCTATCCTAGAAATATACAGCGGGAGGGTGCTGCATTAGATTATTGAGAAATGATAACATTGGGGTTTTCGAAATTTGAACTACTGATTTCAGTTGCCCTCTTTGTCTCGCGGAAGGAGAAATGGCGGAGATCAGTGATCTAGGGGTATGTGCAGTATTTTGCTTCTTTGACCAAACTCGACATAACTAGCCCCATCATTTCCATTGTAGTTGGAAGCGAAAAAGTAGCACTCAAGGCTGGCAGGTTCCTTCTTCCTACCAGTTTTTTCTCGGTTTCCTTTATTGATGGTGTCGCTGCTTCCTATTTCTCATATTTTCCTTTTTTGAAACTGTAGGCATCTTCTAAACTCTGGATTTCATGTTACACCAATCCGACCACCCACAGTTCCACTAAACTCTTGCAGGTTCCAATTCTTCTTTCTTATTTTAGATGTCATTATCGTTTTTGCATCCATAACCAAACAAGTCACGTTACAATTATCCAAACCAAACGCTACCTTAATCTATGCAAGTTCACCTCTATGTATCAAAACATATTATGACTCTTTTTCTTGCAACAGTGTTCTCATCCTACCTGTGTGTTGCGTATCACCCTCTTTGTGCACGTGCTGCTAATCTTTGCGTTGAGGTACACTACGAATCTTTATGTTGTGCCGTATTTCCTTCCTGGGAACCAATTTTTATGCCTCCAATTAACATGTATTTTCATTTTGTGCTTCTGTTTTATTATTTTTAGCTTGAAGATGATGACAAAATCCACCTCATGTTACTTGATGAGGATGAGAATCCATGCATTCGGCTACTCTTGTACTGCAAAAAGCACAGATAGCCATCTGCTGAACGTCCATCTCTAAAAAGTAACCCTGATGAGCGCGCTCAGGTAGTTCAGACGAAATTGGCTTCATCATCTGGTTGTGCAAGGACAGGTAAGAGAACAAGCAATGCTAATTCGACATGGAGTTTCTTAATGTTCTCTGTACACTAAATTTGACTACGCATTAAGAAAATCACCTTAACTGTGATCTTGATTGTGGATTTTAGTCTCCTGTTAGATGTTGGGTTTGTCATTCAGGTATTTGTTGCTATTTTGGTTTGTTGGTGAATATCCTCGTCCCCTTGCAGTATCATGTGACTTGAAGCTGCGTAGTTATGCATATGTTGCGAATTTAACAACTGTTAATTTTATAAAACACTTATGGTTGCTCGTTAGACTATCAATACCAGACAGTAGAAATTGGAGTAGACTATAACGATCTATTTCGCTAAATATGCACTTTTGCATTGCTACTAAGCTAACTTTCCTGATTTTGCTACTACTTTTTACAGATGATTGAATATATCCTTTTGCTATTTGTATGGCAGCGCGAGATGGAGACCTTCACCATGCTCATTGTCAATTTGATTGTTGTTTTATTGCAATGCATGTGTTTCACCCGTTGACTATTTTATTTCGTAAATTTTTTTTCTCCCGTTACAACGTACGGGTATGTAACTAGTAAACTTTAAAGAGATAAAACGAGAGAGAAAGTTTAAGGTAACATGACTTCACAGATAGAATATGAGCCATAGACTCTATTTAAGACCATTCCATATATCTTTATGAATAAAAGCTTGAAATTTGAACGAAGAACAAAACAAATCAGTCACCGAAAGATGCAAATCTCCAAGTTAATGGTCTAAAGGCAAGGGGATTCAAAACATTCTCAAACACATAAGAATATGAACATTTATACTCTAACATCAAGAAGAATAACTTTCTAAAGTCGAAAAATTGCAGCTCAAAGATAACAACAAAAATCAATAAGAAAATCGAAAAACTTACACTGAAAATAAGAAAACCAAAAGGAGACTAGAAGTAGATGAATATAAGCTTATGCAAGAAAACAATCTTCATTAAGCATAGAGATCAACCTTATTTTTGGTAAATGACAAAGTTATTTTTCTCACAAAAACTCTAACATATTACAAAGACTAAGTCTATTATCTTATTTCCTCTAAAACCTATCACAAGACTCTCAAATGGCTAGCTCAAAACTCACACGGCTCTACCTCTCTATTTTAGCCCTTGGAGCTTCTTTGTTCCTTAAGTTTTTTTTTTACCAAAATACCCTTTACCGATAGTATACTCTTACCTACCATCGGAACATTTTGGTCCAGATTTTGCTCCTTCCATCGAACGTTCACGACTTCTTCTCGACTTAGCTTCACCTTGATGCAAAATTCGCAATGATACCACATAACCCTCTAGTCCTCTCGCGATTTTGTGGTCAAACCGCGAAACCCCAGCACGCTTCTCAAAGCGTGACTAGGTACCACTTGCTTTTCCTCAAGCAAGCGCTATGATATCGATGCATGTACTTCGTCATGCAATCTTGATCGCCGGCAAGTCTCTCCCGCTCCCGATCCCTTGAGTCGTCTTGTCACTTGCACCGGCATCCCCTTCGCTTAACTTTGTCAACATGTCGTCTTCATACTTCTCCATTCATGTTTTGCTTCATCTCCACGTGTACCACTAGGATCACCATTGACGTTGCCCGACCTCCTTGATCGTCCGACAGCAAGTCTCCCGCTTGGCCCTGATCATCTCGTCGTCGACCGTCAAGTTGCTTCCATTTTCTATACACCATGAAACAAGCAAAAATGTTTCTCTCACTCCAAACTACATCTACGTTAGCTCAAAACAAAAATCCTCAGTTCAAACCACATTCCACAGAACTTGAGAACATCGGATGTTCCATTGTGTTCTGCCTCTAAACACTGGACTATTCGGCTAGTCCAACTACTTTGTGCACTAAAAAATCTTGCATATGCAAGAAAAAGTCTGGTGCATTGTTCCGGTGTTCACTGTCTAGTCACTGGAACATCCGGTGCCTTCATCTTTACCAAAACACATTGTTTCGATCCCTCTGCAAGAAATGGTCCATGATTAGTCCGGTGTTCAACTCTGCACACACCGAACCTTCCAGTGAGTACCACTACACTAGGAATTACAATTTTACTCTCTCTGCAAGAAAAGCTCCGGTGTACTCTCTGGTGCTCACATAGCTCATCACCGAACTGTCCGGTGAATATCACTCACCAGAATCCAATTTGCATCCTTCTCTGCTGAAAATAGTCTGGTGCACACAAGTAGTCAACCCCAGACTATCTGGTGCTCATTTCAAATTTTGCCGTTAAACTAAAAACCTCTAGCGTCAGCAATCAACACCACACTAGATCATCCGATGAAGCTAATTTCCCGGACACCGAATAATCCGGTGAGAATAAATCACCTGTACTCAGAGAAAATCGTTCTAATTCTATTATCCTTCAACTCAAGTTAGTCATAAACAAGAACAAATATCAACAAACACATATTAATAAAGTTTAACCCAATTCAAACATTATCAATAACTCATCACAAATATTAACTAACACACTTATCCATTTGTTTTCTCAGTTTCAGTCACATCTAGTTTAAGATGATTGTGATTACTCCAAGTTTGTTTTGACCGGAAACGAGGAGTGATATCATCTTGCCAAAACCATGTGATAGATGATCCTATGAATTATGACAGATCATCTCGTCCAAGATGAGCTGACTGCTCAAACCAATGGAAACACCCCGTTTAACACGTGCCGGCTTGTGTGACTTAATCAGCTCACACCAGTCGTACGTGAGCGGTGGCTCTCCATTTTGAAACATGCCTTCGGTGTATGGTCAAAAATTCAAAAATAGACGATAGATGTCACTGTATTTATTAAAATAGGTAATATATTAGCGTATTTGTAAATCTAGCACCGGTATTCGACACCTCAAACACCAAAAATCGATTCTGGTACCTGAGGAACCGAAAACTCCTGTATTCAGCACCTCTGATGCCGAATACGGTGAACAGTGTTGTATTCGGTACCTTAGGTGCTGAATACAGGCTGGCCCTGCTTACGTCGCGTCGTGTCGGTGCTTTCGGTGCGTCCGGTCGCGTCGTTTTGCTTTTGTCTGTTTTTTGAACCTACGCGTTACCGTGTTTCGTTATAAAATGCGAGCGGGCTGGTAAGGAGCCACAACGCGACCAGAGAGGAGGCGAGCAGCGCGAGTAAGGGAGGAGAGGAGAGGAGAAGTAATGGCATAGCATGTGGAGAGGAGAAGTTGCGCGATGTGAGGAGTAGCAGCAGCGTGAGGAGAGTAGAATCAGCCCGAGACGAGGAGGAAAAGTAGCACGAGTTACAGTAAATACTTAAATTATATATTTAATTAATATTTGCATCAATAATAGTAATTAGAGTAAGTACATTGTTTAATCCATTCAATTACATTCGTATAATTATTTGCTTAGTTTGATTATGTGAACTTGATTATTTGCTTAGTTAGTGTAATAGTAATTATCATGAATTTGTCTAATAGTAATTAGCATGAATATGTATAATAGTAATTATTTGATTAGTCAGAGTAAGTAGATTGTATATTAGTAATAAGCGTGAATTTGATTAGTTAGTGTAATTAGATTATTTAATTAGTTTAATAGCATGATGGTCTAGTGGTGGCACTTTGTGCTAAGGGCGGCCTAGGGTGGTGGCCTAGTGTATGCATGTTCTCTATAGATATAAGTAAGATGTTAGTGCAATGAGAGGAAACAGAGAAAAAGAAAGAAAAAAGAAAAGGTAAAGGATAAAAAATAAATTTTAGAAAGAATAAAAATACTTGGGTTGGATAGAAAGATTTGATAAAAATCATAATGCATCAAAAGGTTGCCAAATTGAATTTTTTAATTAATAGTGGTGTGCGTTTGTTTAATTGATATTTTAATTCAATCCTTTAAAATAGTGGTACGCACAAGAACTTCAGCCCTTATTTAAAGAAAAGAAGCATCTCTAAAGTCAAATAGAGCAATGTTTTCAGTGTCTTGTACTCATCATAGACTAATCTATTTATCTCTTCAGCTCACTCAGCATAATGAAATATATGAATAAGTTAATAGCATATTGTCAAATGTGAGCACTGAATTTTTCTAGGAACTACAGACATAGTAGTATTCACCGTAAAAAGAAGATGATCACCCGGATTGAGAGCGGCATGTTGATGCTTCTGACTTTTGGAAGAGTAAATGTAGTGTAAAATAATCTAGCAAAACAAGCTTCTAAAATAGTTTTGAAGTCAATTTATAATGAGATTGAATATTTGGTCAATATAACTTTTATGTTAGTTTAATTAATATTTTAATTAAATATTAAATATAAATTATTTCATTTGAATTCAATATTGATGATTTAATTAGCATTGTTAATTACTTAAATATTTAGCATGGTTAAGTATAGTAATATTTAATTTGTATTGTTAATTTATTTATTATTTATCGAGGGGTGTAATTAGTTGTATATTGTACATATATCTAAGTAGTTATTTTATTATACGTACATTTGTTTAGCAGATACGATATGACTTTTCATATTTATTATGGAGAACGTCCCGCAGATTCGCACGGGAGGCTCGTAACAATTTAGAACTACCAACGCATAGATAGTTCAGTTGAGGTACCTAATGACTTGGATAGCCTGAAATCACATGTTACGAGCCTTTTGCGTGTGAACTAGCAATCTCATACTATTTTCCTGGAGGGTGTACGGCCATGGCATGTTCCAAATAGCAGCACAACAGAACTAAAGATCTTCAGTGCCAGAGGGCTTCCATCTTCCACAGGCGTTAACCGGGGGCAATTCAGCCTAGAACAACAACTCCGGGTCGAAGTCATTTTCATCAAAGGTTGCAGCTTCATTGACGACTTTTGAACAACAGTAGAATGCAAGATAAGCGACAATGGGTGTGAGTACAAAAATGTACTCCGCAAGTGTGGAAAAAACATGCTATGGGGCTAATCAAGGAAAGGTTAGACACTGGTTAACTACACTAAGCAACTATGACCTATGACTTCAACAACGACATCCTATTTACTAAGTGAGGAGACACAACTATGACAAGGGGGAATAACTTATCGGATTCCATCCGACTACTAAGACTCACCAGGTAATTCCATTACCCGGCTACCCGACCAACTATACCAAAACCTTGATTCCAGCTAATCCTGAAGAAGTCCAAATCCGCTCTTGTCCATGAGCACGGCTGATCGACCAGATTCATACTCTGCAGAGTTTGCATAGCTTTCTCCACGAGTCGTGATTCCCGTGTTGCTTCACAATTCCAGGGTGTGGAGTTGGGGTCTCACTACAAGACCTTTACAAAGCTCCCGTCAACTTTCAGGCACCCACTGAGGTTTCATTGCTAATAGACGATTACATCACTGCAGAAGCCCCCTCTTGTGCCACTCAGCCATCCAACAGTGCCCACAGAGTTATAGGGGTGGCTAATTAGTTGGCCAGACCGTACTCATATAGGCCTCCTAGTTGTGCGGATTCACTTGGTTATATATTCAAGAACCGGTCCTTAGGACCCTACACAGGAACCAACACAAGCCTGCTATTCAGCACCATCTCAAACCAACCATCCTGTTATGATCCCTATACCATGTTGCTACAAGATTATCATATATATTTCTGGTTGCATAGACATTAGTCAAGATTAATATTTTCCCCATCTATGACCGCACTAGCATATACCACCCATTTTAACCCATGGTTAAACAAAAGCGACAAGGATTAATCATACAAAGCTAGTAAACCTTAACATAGGATTTCAATTTAGACAAACAAGCATAGAAGGAATAAAATAACTACACATGAATCTAAAAAAGGGCAAAATATTCAAGGACACTTGCCTTCAGCTGAGGGTTGCTCAAAGTCTTCGAAAACTTGATCTTGTAGATTCCCGAACTGCTCACCTCCTAATTGACATACCGGAAAAAACAAATAATAGAAACTACTAAGAACAGTACACCATATAGTACTAAAACTAGATAAAAAGATTTGAGCGTGAAAATTGCCCAAATCGGAGGTACGAGCAAAATGTTATAAGCTTTTGAAGTTTCAGGGGCTTATCTGCAAGTTTTACTTGATTTCCGAGAATAAACCGAATAAGTTTTATACTGAAAATCTTATTTATGACGCCATAAATCAAATACCAAATTATTTTTCAATTGGAAAACCAGTGGAAAAGGTTTATGGCCCCATGGACCATGGCCTCCAGGCCGGTCCATGGGTCCACGGTGGACCGATTATGAATGGATAAAGGGGTCTGTGATTAGGGCCATCGGGTTGAGATCGGGCGACCAGGGTTCAATGCAGCTCGGATCGGCGGTGCAGACATGGCGGCGGCCGGCCAACAGCGACGAAGGTGGCCGGAACTTCATCGGAACCTCGCAAACGGCCACGGATCGCGATGGGACAACTTGCAACAGAAAGTGGAGCTCACAGGGAGTCTCACCGTGGGCTTATCGCCGGAGGAGAGGGGCTGTGGGTGGCCAGCGACAGAGAGGAGCGGTTGGCGGCACTTGAGCTCAGGCGTCAGTGCTCCAGGAGGTCGGGTGACACCGGAAAGTGGCTGGGAAGCGGCGGGACGGTCCTGCGACACCAAAGAGGGAAGAAATGTGACCAATAGTGGCTCGGGTACGGAGAAATGGCGCGGCGGCGGAGCTCTTACCGATGATGAAGAAGAAGTCAGCAGCGAGAGAGGGTGGGGAGGGGGTGGCTCGATGCTGAGGCAGGCCGGCTCGGGCACATCCTAGCGCGGGGAAAAGGAGGGGCAGCCCACGCGAGAAGAATGAAAGGGAGAGGGGGAGGGAAGAAATGGGCCGGGGAAAAGGAATCGGCCCGAGAGGCTTTATGAATTTTGAAATCCTTTTTCTTTTATGAATTGGAGCTATTTTTTAGAAGTGGTTTTAAACGAGCGACTTCTAACGAACTTTTGCAAACATTTTTCAAGCATAAAAACCTGTTGCAACTATGATGGCATGAATGCATCAAACTTATATAACCTATGTCAAATTTAAATTTAGAAATTAATTTCTTCTATTGAAATTGCAACTTCTATTTAAAATTCTAGCAAAATTTTAAACTATTGTAAAAATTGAAATTGAGTGTGTTACAAACCTACCCCTCTTAGGTTGAATCTCGCCCTTGAGATTCGAAAGGATCAGAGAAGTGATAGGGAAACTCGGCCTTCAGATCATCTTCTCTTTCCCAAGTTGCTTCCTCTTCTGAGTGATGCTTCCCCTGCAACTTGCACATACGGACTCGTCTGTTTCTGGTAACCCGTTCTGACATGTTAAGAATGTTGACTGGATATTCTGAGTATGAGAGATCTAATCGCACATCTAGTTCTTCTACTGATAGCTCCCCTTCGTGAACTCTCAAACACTTTTTCAACTGTGACACTTGAAAAACATCATGTTCTCCTGAGAGTTGAGGTGGTAACTCAAGCTAGTAAGCTACTTGAAAGTGCATCTAGGCCCTCTAAGTGGGTTTTGACTTATTGATGACAAAACGATTAAGGTTCTAATATATTTATCTAAGTCATGAACATGTCTTAGTCTAAATTGAGAAGACATATGACGATTGACGCCCTTCGAAAAGAAAAGAGAAGCAACGAGAAGTACTCAATAGGATTTAAATTTCTCTTTTGTTGAAATTGAGTCTAGGATAGCCGCTCTATTAAGAGGGGTGCATTTGATTGTTTGTTTAGTGTCTCAATGCTCAAGATATTCTTTAGAACCAATAAGTTGAGAGACACACTCACCCACGGACACCGGGATGTTAGACAGAAGTTCACTGAGTCCGGAGTCTCCGGTGTTCACCGGATACTCCGGTACTCAGTATTTAGACCGGAGTCTTCGAGACAGACTTTGGCAGAGGGTGCTCGGTTCCGTTTTATTTTAAATTGTCCGGAGTCTCCAGTGTTCACCGGATACTCCGGTAGTTGGTGAGTTTTAAGGCCGGAGTCTCCGAAGGAGACTCCGCCAGAGGTCGATCGGTTAAGCATTTATTTTTGTTGAAAAAGACCGCAGTCTCCGGTGTTCACCGGATATTCCGGTAGGAGAAAATATTTGTACCGAAGTCTCCGAGGGAGACTCCGGCAAGGGTGGCTCGGTTAATATTTATTCTTTGATAAAAAGGACCGGAGTCTCCGGTGTTCACCGGATACTCCGGTACCTGGAGAAGCCGGAGGGTCCGGCAAGTCTCCGGACTTAGTCTGAGTGGTAGCCCTGTCAGGACCGGAGACTCCGGTAACTTAACAGAACCGTAACAGCTAGTTCTGACACAGTTCTGTGACCGTTCTGACGCCGTTTTGGAATTGAGACCGGATACTCCAGTGTTCACCGGATACTCCGGGTTAGGTCTGTCAGAACAGTAACGGCTAGTTTTTGAGAGAGGGCTATATATACTTCCACACCCCTTGGCATTAAAGGCTTACTGTTGCTGCTGAACTCTACACTCCTAGAGCATTTCAAGAGCATTCAAAGTCTCTCCAACCATCTATAGTGCTAAGTTTTGCGCAAATTTAGTGAGTTTGGGTTTGGAGTGAGATTAAGGCACTTGAGCATTGAGTTCTTCATCGAGCATTCGCTGTGATCATTTCTCTCGGAGCTTTGTGCTTCTAGACGGCAAGATGTCGCCCGTAGAGCACCCAATCTTTGTGGAGTGCCACGGAAAGTTTGTAATCGACTTCAAATTGAGTAAGGAAATTCTAGCTTGATCTTTGTGGTCGCTAGAAGAGGATAGGGTTGGAAAAGACCTGGCTCTTTGTGAGCTCCTCAACGGAGACGTAGGCACTTCTTTGTGAGGTGGCCGAACTCCGGGATAATTCCTTGTGTTCTTATTTGAGCAATTTACTTAATTGTGTAGCTTTGAGAATTTACATATAAATTGTCTTAGTGATCATCTTGATAGTATTTATTGTTGTTTAAGCTTTGTGATATCTAGTAGACTTAGTATCACCTTTAGATTCTAGCTGCTCGCATTAATTGTTAGTTATTCTCGAAATCCTGTATAGACCGGAGACTCCGGACTGGACCGGATACTCCGGACTGACCGGAGTATCCGACCTTCACCGGAGTATCCGACAGCTTTCAATCCGCTGTTTAGTTTTAATTTTCAAAAAAGCCTATTCACTCCCCCTCTAGGCACTTTCAATTGGTATCAGAGCCTAATCTCCTACAAGGCTTCACCGCTTGGAGGAAATCATTATGTTGACATCGGGAAGCCCGAGAGGTTTAAAAGATGATCCGTCGAAGAATGATGATGGTAATGGTAAAGGAAAGGGAAGTGAAGTTCCTTTCAATTATGAGCGTTTAAATTCTTCGAGTAACTATATCTCCGTGCCTTCCAGGCGTGCACCATTCTTCGATGGTACACATTATGCCGCTTGGAGGCACAAAATGAAAATACATTTAATCTCTCTTCATCCAAGTGTTTGGAAGATTGTTTGCACAGGCTTTGACTTGCCGGATGAAGATCAAGAGCTCACGTCAAGTGAAGAACAAAATATGCACCGCAATGCTCAAGCCATAAGCGTATTGCTTAGTGCCTTGAGTCCGGAAGAATTCAATAAAGTGGATGGACTCGAAGAAGCCAAGTAAATTTGGGATACTCTCCAAGTTGCTCATGAAGGGACAACAAGCGTGAGAGAATCCAAGATAGAGCTACTTGAGAGCAAGCTAGGAAGATTTGTGATGGAAGATCATGAAACTCCTCAAGCTATGTATGATCGAATGATGGTGCTTGTGAACAAGTTAAGAGGACTCGAGAGTGAGGACATTGATGATCACAAAGTGGTGAAGAGATTGCTTAGAGCATTTGCTCCTAGAAACCCTACTTTGGTGACACTCCTCCGAGAGAGAAGAGACTACAAATGGTTTACATCAAGCGATGTGCTTAGAAGGATACTTGCTCATGAGCTCATGGAAGAAGAAGCAAATGAAGTGAAGATTCATGCCAAACAAAGCTCATCTTCCAAGAACAAGGAGGTTGCATTCAAGTCAAGCAAAAGCAAGCAAACTCAAGAATCAAGTACAAGTGAAGAGGAAAGCTTCAAAGATGAAGACAATAAGATCAAGCCATACAAGGACAAAAACAAGATATACAAGAAGAAGTATTCAGGTCAAGCACACATTGGAGAAGAGTGGGATTCAAATTCCGACTCCGACTTCGATGATGAAGGAGTCGCCACCATTACCATCCATGAGCCGACACCAAGAAAATGACTCTTAATGAGTGATGATGATGACGACTCCCCAAAGTGCTTCATGGCTAAACGTCGCAAGGTAAAATCTCAATCCAAGCTCCTAGATAGCGATAGTGAATATGATAGTGATTGTGATAGCTTGTTTAAAGGTTTGAATAAAAATGTTATGGCTAAAATAAAGGAGCTAATGGATACAATAGATAGTCATGAGGAGACCCTCGAGAGACAAGAGGACTTGCTCATCCTTGAAAAGGAGAGAAACCTTGAACTCGAGGAGCTCTTTGCTAAAGAGAAGGAGAAAGTTGAGAAATTATCTAATGACTATGATTTGACCAATTTCTCAATAGCCGACCTTAAGAGTAACAATTTCTTGCTTTAAGAGAAATTATCTTGGTTGGATAAAAATTATAAAACTCTTGAAATGCAAATTGATACCCTTAAGAAAGACTCATCCAACTCTAATGAAGCTAACGTACTATCTAGTGCATCTACTAGCAATGGATGCTCTCGTTGTTTCAATCTTGATATAAATGTTTGTACGACTAATGTTGAATCCTTGCAAGCGTTACAAAAGGAGAATGAGAGGCTAAATGCCTTGGTCAAATATGGATGCATCAAAACCTATAAATCAAAAGATGCACTTTACAAGACCATCCAAACCAAGGATAACAAGCTAAATAGAGGTCTTGAATTTGACCAATACACAAGCAAATCAAATGGTCGCGTGATATTGAATGGAGTGGAATGCCTCAAGTTTGTCAAAGGAGGTAAGCAAGTTGATCACACGGTTCATGCAAAGCAACCAAAGGCTCATGCTCCTCAATGCTCATTCTATGCTTCATATATGCTCAAAAGAGACCACCGTGGTAAAGTGGTTGCTCTCTATATTGGTCCCCGCACAAGAGATAGATTTGTTAAAAGGAATGTGTGGGTACTAAAAATGCTTGTGACTAACGCTAAAGGACCCAAACAAATTTGGTACCTAAAATAAAGGCATAACCTTGTTTTGTAGGCATACTCCTCCGGAGGATCAAGTTGGGACATTGATAGTGGATGTACAAATCACATGACCAGAGAAAAAAAGTATATTTTCCTCTTTTGAAGAAAATGGAGGACCTCATGAAAACATTATTTTTGGCGATAATGGAAAAGGAGAGGTAATAGGCCTAGGTAAAATCGCCATCTCCAATGATCATTCTATTTCAAATGTCTTGTTAGTCAAATATCTTAATTATAATTTGTTATCCGTGTCTTAATTATATGAGATAGGTTATAATTGTCTTTTTACTAATGAGGTTGTGATTGTCTCTAGAAGGGAAGACGCTTCAATAGCTTTCACCGGTAAGTTGAAGGATAAACTTTATCTTGTTGATTTTTCAACGGATGAAGTGAAGCCTAAAACTTGCTTGATGGCTAAGTCTAGCATGGGTTGGCTTTGGCATCGCCGACTAGCTCATGTTGGCATGAGGAATTTATCTAAACTTGAAAAAGACGAACACATACTAGGACTAACAAATGTTTCTTTTGAGAAAAATAGAATTTGTAGTGCTTGTCAAGCAGGAAAACAAGTTGGAGCATCTCATCCCATAAAATATGTGATGACAACTACAAGACCATTGGAACTCCTCCACATGGACTTATTTGGGCCGATTGCCTACATAAATATTGGAGAAGTTTGTAAGAAGAGTCCAAAATGAGTTCGAAGTGAAGATAAAAAGAGTGAGAAGCGACAACAGAAGCGAGTTCAAGAATATACAAGTTGAAGAGTTTCTTGATGAAGAGGGAATCAAGCATGAATTCTCGGCTCCTTACTCCCCTCAACAAAATGGAGTGATCAAGAGGAAAAATAGGACTCTAATTGAGTCCGCAAGAACAATGCTTGATGAATACAAGGTATCGGATCAATTTTGGGCGGAAGCAATCAACACCGCATGCCATGCCATCAACCGGTTGTATCTACACAAGATATTGAACAAGACCGCATATGAGCTTCTAACCGGTAACAAACCAAAGGTTTTCTACTTTAAAGTTTTTGGTAGTAAATGCTTTATTTTAAATAAGAAGGCAAGAATAGATGAAAGTTTCATGCTTGGTTATGGATCAAATGCCTACGTCTACCGTGTTTTCAACAAAACCACCGGTTGCGTTGAAATTGCGAGAGACGTAATATTTGATGAATCTAATGGCTCCCAAGTGGAGCAAGTTGATCCTAATGTGCTAGGTGATGAAGAAATACCAAGTGAAACAATCAAGAAGATGACAATTGTTGAAATCGAGCCTTTAGAGCAACAAAAACTACAAGCGACTCAAAATGATCAAGATCAACCATCTTCATCAATGCAAGTGGAACCATCAACGTCAACTCAAGATCAAGGCGATAAACAACCACAAGACCAAAATTAAGTCTATGAAGACCCAAATAACTTTTTGGATGATGAAGTGGAAGATATTCAACATCAATCTCAAGTATCACACCCACGCGTTCATCAAAGCATCCAAAGAGATCACCCCGTAGACAACATACTTGGTGATATAAAAAAGGGGGTAACTACTCGTTCAAGAATTACAAATTTTTGTGAATTTTACTCCTTTGTTTCCTCTTTAGAGCCTTTGAAGGTAGAAGAAGCTCTTAATGATCTGGATTAGGTGATGGCCATGCAAGAAGAATTAAACAACTTCAAAAGGAATGGAGTTTGGTCCTTGGTGGAAAGACCAAAACAAAATATGACGGGCATAAAATGGGTCTTCCGCAATAAACAAGATGAAAATGGGATAGTAACAAGGAACAAGGCACGATTGGTTGCTCAAGGGTTCACTTAAATTGAAGGTTTGGATTTTGGTGAGACTTATACTCCCGTAGTTAGGCTTGAGTCAATTCGCATATTATTAGCCTATGCTATTCATTATGATTTCAAGCTATATCAAATGGACGTGAAGAGCGCATTCCTCAATGGATCAATCTCTGAATTGGTGTATATGGAGCAACCGCCCGGCTTTGAAGATCCCAAGCACCCCTCACATGTTTACAAACTCCATAAGACGCTCTATGGGCTAAAGCAAGCCCCAAGAGCATGGTATGAATGACTTAGGAACTTTCTTATCAAAAAGGGCTTTGAAATAGGCAAAGCCGACTCTACTCTCTTTACTAAGAATGTTGATAATGATTTATTTATTTACCAAATATATATCGATGATATTATATTTGGTTCTACTAATCAACAATTTTGTGAAGATTTTAGTAGGATCATGACAAGAAGATTTGAGATGTCAATGATGGGGGAATTAATGTTCTTTCTCGGATTTCAAATCAAACAACTCAAGGAAGGAACTTTTATTTGCCAAAGTATGTCAAAGACATGCTCAAGAAGTTTGACATGGAGAATGCCAAATCTATCAAGACACCCATGCAAACCAATGGTCATCTTGATCTCAATGGAGAAGGAAAAAGCGTGGATCAAAAGATATATCGCTCCATGATAGGTTCTTTACTTTATATTTGTGCATCTAGCCCCGATATCATGCTTAGTGTGTGCATGTATGCAAGGTTTCAAGCCGCTCCAAAAGAGTGCCATTTAATGACCGTTAAGAGGATTCTTCGATATTTAGTTCATACACCTTACCTTGGCTTATGGTATCCTAAAGGGTCATCCTTCGACCTCATTGGCTATTCGGATTCCGACTATGCCGGTTGCAAAGTTGATAGAAAAAGTACTTCAGGGACTTGCCAATTCCTGTGTAGGTCCTTAGTGTCTTGGTCGTCCAAGAAACAAAACTCCGTAGCCCTATCCACCGCTGAAGCCGAGTATGTTGCCGTTTGAGCTTGTTGTGCTCAACTCCTATGGATGAGGCAAACACTAAGAGATTATAGCCACAACAGGCTATAACACATCCAAAATTCCACTTTTGTGTGATAATGAGAATGCCATCAAAATAACCAACAATCCCGTACAACACTCAAGAACCAAGCACATAGACATTAGACATCATTTCTTGAGAGACTATGCAACAAAAGGGGATATCGATATTTGCCATGTGAGAACCGAAAGACAACTAGCCGATATCCTAACTAAGCCACTAGACGAGCAAAGGTTTTGTGAGTTGAGAAGTGAATTAAATGTCCTAGATTCTCGAAACGTGGCTTGAGCTGTTGCATACATTTGTTTGTTGTAGAATTGTAGCTTTCTTAGCTAGGAGTTTGCAAAAACTGCATTTTTGAGTGCTTTTTCAAAATTATTTGGTTCTTTGATCTTTTGATCATAATTTGCAATTTGTGATCATAGTTATGTAATGATGCTTGTTGGCTGATCACAACTAGCAAATTCGTCTTTTATGTCCAACGGCCTTCTCCCCATAATTCCTCTTCAAATTTCAGCTTTCACTATATTCTGTAACAGTTCCAGGTGCCGGAATGTTCGGTGTTCACCGGAGTATCCGGACCTGACACTGTTCATTTTTCAGCTGATTCCTGTCCAGGTTCCAGTTACCGGAAAGTCCGGTCTTCACCGGAGTCTCCGGTAAAGTATCAGGTCCGGAGTCTCCGGGGTCTCTAGATTTTTATATACCCCTCTACCCGAACAGTTCCTCAGACCCATCTATTCTCAACTCCTCTCTCCCCAACTTAGTCTCTCCGACGATTTTTGGAGAACAACCAAGGAGTCTCAAGTTTCTCATCGTTTCTCACTTGGATTCAAGGCCGGAATCTCCGGACATCTCTATTCATCAAATCTCCAGAGTGATTTTTGCTCCAAAAGGTACTTTTTCCCAAAATTTCCCGATCTCTTAATGTCCACCTCTAGGATCGATTCCCCTTGGTAGAATAGCTCCATATACTTCTTAGAACTTGTTCCTCTACCAGATTCAACTCTTGTTGGCCAAATCTCCCAAAACCCTAGGTTTTGGGGATTTTCTCGGGCTGACCGGAGTATCCGGTGTTCATCGGATACTCCGGTATCTGCCAGATTTCTAGCAGTAGCCTTTTTGTCAATATATCTTCGCATCCTCCTAGTTCCTTCTATCTCTCTCAGGTAGTTCGTCATGGTCGGAGATCGTTTTGTGAAGGGTCACACATTCGAGCGGGAAAAGAAACAGAAAAGCGATCCACGTGCTCAAGAGCCTAGGGCACCGGCTCATTCAGAGGATAGCGGGAGTGGACATGCGAGCGGTGAAAGAGTTCGCAAAGTGGCCACCGGGAGGAGGATTCACATCGAAGAAGAGTCTTTTGCTGGAGAATCACAAAGAGCCGATGTTACTCTTTGTAGGACCAAGAGTCAAGCTATGAGGGGCCGCGACAGTGGCCGTGGAAAAGGTTTAGCTCCAGTAACAGCAGGAAGGGGAAGAAGTGGCATGCCTTCTCGAGAAGAGAGAGGCAAAGACATCGCTGTGGAAAATAGTTCTGAGTCCGATGCAGTTGAACAAGAGGATGAGGAAGAACAAGAGGCAGATGATGTGATTGGACCTCTGAAACTTCACAGACCCCTAAGGACAGCTTCAATCTTTGACACTCCAAAGCAGACAATGAATTACATGAAGCACGTGTCCAGGGTAGTCATTGAGAGAATGAACAACCCTTTTGACTATGAAAAGAATGTCACGGATTACCGTTTCTGGAATGATTTCCAAGCAGACTTCTATAAGACGGTGATCCTATCAAAGAAGAAGCCGATCACACACATGCAGTGGATTGATTGGAACTACATGGCACAGAAAAATGACCCTGTGTTTAATGAAGTCATAGCTGCATGTGAGAGCAAGAAGGTAAAGAATATAATGGCATTCAAATATGATTGGTGCGAGGAAGTCATCGCACAATTCTATGCCACAGTTTGGTTCGATGGATCGGAGAATCCCTTCATGCATTGGATGACCGAGGGAGTTCAGTACAAGGTGAGCTTCAGAGGCTTTGCTCATCATTTCTGTTTTGATACTCGAGATACACATAAGGATCAAATTCATAATGAGCATCAACTCACCTTGGAAGAGCTCGGGTTCATGTATCTTAATCACGGAAGAGTCGAATTTGGAAAACTCACTGGAATGAGGCCATTCTACAGATGCTTGAACTCTTTATTTTGACTCACATTGGCACCAAAGAGCGGGGATGCGACTACAGTGCAGAGCATCTCAAGGAATCTCCTCGCTGCCATGTCCAACGATCATGCTCCTTTCAGTGTGGCTTATTTTCTTTGGGAAGAAATAGTGTTCACATCAAAATCACCCATCAAGAGTTGTGGATACGCTCCATATATCATGTCTATCATCGAGCGAGTATCCAAGAAGACTTTTGTGAAGAAGATAAAACATGAACCTTATCGGATGAGGCCTCTAAACATCCGAGCTCCATCTCCCTCGCCATGTCCTCCTCATGTTCCCCCTAGCTCAAGGAAGATTGCCTCGAGACGTGCTCCTCCTCGAGGGTCATCTTTTATAAAGAGCGCTCTCAAAGCTATTTTTAATGTGTGCACTCATAATGCGACATAGATCAAGGAGCAGAGTGTTCGTCTGAAGAAAATGGAGAAACGTCAGAAGGCAATGTATGCCTCCATGAACCTTCAGCCACCTTGCTCCCCTATCGCTTCGGATGAAGCAGAAAGTGCACCCATTGAATTTGAAAATCCATGGGCTTGGTATGATGAAGCCCAAGCAGCTGCTGAGAGTTCTCAAGCTCAACCTCATGATGACTCCTCCGAAGCCGTTCCTGCAGCGAGCTCCTCTCCTGGCGGCAACAATGATGGAAGTAAGGATGATGATGATGACGACGACGACGACGAAGATGAAGACAACATCGAATAGTTTTTCTCTCTTTTTGGTGCTTGATGCCAAAGGGGGAGAGAGAGATCAGATTCTTAATTTCCCTAGTTTCTTTCTTTTCTAGCTTTGGACTCTCTCTTCATCACTGTTGGACATTGGGACTATCCTGTGTGTGTAATGAACTATGTGCTCTATTTAAATTTGTAAGACTCTTCATGTTAGTGTGGTGCTTGTCGTATCTCTTAAATTAAGTGTGATTCATATCTTATCATATGCATCTTGATTACTTGATATTGCATCCCACGAATCCTAGGATATAGGGGGAGCTCTTGCAAATTTTTCTCTTGAATATGTGCATTTGAGTGTAATTGAATCCTAAATCAATGCACACATTTAGGGGAAGCTCATCATATCTTCTAGAATTCAAAATCCTGTTTTAAATATCTTTTGTAAGCTTTAATCGTGTTGTCATCAAGCACCAAAAAGGGGGAGATTGAAAGTGCATCTAGGCCCGCTAAGTGGCTTTTGGCTTATTAATGACAAAACGATTAAAGATCTAATATGTTTATCTAAGTCATGAACATGTCTTAGTCTAAATTGAGAAGACATATGACGATTGACGCCCTTCGAAAAGAAAAGAGAAGCAACGAGGAGTACTCAATAGGATTTAAATTTCTCTAATTTTGAAATTGAGTCTAGGATAGCCGCTCTATTAAGAGGGTTGCATTTGATTGCTTGTTTAGTGTCTCAATGCTCAAGATATTCTTTAGAACCAATAAGTTGAGAGACACACTCACCCACAGACACTGGGATGTTAGACAGAAGTTCACTGAGTCTGGAGTCTTCGGTGTTCACCGGATACTCCGGTACTTAGTATTTAGACCGGAGTCTCCGAGACAGACTTCGGCAGAGGGTGCTCAGTTCCGTTTTATTTTAAATTGTCCGGAGTCTCCAGTGTTCATCGGATACTCCGGTAGTTGGTGAGTTTTAAGGTTGGAGTTTCCGAAGGAGACTCCGCCAGAGGTCGATCGGTTAAGCATTTATTTTTGTTGAAAAAGACCGGAGTCTCCGGTGTTCATCAGATACTCCGGTACCTGGAGAAGCCGGAGGGTCCGGCAAGTCTCCGGACTTAGTCTGAGTGGTAGCCCTGTTAGGACCGGAGACTCCGGTGTTCACCGGAGACTCCGGTAACTTAACAGAACCGTAACGGCTAGTTCTGACACAGTTCTGTGACCATTCTGACGCCGTTTTGGAATTGAGACCGGATACTCCGGTGTTCACCGGATACTCCGGGTTAGGTCTGTCAGAACAGTAATGGCTAGTTTTTGAGAGAGGGCTATATATACTTCCACACCCCTTGGCATTAAAGGCTTGCTGTTGCTGCTGAACTCTACACTCCTTGGCATTCAAAGTCTCTCCAACCATCTCTAGTGCTAAGTTTTGCGCAAATTTAGTGAGTTTGGGTTTGGAGTGAGATTAAGACACTTGAGCATTGAGTTCTTCATCGAGTATTTGCTGTGATCATTTCTCCTAGAGCTTTGTGGTTCTAGACGGCAAGGCGTCGCCCGTAGAGTACCCAATCTTTGTGGAGTGCCACGGGAAGTTTGTAATCGACTTCAAATTGAGTAAGGAAATTCTAGCTTGATCTTTGTGGTCGCTAGAAGAGGATAGGGTTGGAAAAGACCCGGCTTTTTGTGAGCTCCTCAACGGAGACGTAGGCACTTCTTTGTGAGGTGGCCGAACTCCGGGTTAATCCCGTGTGTTCTTATTTTAGAAATTTACTTAATTGTGTAGCTTTGAGAATTTACATATAAATTGTCTTAGTGATCATCTTGCTAGTATTTATTGTTGTTTAAGCTTTGTGATATCTAGTAGACTTAGTATCACCTTTAGATTCTAGCTGCTCGCATTAATTGTTAGTTATTCTCGAAATCCTGTATGGACTGGAGACTCCGGACTGATCGGAGTATCCGACCTTCACCAGAGTATCCGGCAGCTTTTAATCCGCTGTTTAGTTTTAATTTTTAGAAAAACCTATTCACCCCCCTCTAGTCACTTTCACTACTTCTCCTCCTCTTCCCAATATCTTGTACGGACCAATAAACTGAGATGAAAGCTTACCTTTGACCTTGAATCTGCGTAGACCTCTGATCGGTGATACTTTGAGATACACGAAGTCTCCTACTTCAGAAGTCAGTTCTCAGCGTCGATTATCTGCTTAGCTCTTTTATCTTGATTGAGCAGTCTTCAGATTATCTTTGATCTCTTGCACTTGTCTTTCTACTTCTTTTAGAACTTTGGGACCGAAATCTTGGCTTTCCCCGATCTGGTTCCAGAACAACGGGGTTCTACACTTCCTTCCATATAAGGCTTCAAAAGGAGACATCTTGAGGCTAGCTTGATAACTATTATTGTACGAGAACTCCACATACGATAGATTCTTGTCCCAATTGTTATCGTTCTTTAGTGCACACGCTCTCAACATGTCTTCAATGATTTGATTCACTCTTTCTGTCTGTCCGTTAGTTTGCGGGTGATATGCTGAGATGAAATTCAATCTTGTATCCATAGATTCATATAGACGTTGCCAGAACCATGAGGTAAACTGACTACCCCAATCAGATACAATTATCTTGGGTATTCGATGTAGACACACAATCCTGGATATATATAACACCGCTAGTTTTGGACCTCGATAGGATTCTTTGAGTGGAATGAAGTGAGCTACTTTTGTCAACCTATATGGAATCATATCCTGACTGAGTTTGAGGTAGACCCACTATGAAGTCCATGCTGATTTCTTCCCACTCACATTCAGATACTTTCAATGGGTGTAGTAGACCTGCTGGTCTCTGATGCTCGACTTTGACTCGCTGACAGATATCACACAAAGCCATGTATTCTGCTACTGCACGTTTCATTCCGTACCACCAGTACTGTCGGTGATATGGGATCGAGGGGGGGGGGGGGGGTCCCCGACGAGGCTAGGATAGCGCAGTGCCATATGGCGCCTTCGCAGTGCTCGGGGCCAAGTACAGTTGGTCCCCGAGGACCCCGAGTTCCCCCGGGGCTATGAGCAGCTGGCCCCCGAGTACCCGAAGTTCCCCGAGGACTCGAGAAGACCAAGTTCTGGGAGAGGGTGCTCGGGGCCATGAACAGCTGGCCCCCGAGTACCTGAAGTTCCCCAAGGATCCGAGAAGCCCCTTGCCGTTGGACCCCGCAAGGGCTCCACGGTGAGGTGTCAATCAGTGGGAGGCCCGATGCTGCATTTAATGAGGGGCATGTACAGTCACATCCAACCACTCCCCCCCCACGCCTGTCGTACTGAGTACGTCAGTGCCTGACACCGCCTGGCAGGAAGGCGTGGGCACATTTAATGTGTCGGGTCCCCTCACGTGTCCCCACGCGGGGCCCATAAAGGAAGTCAGCATGAAGATATCTGCGATGGGCTCGAGGCTTATCGCCTGTCGCTCTGTTGCGTCAAGACGGTGTCAGACCAACCCTGACTAGACGGGCGTAGGAGTGAGCTCAGAAGGCCGGCCGGTGGGTGCCCATGCGCCTGCTACGGCTGGGACGTGAAGACCGACAGGACCTTCCAGGGGCGCATTTTCAACCCCCTGTAACATCAAGCTGTCGCCCCATGATGGCTATTTTACATTTATTGTTTATGGGAACTTGTGCCCTTGTTCTGGGCACGCCCTGGAGGGCCTCCCCGGTAGTATAAAGGGGAGGGAGCACTTCGTAGAGAGGAGAGCTTAACAGAGAAAAGACTCAGAGAGTTCGATAGTGGCCTGAGAGGACTTCGGACTCAGATAGACGAGCTAGAACAGCAGCTCCTTGTAACACTAGGGATCCAAAGAAAGGCATTCCAAAGCCTTGATAATACACCACAGAACACACAGGAGTAGGGTACTACGCCTCCGTACGGCCCGAACCTGTCTAAATCCCTTGTGCAATCGCTATCACTAACCAACGATGATCGTCCGTCCCGCCTACATCTCATATACTCGCATTAAATTCACGTACGAGTCGGATCCAGAATCATCCCCCAGTCGAATCTCAAAAGGGGGTCCCTCCGGATCCCCGCTCGCGGTGTTCATACATCGACAGCTGGCGCGCCAGGTAGGGGGTTGCATCCCTGAATCTGCCTTGTTTTTCCAGGAAAAATGGTGGGCAAACATCATCTTCAGCGCATTGGCTCGAAGTCGAGCGAAGAAGTGCAACATGTGGCCCAGGAGGCCCCGGCTCCTGCTGATCCTCAGCAGCAGCAGTCGGCCCGTACGGTGCCTCCCTACACAGGGGACAACGGCGCCGGGCCCAGCATTGCCGCCGCCACCGCAGGCGGACCGCCAAACCCACAGCAAGCAACAATCATCTCTGCCGCAAGGTCGGCATCCGGACAACGCCAGGCGCCGTTGCGTCGCAAACTCAACTTCGATAACGCCAGTCCTGGGAGTGCTTTGCTTGCGGCGAAAGCACTCCTTAGGCACCCGCCTGTCCAAACAGTAGGAGAAACACCAGAAGGCCATTGGCTACGGGAGGTGGTCGGCTTTGTGGGCACGGCTCATCGGCGGGTACTCGCCCAGAATTCCCGCACCATCTCCCACCAAGGCGTAACAAGAGCCGGACCATCTTCGGGTGGCGGCAGAACCAGCTGGGGGGGCTCCAGACGGAGTGCCACCCCTGGTCACGACCGGAGCTCAAGACCGCCGCTTGCACCTCAGTGAGCACGAGGCTGCAGGGGAGGACCAAGCTTCCTCAATGACGGCCCACGACCGCCAGGGTTCCCCGGCGCACCGGCGTTCGCCCCCCACGGGCACAGCTGGCGCCAAGATATACGGCGCGGGTTGCCGGGCGTTCACCGGCGAGCTCCGCCGAGTCAACTGGCCCACGAAGTTCCGACCCGCACTACCAGAGAAGTACGACGGTTCCATCGACCCCGTCGAGTTCCTCCAAATCTACATCACCGCCATCCAAGCGGCGGGCGGGAACAAAAAGGTTATGGCCTACTACTTTCATGTGGCCTTGAGGGGCTCCGCCCGCTCTTGGCTTATGAACTTACCCTCATGATCTATTTGCTCCTGGGATGATCTGTGCCACCAGTTCGTGGCAAACTTTCAGGGCACCTTCACGCGCCCCGGCTTGGAATGCGACCTCCACGCCGTTAAACAGCAAGAGGGAGAGACGCTGAGGCAGTTCATACAGCGCTTCAGCCAGGTCCGCAATACCATCCCGTGGATCACCCACCACGCTGTCATCATCACCTTCCGGCAGGGCGTCCGCGATAAGCGGATGCTTGAGAAGCTAGGCACGCACGAGGTCGTCACCACCGCGGAGCTTTTTGCGTTGGCCGACAAGTGCGCCAAGGCCGCGGAAGCTCGGGCGTGGCACGTTCCGCGCCCTGAGCAACCCGCAGCTGACAAAGCAGGTCCTTCCCGCTCCATTGTCCTGCCGGCTTGCCGAGCTGCTGTCAAGAAAAAGCCCGCTCCCGCGGTGCCAGAGGCAAGGAAATGGTGTGGGATCCACCATACTGACTCGCACGATCTCGCACAGTGTAGGTCGGTGAATGGTCTTGCGAAGCGATACCAGAAGGGGCGCGAGGAGCGTCACAAGGGTGGCGACCACAAAGTCGCCCCTGAAAACGAAGAGCTTGGGTTCCAAGAGCCCGAGCACACCATCGCCTTCATCCAGTGAGGCGCGTGCGCGCCCTCCGCTCCCGTCTGGCCTCCGCCCGGGCGCTCATCCCAGCCGGGGCCTTTGGAAAAAAAGGCTCACAACGGCCTTCCGTCCTGACTGCCGACCAGGATGAAGGGGAACCCCCAAGCTCAGTCGGGGGGACCTAGGCCGCACCTTCAGTGGGAGGTCCCGTCAGGATGCCGCCGCCCGGCGAGTGCGTTGCGTTTGCTGATACTTCTCAAGAATCCTCGTCGATCGTAGAGATCCGAGGGGACTTGAAAGAAAATATCCTTCCCGGGGGCGACGCCTCTGCAGTGGGGATTGCACCGCAGTTCAAACGCTATGCCATTGTAGATGAGGAATCTTTACCGGCGCGGCACGGACGGTGTCCTCATGTTATGCATCACCCGGGAAGAAGGCAGTGAGCTCCTCACTGAGATTCACGAGGGCGAGTGCGGTGGCTATGCATCGTTCCGCACGCTGGTCGGGAAGGCCTCCCGACAAGGTTTGTACTGGCCAACAGCTCTCCTGGACGCTTCCGAGCTGGTTCGTCGCTGCACGACGTGCCCGTCTCACGCAAGCAGTTTTCACCAGCCAGCTCCGGCTCTTCATGCCTTCCCCCTGTCTTAGCCCTTCGCGGTCTGGGGGCTTGGCATTTTGAGTCCCTTCCCCCAAGCAATCGGGGGCTATGTGTACCTGCAGGTCGCCATCGACTGGTGCTCGCCCGGAGTTCCTAGGCTGATACAAACCTTGTGAGTTATCACTTGCTATTCAAATTCATCATATCAGTATGGATCGTTCATTATACGCCTATATTGCTCTTGTTCCAGTTTTTTCCTCTGGAACCCATATGTTAATCTACTTGGTGAGATGCTTGACTCGTTCGTGCGAGGAAAACACGCTCTCTCTCATTTTCCCGCTGATAAAAACGGATCCCGGTCGGTATGCGTCGCAGGCAGCGATCGTTGACCTAAGTCTGATGTGGTAGGCTGTGGTGCCCGGCCAGCATGGCAGTACCCCGAGCACTACCGAGCCTCTGGGGTTCTCGGGTAATCCTACCGCTTGAACAAAGAGTGGTCGGGACCGCCTAGACCCCAGGGGCGGGCTGTCGGTGCTCGACCTGGTCAGTCCTTCTCCGGACACCACCGAACCATAGGACCTCTTGGTCATATCTCTGTCTGTATACTTCGCTGGTCCGGGCATTCGAGAGGTCACGGGTTAAAAACGAGAGCAGGCTATAATGAGTACCGCACTGACAGAGCGCACCAAGCAAAGAATCTTGGCCTATTTTTTGCTTGCAGATAAATGCTCGAGAGCCAGACCTCCCGGGCACAGGGGCATCTGTATCCCGAGCACTACTGAGCCTCTGGGGTTCTCGGGTAATCCTACCGCTCGAGCAAAGAGTGGTCGGGACCGCCTAATCCCCCGGGGCAGGCTGTCGGTGCTCGGTCTGGTCAGTCCTACTGCTTGGGCATGAGTGGTCGGGACCGCCTATCCCCTGGTTCCATTGCCGGGTTTGCCGTGCTCAGGTGCTAAAAAGACGACCTAGGGGCTAAAGTGCTCTCCACAAGGCTGACCCCGACTCGGTGAGTCAGTAAAATCTTATGAATTTCCATACGTAATATTCTATCATTCCCGAGTTATCCTCGGGACCCTCCTGTACTAATCCGTTCGGCGAGGCAATCTCCTCGCGCACAAAACCCCGCACTAGTGTTCGCTTTTCTAGAACAACAAAAATAAACAGCAGTCGGTGTACCGCGCAGGCGACGATCGCTAACCTAAGCCCTTTATGGTGAGCTGTGGTGCCCGGCCAGCATGGCAGTACCCCGAGCACTACCGAGCCTCTGGGGTTCTCGGGTAATCCTACCGCTTGAACAAAGAGTGGTCGGGACCGACTAGGCCTCAGGGGCGGGCTGTCGGTGCTCGGTCTGGTCAGTCCTTCCCTGGCCATACTATCCTTAGATGTTCCTCATGCTCTTCTTTGTTCTTGGAGTAAACCAGGATGTCATCAATAAATACCACGAAAAGCTTGTCCAAATACTCTATGAAGATCTTGTTCATCAGATACATGATGTGGGCTGGGGCATTGGTCAACCCCAAAGACATTACTGTGTACTCGTATAGACCATACCGAGTAACAAATGTCATCTTAGGAATATCTAAGGCGCGAATCTTCAGTTGATAGTACCCGGACCAAAGGTCAATTTTGGAGAACACACATGCTCCTTTTAATTGGTTAAATAGATCTTCAATGCGGGGTAAAGGATACTTGTTCTCGATTGTTACTTCATTCAGGGCTAGATAATCTAGACACATCCTTTGGGTTCCATCCTTCTTTAGTACGAAGATAACTGGGGCTCCCTAGGGCGAAGAACTGGGTGGATAAACCCTTTGTCTAGTAGCTCTTGGATTTGCTCCTTGAGCTCAGCTAACTGATTAGCATCCATTCTATATGGTCTCTTATATATAGGAGTCGTTGCAGGTACTAACTCAATGATGAACTCAATTTTGCGATCAGATGACATACCTAACAAATCCTCCGGGAAGACATATGGAAATTCACTGACCACTCTGCTATCTTCCACTACATTGGCCATGTTGAGACTGGCGTTGATAGCTGACTCTGTCGAGGCTTGGAATTCCACCTTAGTACCATCTGTGTGTGTCAATTGTTTTGACTTTGTAGCACATCCAATGATTCCATTATACTTGGTCAACCAGTCCATCCCCAGTATGGTATCAATACCCTTGGAATCCAGAATGATGAGGTTGGCAAGAAAATCTACCATCCTTATGCATATAATTATTTTAGGGCATCCATGCCTTGATTCCATTTCTCCTCCAGGAGAACTAACTAGCACCCGATTTTTTATTAATGCTCTTGGCAATTTGTTTGTATTCACAAAATGAGATGATACAAAAGAATGCGTAGCACCAGAGTTAAACAAAACTATAACAGGGTGAGAGTTTGCAGAAAACATACCCAACACTACATCAGGAGCATCATGGGCTTCTTCCACTGCAATGTGATTGACTCGATCATGCATCACATTCTGCTGAGGTTGCTGCTATTGATTGTTGTTGCCCTGGGCCTGTGCTTGGCCCTGCTGCTTCCTGGGACACTTGTTGGCAAGGTGCCCGAAGTTACCACAACTGAAACATGGGCCGATGTTGCCTGATCCTTGACCAGTGCGATTCTGTTGCTGGGGCTAGTTGTTGTTGGGTCGCTGCTGCTAAAAGTTGGGGCAAGACTGTTGTTGCTGCTGCTACGCTGGATGCACTGACGGCTTGTACGACCCTGCAACCTGATTAGGCATCTTCTGTGGTGGCCTCTGTTGCTGATTCTGCCCTCCATGGCGGAACATTGGACCTGTGGCAAGAGGGTTGAAGTGGGGATGGGTGTTGCTGCCAGAAAACTGACCTTGCAGACTGCGCTTGCGTTATTCTCCCAGATTCTGACACTTTTTCTCCATGATGAAAGCTCTATCCACCAGCTTTTGGAAACTGGGGTACTCATTGGTTGAGAGGGCATACTGTAAGACAGTGTTGAGACCCTCCATGAAACAATCTTGTTTCATTTCATCAGTATCCACATCATTGGGGGCATATCAGGAGAGCTGGGTGAACTTGGTGAGGTAATCCCTTACTGACATGGGTCCTTGCTTCAGACTGAGGAACTCCCTCCTCTTTAGCTTCACTTCACCTGCACGGACATGGTGTGCACGGAAGCTGTTACGGAATTCTACCCATGTGATCTTTTGGGGATCCTCATGAGCGGCAGTGTATGCTGTCCACCATTCCTGAGCTGGCCCAATAAGCTGAGGGGAAGTGAAAAGAACTCTTTCCCTTCCGGTACACTGAGCTATCTGCAGCTTGCTCTTAATGGTCTTCAACCAGTCATCAGCCTCCATAGGTTCAATTGCCTATGAGAAGGTGGGTGGCCGAGTACTCAAGAAAGTTTGGAGCCTGGACTACGGCTGCTGCGGTGGTGCTTGCTGGACTTGAGGTTGCTGGTTTATAGCCTGCACCAGACCTTGGAGTATCGTCATCACATGGTTAGCATCCATCAGAGGGGGCAGGGTGGAAGATCGTGCTGGTTGGCGTTGGTGTTGCTGTTGTTGCTGTTGTCGTTGTTGGTGGTGTTGGCACATCTGATGTTCACCATCTATTGGTAGCCAAGGTACGACCGGGGGAATATAAGAAAATAGCATGGGCGAAAAAACAAAACAAGAACAAAAAAGAACAGATATAGCACAAAGGAAATAAAGGGACTCCCAACTATTATTATATTTTTTAATTGATGTAATGTAGAGGGGAAACACCCACATCACACCAACATTCATGCAAAGATTCAACTCATTACAAGGTTGACACTACAGACACAAGCAACAAACACAAACTCGACAAATGACACAGACAACTGAAACAACAGGGACTAAATGATTTATTCAGCTAAGGACATCCTCCTAGCTCGACTCTATTCCTCGCCTGATGTGCCTGAAAGACCTGCTGCATCTGCCAGACGAAGCTTCTTGCACGATGGGGAACGGGGTGGTGCTGCCATGGGTGTCTCGGGAGCCTCCTCGGGGAACTGATCGGGGTCCTCTAGCAGAATCTGCAGCTCACGGATGCTCTGCTCCTGCTCTGCGTGACGCTGATGCATATCGTCCAGCTCGCCGAGGGCTCTATCGAGCTCGGCACTAAGGGCAACAGTGAGTGTAAGGAACCGTCCAAACAGTATTCTAATTAATTATCAGGAGGATCATTATTCATAATCCAACCTCAACGATTAACCAGAATCTTGTTCCGGTAGTCCCGGCACGTGTTTTGTGCCCAAGGATCGGAACACATGCCTCAAACATAGTACATCACAACAGAGCTTAATAAAGAGCAAGTAATAAATATTTATATTACAAAAATTAAGCATGCAACTGATTCCAACAATTTATAACAAAAAGCGAGCTAGGAGGAGATAAAAACCCCTCAACTCCTAACTATTCAAAGATCTACGCAGCGGAAAGAATAAACTAGACAACAAAAGAGAGTGGAGCCACATGCCCTTAGGCTCTACTCCAAAAGCTCGAGCTTCGGAGTAGGATGCACTACTCTTGCCCGCCACCCTGATCGGCAGGCACAAAGTAGCCAAACACCGCCTCTTCCTCACCAGCAGCACCTGAAACGTAGGCATGAGTACGAAGGGTACTCGCAAGACTTAAACCATATAGAGCACATAAACATAGCTCGACTCTAAGGATTATGCATTGAGCCATTAGCAAGGATAAAGCCACATGCTTATGTTAAACATAAGCGGTAAGCAATCTAGACATCTACGTGTGAGCAACTAACTTAACCAATAACATAATTCTACCCTGCATATACCAACTGAACATAAAGGTAACCGTAACCAACATAAACATAATACTAGAACCAACATGAGCATATATGTAACCAAGAACCAACTCGTCTATCTCCCACATAACCAACCACAACCACAATCGAAACTCTACAACCGGGTGCAAATGAAACAACAGTATGCTCATAACCGAGAGCTCGGCATTTCAAAATGTTTATACACCCTGCAGGGGATACTCCTGGACCCACACGATACGAGGACCATTCGGCTTGTGCCACCCGCTAAAGTGCACACAAGGGGCTACTCGTGACAACCTTTCCCAACCAGCCCCAACCGTTTGGATCATGCATCGCTCGGTGCGGCGGTACTAGAACTACTCCCGGAGCAAACTAGTACCGCTACAAACCCGCCCGCTCACACCGTCGATGTCCACGCCCAAAAAGCCACAGCTGCGAAGGTATTCGGCTCGTCTTACCATTAGATCGGCATGTGGTGAGTAAGGTAAGAGCTAAAGCCAACTACCCCGACGATCGACCTTAAACGATGCAAGCGGTCTACGGTGCCCAGGTTCCTCTCCCGGCCTGCCCCCAGGACTTTCATTCGGAGCAAACGTCACCCCTAACACCGCCCACATCTCATCTCATACTCACCATTCAACCAACCATCATCAACCCATATCCAACATTGTGATCATAACAAAATAAATAACGTCTATGCTCGCGAACAATAAAACCATTCACCGCTCGACTTCTACCGAAAGACCTATGCATTGTTAAGCATTTTTATTAATTTGTAATCTAGACAACAATATATTCAAGGCGACAAGGGTATGCATAAACAACATCTCAAGGTAGAGGATATGCAATTCAACATAGGATCTACCCATTTATACCCGACAATGACTCACTAAACATGCAAATATACACAAGCATAATTTATCAATTTTAGACTTCATTCAATTCGATTAAACAAGTGCAATATACAAACATAATAGGTTGCTTGCCTTGATGCACTGGTTCACAAAGGTGCGGTGCCTCGGGATCGACCTCGGTCTCCGAGATCGATGGATCGGCGTGCTCTAAGAAACATAACGCGTGCAATGATAAGCATAAATGAAATGCAACAATGTAAGCCACAAGGTGCAAACGATGAAATGCCATGAAAATATGCTCTAAAATGTAGGAAAATATTTTTACTAGCTAAAACAAGTAATAAGAAGACTAGCAATATTGGTTTCATCAATTTTGGACTTGTAAAGAATTAATGGTGAATTAATGAAGCTTAAGCCTAATTAATTAGCCTAAAAAGTTAATTAATTATTTTTAGGATGTAGATATTTTTAACAGGTAGAGGATGTTACAATGAAACCAACAAAATTAGTTTCATGATGTTTGGAGTTTGTATGAATTAATTATGAATTTTACAAGTTATCAATAGAGGAGAAAAATCCTCTGATGAATAGTGCATCCGGATACTCCGGTACCCAGAGACTCCGGGTGATTCTCCGGTAGTGCCTCTCTGTTATTTCTGGCTGGGGCTCGCTCGGAGACTCCGGACTAGTCCGAAAACTCCCGGTTAGGCCCAAAAACACCTGTTTTGACCCGAAAAATGCCCGGTTTGATTTGCGATCTTCTCCAATCCAAAAGGGAACATGTTTAAGCTAGTTCAAGAGCTCTAGAACTCACTTAACAACCTAGCAACTCCATTCCTAACTCAAATTCAACCAATTCCTCAATTTAGGGTTAAACTCATGAATTTCACTCTTTTGCGAAATTGACCAATCGAATCACGAATTCCTACCATGGGGAGCCTAAGGGACTTACCCACGGCACTTGTGAAGATTAGTGGCTGCCAGGTGATGAAGAAAATGGTGGGAAATCGAAGAATTATGGCGTTCTTCACTTTTCAACCCTAACACCAAAAGACATCCAAATCGGCTCAAATCCTTCGGGAATGAGCAAACAAATTGGAGGAATGGAATGCTTGTGAGCTTGTGATCATAATGGTACCACATACTCACGTCGAATCCTTCTCTTGAGCTCAGATTTTGGGAGAGAATGAGAGAGGATGTGAGAGGGAGAGAGAGCTCTTGCTCCCTTTGCCTTGGCTGGTGGGGAGCACGGGTGAGAGTGAGGAGGAGAGAGATAGGAGCAGGTGGGGCTGCTCCAAGGGACTGAGTGGGGTGGTTGACCCACATGTGGGGCCCACGTATTAGGGAAAAAGTCCGTTTTGACTGCGAATTCAATCCTTTTCTCTCCCGAATTCGATTCTCTCATCCGATTGACATGAAACGAATTGCGCTAGAGTTATGAAATAAAATTACACAAAATTAAACATAATGCTTAAGAAGCATAATTATGCATAATTATGTGATTATGAATTGGGACATGACAGTGAGGCAGACCTGCTCTCTCAAACGGAGATTTGACTCGTTGTTGACGGGCGCAAAGATGACCTCCAGACTGTCGGACGAGCGTTACGGGAACTTGCTGAACTAAGCGAGATGAATGGCCTGTCTGTTCTCCCTGCAGAGAATAGCTAGAGCCTGATGGGCGATGTCCTCGATCCCAACCTGGAAGGTAGCTCTGAGGGAGACGGCAGTGTGAACACGACGAACTTGGAGAAGACCGTCGTCGGTGGGATTCTCAAACATGGTCACCTCCACTGACCAGGAGTAACCACGGCCTCTAAGGGGAACTCTGACACCCTTGTAGAGTGGAGCGTCATGGTAGCCCAAACCCTGAAGCAGGTACCAAAGCGTGCGAGCGAAGTAGCCGGCGAGCTGTCCGTCGGAGTAGAACTCGACAGTGGGATGGTGCGCCCAGACAGCACCAGCGGGGATCTCCTGATCAGGAACCAACACACGCTTGCGCGAGGTGATCTAAAATTTTGAAGAAGGCAGAAAATTAGTAACAGTTTTATAAAGAGCAATAGATAGGGTAAGGAAAAACTGAAAGGGGAACAATTTTACAGAAGTAGTTTGTACAAACATAAGTCCTTAGTATGCCCTTTCTATCTAGGCTGTGTTCTACGGTCAACATGGCTCTAATATCACTTTTGTAACATCCAGTTTTAAAGTAACAAAATTGGACACAACATATGTATGCTAGGATCAAGTTTCATACATGCGTTTACATCATCGATTTATCATCACAGTGTCATTATTACAATAACATATTTAACTTAATACAAAAGGACCCGAGGGTCTAAAAGAAAATATAGTGGAACTAAAGATCTTCAGCGCCAACGGGCTTTCATCTTCCACAGGCATCAACCGGGGGCAATCCAGCCTAGAACAACAACTCCGGTTCGAAGTCATTTTCATCAAAGGTTGCAGCTTCATTGACGGCTTCTGAACAGTGGTAGAATGCAAGAGAAGGGACAACGGGTGTGAGTATAAAAATGTACTCCGCAAGTGTGGGAAAGACATACTATGGGGCTAAGTCAAGGAAAGGTTAGACACTAGTTAACTACACTAAGCAAGTATGACCTATGACTTCAACGACGGCATCCTATTTACTAAGTGAGGAGACACAACTATGACAAGGGGGAACAACTCATCGAATTCCATCCGACTATCAAGACTCATCAAGTAATTCCATTACCCGGCTACCCGACCAACTATACCAAAACCCTGATCCCAGCTGATCCTGAAGAAGTCCAAATCCGCTCATGTCTGTGAGCACGGCTAATCGACCAGATTGATACTCTGCAGAGTTTGCACAGCTTTCCCCACGAGTTGTGACTCCCATGTTGCTTCACACTTCCAGGGTGTGGAGTCGGGGTCTCACTACAAGGCCTTTACAAAGCTCCCACCAACTTTCAGGCACTCACTGAGCTTTCATTGCTAACAGACGATTACATCGCTGCAAAAGCCCCCTCTCAACCGTCCAACGGTGTCCATAGAGTTAGAGGGGTGGCTAATTAGTTGACCAAGACATACCCATATATGCCTCGTGGTTGTGCGGATTCACTTGGTTACATGTTCAAAACCAGTCCTTAGGACCCCACACAGGAAGCAACACCAGCCTACAATTCAACACCACCTCAAACCAACTATCATGTTAGAATCCCTATATCATGTTGCTACAAGATTACCATACCCATTTCTGGTTGCATATACATTAGTCAAGATTAACATTTTTCCCATCTATGACTGCACTAGCATGTACTACCTATTTTAACCCATGGTTAAACAACAGCGACATGGATTAATCATACAAAGCTAGTAAACCCTAACATAGGATTCTAATTTAGATAAGCACTCATAGAAGGAATAAAATAGCTACACATGAATCCTAAAATAGGGACAAAATATTCAAGGACACTAGACTTCAGATAAGGGTTGCTCAAAGTCTTCAAAAACTTGATCATGCAGATTTCCGAACTGCTCACCTCCTAATCGACGTACCAAAAAAAGCATACAATGGAAACTACTAAGAACAGTACACCATACAGTACTAAAACTAGATAAAAATAGAATAAAAAGATTCTACACGTCGCTGCGAATATTTGAGCGCAAAAATTGCCCAAATCGGAGTTACGAGCAAAAAGTTATAAGCTTTTGAAGTTCCAGAGGCTTATCTGCAAGTTTTACTTAATTTCTGAGAATAAACCGAATAAGTTTTATACTGAAAATCTTATTTATGATGCCATAAATCAAATACAGAATTATTTTTCAA
The DNA here is from genome assembly GCF_958298935.1 of Phragmites australis. Lineage (NCBI taxonomy): Eukaryota > Viridiplantae > Streptophyta > Magnoliopsida > Poales > Poaceae > Phragmites > Phragmites australis. The sequence goes on from NC_084940.1 coordinate 2,654,883, forward strand.
TTGGAAAACCGGTAGAAAAGGTTTATGGGCCCATGGACCATGGCCTGGAGGCCGGTCCATAGGTCCATGGTGGTCCGATTATGAATGGATAAAGGGTATGTGATTGGGGCCGTCGGGTTGAGATCGGGTGGCCGGGGTTCAATGGAGCTTGGACCGACAGCACAAACATGATGGTGGCCGGCCGAGGTCGGCGAAGGTGGTCGAAACTTCACCGAAACCTCGCAAACGGCCACGGATCACGACATGACAACTTGCAACGGAAAGAGGAGCTCACGGGGAGTCTCACTGCGGGCTTATCGCCGGTGGAGAGGGGCTGTGGGGGGGGGGGGGCAGCGACGGAGAGGAGTGGTCGGCGGCACTTGAGCTCAGGCGGTGACGCTCCAGGAGGTCGGGCGACGCTGAAAGGTGGTCGGGAAGCGACAGGACGGTCCTGCGACACCAAAGAGGGAAGAATCGTGACCAATGGTGGCTCAAACACGGAGAAATGTCACGGCGGCGGAGCTTTTATCTACGATGAAGAAGAAGTCGGTGTCGGGGACGAATCCGAGCGGGAAACTAAGGGGAAATGAGTGGAATGGGTGAGGAACGTCGCAAAGAAGGGGATGTGAGGCTTATATACTCGAGAGAGGGAGAGAAACGGTTGGATTCAAAGAGAAATGGCCGGCGGCTTTAATTCCATAAATGCATCAGTTTTCCACATTTGAGAGGGTTTATGGAGGGAAAAACGACCGGTAGCACGTGATTAAGGGGCGGGGATCACGGTTGTGGGGTTTAATTGGAGCGAAATGGCTCGAGGAGGTGGGATTTGAACCAGCGGTGGCGGAAATTCGGGGCGGATTAGGCAGGCGACGTAAGGAGGAAGAAAGTGAACCGGCGGCTCGGGCGGGCGGCTCGGTTGCACAGCTTGGAACGGCTCGGGCCCACGCGACAGCGAGAGAGGGCGGGGATGGGGTGACTCGACGCTGAGGCAGGCTGGCTCAGGCACGACCCAGCATGGGGAAAAGGAAGGGCGGCCCACGCAAGAAGAATGAAAGGGAGATGGGGAGAGAAGAAATGGGCTGGGGAAAAGGAGTCGGGCCGAGAGGCTTTATCAATTTTGAAATCCTTTTTCTTTTATGAATTTGAGCAATTTTTCAAAGAGGTTTTAAACGAGCGACTTCTATTGAACTTTTGCAAACATTTTTCAAGCATAAAAAACAATTGCAACTATGACAGCATGAATGCATCAAACTTATATAACCTATGTTAAATTCAAATTTAGAAATTAATTTCTTCTATTGAACAAAATTGCAACTCCTATTTCAAATTCTACCAAAATTTTAAACTATTGCAAAATTAAAATTTAGGGTGTTACACGAGTATGCTAATCAATTACCACACCGTGTGGCGAGTGAAGTAGATGGCATTAAAGATGCTGTTTGGAAGCTTCAAGGAGTCTTACAACTATACTCCGAGACTACTGCAGAAGATTGCCATGACGAATCTAGGGACTCAGTAGGCCATGGCGGATGAGCCAATCAAGCTAGAGTATGGGTCATACATACCACTGGTCGATACCTCATTAGGTTATTCTAGTCCTTTGGACAATGCATCAAAGCTTTCAGACATTGCAGGCTGGTTGTATGTGTAGATGCCACATTTCTGAGCGGTAAGTACCATCGTACCCTTATGACAGCGATAACGGCGGATGCAAATAATCAGATCATTCCTCTCACCTTGCAATAGTTGAGAGTGAGAACAATGATAGCTAGTTGTGGCTCCTCACTTTGGTAGGGACACGTGTCATGGGAAACAGGAAACGGGTTTGCATCATCTCAGACCGCAATAAGTGCCTTCTACAGGCGTTAGACGTGATGCATGATAGCAAAAATAACTCAATTTCATGGCCTGATGTCGAGAGAAGATGGTGCATGCGACATTTGGGAGCGAACCTATACACAAGGTATTGTAACAAGTCTCTGTAAAGATATTCAAAGGGTTGTATCTGCAGAACCAGCACGCAAAATTCAACGAGATATGAAGAGAGTTAAATGAGACCACTCGCAAGATGATGGTAGATCAACAAGCATAGAAGGACCATCTGCGAACGTAAATGGTTGGAGGACAAACTATCGTTAGTTGTTCACGTGCTACATTTAGCCAGTGGATAGCGAGAAAGCCAACAGAGCGTTGCACCCTAATCCATGATACTCACGGTGTCAGGTTAACACATAAAATTTAAATAATCATATTGTACCCTTTCTTATGCAAATAGGCATTCTAAAATTATTGTATCCCATATTAGGTACACCATCATGACAACGAGCATAGCGGAGGTGTTCAACAATTTTCTAAAGGGAGTACGGGGTCTTCCTTTGTGTGCCATCATTGAGCTCACATTCTATAGAACGATGAACTACTTTCGAGACCGTGGTGATGCTGCTATGAATTGCAGCACGTGGTTCACACCTAAGGTGGAGGAAATCATATCCAGAAGGAGGAACAATGCACACTTTCATCGGATGAGGATCTACGACCTGGCCAACAATGAATTCAAGGCCATGTGCCGTCATAGATATACTTCAGGGTATAACGCAGGGGACACCATACAACAATATCAACTTAGGCCTCACGAGGTGAAGTGCACATGCAATAAGTCAAAACTGCATCATATCCCATGCTCGCATGTCTTAGCCGGTGGCAGAGACATGGGCGACAATGATGGATTACAGTACATAGCATCGTACTTCATGATCGATGCATTGAAGAGCACATGGCTTCCAAAGATGCGGTCCTTCAACATTGGAAACAGTTACAAAGTGTCAAGAGGCATAAGTGAGTGCCTTATCCCCGAGCACGATGCACGGATCCTGGAAGGCATAGAGCCACAAGGCTGTAAGGTGACATGGATGAAGCAGATGCTGTTGATAGCCTATGCAAGTGCAAACTTTGCAAACAACATGGCCATGACAGGAGGACATGTCCGACCCGACGGTAACCTATCAGGGGACTATCGAACTGTAGTGTATTAGAGTTGTTGTATTTTAGTTTGTTGTTTGAAGTTATCTGCAATCATGGTTTGTATTCTAAATTATTATTCACCTATTAGTTGTACTACTTATTTTGTACTATATCGTTTGGTACTGACATCATATACGATGTTTTTTTATTGAACCATGAAGTTTGTTATTCACCTATTTATTGAACCATGAAGCTTGTAATATATTCTAATTTGTTATTCACATACTTATAAAGCTTGTAATATATTCTAATTTTTTTTCATGTACTTATTGAACCATGTAGCATAAAATCACTATCATGGCTCATGGTGGTCTTCCTGAGCTTCTTCAGCAGCGATATGACGAGAACCATATGGGACGGATGATTTTAACAGGGCAGCAGATACCATGATTATATGTGATTTTTAATTGCCACGATAATTTGTTACTAACTCAGTACATGTATTGGATACCTTTTGTAGTTGCTTCCGTTACGAGGATGGAGTGTCCACTCGATTAAGGAGTTAGACCCTCGATTCCATGAGCCACTTGCGCAAGCAGGACTACTATCTTTCGCTCTTATAATGGCCAGAGCTCCCATGGTGGGTGGTGGTAGGACATCTCTCCTGCCAATTGAGGAGCCAGTAGTCACAGGTTCCGTCAATCGGTGACGTCCTGAGACGCACACATTTCATTTTCCTTTTGGCGAAATGGCTGTAACATTGATGGACGTGGCCATGCTGACCGGGCTGCCAATCAGGGGTGCCCCGTTAGTTGTTTCGCAACCATCAAAAGAGTAGTGGAAGGGTTACGTTGAGGGCAGATAATTATTTATTATGTAATGCACTTCAAATATTGTAGTGCTATTCAAGCTTCATTGACCATCTGCATCTTGTAGGTTTAGTGTGCAATATGATAAGAAGGATATTGGCCTCTCCATGTCCTGGATTCGTAGGCTGGTATAGTTCGGTCCATGCCCACCAGATGCGGATGAGACTACAGTTTTACAGCACTATGAGGTGTATTTGTACGATGTTGGGAGGCATCATGTTCTACAACACGACATATGATTATATCGTCCCCCATATTGTATGGTTAGAGTCAGCTCGCGTCACATTCTTATGAGACGACATCTTACAGTTAGGAATCTGCTGTGCTGGCTGCCACGTACAGAGGATTGTGTGATGCAACCTAGCGATCAAAGAAAAAGGGATCAGTTACAGGTTTCCTACACCTCTTACAACTATAGAGCTGGGAGTACCTCCAGGTTTGTTGGTCTTGGGTGCTCAAGAGCTACTATCTAATCAGCATCTCCGATGGCATTGCAGATGACATGAGATCTATAATAGGGTATCAGTGGATGCATACCAGGCTGAGATGGAGTCAGCAGTAAGACCATGGTAGCTACTCCCGGTTATCAGTGATTTGGATGTCCTTAGCGTCGATCTCGTCAAGTGGAATCCATTACATATGGCACAAGTGGCCGAAATTGTGACTAGAGGGCTCATCGTATCATACTATTGGTGTGACTCAGACTTATGGATGGCTAAATGCTTCTTGTTGTATATGAACAATATGGAAGCATATTCTCCTGAGCATGTACAGAGGCAGTTCGGGTACCGACAGGTGATGCCAGTACCTCCCCCACGAGACACTGGTCGGGTGTACGAGTAAGTGTGTTATTGTAGGTAGCATTAGTACCTTTGTGATCCATGTTAAGAAACTATAACTGTTTCTATCACGTATAGGAGGAGCACACAGGGGTGCGGAGTCATGCGAGATTGGACATCCGTGAATGCCGAGCACCTACAGAGGTGAACGGAGTCAGCCACGGTGGATGTCATCATTTTTGCTGGACAATATGATGATGCCACATACTGGGAGTACCTTTCGTGGTACCGTTCGCGCACGCATGCCACCTTATTCAGTGGACTTGTACAGCCGGGCCCCAAACCCTTCCCCGATGATTGTGCCCGCCTTCTTCATGTTGTGATAATTGTTGCGGTACTTATAACAATTTTTATTGGTTAAACCTCTGTATTACTAACATTGCCCTTATCTTATACCAACCGAAGAGGCGTACAAGATGCATACGCAGGCGGAGCAAGCTTGTGGGAAAGCAAGCGGGTCATCAACACGGAGGGAACAGAACCCTCTCCGGGACTACATGAGGACAAGAGGATCCCACTTCCTATCCGCTATATGTGGTCTAGGTAGTTGTGCCCTGCGTTGGAGGGGGTATGGCCTACTAGACATAGACATGTCCTGTGGCTCCCACAACAGGTGCTCGTCCAGTGCTCGTGACAAACCCGTTCGGGCATAGTCGTGAGACGCACCTTCTGCTTCAGAGCATCGCAAGGAGTGCATGCAGGCTCCTGCGCCCGAGCAGTGTACACTAGGTTCACAGGCCCCGAAGTGGACACAACCTCCTCAAGCTATGCTGACACCTCCACCTACAGCATTGACTCGTCACGGGGACGTCGTTGACTGCACGCAGCAAACACCTGACTAGAGCGGCATGCATGAATTTGACTGGGCTGCTGCAATACAGGCCGCCAGTTTCACCGAGCTCCTCAACGCATAGTACTCCTAATATCCTGATGCACCTGGGGGTTCATATTAGTACTAGTAGGGCGAGCTTTCAGAACACCAGACTCCGTCAAAACACGTTCTAGGGGCGTCCACACTACCGCATGAGGATCCTTGCTCATGGCATATGCAGGGCAAAGTTAGTGGGGCAGGATACACATTCAGTGGGGGTCCCATAGGGCAGGATGATGATGATGACGAGTAATGGAACACGAGGCAAGGGTCAGCGCAAGCCGCTGGGATGAGGGTCACACACCCACTAGACGCGTACACTCCTAAGGATTACGTGCGGCGTCAGCGTCGTTGAGTTATTAGTGTAGTTGTTCGGTGCACTTGTACTTGTTAATAACACATGTATTATTGACTTTATTGTCGTAGTCATTCCTATTATGTATTATTCACTGTAGTGTTAATTTAATTATTTTTAATTTATGTAATGTTTGTCAAATAATTCAGGCACATAATTTATGTAATATTTGTCAAATAATGGTGATATTTAATACTTGTTTAATATTTCTTAAATAATCAGGGATTCGTCTTTTGGTACAAAGCCATAAAATTGCAATGAAGGACCAATAAATCTATGATGAGATCTTCGAATACAGGCTTTTCATAAACACCTATGTCGGTGATATGGGATCGGGGGGTCCCCGAGTCCCGAGGCCAGGATAGCGTAGTGCCACGTGGCCCCTTCCCAGTTCCGGGAGGGGGTGCTCGAGGCCAAGTACAGATGGTCCCCGAGGACCCCGAGTTCCCCGAGGACCCGAAGGAAGCCAGTTCCTGGAGTGGGCGCTCGGGGCCGGCAACAGCTGGCCCCCCGAGCACCCGTAGTTCCCTGAGGAACCGAAGAAGACAGTTCCGGGAGAGGGTGCTCGGGGCCATGAACAGTTGGCCCCCGAGCACCCGTAGTTCCCCGAGGACCCGAAGGAACCCGTTCTGGGAGGGGCACTCGAGGCCAGCGACAGCTGGCCCCCGAGGACCCCGAGGACCCGAGAAGACCAAGTTCCGGGAGAGAGCGCTCGGGGTCATGAACAGTGGTCCCCGAGCACCCATAGTTCCCCGAGGACCCGAGGAGACATAGTTCCGGGAGAGGGCGCTCGGGGCCGGGAACAGCTGGCCCCCAAGCACCCATACTTCCTCGAGGATCCGAGAAGACACAGTTCCGGGAGACGGTGCTCGGGGCCATGTACAGCTGGCCCCCGAGTACCCAGAGTTCCCCGAGGACCCAAGAAGCTCCTTGCCGGTGGACTCCGCAAGGGCACATCGGTGAGGTGTCAATCGGTGGGAGGCCCGATGCTGCATTTAATAAGGGGCGTGTACGGTCACAACCAACCACTCCCCTCCACGCCTGTCGTCAGTGCCTGCCACCGCCTGGCAGGAAGGCGTGGGCACATTTAATGCGTCAGGTCCCATCTCGTGTCCCCACGCGGGGCCCATAAAGGAGGTCGGCATGAAGATATCTGCGATGGGCTCAAGGCTTATCGCATGTCGCCCCGTTGTGTCAAGACGGTGTCAGACCAGCTCTGACCAGACGGGCGTGAGAACGTGCTCAGAAGGCCAGCCGGTGGGTGCCCATGCGCCTGCCATGGCTGGGACATGAAGACCGACAGGACCTTCCAGGGGCGCATTTTCAACCCTTTGTAACATCAAGCTGCAGCCCCATAATGGTTGCTTTCCATTTATGGCTCATAGGAACTTGTGCCCTCCTTTCTAGGCACGCCAAGCCCCCCAGCAGTATAAAAGGGGGGGAGCACTTCACGGAAAAGGGAGAAGCAAGGAACAAGTTGGAAAGACAGGGCTTGAGAGGGTCTTAGAAGAAAAAAGGGCGACTGGAGTCTGGAAAAGACTTAGGAGATAGACGAGCTGGAACAGCAGCTCCTTGTAACACTAGAGATCCAAAGAAAGGGATTACAAAACCTTGATAATGCACCACAAAACACACAGGAGTAGGGTATTACGCCTTCGTGCGGTCCGAACCTGTCTAAATCCTTTGTGCATTTACTGCATTTATGTAACACCCTGATTTTCAGAATTTACAACTTTTTAAAATTTTCCAAGATTATTGAATAGCTTCACCAGTAGAATAGGTTTAAAACCTATTTTCTTAATCAATCAATCAATATAGGTTAATATTTTGTGTGCATTGCATGCTGAGTTTTGTTAAGAGCCAGGTAAATGCATTAGAGTTCTTTTTCCTTTTCTTTCTCTTTGGTGTTTTGAGTGAAAAAGATTTTGAAAAGATTTTTACAAAACTCATTAGTGAATAAGTTAAGGATCTTAATGGTTGGAATTCAAAATCTTTGAATTCATCATCTATTCAATCTTTGATCATACCTGATCCTTCTCCAGGTCAATTCAAATCTTATTCAAATTCTTGTTTAAAGTCAACCTCTCCTCTTTCTCAAATTCTACCCAAATCCAAATTCAAATTCCTTATCTACTCCTATTCTTGTTCAACCTCATCCTTTTCGTTCCTCTCAAATTCACTCCAAACTCAATTCAAATTCAAACTCTATTTAAAATTTTATGCAAAAGTTTCTTTTCTAAACCCTAGATATACCTAAAGTGTCTTTGGGCTCAATCTTGCTCAAGTCCAAACCCTTAGCCAAATCTTCTAGAAGGCCCTACAAAGGATCCATGAAATCTGTAAATTTTCGCAGAGTCCTGGACAGCCTTATCTTTCTATGATGTTTTGGAGCTCAAAACGGCCTCAAATGCAAATCTTGACAATACCAAAGTTGTAGGTCTCATCGAGAGCTTCGATTTGAACCTATGGAAGTCACCTTTTGTATAATGGAGCTAGGAGTTATGGCCCCTGAAATCAGTGCTGTGCAGAGAAGTCCGAGTTCAAACAGTTTATCTTGTGGTGCATTTTTGGAAATCAAGATGGCATTTTCAGAAGTTCTAATGACTACCAAAGTTGTAGATCTTTTCGAGTACTACAATTTAGAATCAAGAAACATCCTATTTGGAGTCCAGACGATGGAGATATCATCCTCGGAATACAAAGATGCGAAAAAGGAAATCGTAACCGACTCGAACTCGAATCCGAATCGTGTTCGGTTTGGACTCCACCTCAACCAGCCGCCCCTAGCCCTTTATATATGAGTTGCACGCCCTCTCCTACCTCTATTCCATGCCCACAAACCCTAGAAGTCGCTGCTGCCCTGCCTGTGCGTCGCCGGAGCGCCGCCGTTCGCCGGAGCCGCCGCCGCCACCCGTGATGCGCTACGTCGTCTTCTCCGCGAATCCTCCTTCCTCGACCATCAAAGCAATGTGAGGACCCCTTCTTCTCCTCCCTTACTACTGTTTTAGCATCATACTAAGTCCCTAGCCAAGCCCTAGCCCCGGCCAAATCCCGATCTACGCCACCACGGTCGTTGCTGTCGCGGACAGCCTCGAGATAGCAGCGCTATAGCTAATTGGCATCGATGTTCCCGGCCAACTAGTGCACCGTTTGCCATGCCCTTTTACCAGCACATGTCCCATGATGTTCCCCACGCCCTCACCAACCGGTTCGGCCATTAGAGCAGCCAAACTACCGCAATCAATATCGACATAACTGCTATCCGGTTTTTGGACGCGTTCTGCACGCGCACCGGATTTGCATTCGCGTTCCCCGTCAATCCGAAAGCCGTATGGATGCACCAACCATGTCACGGCGTGTCCCATTGAGTCTTCTACGTTACCCTAGGAGCCCATCCCCGTTTGTGTAGCGACACAACCAAGACGCCATTGCCAACCACAGCATATCGCAGCCATCACCCGTTCCATCTATGCTGATCGTTCTTCCTCTCAGTGGATGATCTACCAAAACCCATGCCATAGCATTGTGTTCCCGGGTTATATGAATATCCTTGTTCAAACGGTTCCTCAAAATTCATAGCCAATCTCTGGAAACGCGAGCGTCTTCGTTGCAGCATCTGTTCGCGGTCATCACCAAACCTGGAAGCAGTCATCGCTGTTTTGCCGCTACCTCGGATGACCCCTTCCAAAACCAACCATACCGCTGAGTTAGTCTTTCCGCGTTCTACGCTATGCTTCCCTCGTTTCACTGAAACACCACTAAAGCCGACATCGATGTTTGTGGCCACGTGGCCAATCGTCATCTTCGACGAAACCCGAACCACCACCGCTACATAGAGTGACCAGTAGTATCCTTAACCTAGAAGCGCAATATTTGGTCCTTTTTGATCCATCATAGGTGATCGATACTAGATCTCAGCGTATCCCTTCTTTAATCCAAGACGGTACTTGCATAACATGCCAAGTCAGCACCACATCATTCTCCTTAGCTTAGACAGTGAAGTCTAGTCTGCCCTACACTTATTGAATCTTGCATAAGTATGTTGTCACGCCTGACACAGTGATTGTGCAATAAAGCCTTTTCCCATAGATAGTTTCGGAAAATCAGCATTTCCTTTTTAGTCTAATCCATCTCTCGAAAGCTGTTCTCTTTCATCTTAACTCCGATTTAGGCGATTCTTGCGTCTAAATGTTTCTAAAATCATGCCTATCCAACTATAGTGTTTTTTAAAGTGTTTTAATGATGTTGGTATGTTGTTCTTATTGTTTTCTTTGTGTTGTTTGTCGGTAGTTCTCGCGATTAGTTGATAACGTTCCAGAGCAGTTCAAGGGACTTCAAGACCAAGATTTCGACAACACTGAGCAGCATTGGGAAAAAGGCAAGTGTCCTTGATCATATTGAACCTATATTTTTAAATGTTTTATTTTACAAAATTGCATGCAATGTCTGTCAATATGATAGGTAGTTACCTATATTAGGGTTTTCCCTAGATTTTTCCTTATCATCCCTTGGAACCTAGATGGTTTATGGTTAGGTGTCTTTTATGGGTAGATTGCTTAGCCATGCTTTTGGGATATTGGGAAGTGTCATAATCTTGACTAATGAACATATGCAATATTGGTGGTTAATTTGTTAATCGTCTAGCAACATGGAACTTTAGGCCTTGAGCAAAGTGGTTTTGATGGTTGTCATGGTTATGATGTTGGTTTAGTGTTTGCTCAAGTAACCTAAGTAAGGACCTGTTCGTGGAGCGACAACCCAAGAAATATCGTACCAACCACGAGACCTGGTATGGGACAGGCCTAGCCTATTAATTAGTGAATTCCAGTTTTTGTGCGTGCCAAACAGAAGAGTGGATGTGTGGGGACGGCAAAGGCCAGAACCATTTGGTTAGTGGTATGAGATGTGTAGTGGAAGGGAAGGGTGAAAACTTCCCGGAGCTACAAGGCGCAAAAGAGGGATTCTGGGTGGTGTGATGCCACTTTGACGGCGGTGAAACCTAGCGGGCATGCACATACTGGATGAAACTTTGTAACGGCTTTGAAGTGACTTTCCGGGCGACACACCACTGGCGTGTGTTAAGTGTCTAGCTAACACGGTAACATGGAAATCATGACTTGTGGGGAAAGCTGGACAACCTCTGCAGAGTGTAAGAACTGTTATAACAGCCGTGCTCACGGTTATGAGAGACTTGGATCCTCACATGATTAGTGGATTGTGGTTATGAGTTTGGTTGTGGTTGTGGTTATGGTCCTGGTACATGGAGTACTAGATGGTTGTAGTTATGGTTCCGGTACATGGAGTACTAGATGGTTGTGGTTTTGGTTATAGTACAGGGAGTACTAGACGGTTATGGTATGCAAGGTGAGGAGCCTTGTATGCTGCGTGTTGGACTGTATGGGTTACTTTCATTTAATAATTGCTTAATGCTTTTGAGTCCAAATATGTTTTTATTACTCGCATTTACGTAAATATACCATGTGTTAGCCTATTCTTGATAAAAGCCTGCATATCATTATTTTTTCCACACTTGCTGAGCGCATCATGCTGCTGCTCAGTGAATGAAGATGTTGAAGACTATCAAGACGAGGTTGCAGCGTTCTCGGCGCGTGTCTCCCGGTCGGTTGCCTGCGGTGTTGTTGGGCACCAGTGCTTCTGTTCCGCTGCATATATCTTCATAGAAGATAATATATGTCAATTGATGTAAGGGTTTCACGTTTATTCTATAAAAGTATTGCTTTTGTTACTTCACCTGTGACGTTCTTATGTGTGTTGAATATCCTGGGCACACATAAGCCGCATCTGGTTTTGACCGTTAAAACCGGGTGTGACAATTTACTCCCACTAACCAATGACGATCGTTCGTCCCGCCTACATCTCACATATTCGCACCACCCACACACACAAGGCGGATCCAGAATCATCCCCGACCGAATCTCAAAGGGGGTCCCCCAGGATCCCTGCTCGCGGAGTTCATCCTCTGACAACCTACAATGATCCATATAGCACTTAATGACTCATTGCTAGTTGTGCGTGAAGAGAAAGATGATCCCTTAAAGAAGAGCAACCTAATCCAAGCCGTGACCAAAATTACATGCAAGACCCTTTTGTTCTGCATTAATCGCTTCGCTCTAACATATAACCACCGAGGACCTTAGGGCCCTCCGTCAACTATCGTCACGAGCTCCGGACCATGTTACCTCCATCAAACCTCATCGCCGCTGTCGGAGGATGAACTCCTATCGCAGGGATCCCGAGAGATCCCTTTTTAGAGATTCGGCCGGGGGGATGATCCTGGATAAGCTTGTTTGGAAAATAAGCGGGAACGGAAACAAATGCAGTGGCAGGTGGGAGATGATCGCCCTAGTGCGAGAAAAAACGGATGTACCGGGGTTTAGACAGGTTCGGGCCGCACGGAGGCGTAACACCCTACTCCTGTGTGAGTGCTATATTTATCCTTGAAGGGAATTCTTCAAGGATGTATCTGGTTACAGGGGAGAACTGTTTACAGAGAACTTGAGGCTCTCGTGTTCTAGCTCGGCTTGAGCTGGTTCAAGCGTGGGCGTTGTCGGGCTTTTCTTTGTCTTGTTCTTCGGTCTGTGCCTCTAGAGAGCTTCCTCTTTTCTTTTCTTCACCTTTTTTGCGCGCCTTTTACGTGTTCTTCATCCTTTCCTTTTATAGGCGCGCCGACCTCAACATATCCTGAATGGGAAAGAGGGGGTACGAGTGCCAAGGCGCCACGGAGAAAGGTATCGTCATTCCGTCTTGGCGAAGTGACAGGGGCGGTGGAAAAATGCGGCGCGCATCCGACCACCCGCCATTGTGGAGGCCCTTCGGCGCCATTGAGGGGGCCCACCGGGCAGCCTCAGAGGTGCCCGGTGCGCCCTCCCTGTCTTGTTCTTCTGCCAGGGCAGGGTGGCAGGCGGAGCGCTTCGATTCTGGCAACGTTATCCCGAGGCACCCGGGTGAAACGGGACAGGACCCGTGCATTTAATGGACCCACGCCCCCCTGCCAGTGCATGGCAGGGTCTGACACTGGGGCGTGGGCAGCTGAGAATGTCAGGATGTCAGGATGTCAGGCCGCGCGTGCCCATTAAATGCGGTATTGGGCCTTTGACTGGCTGACACCCCGACGATGGGACTCTTCGAGTCGTCGGACGACCTTGCGCGAACCTTCAGGGAAACGAGTCCTCGGGGGCTGCCACGTGCAGCCCCGAGCACTCTCTCCCGAGCACTTCGGTGGGACCTTCGGGGCACCGAGTCCTCGGGGGCTACCACGTGCAGCCCCGAGCACTCTCTCCCGAGCACTTCGGTGGGACCTTCGGGGCACCGAGTCCTCGGGGGCTGCCACGTGCAGCCCCGAGCACTCTCTCCCGAGCACTTGGTGGGACCTTCGGGGAACCGAGTCCTCGGGGGCTGCCACGTGCAGCCCCGAGCACTCTCTCCCGAGCACTTCGGTGGGACCTTCGGGGAACCGAGTCCTCGGGGGCTGCCACGTGCAGCCCCCAGCACTCTCTCCCGAGCACTTCCTTCCCGGTATTTGGGCTCTGCGGATCATCGGGGAACTAGGGTGCTCGGGAACCAGAGGCGGCGGCCCCGAGCACCTTCTCCCAGAACTTAGCTTGTTCTTATCTTGCAGGGTGGACCTCGCGGGATGGTGACGCGTGGCGGATGGCCGGCCCGGTCTCGGGACTCAGGGACCCCTGGTTCCTGATACACCGACAGTAGCCCCCGGGCCCATTGGTAGGCGACGGGACGGAGACGGCGGATGGGCCCTTCGTCGCGGCCGAGGCCGATGCTGGTGCAGACGCCATGCGTCAGGCTTTCGAGAGGTGGTCTTTACGGACCCAGACCTCAAGTACCCCCCAACGGAAAAATGAATGGACGCGTGTCCACACAACTTTCGAAGGGTATGATGACCGTACGGACGGCACGCGCGGTCGCCGCGCGGATCGAGGAAAATACGCCTGGCAGCCGCTGACATTGCGCGATCGGCGGGAGATTCGCCTGACGGTTGCGCCGATCGAGACGACGCTTCGCCGAGCGAACCATTTGGGCGGCAGTTTTTGAACGTTGAGATATAAAAGGGGGAATGGATCGGTCCGTTCCCCTCTTTACGCTTTCTTGCGCTTGTGCTCTTGCTTTCCTTGCGCTCCGAAGCCCTTAGGAGACTCCCAGGCGACCGGAGCGTTCTCCCTTCTCTCTCTCTTCACCACCAAAACACCTTCCATCTTTGCCGAGATGACGAGGGTTGGAGGAGGACGCCGGGACAAGGCTTCGGACAGCATCTTGCCGGAGTCTCGTCTGAGGAACGAGGAGGCGGCGAACAAAATCAGGAAGCTGCTGGTGCCGGAGGGGCAAGAAGGTGCTGTGGCGGTGAGGCCGGCGAGCCTGACGCCGGCGACGACCGTCCCTGGGCGGACCGTCCTCTTCACTTCCTTCGTGGCGGCGGGGTTGGTGCCGCCGTTCTCCGCCTTCTTTCTGCAAGTGCTGGAGACGTACGGTATTCAACTAGTGCACCTAAGCCCCAACTCCGTGGTGGTGTTGGCGACTTTCGCGCATCTCTGCGAAATGTTCGTGGGGGTGTTGCCGTCGGCGACGCTGCTTCGCCATTTTTTCGTCCTTCGGCCGGTGGGAAAGAAGAGGGGGCACTCCACGGCGGACGTCGCGGGGTGCTGCAACCTTCGGCTCCGGGACGGCCTGGGGGATCGTTACATTCCCCAGGTGCTGCGCAGCAAGTGGGAGGAGTGGCGACGGGACTGGTTCTTCGTCGACGTCGACCCCCATGAGCGCCTCGAGCTGCCGGAGGCGGCGGCGGAACCTCGGCGATCGACGTGGGAGGCGCCGCCGCCGGAAGACGCGAGGCTGAAGCCGGTGCTGGAGCGCATCCTGGAATTGCGCGAGTCCGGGTTGACCTCCGTCATGGTGGTCGTGGACTTCCTGCGCCGTCGGCTGGCGCCCTTGCGAGAGCGGGCCCGGCCAAGCTGGTTTTATACCGGGCCGGAGGACATCACCAGGACCCAGATCGGCGCGAGCTTGGATCTGGGGCAGGCGGAACTGCGGGGGATGACAAGGGTGATCACCGGAATGGAGGACATGAGCCGGACAGAGCTCCCGTGGCCGGAGATGGCGCTCTGCGCCAACCCTAACCGGGTGGCCATCATGGCGGGGCTGCCGGAGTTTGATGCCCAGGGGCTCGTGGACCGGCCTAGAAGCCGGAGTCCCGAGGCCTCCGAACTCCCCGGGCTAGAGGAGCTCCTGGGCGAGGAGACTACTGGTAGCTCGGCGCGGGCTGGAGACGGGGCCGCCGCAAGCAGCAGCCACCGTGTCAGAGAGGAGGGCGCCACTGAAGTCGTCGAGGAGGTGGTGCCGGGAGATCGGGGAAAGCGTCCCCGGGCCCTGATCTTGGTGCCGGACTCTCCGCCGTCGCCAACGGCAGCGGCGGTATTTCCGGTGGTGGAGCCGCGGCTGGTGCGGATGGGGCCCGCACCGGCGCCCGCGACCCGCATGACGGCACCCGAGGCCCGCACGACGGCGCCCGAGGCCTGCGCGGCGGCACCCGAGGCCCGCACGACGGTGCCCGAGGCCCGCGCAGCGGTTCAGGCGAGCCCCCAGCGGAAGAGGCAGCGGGAGGAGTCCGAACCGACGGCACCGGACCCGGACATCAGGCTCCCAGCGGCCAAATGGCGATATCGGTGAGTCTTCTTTCTTGCTTTTCCATGGGCATCTCTGGCCCGAACTAAGCTTCGGGGTTTTTCATTTGTCTCCCGTAGGCCGGCCGCAGGCGCTACTGCGACGGAGAAAGAGCGGGCGCCGGGACCAGAGCCGAGCCCGCTTACTGTTCCGACGGAGGCGGGCACCGGAACGGTGGAGGCGCCAATCGTCGTGGCGGCCAGCGGGAGAGAGACAGAGGCGGCGGCCGAGAGGAGGATGGAGCAAACGTCCGGATCCTTGGCGCCAGCGAAACCTACCCCGGGCGCGGAGAGCCCGGGGCGGATGACGGTGGAGGCGGACGCTTTGCCGGGGCCGGCGGACAGGGCGGCCGATGCGGGGATGCGGCCACCGTCCGAGTCTTCGACGCCGGCGGAGCCTACCCCGGGTAGGCAGAGCCCGGGGCGGATGGCAGCACAGGGCCCTGCAGAGAGCTCGACCCCCCTGGAGGCACTCTGCGGAGAAGCCTGGGCCCCACCGGTGCCCGGCCAGCCCGCCGATCCTTTCCTGGCCGCCATTGAAGGCGTCCAAGTAGCGGTCGGGCGGCTGGGCGCGGCGGCTGGGCGCGGCGGTGAACGCCAAGGAGGGGGAGCTTGAAGCCGAGCGCGCCCGCCTGGCGTTGGAGAAGGCGCAGCTGGCGAGCGCCCAGGAGGAGGCCCGTGCGGCGGCTGCGCGGGAGCAGAAGCTCCTAGAAGATATCCGCGCGGAAGTCGCGCGGGAACAGGAAGTTTTGAAGACCGCGTGGGCAGAAGCCGTGCGGGAGCGAGAAGACGCCGCCCGCCTGGCTGAGGCGTCGAGGCAGCAAGCTGCCGAGGCCCTTGCCAGGATGGGGCAGGCGCAGGAGAGGGAGGCGGCAGTCGCAACTCGGGAGCAGGCGGCGGAGGAGCGGCAAGCCGAGCTGATCCACCGGGAGGGCGCGGCCGAGAAGACGCGCGCCGACCTCCAGCGCTGGGAAGACGACCTCCGGAAGATCAGAGAAGAAATCAAGCGCTGGGAGGAGGACGTCTCCATCCGGGAAGTGGACAATGAGCTATCGGCGTCGGATCTCGGTGCCCGAGAGGATTCGGTGGCCCATCAGGAGGATGTGCTGGCCCGGCGGGAGGATGAGCTGAGTCGCCGAGAAGGTGAACTGAGTCACCGAGAGGGCGAAGCTATCGCGGCGGCGGCGACCATGGCGATCAGGGCGGAGCAGAACGCGAAGCATGAGGCGGAACTGGCCGCCCGCGAACGCGCTTTGTCCGAGATGGTGGCCAAGACGAAGCAGGCTGCCGCCCCCGCAGCAGTTGGCAGTTCTTTCGGTCCGGTCGGGAACCAAGGACTCGAGGCACAGCTGCGGGCCGCCAAGGAGAAAATCGAGACCGCCTTTGTCTTGCGGGTCAACCTCGAGCATATGCTGGAAGACATACTCCGGCGGATGCGGCGGGCCGTAGAGAAAGGTGGTCTCGGACGGCTCGTTGACGACAAGAAGGGCGACGCCCCCGCACGACAAGTGTTGGGGCTGCAGCAGGTCTGCGAGCGCCTCGAGGCCCTGCCTTGGGCGGTCCAGGAACTCGCCGCACGGTAGGGACGTGGCTTGGCACATGCAGTGGCCGAGCACGTTCTGGCCTGTTACCGAAGCAGGGACCCAAACTTCCCGCTGGAGCCAGCGCGAGAGGGAGTGGTCGAGGCTGAGGGAGAGGCTGCCCGGGCAGCGGTCCGGAGTACCGCCGCCGAGGTGGCGGCCGGCTTCAGGCGAGAAGTGCCGCCGCCGCCAGCCCCCGGGGACGACTCGGAGGATTCAGCCGACGCTTCTGCCGCCGACTAGGCCTTTTGTGCCCTCTTTTCTTTTGTTGTAGACGTAGGAGTGAACCCTTAGAAAATGCCTTGTATATATCCTGTGAATATTAAATGGCAGTTTTTCCTTGGGCTCGCAACTCCAGTTTCTCTAAGTGTTTGATGCTTCTTCTGGTGTTTTTCTTTGAAGTCCCGGGGAGTACTCAGTCGGGCCGTTCCCGACCTTCCCGTCCCCGAGGATGAAGTTGTCTTGATCGCTGTTGCTGGCACAGTCGGCCTTCAAGCTCTCGCGAGTCCGCATTGCCTAAGTTAAGAAACAAAGACAAAATCCCTTGCCCGGGAGATAGATCGATCCCGCTCGGAACACGCCGTGCCTAGTGAACACTTTTTCACTTTGCGACCACTCAGTTAGTAGAAGGGAGACGCGTGCGGGCGAGAATGTGACCAAGAGTCCTCGCGGTCCGGTGGTGCCCGGGCTTAAAACGGGCCGGACCGAGCACTGACAGCCCGCCCCCGAGACTTGAGCTCCGGACTACCCGAGTGGCTCGAGCGATAGGATTACCCAGGGTACCCGAGGACTCGGTAGTGCTCGGGGTCCTTAAAAGCGGACCGAACACCACGACCACCACGAAGGGCTTCGGTCAGACATTATCGCACGCGCGCTACTCTTTTCTGCAAACCGCTCTGTCGTTCTGGGAAAAAGTAGACACGCGGCAGGGTTTTTGCGTGCGAGGAGACCACCTCACCGAACAGATTAAGGCGCGAGAGCCCTCGAGAATGACTCGGGAACATAAATTTACTGAAAGCAGACTTGTCTGAATATAACCACTCACCGGACAGCTGTCGGCCTTCCGGCCCACCGATCCAGGAGGGATGTGCTTTCGAGCTCGGGTGCCCGGGAACTTAATTCTTTCAACGGGGCGCCCGAGCGCTCGGAGGCGCACGAGGCTCCTAGGGTCGGGTGATCTCGACCACCCAAGCCTAAGTGGTAGGACCACCCGAGGACCCTTGGGGCCGACCAGAGACCGGGGCATTGAAGCCCTTGCGGCCGAGCTGCTTGCGATTGCCAGCCTGTGACTTAAGAGAAAAAATAGGATATCTTTGTCTGGTGCGCTCTGTTAGTGCGGTACTAGCTATAGACTGCTCTCGTTTTCGACCCGAGACCTCTCGAACACCCAAACCGGCGGACAAGAGCGGGCAGAGGCATAACCCAGAGGTCATATGGTTTGGTGGCGCCCGGGTATGACAAACCAGACCGAGCACCGACAGCCCGCTCCGGGGGCCCGAGCTCCGGACTACTCGAGCAGCTCGAGCGATGGGATTACCCAGAGCACCCCGAAACTCGGTAGTGCCCGGGAGCCTGTCACGACACCGAACACCACAGCCTACCATGCCGGACGTAAGGCAGCGGCGACTGCTCGCATGCATACCGATCGGGATTCTTTTATCAGCGGGGAAAAAGAGAGAGAGCAAACTTTTTCTCGCACAACCGAGCACCTCACCAGACAGATTAAACATACGGAACCCAGAAAAAATATTTTGACATAGCGATTGCTTATTGAAATACTGAATGTGCAATATTTATAAGGTTGGGCGACAGCGACTTACCCAAGGGGCGAAGCCCTCGGACTGCTTGGGCGGGGAGAAGCCCCCAGCCTTGCTGACCTGAGCCGCGAGCACGACCATCTACGGGTAGAAGCGTCGGAGATGCTCGATGTTCCACGGATTCGGGAGTGGCTGTCCTTCCTCCGTCGCCAACCTGAAAGAACCTGTCCGCGGGACCGCGATCACGGTGAAGGGACCTTCCCACGCAGGAGACAGCTTATTCATTCCTTCGCGCGACTGGACGCGTCGGAGAACTAGGTCCCCCACCTCGAGAGTCCGGGCCCGGACATGGCGCAGATGATAACGCCGCAGACTCTGCTGGTATCGAGCCGCGCGGACGGCGGCACGCCGCCGGCGCTCTTCCAGGTAGTCCACGTCGTCGCGTCTTTGCCGCTCCTGCTCACCCTCAGAGTATGCATGTACTCGAGGGGAGCCCAGAGTGAGCTCGGAGGGGAGGACTGCTTCGGCGCCATAGACGAGGAAGAACGGAGTCTCCCCGGTGGCGCGGCTTGGCGTAGTCCGATTGGCCCACAGCACGGCTGGCAGCTCGTCTACCCATCCCTTCCCGTGCTTAGCGAGCACGTTATAGGTCCGGGTTTTGAGGCCCTTCAGTATCTCTGCGTTGGCGCGCTCGACCTGCCCGTTACTCCGAGGATGAGCGACGGAAGCGAAGCAAAGCTTGATACCGAGATCTTCGCAATAGTCCCCGAACAAGGCACTTGTGAACTGGGTGCCGTTGTCGGTGATGATCCGGTTCGGGACGCCAAAGCGGCTGGTGATGCCGCGGATAAACTGGAGCGCCGTGTTTTTGGTCACCTTGATGACTGGGACCGCCTCCGGCCACTTGGTGAATTTGTCGATAGCGACATATAGGTATGCATAGCCCCCGACTGCTCAGGGGAATGGACCCAGAATGTCCAAACCCCAGACCGCGAAAGGCCATGATAGGGGAATGGTATGGAGAGCCTGAAATGGCTGGTGAATCTGCTTTGCATGGAACTGGCACGCTCTGCAGCGCCGAACCAGCTCGGAAGCAACCTGGAGAGCTGTAGGCCAGTAGAAACCCTGCCGGAAGGCCTTCCCGACCAGCGTGCGGAACGATGAATGGCCACCGCACTCGCCCTCGTGGACCTCAGCGAGAAGATCGCCGCCTTCTGCCCGAGAGATGCATTTCAGGAGGACACCTCCTGCGCTACGCCGGTAGAGATCCCCATCTACTATGGCATAGCGTCTGGACTGCCGAGCAACCCTTTCGGCAGACGCCTCATCCCCGGGTAGAAACTTTTCTTTCAAGTACCCTCGGATGTTAGACATCCACGAGGCATCTTGAGAACATTCGGCGAGCACAGCGCACTCGCCGGACGGCGGCGCCCTGACGGGGCTTCCCACTGAGGGCACCGTCGGGGTCTCCTGAATTGAGTTCGAGGTTTCCCCTTCATCCTGTTCGGCAGGCAGGACAGAAGGCCGTGTGAGTCTTTCTTCAAAGACTCCGGCAGGGACGCGCGCACGTGAGGAGGCCAGGCGAGAGAGCTCATCGGCCAAAGCGTTGTCGCGGCGAGGGATGTACCGCAACTCGAGACCATCGAAGCGTCTCTCGAGCTTCCTGACCGCAGCTACGTACGCCGCCATTTGAGGATCCGTGCACTGGTACTCCTTGGATACCTGGTTGACAACCAGTTGGGAGTCCCCTTTGACCAGGAGGCGACGAATCCCGAGCCCCACCGCAGCCCGGAGGCCGGCGATGAGACCTTCATACTCCGCCATGTTGTTGGATGCGCGGAACTGCAATTGTACGACGTACCAGAGCTCTTCACCTGTTGGGGAGGTGAGAACCACTCCGGCCCCTGCGCCTTTAAGCGAGAGGGAACCGTCGAAGTGCATGACCCAGTACCCGGGCACGTCGTGCCCGGGATAGGTAGAGATCTCTTCTGGGACGACGCAGGGGACGGGTGTCCATTCTGCCAAGAAGTCGGAGAGCGCCTGGCTTTTGATTGCCTGGCGACAGACGAAGTGTAGGTCGAACTCCGCCAGCTCGACCGCCCATTTGACAACGCGCCCGGTGCCCTCTCGGTTCCGGAGAATGGGTCCCAGTGGATAAGTGGTAACCACCGAGACCTTGTGCGCCTGAAAGTAGTGGCGCAGCTTCCGGGAGGCGATGAGCACGGCATAGAGTAGCTTCTGCGCCTGGGGATACCTTGTCTTGGCTTCCCGGAGGACCTCGCTGACGAAGTATACCGGTCGCTGTATCCGGAGGGCCCGGACGGTGGCCCCACCCGGGGGGCTGCCGCAGCCCCCAGGGTCGGCGGCATGGTCGGGGCTGGCCGGGTACTCGGGCTCGATTCCTTGGCTGGGAAGAGCAGTGTGCTCGGGTTCGACCCCTTGCCCAGGGGGAGCCACGAGGACAAGTGAGTGGTCGGGGGCCTCTGGGAGCTGGGACCCAGCACCCGGCCCCGAACACTCGTCGCGCTCCACCACCAGCACTATGCTCACGACCTGAGGAGTGGCCGAAACATAAAGTAGTAGGGGCTCACCTTGAGAGGGAGCCACCAACACGGGTGGCGAAGTAAGGTACTTCTTTAAGTCGCGGAAGGCCTGCTCGGCCTCCGGCGTCCAGTCAAAACGTCCGGATTTCTTCAGAAGCTTGAAGAGGGGGAGCCCTCGCTCCCCGAGCTTGGAGATGAAGCGCCCGAGGGCTGCCATGCAGCCGGCGAGGCGCTGGACCTCCTTGAGTCGAATCGGGGGTCGCATCTGTTCAATGGCCCGGATCTTCTCTGGATTGACCTCTATCCCTCGGCCAGAGACCAAGAAACCAAGGAGCTTGCCCTCCGGCACCCCGAAGACACACTTCTCCGGGTTGAGCTTGAGGCGGGTAGAGCGGAGATTGTTGAAAGTCTCGGCAAGGTCCTCGAGCAGGGTGGCGCGGTCTCGGGTTTTGACCACGAGGTCGTCGATGTAAGCCTCGACGCTGCGGCCAACCTGCGAGTTAAGAGTGATACGGATAGCGCGCTGGAAAGAGGATCCAGCGTTGCGCAGGCCGAAAGGCATTGACATGTAGCAATAAGTCCCCACCGGAGTGGTAAAAGCAGTTTTTTCCTCGTCCCCTATGGCCATGCGAATCTGGTGATACCCAGAGTTTGCATCCAGGAAGCATAAAAGATCACATCCCGCAGTTGAATCTATAATTTGATCAATGCGAGGTAAGGGGAAGGGATCTTTAGGGCAAGCCTTGTTAAGGTCGGTGTAGTCCACGCACATGCGAAGCTTGCCGTTGGCCTTCGGGACGATGACTGGGTTTGCTAGCCAGTCGGGGTGGAGGACTTCTCGGATGAATCCGGCGTCGAGGAGCTTGCTGACCTGCTCGCGGATAAACTCCTGGCGCTCTGGCGCCTGCCGCCGGACCTTCTGCTTCACCGGGCGGGCGTCCGGACGCACGGCCAAGTGATGCTCGATCACCTCCCTAGGGATCCCAGGCATGTCGGACGGTTGCCAGGCAAACACGTCTATGTTAGCCCGGAGGAAGGCGACGAGCGCGCTTTCCTATTTGCTGCCCAGGTCGCTACCGGTACGGACAACCTGGGTAGCGTCTTCGCCCACCACGACCTCCTTCGTCGGAACAGAGGTGTCGGCGGCGAGTCGGGGTTTGGATGAAGAGGGTCCCGGGCCCCCTGTAGAGCCATCGACCTCGGCCTGCGCTGAGACCAGAGCCATGTATGATTGTTCAGTGCAGGAGATGGCGCCGCCGGAGTCGGCGATCACAGAGATAGAGCCTGCGGGGCCGGGCATCTTAACCGTAAGGTATGCATAATGCACGGCCATCATAAACTTGGCAAGCGCCGGACGCCCGAGGATGGCGTTGTAGGGGAGAGGGAGTTCCGCGACATCGAAGAGGACGCATTCCGTGCGGAAGTTGTCCCGGCTCCCGAACGTGACAGGCAACTCAACCTGCCCGAAGGGCAGGGAGTGCCCAGGGGTCACTCCACAGAAGGGGAGTGACGGCTTTAGGCGTCGGGAGGACACCTGCAGCTTCTCAAAAGCCTCTTTGGAAAGGAGGTTGAGGCCGGCACCACCGTCGATCAGCACTCTGCCGACCTTGACATTGCAGATAGTGGGAGACACTACCAGAGGTAGCCGTCCCACGGCTGCAGTACTGGCGGGGTGATCAGCCATGCTGAACGTGATCGGAGCATCCGACCACCTCAGGGGCCTTGTGGCCTCCTCGCTCGGGGTTGCCGAACACACCTCGCGTCGCATGACCTTGATGCCACGACGCGAGCAGGGTGTGTAAGCGCCCCCGTCGATGAAGGCGACGGCATGCTCGGGCTCCTGGAAGCCGAGCTCGGCGTTGTTGGGGGCGACCTCAATATCGCCTCCTCCGCGGGACTCGTCGCGCTCCCTCTGGCGCTGCTCCACGAGTCCTTTGACCGTACGACACTCCGTGAGGTCGTGCCATCTGGTCTGGTGTATGGGACACCATTTACCTGGCTCGGGCCCCGCGGGAACGGGGGCCCTCGCTGGAACAGGAACTCGGCCGGGGGCCGGGGCTCTTGCTGGAGCTCAGGCCCTTGCTGGAGCCGAGGCCCTTGTGGGTACGGAGGCCCGAGGAGGAGCACGAGCAGGGGCCCTGACGGGGCGTCGATCGACACCCGGCCGGCGCTCTTGCCGGTGGTCGGGCTCTTGCGGCACCCTATGAGCGGGGACCTGGGCTGGCTCAACGGGAAGAACTTGACTGGTCGGAGGTGGGGCGAGGAGCATGCCACGCCCTAGCCTCCGCAGCCTTGGCGCACTTATCGGCCAGTGCGAAGAGTTCCGCAGGGGTCTCGATCTCGTGCGTACCTAGCTTTTCGAGCATCCGCTCATCGCGGACGCCCTGCCGGAAAGCAACAATAACAGCATGGGGGGCCACTCGAGGAATGGTGTTGCGAACCTGGCTGAAGCGCTGTATAAAGCGCCGTAGCGTTTCCCCCTCCTGCTGTTGGACGGCGTGAAGGTCGCACTCCAAACCGGGGCGTGTAAACGTGCCCTGAAAGTTGGCCATGAACTGGTGGCACAGGTCATCCCAGGAGCCGATAGACCCTGGGGGTAAGTTCATAAGCCAAGAGCGGGCGGAGCCCCTCAGGGCAACATGAAAGTAGTTCGCCATCACCTTTTCGCTGCCTCCGGCCACTTGGACGGCCGTTGTGTAGATTTGGAGGAACTCGACGGGGTCGATGGACCCGTCGTACTTCTCCGGCAGCTCGGGGCGGAACTTGGAAGGCCACCTGACCCGGCGGAGCTCGGCGGTGAAGGCACGGCAGCCGGTGCCGTATCCCGCAGCGCGAGCGGGGGTCCTTGGTGGCGAGTGGCGGCGAACCGGGGATCCCCGGTGGCCTTGGGCCGGGAGAGAGGAAGCCTGGTCCTCTGCCCCGACCCCCTGCCGGGTCTCCCGCTGACGCTCGAGAGTAACCCGGGCATCCTCGTGGCCCCTGCGCTCGTCAAGGCGCAAACGAAGATCCTGGGCTTCAGATACGGCCAGGGGGACGGCACTCCGCCTAGAGACCCCTCGGCCCGTGCGGGTGTTGCCCGCTGAGGAGCCGACTCTGGCGGCACCATGCTGGGAAGTGGTGCGAGGACTCCCGGCCTGTACCTGGCGACGAGCAGTGCCGACCAAAGCAACGACATCTTGGATCCACCGACCTTCCGGAGTGTTCGGCGTGGCCTGAACGGGCGGGTGCCTAAGGAGAGCATGTGCCGCAAGCAGCGCGCTCCCTGGGCTGGCCTCGCTGAAAGCGAGCCTGCGCCGAGGTGGCACTCGACGTGGTCCAGAGGCGGACCTAGCGGTCGGGGTCCCGACCACCTGCTGGGGGTCAGAAAGTGAGTCGGCAGCGGCAGCGGTGGCCCTGAAGGGCCCAGCGCCTTGATCCCCTTGAGCGGGAAAAACCGCGCCCGCAGATGGCGGCTGCTGCTGGCATGCAGCAGCGACTGGGCTCCTTCTGACGTCGGGCAGTGCTCCGTCACTGGAAGTGGAGCCGGAACGCTGGAGACGGTGCCCACCGGCCATCTTTTCCTGTGGAAAAAAGTGAAACAAACAATCCAGGCATATTCCCCCCTACCTGGCGCGCCAGCTGTCGGAGGATGAACTCCTGTCGCAGGGATCCCGAGAGACCCCTTTTTAGAGATTCGGCCGGGGGGATGATCCTGGATAAGCTTGTTTGGAAAATAAGCGGGAACGGAAACAAATGCAGTGGCAGGTGGGAGATGATCGCCCTAGTGCGAGAAAAACGGATGTACCGGGGTTAAGACAGGTTCGGGCCGCACGGAGGCGTAACACCCTACTCCTGTGTGAGTGCTATATTTATCCTTGAAGGGAATTCTTCAAGGATGTATCTGGTTACAGGGGAGAACTATTTACAGAGAACTTGAGGCTCTCGTGTTCTAGCTCGGCTTGAGCTGGTTCAAGCGTGGGCGTTGTCGGGCTTTTCTTTGTCTTGTTCTTCGGTCTGTGCCTCTAGAGAGCTTCCTCTTTTCTTTTCTTCACCTTTTTTGCGCGCCTTTTACGTGTTCTTCATCCTTTCCTTTTATAGGCGCGCCGACCTCAACATATCCTGAATGGGAAAGAGGGGGTACGAGTGCCAAGGCGCCACGGAGAAAGGTATCGTCATTCCGTCTTGGCGAAGTGACAGGGGCGGTGGAAAAATGCGGCGCGCATCCGACCACCCGCCATTGTGGAGGCCCTTCGGCGCCATTGAGGGGGCCCACCGGGCAGCCTCAGAGGTGCCCGGTGCGCCCTCCCTGTCTTGTTCTTCTGCCAGGGCAGGGTGGCAGGCGGAGCGCTTCGATTCTGGCAACGTTATCCCGAGGCACCCGGGTGAAACGGGACGGGACCCGTGCATTTAATGGACCCACGCCCCCCTGCCAGTGCATGGCAGGGTCTGACACTGGGGCGTGGGCAGCTGAGAATGTCAGGATGTCA
Source organism: Phragmites australis (assembly GCF_958298935.1). NCBI lineage: Eukaryota > Viridiplantae > Streptophyta > Magnoliopsida > Poales > Poaceae > Phragmites > Phragmites australis. Next base: position 2,680,795 of record NC_084940.1, read on the forward strand.
GGATGTCAGGCCGCGCGTGCCCATTAAATGCGGTATTGGGCCTTTGACTGGCTGACACCCCAACGATGGGACTCTTCGAGTCGTCGGACGACCTTGCGCGAACCTTCAGGGAAACGAGTCCTCGGGGGCTGCCACGTGCAGCCCCGAGCACTTCGGTGGGACCTTCGGGGCACCGAGTCCTCGGGGGCTGCCACGTGCAGCCCCGAGCACTCTCTCCCGAGCACTTCGGTGGGACCTTCGGGGCACCGAGTCCTCGGGGGCTGCCACGTGCAGCCCCGAGCACTCTCTCCCGAGCACTTCCTTCCCGGTATTTGGGCTCTGCGGATCATCGGGGAACTAGGGTGCTCGGGAACCAGAGGCGGCGGCCCCGAGCACCTTCTCCCGGAACTTAGCTTCTTCTTATCTTGCAGGGTGGACCTCGCGGGATGGTGACGCGTGGTGGATGGCCGGCCCGGTCTCGGGACTCAGGGACCCCTGGTTCCTGATACACCGACAGCCGCCCTTTGCAGCCATCACCGAGAGGTTTTACAAAGACGAGAAGCTGTTCGGGGTATCCTAACATCTAGGTAGGGCTGGAGCTAGTTCTCTGATCATCCGCTCGCCCCTCGTAACCTCAGAGCCGCAGATGAGGAGTACTGTTGGGGGAACGTCTTAGTCTGGAGATATTTAGATAGTGCACTATAGTATTACTATAGCTGTCAGTATCTTAGCCATTACGTGGTATGTGAAGGGGTAAAATAATAAAAATACTCCTCTAGGCATATGATTGTAACATAATATCTTAGGGGCATACTGTTAATTTTCATTGCCCCTTCTTTCTATAAATATACCCTCCAAGGGCAGGAGAGGGAGGACCCAGTGATTTTTTTTCATTATACAAACGATATTTCTCTCGCTCTCTCTTTTTCACTCACAGGCTCCGTCTCTAAGCTTGAGTCTTCTCTTATGAGTAGAGCTCTCGCCGTATCTGTTTGGATCACGCCCTGCGTACCCCAACAATAGTCGTGCTTGCTCCCTCGCCTCCTGTTCTCTTTCACTCATCTCCGATAGAACTCCCGTCGTTGCCGCTCACCGTTACACTAACCCGATGTTCTTATCTTCCTCGTGCCCGATATTGACCCATCAGTCATCCTCCACCGTCTGCAGTAAGCGGCATCCCCGCCACCTTGCTACTCAACCCCATGTTCGTCTCCTCCGTTGGATTACGTTTTCTCCACAGGATCTCTTCTAATTCCGGCAATGGAGGACCTTGCCGGGGCTCAGGCGTCCCGCGTACGTGCACAGGGCGGTTCAGTAGGCGGCACACGGCCGCGGCGGTGTTGGGGATTCCGTGACTGCGCTGAAGGCACGTGGGCGTAGCAGCTGCTGTGGCCACGCAAATGAAGAGCAAGGCAGCGTAAGTGTCTGGCACGGGTGTACGGCTGGCTATCCGGCAGCTCTCTCGCGCGCACCCGTGCCGCCCGCCGAGACAGCCGCACCAGACGAACAGCGCAAGCATCGCACGTTTCCTCTCGGAGCATAGCAGTAGCACCGAGTCCGACCAGAAACAAACATCACTTCCGAGTTCCGATAAGGCGGGACCGCCCCGCGGGGTCAACTTCACCGCTCCCTGCCTCCCTTGCTTACGGAAATTTTTAAAATAATATTATTTTATTAGAAAATTATAAAAATAATAGCCAAATTTTGATATTTGCGTAAATAGCTACATGTCGGCTAGGGTTCTGTTGGCGCTCTATGTGCCGACAACTTACGTGGTAGTAAGTCTGAGGACCTATCGATACTCTACGTGCCAACATGTCATATGTCTCTAGATAATATTTAAAAAAATCACATCTTTTTTATATAATCTCGGATGGAGATTATATTTATATAAAAATTGTGCCTTTAGACGCGATATACAACTTTATAGTTAGATATTTTTCATTTGAATCTATTTATATGTCCAAAAAGTAGTTATAAATTTCAGATCTGGAAAACTAGATCTAGAACTTCTAGCCACTTTTTATGTATATAAAAGGATTCAAATGAAAAATTATTCAACTACAAAGTTGTAGAAGATTATTTCTATCTGAGATCATATAAAAAAGTTATGAATTTTTCTTTGAATATCATCTGCAGGACACATGACCTATCGACAGGCCCCAGGCCCCATGCTACGTAGAATGTCGGCATGTGGAGTGACAACTTGTCTCTAGTCAAAACTCCGCGTGCTGACATGTATTGTTTCTACAAATATTGGATTTTGACTTATTTTTTTTACACTTTTTCAATAAAATAATATTATTTGAAAAACTCCTTACTTGCGCTCCAATCCGATCACAAAACACACGCACCACGCACCATGCACGCCCTTGCATAACGTCACCTGGCGACGCGCTGCTAGTAGGACTGATAATGGGTCGGGTCAGGTCGGATCCGAGTAGAGCAAAACCAAACCTGACCCGAAACCCACCATCTCCAACCCAACCCAAACCTAAATTGGCAAATGGGTGAAAATTGAAACCCAAACCCGAAACCGTCAGGTGCCCGTCGGGTTCAAATCAACGGTGCGATGGCTGTCAACCGGCAAGGCGCGTGGCAGCGATCGAGCGATTGCCATCAAGCAGCGGTGACGAAGGCCAAGAGATGGCGGCTAGGCAGGAGACAGTTGCTGGGTGGTGATAGCTGAGAGACGGTGGCCGGGCAGGCGATGGTGAGCGGTGATTGGGAGCTATGGGGCAACAACAGCGAGGCGAGCGATGACAGCGGGGCGGGGATGGCCAGGCGAGCGACGGCGGTGGGAGGTGGTGACGATGGGGTGCTATGTGATGCGATGGGGACTGGGGATGCCATGGGGACTAGATAGCATCGGTGGGGTGCTATGAGATGCCATGGGGCCTAGGTGGCGTGGGCTAGGCTGCAAAGAGGTTGGCTCGGGTTGTATTGCATGATTGCATCTAACATCTCAGACGATCCGTGGGCACCCACGGGTAAAACTTAAAACCTGAGCCCAACCCAACCCATTTTGAATATCTGACCACTCAAACCCATAGATAAAGATATAGATCCCAACCTGGACCCATCGGGATAGAACCCGTGAGTATCCAAACACACATGTCCTATTGCCAGCCCTAGCGGCTAGCGGCTCGGCGCAGGTGAGACCGTCTGCTTTGAGAACTGGGAGGCCAAAATGAAACCCGCTCAATTCCGTTAACAGGCCACACTGAAACTTCAACCAACGTAACAACTATTCCAGAGCTGCTTGCAAGGTCGAGGTGGGCACGTGTGCGGCCGCCCACACTCCGATGGATCCCCACCTTCACCGATCACATCATCGCCGCCGAGAAGCGCCGCCTCTCCATAGTTCAGCACAGAGTAGGGCAATTGCCTCTCCCTTCACGAAGACTGAGCAGTGCTACAGGCCTATACTAACTGGATGTTGGGGGACTAGAAATACCTCTGTCGATATGGAATCACTTGCCTCAAACTTTTAGCCACTTTATTGTGGATTTTGATGGTTTGTTATGTGTTGAGTATGCAATTGCTCGGTAGTAATGTCTTGCTGTATTTGGGTTTGCTTGACACTCCCCGCACAGAATTCACAGAAATACGGGAGCTCACTGCCACCTTCGCTCACACCCACGTCACGCTCCGGTCCTTCGTTCACTAAAAGGGAGAGCGCGTGAAATGATGAGTATGAATGAAGTTCAACAATGCATGCCACAATATGCATATGAAGAAATGTCATGAAAATATACTTTAAATTGCATGAACAACTTTTTCTAGTTAGCACAAGTCATAAGAAGACTAGAAAAATTGGATTCACCCATTTTGGACTTGTAAAGAATTAACGGTGAATTAATGAAGCCTTAACATAATTAATTTATCCTAGAAAGTTAATTAACTAATTCATGGCTGGAAACATTTTTAATAGGGAGAGAAGGTTATTATGAAACCAACAAAATTGATTTCATAATTTTTAGAGCTACGGAGAATTTATTATAAATTTTACAAGCCGCAAACCGTCTGATGAACAGTAACTACGAAGTATCCCTATGGATACTCCGCATTTTTGCGGAATATCTGTAAATTTCTGCGAAGTATCCGGACTATCCAGAATTGCTCCTAAAAAGGGGAAAACTTTGCCAAATCAACTTGCTAGCCTCTCCAATCCAAAGTGGAACATGTTTGAGGTAGTTTATGAGGTCTAGAACTCACTCATCAACCCAACAACTCGATTCCTAACTCAGATCTCATCTAATCCTCATTTTGGTCCAAAGCATCAAGAACTCATGAACTTTGCTTTATCACGAAATCGAACAACCAAATCACGAATTCATGCCATGGGAAGCCTAAGAGACTTAACCATGGTGCTTGTGAAGGTTAGTGACCGCCGGATGATGAAGGAAACAGAGTGAAACGCTCGGGAGACGAAGAAATCTGGTGTTCCTCACGTTTCAACCCTAAACACCAAAAGATACCAAAATCGACTTGAATCCTCCAGGAAAACGAAAATAAATTGGAGGGATGGATAGCTTACGAGCTAGAGAACGCGTAGACACCACATGCGCATCTCGGTTCGACTTCTAGAGAGAGGAAACCGAAGAGTGAGAGAGCTTGAGAGGGGGAGCTCCCTTGCTTCCTTGGCTGGTGGGGAGCACGGGAGTGGAGTGAGAAGGAGAGACAGGGCAGGTGGGGGCTGCCCCTTTTGGTGGTTGGGATGGTGGGGCCACATGTGGGGTCCATATGGAAGAGAAAGGAGCTTCGTTCTAACTGCGAATTCAATTTTTTTCTCTCCTTCAATTGACTCAGAACGAAGTACTCTAGTGTGCCAAAATATTTTACCTCAAATTTAATTATTACACTAATGATGCATAATTAAGTTTAATCGTGTGACATAATCTGAGATCGTTACGAACAGCATTACGCGCAAGTTGAAGATCAAGAAACACGCTTATATGTGTGGACGACGCGATCGAATGCCATCCTTCTTCTCCCTTCAGGATTGATTCTTGCTTTCCTTCATGTATTGCTTAGGTATCCTTGTTCTCCCTGTACTACCCGATTGCTTCTTGCTTTCCTTTATGTATTGCTTCTTGCTTTCCTTTATGTATTGCTTAGCTTTCTTTGTGCATCACATTTTTGGTTGCTTACTATGAGAGACACGTATCTCATTGTAATATACTACCTCTATTCCTTTTCTACCCGTTATTTAGGACATTGATATAGTCTCCAATATGTATTTGACTATTGTTTTTTCTAAGCTTTTGTTATCAAAAGTTATTAAAGTTATAACTATTTCAAAGAAATTTTCATGATGAAACTATATACTAATAATATTTTCATGTGAAGTCTAAATATTTTTAAGTATATTAGTGATTGAAGTTTTTGAAATATAACTATACACATACCTAAGCGACATCTATTTGAGACTAAAGGCAATATATGCATGCCTTTGTTACGTGCGAGTGCAAGGGATATATGTGCATGCAGAAGTATGCCGCATGAGAACTACAGGAGGAGCCTCCGATCCGTAACTAATTAGATTTTAAAACCATTAACATATTTAACTAGGTATTTCCGTCATTTACATGAATAAAATATCTACTTTATAATTAAGGAAATGATTATAGTATTAAATATTAATAGCCTGTTCATTCGTACCGTTTAACCACTAGCTAGTAATGCTGTAAAGCTAGCTTTTTTTTAAAAGGAATAGGATGGGCACGTTCCTACTGATTACCGTATGTTAAAGAGAAAAAAAGAATTTGAAGTACAGAGGAGAGAGCCAAAGAAGCAGTAAAGCTAGCTTTGTCGTTTGTGCGTCCCTCTTTTCTTGGTTGTTTAGACTATCTCTAATAAATACTTTAAATTTTTATCTTAAAAATATTATTACAATATCTCTTATTACTATTATAGCATCCCTTATTTTTTTACTTTATTTTTTAACTTCTACTACTATTTTTCTCTCTCTGGTCTCGCTGGCAGACTCTGTAAACAGGACCGCTACAGTGTTGCTACAGTAACCCGAGGTGAACCCACTGCCAGTTTCTATGAACAGTACACTACAGTTTATGACTGGTACAGTAACTCCGCAGATTTACAGGTCCCTATGCTGTCCTTAACACTGTAGTATACTGTAGCACTAGATACAGACTCTGCTGGAGATGATTTGAAGCACTGGATTCTGTAAATTTGAAGTCACTGCTGGAGTTAGTCTTACTATAATAGCGAAGTATCTTATTATAATATGCATTGCTTTGTTGCCAGTGTGTGTGAATATTTTGTGCTTAAGTGATCTTGTGTGAAATGTTGTGATATTTTGTGGTTGTATAACTATTAAATCTGTCAACATTTTCAGAGAGCATGGCTAGCATTTCCTAAGGGCTGCCAAAATGCATGTTTTTTAAATTTTGATATTTCATTTTTTGCCACTGGAGCTGGTACAAATGAGTGGCAAAAAGAAATATGATTTTGACCTAAATGGCAAAAAAATAATTTCAAAGATAAGAGTGAAAAAATAAAATTATCTTTTTAATAGCATGATAAAGCAATATCACATATGGTTACTTAAACGAAATGTATGCGATATCTTTTAATATCACTGATGGTTTCTAGTGCAACCATATGTAACGGATGATTTTGGAACTATCAATGACAGTCCCACATCATCACAGAGTGTCACTTTTGTGATGTCTCTTAAAAACAGCCTATGATGAGGTTCCTCTGTAGTAGTGCCACTTTATCTATTATGACTATTAATTGTCTCGCAAGCAGCTCTCCCTGGATTCACTGCCTAGCTATCTACTGTACGTGCAATGTATGTTGCACCCGTGATACTGGACTCAATAAGCTTCTTACGTGGGCGACTGCTGCGCGCGCAATGTAGCCAAAGGGGAGGTGCCAAGCTAGCCTTTCTCAAGGCCCGTCTTTTACCCCTGATCAAAGCATCATGCATGGTCCCTATAAAATAAAGTAAAGATTGATGGGCCAGCACGAATCATTTCCTCGCATCTGCGATGGCACGGTTGAAGCAAAGAATGGCGAGATATGTAGCTTATTGGTCAATATTGCGGACATTCATGCATGCCAATGCCTATATATACGTATGCTAACGTGTGTTTGTTTGCATGCCACGCAATAGCGATTAGGCGCTCACCATGCAACAAGCACACGCCAGCATGGGCTTTCCTTTCGATAGGATTATTAGCCTCCCGCTGGCTTTGAGGGCTTACAACAAGACACGGTGCGACCAAATCACGGTTGGCTACATGAAAGGGGCCGGTTCCGTCAATGGCGACACGCGGGCCATGAAGATGAAGTTGATGTTCACGGTGGTGCTCATGGCGCTCATGGGCTCCACCCTCTTCATCAACGGCTTCCTCCGCACGTTCCTCCCGCGGTTCAACGTTACGCTGCGCATGTTCCTTGGCCGGTACAACCTTGACCCCATCGCGCGCTTTCTGCTGCACTTCGCCTTCTTCCAGTTCATTCCTCTCCTGTCCTCTGTGTTATCCAACGCTGAGGGTCAGGACGACGACACGGTGCTCCTCCTGATCATCCTTTGGTTGCTCCTAGTCGAGCTCATCCGCAAGAAGGTGCAGCGGATGATGCTTCCCACCGATGGCTCCTCGTTCTCGAGGGCCATAGGCCGGTTCACACTGATGGATTACTCGGACGAGGCGAGTCGCCTGGTGTGGGTCGGTTACCTCATCTACTCTAACTTGCACCAGATGCATTCTCACTCGGTGAAGGCCATGTTTGTTATCCTCTGGTCTCTGGGCTTTGTGAAGCTGGTGCAGAGGGTGGTCAACAGATGGCAGGCCAGCAGCTCCTGGCATACAGCGAGGAACCCTCTTCTTATTGCAGGGTACATGCAGCAAATCATGGAGGAAGAGAAAGATCCGGAGAAGAACCAACCAAGCGACAACTCGAAGATGAACATGTCCGATTGCAAGTTCGCGGTGATGGGCGAGGACACGCTCTTGGTGCGCAACAAGGCGGAAGCGGCAGAGCTCAAGCTGACCACTACCCCTGGATATGGCTACGGTGTGGGAAGGCGCATCGTGGCCATAGAAAAAAACTCCGGCCAGGTATATCCAATCTTATCTTATATTTACTAATCGGAAGTTCCTTTTAGTGCCTCCACATTAATCCTAAGAAAATCTTAAAAATTCTCATAAAAAAAAGTAAAACATACAACCGTCGAATTAATTTATTGACTAACTGTAAGTATGGATCAAGAGTCTAACCTTAAGACTAATTTTTGCCTTACATTTCCTTCTTTTTTATTGTAGATACTATTTATCTAACAAGTATGGATCAACAACCAGACGAAATAATATAGAAGATTAAAAAAATAAATCATAGAGTCTAACCTTAAGACTACTTCTTGCCTTACCTTTTCTTCTTTTTTATTGTAGATATCATTTATCTAACAAGGTTACGTTAGCAAACTACAACTTAGTTACGTTAGAAATCAACACACTTTTCCAAATCAATTATAATCAAACATTACAAAATTAAAACAACAGAACGCAAACATATTACAGATTATCATACAAAAATAATATCAAAGAATTTATAATGTATTTCAAAAAACATAATATGAGATACGGTGACGAGATTAAAAATAATAATAATTTCAAAAAATCAAGAAACAAATAAAAATCAATTTGCATAACACATAAAATAAAAATTATAAATTAGATCTATTCACAAATAATAAACATGATTCCAATCTTATGAAAAAAAAATATTTATATTTTACATTCTAATATTTAAATATAAATAGTTGATGTATCTTAGCATACAAACATTATTAACACAAATATCTACAATTCAGCCATAAGCTAAATTTCTAGCCTGTACAGTCGCACGGGTTGATACGCTAGTATATCCAGTTTACCGAGACTACCAGTAAACCCCGATAGAAAAAATTATCATATTTATCACTATTTTGTTTTAATTTTGTTTAAATGATTTTAAAATTTATCTGATATGTCTAATAAATCATGTTTACCTGTGATAGATCTCTATAAATTTTATTTATCGGTAAACAAAACCCTAATGGTGACACGTGACACAGCACCAAGCCCAAGCCCCTTACTACGACCAAAACGAGCAGAAGCATGTGCATCTCCTCATCGACGCCAGGGAGATGAAGGAAAAAAAGAAATTGATCACAGTGAGCAAGATATGGCATATGAAAGAAGACGACAAAGAGGTCTTACAGTTCTTCCGTGGCAAAAGGCGGCAGCACCTTGAGGACTTATGCCTCTCTTTCTCTCTTTTCAAGATGCTGCGGCGCAGGTTTGAGCACTACCCCATGGTGGAGGTCGGCTCCACCATGGCACGCAGGGTGATGCTCGAAGGCCTCCTCAACCTCGAGGGCTATGACTGCAACCGCAAAGCTCAAAGGCCCTTCCAAGTGCTTCAGCTGGAGCTCGAGTTCCTCAATAACTACTACCAGCAGGCGGCTACCCCTGTGGTGATGGCCCAACATATCCTTTTCTTCTGCAACTCCACCTTCTCCATGATCTTCCTGCTGATATTCGTCGCCGTCATCTTAACTATACTAATCGAAAACCATGAGGCCGCAATAATATATTGTGCCACCATGGGCTTGTCCAGCATCCCCTCATCTTTCCCATCCATCTTCCTGTCCACCACCATGTTGCTTGCGCTCACCGTCATTGCCATTGAAACATACGAATTCTGGACCTTATTCGTGTTCTCCAATTGGAACATAGTGCGCTTGCTGTGCACATACAGCTCGTATGGGCGGTTGGCCCAGACCTTTATTCGCTCCATCATCACAGCACGCCTTTGTTCATATTATACACTTCCATTCTTAGCCAAAACCAGCATGAAGATCCAACAGGTATCCATCGTTGATGCCTGTGGTGTACTTGACAAATATTCTGCAAGGACGACCCATAAGAAACTTCCGAACAGAGCCACAACAGACATCATCAGTACCTTGAAGGCTGTCGATCTCCACACCGGGATCGTCAGACTGCCACAAATGAAGGGCCTCCACTTTGACAGGGAGCCCACCTCCACCGAGATCATCCTGGCGTGCCACCTGGCGACGGAGCTGTTTGAGATGACGGAGCATCGCTACAAGACGAAGGACGAAATAGGCCACCAGGCAGTTGCGTCTGCGCTGTCCAAGTACTGCATGTACCTGGTGGCGCACATGCCCCAGCTGCTGCCCGACGACGAGGCGTGGGCATCCGACAGGCACGAGGATATGAGGAGCTGCCTGGAGCTTGTGTCGAAGAAATGCTGCGGCGTAGTTTGTGCGCCAAGCCATCACTGCAGGAAGGCGAATGCAGAGCAGATCCTCGAGAAGAAGGAGGAGGACATACACGACCCGATGACACGGAGTGGTGTAAAGCTGTTCCGTGAGCTCGAGAGGCAAGCAGCTGGATCGTCGGGGGGAGACCACGCCGTTTGGAAGGACCTGGCCAACTTCTGGGTGGGGCTCCTCGTCTACCTCGCACCATCCAACGATGTGGGAGGCCATGCCAAGGCGCTGGCCTCCTGGGGCGGCGGCCTCATCACCTGCCTCTGGGCCTTGTGCACTCACGCGGGGATTACTCGCCAGCCACTCGAGCACAAGGACGAGCACGGTGATATGGTCTAGTAATTAACGTGCGTGCTCCTGCATCGGTATTCTGATTAATAAGGCTCAGTGCTGAGTGCCATGTCGATCTATTGCGTGGTGTTTCTGGTTGAGTCGTCCGAGGCACCATATGTCGTGTTCTCTTGTGTGTTGGTTGGTGCAGGATTATATATATTCCTGTGATTTATTTGACTTCCTCCTAATGTAATAATCAACCCGGCCATGCGTCTGCACGGGCGGTAATTATTCAAAGCATATTACTTTTTACATGTCAATTTTCAACATGCATGTGAGAATTAGCATAGTATCTGCTGTTATATTAGCTAAGATGGTTCAAACTTCATCATTGCAATGAGCGTGGACTTCCTATACCCAATCATAGTTATTTTCCGAAATTCGTAATTAAAAATCACGATATTAATTTGGAAATACGAATGCATTATAGTATCCATTTCAATCTAAAACTAAAAGCTAGTTAGCTCAGGATATTATAAATTATATATTCCTAATTTGATAGCTAGTTCGCTATGAAGCACCAACCACCAAAGATATGAACCGTCCGATATATACACGCGTCTGATCAATATGAAATTCAGAGTTTGGGTATGGAATGTTCTACACGCTTGATGTACTTATGGTATGTGAAATTAAAACTCGGTTTGAACCCCTCGAAGTACTTTTTAATATACTCCAAATAAACTCCACAACACAGTCCCACGCAAACGCCCACCAGGCGAGGAAGGAATTGTTGCTCAATGACCAAACCATTCATATGATGCATCATTCTGACAACTACACTGACAGTTCGAAATACCCCTTGGGAGGCCATATAAAAGGCCTGCGGTGTGTGTCTCTCTCTATATATATATTCAATTTTTTTTTGAGGTTGATAGTTTATTTGTTGGAGAAGAGTATATCCTTCTTATTTCAGGATTAATCATCATTCCCCTCTCTCTCTATATATATATATAGAAAAAATAGTCTGTATCCCCGGTAGTACATACTCACTACTATGATATACCACATAAATAAACTAGATATACTACTTTGTCACTACGAATATACTTATATACTCATTCTAAGATACTCCAATATAAACTACATGAAAAAATAGAAAAAAAGTCTATCAAATTTATTAAATTTTCGTAATACCTTTGTATTTGTACATAAAATGTAATACACTCAACAAAATATGTGCAAACTACCTAAAAAAACTATACACACAATTTGAATGATCATATATACTCACATACTCCATATACATACCATTTATCACATTAGATACTCCCCATGTAATGAGGTACGCATGTGGGAATACATACTCTCAGGAGTACCAAATATGCTTCTTTTATATATATATATATATATATATATATATATATATATATATATATATATATATATATATATATATATTGTATATCTATTATGTGCTTGGGCGCACTGTAATTCACAGTTGCGCCACCCGTAGTTACGATAAAAAACAGTATTGTTACGACTCACAAGATAGGTCAGTTACTACAAATATATATGATCGTAACTGAATACCTTATCTAGTCGTAATTATGCACTTTTTTGTCATGTGATCGTAACTGGGTCACCTCTGCGCACACCCCCAGTTACAATTCAAAAGGCAGTATAGTAGCTATCGTAACTGACTTTTTTGTCATATGATCGTAACTCAACTATCTGTGCTGTGGTAACTGACTATTTTCTTAGTTGTAACTGTGATCACAACTGGGTCACCTCTGGGCACACCCCAGTTACGATCTAAAAAATAGTATAGTTGCTATCGTAACTGACTTTTTTGTCATGTGATCGTAACTCAACTATCTGTGTTGTCGTAACTGACTATTTTCTTAGTCGTAACTGAGGGTGGCGCGGTAGTAAACTACAATACTTCTTATAATTATACACTTTTTATCATGTGATCGTAACTCACCTATATGTGCTGTCGTAACTGACTAGTTTCTTAGTCGTAACTAGGGTGGTGCGATGGTGGCTTTTGCAACTAAGGGTGACGCAGCATAGTTCACTGTTGCGTCTAGGCGCAGAATAGACTCGCTGTAAATGTGTGTGTGTGTGTGTGTGTGTGTGTGTGTGTGTGTGTGTGTGTGTGTGTGTGTGTGTGTGTGTGTGTGTGTGTGTGTGTGTGTGTGTGTGTGTGTGTGTGTGTGTGTGTGTGTGTGTACATACTGTGTATCTATTATGTGTCTAGGCGTAACGTAGTTCATCTTTGCGTACACTCCTAGTTACGATTCTAAGAGCAGTATAGTTGTGATCCATAAGATATGTCAGTTATTACAAATATATATGGTAGTACCTCAAATACCTTCTCTAGTCGTAAATATGTACCTTTTGTCATATGATCGTAACTTGTTTACTACACACACTCCAATTAAGATCCCAAAAGCAGTATAGTTTACGATCCACAAGATAGGTCAGTTACTACAAATATATATGGTCATAACTTGGATACATTCTCTAGTCGTAATTATATACCTTTTGTCATGTGATCGTAACTCAACTATCTGTACTGTCATAATTGATTATTTTCTTAGTCGTAACTGATAATTTTTTGAGTTATAACTAGGGGTGACGCAACAGTGAACTACAGTGCGCCTAGGCGCATAATAGAATCACCGTATATATAAACACACATGTATTGTATATCTATATATACATGTATAGAGGAGAAAAAAATGAAAAAAATAAGAAATAAGGAAATGTCGACCTCCTCTGCATTTCGGGCCGGCATCCTTTGCTTTTTTTCCCCGACCCATCTCGGCTCTTCCTCCTCTTATATTCCCCTCGACCTGAGTAGCCCAAGATTAGGCCAGCTGAAAGGATCGGTGACGTCCTAAGAGGGGGTTGAATTAGGACACTTAAAACTAACCAGCTCCAAAAACGTGACAAGATAGACCTATATCAATTTCTATCTAAATATTCTATAGGTTCATCTAGTATGTCTACTCTACCGTTTAAAAGTTTGCAACCTATAGCCAATCCTAAAAAATTACTCTATGAAGGTAAACATGCAAAGGTAGATTGCAGGTATGTAAAGGCGGAACGTAAAGATGGTAGAGAGAGCAAACTTGGCATAAGATATCTTTATCCCGTGGTATCGATGGCATAAACGTCACCTCTAGTTCATGTTGGAGCAGCCACCTAGGCTATAGCTCCCGGATGGCACACGGTCACGGCCCTCGAGCCACTTAGGCCTCAAGTAATTTGAGCCACAAAAACACTAAGGCAAGACCTCACCACAAGCCTCTCTTCCAGTCACTTGCCACTGTCTTTACTTCGGAGCTTGAGCCACCAAGGTAAGGGTCTCTGCATCCTCATACAAGAGTCTTGTCACCACTCCACACCAAGTCAAAGGGTCAACAAGCTTGAGCCACCAAGACCCAATATGCCGGCAAGTCACCAAAATTCTAAGGTATTGGCATATCACTTGGTACAATATAGGATCACTCATTTATCCCCTCTCTAGGAAGCAACACCTAGCAACAACTCTCCTTAGGCCTATTAGCACTAATAACTCCCTAATCTTGTGCTTAATTGCCTTGGATGATCACTTTTAGCACTTTAGTGACTTGGATGTCTTCTCAAGTGTCTATGAGTTTCTCTGTACTCCAGTACAATCAAATGGCCGAGTGAGGGGTATTTATAGCCTCAAATCCACGCACTAACCATTGCTCCAACGGTCACAAAAGACTGAACACCAGATGATCTGGCGTTAACAATAGTACAAATACCGGACTATTCGATATGTACATCAGTAGAAAACTAGCCATTGAAACCACAGTCTAACTCATTGTGAACACTGGATATTTCGGCATTAGTTTGAACTCCATCACTGGACTATCCAGTGTGTATACTTTAGCCGACTGAGCCACTTCTTCTATACTATTCATTATCCGGCATGTAGATCTTTATGACACTGGACCATTCGGCGTGTACAACTACTCCAAACTAGCTGTTGAGACCTTCTCCTGAAAAATGCTCCGGTGCAACCAACCGACGTGTACACCTCCGAGCACCGGCCCATCCGACGTGTAGATCTTCAGTATTTAACAGGTCTCTGGAGAAATGCTCCGGTGTGTATATCCTTTCTGAGCACCGGATCATTCGGTGTGAACAAATCTTCTGCACCAAAATAATACTCCTGGAAAATGCTCCAGTGTGAACATCTTGTTGAAAACCAGACCACCCGGTGTAATCTTCATTTTCTCCTCTAAGATGAAAAATACTCCAGTGTGTATAACTTTCAGAGCACCGGACCATCCGGTGTGTTATCTTTTCTGAGCACCAGACCATCTGGTCAGTACAATCTTCTCTGAACTCGTCCAATTCAATCTTTCTTGAGTTCGGCTTTGGTGACTTCTTCATGTATTGCATCCATGAGACCTACTAAATCATATACTTAACAAACATATTAGTACCATTTACTATGTTATCATTAATGACCAAAATCACATACATACACTAAAAGGGTCATGTTCGCTACACTGGCCCGATGTCATCTCCCTCTGGCCCAGCCCCCCCCCCCCCCCTCTCTCTCTCTCTCTCTCTCTCTCTCTCTCTCATTTTTCCCCAAGCGCCAAGCCAGTCCATGCAACAGCCAAGGCCCAGATTCTTCCTCCTCTGGCGCAACCCACCATAGCCTCTCTCTCGCCTTTAGCCACTTCGGCCCAATCCTTCTCAGGGGGGCCCTCCCTTCTTCTCTTCGCATATCTTTCTGTACTAGAAAAGATTTCAGAAAAAAATTCTTAACATATTACAATAACTTAAGATCAAAACCTTACATAAAAGAAACCTAACGCTTGGATTGAAGGAGATGGTGAGGGGATGACGACTACCGTGCCACTACTTGTACCCATGATGGACCTTGATGCCCGACAAGCACTACAAGAATAGTGGGTGGTGCTGTCGCGGCAGTGCCCACTGAGGTCCAGGAGCGCGAACACGGCCGAGCAACGCATGTACCCGCCACGGCACCACTGCCGAGTATATCAATTGAGTCGACGGTGGAGACTAGAGAGAGAGCTTGCGCCGATGGACGACATCTGGGCTCATTGGTGAACATCAGGGAGAGAGCACAACTAGACGGAGGGATTCACAACCCTGTCAAATCACCCTATCAATATTGACTAAAAAACGGATCTAGAGATTTGCGGCGGTTTATGGGGGTTAGAGAGGAGAGAAGATAACAACTTGTATTTCCACTTTCTGATTTGGCACGTGCCATCGGGATAGAAGTTCCTGCTTTTTTGGCAGTGGGATAAAAAATTTCCTGTTTTCCAGAAGAGTAAAATCCGCGGAATAGGAGTTCCTGTTTTTCCGGTAGCGGGATAAAATCTGCGGTATTGTATGTGTGTGTATATAATGGTTTCGTATCGTCCGTCAAATGTCAGTTTCTTGCCATGTGCTCATACTATAATTCTTTTGTTGTAAATATTATATTGTTTACTCTAGAGTCTCGAGTATACATGTCACTGGATTATGCATATTCATGGTTTGTTGTTGGTTGACTTCACTGTGACATTTTAAATTTGCACTTTGGATACTACAATTATGGTGAAAATATTTCAATGCATACGTACTAACATATAACGGCTCCCTATATCTTTCATTAACAAGGTTAATAATCCTCTTTATATAATTTCTCCAATCAACCTCGTGGCTACAATGTTGGAATGTGCCTTTGTTACTAATTGATTACTAACATAGGGTACGGTTCGTAGGAGAACGATCGTTACTGCCTGATACTCCGTGTCGAATCCTCGAGTGACGAGAGCGCGCTCTGCGTGCGTCGTCGTTCGTCGTCGACACGATAGAGGTGCCTGGACATATGCTGCCGGAGTGCGTCCGATGCACGCCAGCTGCTTGTTTCATTTGCCATGGCTAGTTGGCTCCCGGCCCCTTGCTTTTTGCTTATGTGGCAGGAAGAGTTAATAAAGAGATATAAAAGTTGACTACGCATCCTAGCACACATGCAGTCTATAATACTTTTTTAGAGATAACTAGTCTATCAATTCATGCACCTGCAAGTGCTAGTATTTTATGAGACACATAAATAAAGTTCCTATAGGAAAGAGTTTTTTATGTTTTTAAGAATTAGAACTTGAAGCATATAGCGATAATTTAGAATTAATTACACTTCTTTTATATACTACGAATAAAAGTATAATTTTTAATCTCCAATATTGGTCATTTTAAAAAGAATTTATCCTATAATAATTTAGGTAACTACTTGTTATCTATTTATGTCTCACTTATATCAAGATTGTGGTAAGCTTTGTTTTCATTATCATACTTTTTCTTATGGTTGTCTAATTTAAAATGGATGAATGTGATCTTCTCGCTTCTCTTACCTCCCTATGGCTCGATCTTTTTTCTGCTAACATGAATATTGGCCCAAATAGCCAAGCCCAACCGCACATATCTTCATCACTCCTTTGTTTCTCTAGTCCTCTGAATCTCCTTCTAAATTCACCATTATTGCCACCCAACCCAACGCTATCACCACCGCCCAAGTTCACCGCCCCCTCCTCTCACACCGAGGCCACACTCCTGCCTCCATCTCGTGCCCCCACCGCCTCTCCTCATTCTTCTGTCGTCCACTCGAGCTTGCCCTAGGTGAGTTCTGAGGCCTCTAGGACATGCTAACACCACTATATGGTATTCTGCATCGAGCAAGAACTTTGTTTTGCTATTCATGCGCCTACTCCATGACCGTGTCCGCAAGCTTGGTGTTGCCTGCAATGGCACCTCCTCGTCTCCCTGGCACGCTCCAGCAGCTGCTTGGATTTTATTTGCTCGCCAGTGCCTACACAAGACTTCTCTCTTGATCTGATGTAAACTTATACATGATATTATATAGAGTCCTTGCAAGGAAAATTTGGAGAATGTTTGGAAATATATCATGATCTACCCTGCTAGAGCATGCGAGAGTTGAAACACCATCCGGATTCCAATGAATATGTATACGTGACTAAATTGATTACCGCAAGGAAAGTTTGGAAAATGTTTAAAGCATATCATGATCTACCCTGCTAGAGCGTGCGAGAGTTGAAAAACTTTGAGGACTCCAATATGTATACGTGCCTAAATTGATGACCGAGTTTGCTCCTTTTTTTTACGTGTACATGATTGGAGTCCTGTTGCCTTAAGTACGTGACTTGTTGAGTTGTATTCCGAACAATATCTTCCATCTAATTTGTTATATGTTTTTTTTAAGGTACTTGCTGTTTAGTAGATTCATCTCTACAGATTATTAAGCAGTCAAATCAACGACAATATGTTTTACTTTTTTGTGAGAATTTCTAGAATTTCTCTATTTTTCTAGCAAGTCTCCACCTAGGATTAACATGAGGGTGTCCAAAGAAGCCTCTAATTAATTAATATAAAGATGCTATAATTAACCTATTGGAGAACTTATCTATTGTGCTATCTTCATGGCCGGCGTCGGTGCGGTGTGTGCACATGGTACACAGACGGCCGGAACGATGATGGCTCGCTCGATCATGCGAATTCTAGACCGCCGTATGTTGGAGACCGACCGTACGGGTTCATGAGCTGCCTCGTCAGCACGGCGTGTCGAACGTCGAACGAGAAGTGGCGCTGACTGCTGAGGGATGACACGGTTTCCCCACGGTTTCGGATCGACTGGGACTGGGACTGGGACGTTGTCCTCCGTGTCGAAGTCAAGTCGTTGTTGGTCCAGTGCGCGCCTGCCGGTTTTCATTTGGCTGCAGCTGCAGCTGCAGTGTGGCTCCTGGCCTTCAGCTCGTCTCACTCCGCGTGTCGATCGTTCATCCAGTCGACCAGCGCCTGCAGAGCGCAATGCGTGCAAATGTGCCAGGAACGGGACGAGCAGCAGATCAGAATTAATCAGACAGAGTTTCAGATGAAGGCGGGCCAGGCAGACCGCAGACGGCACGCGGATGCAGACCTGCCACAACCACAAAAGGGGTCGCCGACCAGGTCGATCAGTGCTGATCGACGCAAGCAAAGCTAGTGTTTCAGAGCCGATTTCGCCTGGCCGCAAAATTGGAGAGGAACCGCAACGTTGCTTACACGTACGGTAAAACGAAGGAAAGCTTGGCCGTATTTTTTTAGAAAATAGAAAGTGTTCCGACCTTTTGTATCATGTGATGATGTATACAGCCTTGTTTTATTATATATGTCAGCTCGTAGCTCGTTTCGATTTCAATTTCTCTCGTATATTTTTATTTTATCTTTGGGCTAAAAAAACTTATGTGCATACAAATTAAAGTTGTGGGTGCGCGTGCAAAGTGCAATACAGTTGAAATAGGTAAAAAGAATCAAACAGAACCACTTACGTGCATGCCGTTTTGTGATATAGCAGTATTTTGCACTCTTGGCCAACTAACGTACACTTAAGCCGCCATCTAGTTACAAATCGATTTGGGTTATGGGTACATATATACGTGTATATATGACGTGTAAATACCAACCGACCACTTCAGGAAAAAAACGTATATGATAACAGAATCAGCAACATCAGCAATTTAATATATGGCTTTTATTTTTTTTCTTAGAATAGCACTATATATTGCTGAGAACTATTATGTGCGAAAAGGAAGAATACATGGAACACGCACACGACCATGTTCTAGAGGATGTACCACTCGGTCCATCTATATCATATATGACAGCCAAGACAACGTGCATATACATGTTTTTGCTATATATCAAAAGGGTCTTCTTCATTCTGCATCTCAGTCAAGAATAATACTATTTCGAAGTAGGTTTTACTGTATGTCGGCAACATGTTTAATTTGTGTGTTGGTCATTTGGGTACGTCCGCGCAACATGTTCCAACTTTTTTTTTTATAAGGAAAACTCAGTTTTGCTTTTGCGTATTCAGGTGCCCCGTCATTTTCTGGAGCTCCACCAACGGAAAAATTACTCTACGGCAGAATGTGTTTTAACTGTTTTGAGCACGTTCATATACATGTTTCATATACATCGAGAGTCTCGGCAGATCGCGCGTTATCGCTAGCTCTTCACGAAGCGATATCAGGCGCTCTCTCTCCTCTCCTCTCCTCCACGTCGGCGCGAAATCCTAGTCATCTAGCGATATGGACGCCCGATGTAGATGCCCTTAGCGTAGACCTGGGATCACCAGTCTGCCACTGCCGGCACCACCTTTTGTCGCCGTCCGCCGGTGTCGCCGGGCTCCGGTGGACCTAACATCCAAGAGGTGGTTCGGACACCCGACGTGCAAAAGCCTCTGCTGCGATCGTTGATCGACGCGATCCTCCGGCCGACCGGCCCACCTTCGAGACCCACATGTGTATTTACGCGTACGAGCGCAACAAGATCGCTCGATCGTATGCAGGTCTTGTCGTGGAATCTCCGTGCTGCAACTCGTGCAGGTCGGATATGATGTATCCGAGTTGATGGCAGAATCGCTGCTCTAAAAGGTCTAGCCCATGTGAGCAGAGACGGCAGACGAGGAGTGACCCCCACCGCGTGCAAGGCGGCAGACGGCGAGTGATCCCCCACCGCGTGCAAGGGCCGGTGTGTCTGCTCGTCCACCCCCATCCTGTGCGGCTCACTGGCTTTGCCCTCCTCGCGATTCCTACATAGAACATTCATCTTCCCGGCCTCAAACGGTTCCTCAGCATCTAGCTATCACCTGAACCATCTAGGTTTCTTTAATTTTTTTTATTTAGATTTGGATCTCTTTTACTCTGTCTTCTTTGAGACCTTATCGGGGAATCGTGCAGGACGTGGGATTCGATCCCACTCCGGCTCAGCACCCACCTCAGTACTTTGCCACCAGGCTTCTGCCCGTCTGCACCTGAACCATCTAGGTTGAAGAGGACTCTGATCCCATGTGTGTATATAGGGTTGTTTAGCAGACCTTCAACTCCGAGATCAATGAGTTAGAGGTGGTTGTGCCAGTCATACTGCACTCGTGAGCAGTCCTCCCACCATCCCACCTCTCATGGTAAGCCACGAGTGACATCAATCCACCAATCAAGATGCCATGCATAGAAGGAATCTTTTGTTAATTGAAATCTTTCAAATAATTTTTCTTCAAAGTGCAACTCCCATTGACGATCTATTTGAAACATCTTACTCAAGAAAATGTGATTAACAAAATTAGATCCTAGATATGTTTTGACAAATTTTCAAATAACTGCAACCATGAATTCACAATTACTATGAGTTACGATTCGCTTGCAATCATGGATTCACCTTGCTCACACATCCAGTTACAATCTAAAATGTAGTAAGTTACAGTCTCCTAGAAATGGAGTTATAATCATATATAGTCGATCAAAGACACTACGAGTTACAACATATGATTATCTTGGATTTCGCCACTGTGCACCCTCATTCACGACCCTAAATCTGGTGAATTACAATCTCCCAGGCAAGTAGCTGTGATATATCATTAATAGCACTTTCTATCATAAGTTTTAACCCATCACAATTCGATCATAAGTTTCAACCCCATCGCAATTGATTGTAACTCAGAGTAAAAGTGAGTAACTTATAGTGATTGCAATCGTAACTCATAGTGACTATGTTGTAACTCAATGTGACATGGTCGTAAATGATAGCAACTCGTAGTGACCTAATTGCAATCAACCGCAACTCGTAGTGACCTGATTGCAATCAATTGCAACTCGTAGTTAAACGGTCGTAACTATGAAATTCTTATCGTCATTTTTGAAAACTTTGTTAGAAAGTAGGCTTTAGAGATCTCATTTTGTTAACCGTATTTTTCCAACAATATATTTTAAACAGATCGCAAATCCAATTTATGACTCAAGGAATATCGTATTTTAAAGATTAAGATCAACGAAAATTTCTCATACATGACTGTTGGATTGGTGAGATGGTGGGTCACGTGGGATATGCTGGTTGGCTCGCTTCTTTGCTCGCTGCTTGTATTAAGGATGTGATTGGTTATCCGTATGTGTTGTTGCCCGTATGGATCGTATACGCATGTTAAGTGGAGTCATGTTTGTTGAAAGAATAGTGTTTGATTGATGATATTTGTCTGGACAGACTGAGTTGAGTTTCTATTTGGTTGATTGAATCTGATTATACGGATGCAAGAGCTGAGCTTCTAATTGGTTTCTCGTGTGAAGATAATTTTGTGACACAGACAAGTGAGCCCCCTGCATGAGCAGATGCAACAGCCTTCATTCGCCGGGCCAAGCTACGGAGTTCTATGCCAGACTACGGATGTATATTTGCATCTGTTAGACCAGACTAAAACAATACATGCGAACACCCAAACAAGTTTCTCTTTAAAATTATACGTATCCATCAAACCAAGATCTATTTATACGGACAACCAATCACCCATCAAGTAGAAATGTAGCGCAAGCGCTTGCGATGGACCTGTGCGCTACGCGTCAAGAATATACTCATCGTGTGTGAACCATAGATCCATCATGGTTGTGCTTAATAGGAAGCTCGCGCGCATCGAGTCCAGTCCGGTGAATGGACGTACGAACGGAGATAGGTCGATCGTGTGCGGTACAACTTCAGTCCTCATCAACTCGTCCCTATCTGCAGTCTAAACTGCATGACATCATGAAATAAAAGGCGATTAGATCAGCATCTGCGGTAAAAGACACAATGTGCCATGCATATATGCGCACTTTGATGTCACCGTTGATACGTCACATCGTCACTAACACACTAGACCTACTAAAAGTTGACCCACTTATCACCGGTCACGTCATAATATAGTTATATATATTAGAGAAACCGTTGTCCATGCGCACGTCCTATAGTATGACAGCAAAGCTCACGGCCCCATGGATCTGCCTCGTGGAAGTAACGGAATGAATGGGTTAGATAACGTAACGTAGTGGTATGTGCTGCTAGAACACTAGCAACCTGCCTTTTCTAGAATCACATTTTGAGTTCCTTCAAAAACGAATCACATTTGGAGCAGCAGCAGCTAGCCGACATGAGTGAGAGTGACGCCAACAAATCGACAAGACCGGTATCTACAAACAAATCAATTGGAAAGATTGGTGTGATTGGACCAGTCCAGCTTGATAGCGATCGCGAAGCCTGTATCCAGCAACGTAATCTCCATCGGATTCAGCCACATAATCACCATGATATAGCTGCGATTTCGATGTGATGACATCGGCAGACGGACGCGCGGCGTTCGTCTGAGCGCGCAAGCTGCTGCCGTGCCTGGCACGTACGAGCGCAAACTTTTATAAACTAGTTCTTTGATCACGCCCCTCACCTTTATCATGCCAACTTCTTTGGAGTTACCAAGATGCCACGCTAGTATGGCACCGCGACAGCCAGCCAACGTGACAGGCTTGAGTTATATCAATAGTTTTGACATAACCGGCTATTATGCCAAGCCTCTTAGCGTGACTGAGATGTATACAGAGAGCCGGTGTGACCCTTCCCTCCGGCATGCTCTTCTTCCTCCTTCTGTCTTCCCAGATTGAGTGCGCCGATAAGAGTCTCCTCGACCAATCCTCCACCATTCGGACCCGATTCAAAATGGATTTCACGGGAAAGTATCCTATAGCTCGTCCATTCCCTCTATCTATTTTAGGTTTTTTTTACTTGCATTCTTAGGTCAAACGTAGGTAGGATTTAGTATTTTGGTGATGATGATCTATGAAATTTGTACATTTTAAGTTAGATTAGAGGTTAAATATCGTGCTATGGATGTATAGTTACGTATTTATCGTGTGAAATTTGTTTCATGCAATTATTTGAGTGTAGGTAATTGAGGCATATATGGTTAGGCTCCATGTATATGAGCAATGCATGTTCTTCTATATATATGAGTAATTTTGAATTATTGTGATACAATAATGAGGCATGGGGATTGAAATTGATTATATATAGAATTTGCATGTGTTACATATTTTTGTATACGTGAAATCTTTGGATGGTTTGTATAGATGGACCAGATTGTCCGTGTGTTTTGTGGTGGCACGGTTAATGTAAATGGGGAGTTTGATAAGATGAGAGAGCATGTGTTGAAATTTGGGACCCGTCTTGTTTCAATGAAATTGTTGTTCGTGTTAGGTCAATTATGAATCTTGATGTAGATGAAAGTGATGTAACCGTACATGGAAGGTTTGATGCTGGTCGAGGTGGTAGGTCTTACTATGTTGTCATGGAGTTGGGGTCAGAGAATGATTGGAAGCTATCGGTGTATTGAGTAAAGGGGTACCCTAACTAACAGGCCCCACGAAGGGTGCAAACAGCCAGGGGAACATGCCTCCTAAAAAGCTGATCGGTCACGCGATCAGGGTAGGGTTACCGCGACCAGTGCAAGGCCTTCAGCGATCAATCTCACTACGCCTTCACATAAACCCGCGACCAGCCCCACTGGTTGCAGGCGAGATTAGGCACAACCCATCTGAAGCGCATTTATTGGTACCCGCTCGAAAGTTTCTCTTCACTAGGCACCGGCTCCGGCGGATAAAGTCGTGGGCGGTGCAGAGGGGTATTGTCCCGTCCTGTAGCATTAAAGGCTACGGAGTGAGACTTTACAGACCAGCGCAGCGCCACACGACAGATGGGACATTGTCAGCCACCCGACAGGGCAAGTGGATGGGGACGGCGCAGAGAGGCAAGTGGACGGGGACAGCGCAGAGACGCAAGTGGACGAGGACGGTGTAGAGAAGCAAGTGGACGGGGACGATGCAGAAGGGCATCGTTCTATCCCGTTGCATTAAATGCGGCGAGGTAGGGCTCTACGGGCTAAGCACGACGGCGCACGACAGCACGACATACAATGTCGTCAGAGCAAGTTGGCATGCGTGGCCCTCCATAATGATGATTTGAGTTAGATGTTAGAATGAGCAGGGGCCATCTATGTAGAGACCACATGTAAGTTCTCCCCCTCCCTACTATATAAAAGGATGAGGACCCTGTTTGTAAGGTAGAGAAATCAATTCTGGCAAACTGCTAGAACACCATCTGTAACCAAGTGAGATCTATGATAATACAAACACATGACATAGGGTTGTTATCCTTCGGGAGACCCGAACCTGTATAACCCCTGGTGTCCCCGAATCCACCATCTACACACAGACACATCCGGTCCCTGAAACACCGTTCATGCACCCACTGTCCAGCATACCCCAGAATTACTGCTAGGGATTTACCTTCGACATTTGGCCCGCCAGATAGGGGGCACGTTTTCGCCGTTTCAGCAAGTTTGAAAAACTTGATCAGGCTACCCATGGCCGAATCCACGGCAACTGCTGAGTCCCGTTCCGAGGACCCCAGCCGCCGTGACGTATTCATCATAGGGTACCATCCGGACAAACCAGGTGTACTCCAGGCATGGGACACCGAGCCGGAATCAGGAAGCTCCGAGACCCAACATGAGGTCTGCATGGTGGCCCATTCCGCAGGGGGCGCTGGAGGGCCCCACGCCTCAAATACCGACGGCGAACCCCCGGCTTTTTGCCCAGAGGGAAACGAGCCTGGCGCCGGACAGGCAGGTGCCTCAAGACAGTCCCATCATTCCCAGCACCATCCCGAGGAGCCCCTGCATAGAGTGTTTTCTACGGTGACGTCTTCACCTAGGCCATCATGCTGCCCCAACACTGGGGGCTCCCCACCTCGCGACCTATCACCGCTCCATGCCTAGCGTCTCAACTACGAGACCATGACACCGGCGCAGAACCTCCAGACCCTACGGGTTCTCCTCAGCCACCTGCTGGTGCCCGTACCGAAGGGCTCGCCGGTGGCACCATGGCTACGTGATCTCGCCCTCCAGGTCGAGACTGCCTAGCGCCAGACCACGTCAGCATGCACCGCGCCTGTCGTGAGGTCCGGTGAGGCTCGCGGTCGCCATGGGTCACAGCCAGACCCGCGACAGAATAGGTCCTGTGCTCCCCCAACCACGGGGAGCACCCGTGGGCCACCACCAAGTCGGGGTGGCCAACCCTCCAACCTACGCGACTCACTGCGCCAACATGACCTTCGTGGCATAATCCAGAGCCAAGTGGCAACTAGAGAGGAGGAGAATAGGACCCGACGGGTGCTAGAAAAGGGCAAACAACCCTACCGTGCGCCTTTCCCCTGCAGGGAGGCATCGGACGGCTCCACCCCATCGCCAGGACCCAGAGACCGCCGTCTCTGCCCCAAGACACGCGCTGCCGCCCAGCAATGAGCGGCACCCCGTTACGGGACAGGGTGTAACGCCCTATCCGCCAAGCTCGGGAGGTGCGCTGGCCAGACAAATTCTGCCTGATCCTAGCCGAACAGTATGACAGCTCGACCAACCCAGAAGAATTCTTACAGATCTACACCACCATGGTGCAGGCCGCCGGAAGACACGAGAAGGTTATGATCAACTACTTCCCTATTGTTCTGACCGGTTCCGTCCAGTCTTGGTTGATGAATCTCTCTCACGGATCGGTTCACTCCTGGAACTTGACTAAGCTCAAATAACTCGTTGAATAGCTTAGGTCTAGAAACCTCATATTGTAATTCTCTTTTCTCGAGATAATACAAGGTTGAAAGCTCCATATATGATATAGGGTTATTGTCATCTAGAAGGTTCAAACCTGTCTATATTGCATGTTATTTTATTTGATTTTCAGTCGGTATCTCTTAGAGGAATCCCTACCCATTACAAATATTGCATCGTCAATTTACGAAACCTCGGCAGTGGGTCTTCTTCTCCTTTTTTAAGAAGATTTTGAGCTTCACAATAAGTAGTATATACTGATTAAAAAGAAAGAAAAAAATCCTTGAATGAAAAAAGTCCCGGGGGGTGGGGGGACTGAATTATTAGAACTTTGGAATATCTTGTGTGCCTAGTCGTAGCACTTACTCGCCGCTGGACCGTAAAAATACGTTTATTCAGGAAATAAATGTGAATCGGCACAAATGTACGCATAAATGTACGTTTATTGAAATCAGAATATTATTGGGTCCGTAAACTATCTCTAGATCCAACTAGTACTATCAAGCTAGGACATTAACCATTTGCCCTGTGACGCCCTGAGACTTGCAGGCTGCAGCAGCTCAGCGCGAAAACGCTGGTCAGATCATATCAGGAGCCAGGACCGCGCGCGCGGCGCCGGAGTCTCTTGAGGGCGAGGCCTCGAGGCCGCCGGACCGCCGGAGCCGCGCCATGGATGATGGATGGACTGGCCGCCTGGCCTGCTGGCGGCTGCGCGCATCCGGCTGCTTTCCCAAAGCGCTGCAAGTCTCGTCCCGGGCACGCAGGCGATTTGCGTCGCCCGGCGAGCCACCGTACGGTTAGACTTCTCTAACGCTTGCCGGCTGTCTGGGATTTTTTTTACAGGGGCGATCGAGCCAGCAAGGAAGAAAGGTTATAGGGAGCATGGTGAACTCAGCTGAAGTCCGAAGGGGTTGATGTGCTTGGATCTGAGCTATGGAAGCTGGTCTCTGCAGGTTTTTCCTAGCACAGTACGTATGCACGTCGACGTGTTTAAATTTGAGTCTAAGCTGCTACTTGTAATACTAAAAGGGCCGATCGTGGACAGAAGAGTGAGGACCGAAAATATATACGTGTTTTCTCTGTACATAAGTGGAGCGAGGAGTTCTGAAAAATCACCGGAATTTTCTTTTTCGAGGACATATCACTGGAATTTCTCATCTGTGTGATCGATCAGGTTTCTTTGGACGCTACAACTATCTGAAGCCTTTATATAACAACGTGGCACACCAGTCGAGTCATGCATACATATGCATATATATATGGCCACACGTGTGTATATGACACTGGGAGACGCTGCCGTTGCAGGGTCGACGTGTCCAGGGTATAGTCAGGGAACATAAAAAATCCATAGCCCTATTAGTACCGTTTATTTATATTAAAATTCATGTTAAAAGATAGATTGAATATTAGGTTGGAGAGATGAACAACCGAGATAGCCATGCGTAAAAAAAAATGCGGAGTTGCATTTCCCTACAGTTTCAGGGATCCAACTAAAACTAGCTTGCGGTCTTGTTTACGATACTCGATTGATGGATCGGCATATTATACACGAGCAGTAGGAGTTGTTGATCACCCATCCAATCAATCGGAGACCAAGGCGGCTGGAACTTTGTTCCATTATCTAAAAAAATCGGAGACCAAGGCAATCCATGTACGTAGGCTCCGGTTTCTCACGCACAGTGTCGTCGTCCTGTCCTAAAAAGCGACCTGCTGCGTGCGTGAACGCCTCAACTGAATTTACCGAACATTCATTCTTCGGATTCCGTGGCCAAGAACACGGTCCGTTTTTCCAATTTTCCGCAACACGCAAGCTGGTCACGAATGTCTGCGTGCACTCGATCACTTCACGTACATACTGTGTCCGCGACGAACGTAGCAGCTAGCGATCTCTATCTTTGGGCGGTGCGGTGGTCGCGGTCATGTGT
Source organism: Phragmites australis (assembly GCF_958298935.1). Lineage (NCBI taxonomy): Eukaryota > Viridiplantae > Streptophyta > Magnoliopsida > Poales > Poaceae > Phragmites > Phragmites australis. The sequence continues at coordinate 2,708,801 of NC_084940.1, forward strand.
GTATATATGTACGATGTTCGGCATGAGTGTCTCTACGCGCTGACTTTGATCTTGACTGACTTCAGGTACAAAAACGTCAGGCCTCGGAAAGAGAGAGCCATTCGACACTCGAAAGCAAACAAGCGAATTCAAATACGTATTTGCAAAATCAACATTCAGTGATTTATGTTGGTTTATTCTATTATTTGACCAACTCATGTCACTTTCTCACTATGGTCTTCCATATTATCTACACTTTTTAATGGGCCAAGTGTTCTAACTTCCAACTTCCAAGAGGCCAAAAGGAGAGGGGAGGGGGATTCTATGCGGTGGTTGTCTCCTCGTATAAGTACCATCTGGATGGCCATCATTTATTATCAACATTTATCTCAAAGCAGTGGTGAAATTTACTCAACACTAATCATATATGTTAAGTTTGTAGAATAATTTTTCATTTTGATAAGATTAACTACTTTGATATTCATGTTGAGTACAAGTGGTGGTCATTCAGATGGTGCTGCACTAGCAGACGTATGTAGCCGTTGCATAGAATTTATTTCCAAAAAGAGGTCCCTTTTCACAACAAAACCTGCTAACCGAGGTCATAATCGCAAGTGTGTCGCCTGCGGTATAAAATCAGAGCCACAGGTACCACTTGCTATTGCCACACGACCAAACCGGCTCTGTCCGTACCACTTCGGGCAGCGAGTGACATGGACGAGCTGCTCTCGCCGTGCTCCTCCTTCTCGCCGCACTCGCCGGCATCCTTCTTCTCCCACGCTGGCCACCCGGTCATCGAGTTCGCCTCCTGCGAGGTCCCCGAGCAATGGCTGCTCGGCGACGTCGTGGCCAAGAGCGAGGGCTACGACAACGGAGAGGAGCTGTGGCCCATGGGGTCCTCACTCTCCCCAGACTCTGAGCTCTCCGAGCAGCGGCGGCCGCCTCCTCCGCCACTGCTGCAGCAGCAGGAGCCGAGCGTCACGGTCCCGGCGCAGCGGCCGGGGAAGAGGCGCGGACGGAAGCCCGGTCCCCGCCCGGACGGCGCCACCGTGAGCCACGTGGAGGCCGAGCGGCAGCGCCGGGAGAAGCTGAACCGCCGGTTCTGCGACCTCCGCGCCGCCGTCCCCACCGTCTCCCGCATGGACAAGGCCTCCCTCCTCGCCGACGCCGCCGCCTACATCGCCGAGCTCCGCGCCCGCGTCGCGCGGCTCGAGGCCGAGTCGAGGCGGGCCGCCGCGGCCAGGTGGGAGCCCAGCGTCGCGGCCTCCTCCTCCTCCTGCGCCGTCCAAGGCACGGGCGTCGTCGACGAGGCGGTGGAGGTGCGGATGATGGGGCCGGACGCGGCCGCGGTGCGCGCCACGAGCGCGAGCCCGCACGCGCCCGCGCGGCTGATGGGCGCGCTCCGGGCCCTGGATCTTCACGTCCAGCACGCCTGCGTCAGCCGCGTGCACGGCATGACCGTGCAGGACGTGGTCGTGGACGTGCCCGCCGCGCTGCAGGACGACGACGGCCTACGCGCTGCGCTGCTCCAGATGATGCAGGACAGCGACTAGCTACTCCCAGCTGAGCTCGTCTCCACCCGTCCGCCCGTGCAGTACCCACTATTCCTGTGCTCGAACAGTGCGCGAGTCACGTACTGGAGCTCAACGCGTGGCACGGGAGGTGCGTACGTAGATGCTAATGTTAATCAAGGGGATAAAAACGATGGATAAATCTTGGCTAATCCATCTGCTGTGGCTGTCTCTTCCTGTCCATGGAATAAAGTGCACTAGCTATATCTGTTCAAGGACCTGGGCTGTGTCCAGAAAAATTTATCGTCGAAAAAAATCGATAAACCCAATAATCCTGTTTATCAGCAGAGGCCGATAAATTTACTTATCGGCCAAATATTTCGGTAATTTTTTAATTTGATGTTTTTTATTTTCGGATTCAACATGCGAGCAACAAAACGTCGGCGCGCAGGCCGTAGGCTGCTAGACGAACCCCTCCAATACTAATTCATTTATGTGTTATTTTTTATGTCAAATGATTTGGATGCAATCTACATGATTTTCTAGATAAATTGAGTCATTTTTTTCAAATTTTGTCCAAAATTTTTTGTCTATCGTTGATAAAATCCCGATAAATCCGATAATCTTGTTTATCGCTAACCTCTGATAAATTTTTTCTTGGTGTGTCATGCTCATGCAAACACAGAAGCATGCATTATATTCTCTTTGGATCCAACATCCATCTGACTTTGACGATGGGTCCAAATAACGCCCAATGATCGACGACAGTGTGTATGTGTTGTTGATCGAATTATTGTGTGTCTGTGTACGTCGTGAGGATTGCGCGCTGGTGCAGGTCTGTACTTGTTTTGGAATGTCATTTTGGGGCCTAGCTTAAGCTTCTGCATGCTTGGATGAATGTGTGGTTGCTGAGAAACTACCTATGCGTCCTTTAGATTATCCCCAAAGGAGTCCCTTCATAGATGAGAATCCCTTCACGAAGTGATATTCGTTCTTTTCAGCGTTTCAACGGTTTCCTTTGCGGTTTCTGTCACGAGGAATTCTCAAAGTCATTCCCTCTATAACAGTTTCTCTCTTATTTTCTTTCACGAATTCCTTTGAACGGAAGTTGTTAGAGATAAGAGAAAATAAAGGGAACGAGAACGGGAAGGAGAATCAGGAAATGAACGAAATGAAGGAAATATGGTTGGGATGGTCTTAGGATCAATCCGGTGGTAGTACTATATATATTACTTTAAGTCTTTAAGAAATTGTTGTGATTTTTTAAAAAATGATTGCAACTGTACTAGGAAGAAGATAGTAAGACACCGGGATTCAGGGATAATGAAATGTTTTTTTCCAAGTTGTGGTGGGATATATTCTGACCTTCATATTAGGATATAAGGTATTGATCAATCTGTGAATCCTCACTGGCTGTGAACAAAGTTCGCATACACTAACTTGACATTTGCAAAATTTGAATCCCAAGTATGAGTCTTTGTTTAAAAAATCAGAAAGGCTTAGTTGGTCATGGGCGTGGATATACCCTAGACCACTTCAATTCGAGTCCTCTCTCTGAGACTCTGATGCAAATTTTGGTACCTATTTCTGCTTTTATTAGTAGCACACATGTAGTTCCTCTTATATATTCATTTTTTGTTTGTTTGTTTGTTTAAAAATTTGAGCTGGAAATTCATTTTTTCTATTCAAAAGTTTGAACCCGAGTAAAAAGTTCAAGTTTCTAAATTGAAAGTTTCATTAATTTGGAAGTGTTCACTAATTATTTAATTTGTTTCCCCAAAGAACACTTCACACTAGTGTGTTAACAAGTGAACATACATTGGATGATGGATCCCAATTAAGCAGATCGAAATCAGTGGGCTAGGCCATGCAGCATGATCGAAATCAGTAGTTTCTATTGGGCATCGTCCGGAAGAAAACTAAACGTATTTGGATGGTGGGTTTAACTTGTTTTCCTTTGTATCACATGAAAAAAGATGGGAATATATGACCATGTTAAGGACACTTTGATGTGTTGTGCTGTTCCAAACTTCCAATAGCACTTTCAAAGGCCTGTAGCCTTAGACGGATGTGAGTATGGGATGTTCTTGACCTCATCATTACCAACATATATACGTGATATACTTTTGCTACATAGGAGTATTTTGAGTGTAAACATTGAAAGTAAATTATTTTGAACCGACAAAATTGTTTGTACGGGGCACCAAGTAAATGATTGGCCTCAATGTATTGCAGCAGCAGATTGGCAGCGATGCCTCTGTCCTGCTACGCTTGGCTTTTTTGTCCCTTCTTCCAAAAAGGCAGGGGTAGTGTGTGCGAATCCTTGAGGACCTTGGTCGGGTGAGCATTGGATTGTTCAGGAGCTTCTGTACCTTTGTCAATGTAATGCATATCATGACTTATCAAGGCCCACTTGTTTCGTTTGAAGTTAAGTACTTGTATATAAGCATGTTTACATCTATGTTGCTCAAAAAGGTTAACTACAGCATTCATATACAGGCCGGAGTAGCCAGGACGACTGTCCCAAAGGACCAGGGTGTCCTGAATGATGAGCTGAGCTTTTTGTCTCCCCTCGGCTAGATATGATACCGCTAAGTCATTTGGCAGAAGGCAGAACACCTCGTGTCCTTTTCCAAACGATTCAAACAAGAATTAAACCGTAGGTTTTTATCTGTCCAAGAACAGCTAATAATCAGTTGGGGGCTCGGCAGCTCAGTCACAGGACACCACTCACCAACACAAGCAAAGGTAGATAAGAATGGACGACGACAACGTACTAGGGACTTCCTACGCGCGATGATCTTGAGCGTGTGGTGCTGTACCATCGACGAACAGCCGTACTCGGCAGAGAAAGAGGCCTGATCAAAAAAGTTGAAGGGAAAAGAAAAAAAGGTTAGAACTCTACGGTCTCCGCGACCGTGCATGCGCGCGTACGTGTGATGCGTCACACTTGGTGCCATTGGGGCAGCTGTTCACTGGAGACGGGCTCCATCGAGTAGGCTACTGTTCGCCGGAGCAACAGCGAGGGGAAACAGTGGCATCGGTCGCTGTCTGATACAACAAGTGCGTCCAAAAGGCCGGAGATCGATGCTCTCTCCACACATATGTATACCGTAGTAGTATTTTGCATTTATGGTGTAGTATATTATTATATATCTATTGAATAAAATTTTAGTAGTAATTATTGAATCGTGTTTTATTACTAAAATTTTGTTCGGTAGTACTGAAATTTTGTTTAATGGGTATAGAATAATATACTACACTTAGGATATAGAATAACATATATATATATATATATACACACATAATAAGTATATTGTATCCCTATAACTACTGTATCTACTATTGCATCACCCTCCGATTACAACTTAAACAACTATCAGTTATAATCCGCTAGTTAAACCAGTCACAACCTCGTATCTAGAAGTACATAATTGCAACACGAGAAGCTAATAAGTTACGTTTTAGATTGTGCTACGATTACAATCGTATTCCTTAAGTTATACATCATTAGACAAGAAATTCGTTAGAAATTATACTCATCTATAACGCTATTGCAACTTAATTTTTTTATTTACGTCTAGTTATAGCTTACTATCTTACGGATGATAAGTTTTCTATTTTTTAATTGTAACTAAAAGTGACGTGCAGTTAACTAAGTTGGACCTAAACATTATATATATATATATATATATATATAAGCTAGCTACAATTTTGACATTCTGTGGCCAGACCGGACAACCTAGTCGCGCGCGCTCTGTAAAGAGGAAGCCAATTTTGTTCCATTTGAAGCCGCTAATCATGTCGTTTCGTCTGATTACGCCGCGCGATCGTGTTCCATCCGAAACATCTGAGTGCGCCGCGGGATCTGATCACGGTGCCGCCGTCCCGAATCACCCGCCGCGCAGGAAGCCATCACGTGGGAGCTCTGTGAAAATCACGCCAGTGCCAGTACCACAGATTACAGAATGCAGCATTGATACATTTACAAATTCTGAATCAATGAACAGAATTGCAGCATTGATGTAATTACAACTTTCTAGTCTTTACAAATCGATGCTGTATTTATAGCTTTCTCCTCCGGAAACATTTTGCTCAGTCTCCTCTGCCGTTGGATGTGGATCGGACAGACTTGAAGACGATGTTTGCACTGGATGAGGCGTTTGAACCAAAAATTTCGTCTACAACTCTGCTTCTACCAATGCTGACATCATTTGGATCCATCTCAGACGTACTTTCTGGGCAATCACGAGAAAGATCTCCAGACTTTTTGCATTTGTAACATATTTTTTATGTTGGTACAACAGGTAAAAAAGCAACTCCGCCCCGTACTGTGATTCCTTGTGCTGCAATGGTAATTGTGAGAGAGGTTTGTAAGTGAAATTTCTATGATTTACGATAACATCCATTTTCAGATAAAAATTGAATTGGAATGAAACAGAGACGAACCAGCTCTATATTCGTTTGCCCGAGTGGTCTCGTCACCTGAAACCATGATAAAAAGAACAAATATTTAGATCACTTGACGATTCCAACAGAACACGAAGATAAAAAAACATTTAAATATGTAGTACCCGAGCCATCCAAATTATTAAATTGTGTTGCACAGAACCATGAAGCGGAACATAGCAATTAGCAAAAACATCAAAATCTCCCATATTTGTATTTCTCTCATATGTTTGGCTACCAATGCATGAAGCAATAGAATTGCGCATCTGCCAACAGATAGAATGGAAGTGATCAAACCAGTGCATGTCAGATCATTTATATGGCCAAAATTACTACACGGCAACTGTGGAATTAATTTATTTACAATAATACTGGCAAGGAAATAATACACGCTAGTAGATAAAATTTGTATTTAGAAACTAGTAATAATTTAGATGCTACAGAGCCTTGAGGTACAGGTAAACATGAAGTTGAGTGTTACCTCAACCAGAGCGCAATATCTCTTATCGAGCTTAGATGTCATGCGAACAGCCTCGGTGTGGAACTGAGAATTCTCACCGACAAAATTAAAGGTTCCATACTGAAGGCCTGAAGCTGATTCAGCTGTTCTGTCCTGGAAAATCATTTAAAAGCAAATCAGGATTTTTCAACAATTAGTTGCGTCGTTGTTGCCACTGAAATTATTGAAACAAGCAAGTGTGAAATGTGTTCATACTCATTCATTGTCTGCATCAAATGCCATATTTTCATGCTCTGCCGCTGATCTAGCAACTACAAAATGTAGAATGTGAAATGTGTTGGTGGACAAGGAGACCAGGCGCAGCGGCAGCCCTTCCAGACGCCTGCTCTTTGCAGATCGATCGAAACTAGAATCCATCCGGTTGGAACACATCCAGTTCTTCAATCTACGCTACCACGGCTCAAAATTTAGTGGGCAAGCATGGCAAAGTATCCTGAACATCACACACAAGAAGGGAACAAGCAAGGCGACGAGAGCTCCGAGGAGCTTCGGGGCGCGGCGGGCAAACTCGAGGAAGTAGCGGAAGAATGGAGTGGAAGGGGAACGAAAGGCTTTGTGGTGCTCGATTTTGGATTGATTTGGGCGGAGAGATCAAAGGGAAAAGATAAGAGATCTCAAAAGATAAAGGGCATGCCTACCTATCTCACAGGCGCTTCAGAAAAGAGGAAATGATTAGTTGGATGAAGAAGAAGACAGAGGGATGACGTGGGGCCCACGAGGAAGATTTTGTGCGGGAGTGGAGCTGGAGCCGATGGGCACGGCTGAGCCCTTCGCAGTCGATCGGACGGCCGGCGTGGTATACATGAAAACATAAGACTATCCTAATTATATTCCCTTCGTTCATTTCCTTCATGATTCTCTTTTTCATTTTCGTTCAATTTTTTTTTATCTATAACAGTTTTTTTAAAAAAAATTATAAAAGAAAAGAAGAAATAATATCATCTAAAGAGAATGAACTTGAGAATCTATTCGTGATAGAAACCGTAAAGAAAAACTGTTGGAGTAATAAAGAGAATAAACTACGAAAGGACTCCCTTATGATGATCTAAGACAAAAAAAAAATCCTATGGGTATCTTTTTCTTTGAGAAACCAAGTTGATCTTCATTCATATATTATGTAAAAGATTACATCGAAGACCTTGCAACGACATTGCTGAAAAAGATTAAAAAAAAATACATCATGGTCCTTGCAAGGGTCTCTCGGTCATCTTCGTCACTGGCGATCGGAGCTGCAGCTTGAAGCTGACACCCTTTCCGATGAACAAGCTTTGAAGTTTCCATGCCACGAGTAACACATTGAAAGACATGCATTTGAACCGCTGAACGCTCAGGCACTTCAGTGCTACTGGCAGAAGCATCGTCGAAGGACGCAGGATCAGACGCATCAAGCATCACAGACGATCCCAAATCATCGAACAATGAAGCAACCCAAAAGAGAATAAAATCGCCGGAGCGGGTAGATTCTAGACACCAATCCGATTTCCCGGATAGGTGGAGGACAAACCTCACAGGAGAAACACTGGATCCGACAACGACTCCAGAAATCCCTTGGAGGGAGAATACACACATGCCAGAGAGTAATCCAATGATGAAAAACAAAAGCATCTTTACTAAAAACTGAGCACTGGAGATAACCTTGAAGGAGCCGGCAGTGACTTGATCCATGAAAGCAGACGCAGTTGACGACGGACGAGACACGAGCGATGCAGCGACACGCAAGTCCGCCTCCAGCAGCAGCATCAGCTCGGCCACCAACACCGCCGCCACCCCCAACAAGCTCCAGAAACCCAACTTCAAAAGATCTACAGCTAAACTACTAGAATAGAAGCCTACTACCTACACCGGGCGTCAATTCCTCCGGCCCCTTCCCACTCTGGCGCCCGGAGAGGTCGCTGGCGGCAAGAGGATGCGGGAATCGACGCCGAAACGAAGAATCGTCTAGGCGTCTCCTTTCGCCTCTGAAGCTTAGGGAAAACTCGCGAAGGTGTAACGACGATGCATCTGCAATCCTATGGGTACCTGATCACTAGGAGGCAGGGCGCGGATGAGGCAGGAGATCAGCAGCGGCCTGAGCCAGGAGAAACAATGCGCACAATTTTAACTAGGAATCACGGCACGTGGCACGAAAACTATTAAATTTGCGGTATGAAGGTGCGAAAATATTTTCATTGTTTGAACATATGAAATTTTCCATAACTCGTGGAGCCGTAGCACAGAGAGTATAATATCGCGGTGCGCTGGATCGAGCACAACACATCGCGCTACTGCAGTGCGTCGAGCAACAGGAGGGTCCAGTTGGCAATCGCCTTTGTTCGATCTTACACTAGTTTTTTTAAGCCTTAACACCGAATATAAGATATAGTATCTGAAGGCACATCAAGCACACATCGTACCTTATATATATACACCCGTATACATCTTAAGATATATATTAGATCTACAACTTATGCACGCACATTTACCGAAGAGATTCACGAAGCCTCCAACTCTATAGCAACGGGCACATCGCAAATCCTACACCAGGTTTGTCTAAGACAAGAATTTTGATCTCCTAAGTACTTATTGGTGATTACAAGCTACTAGTCACATGTTTGTATCTTACACGGGTCTAAACAGCTTCCACAGCAGCGGCCGGATGCGAGAGAGTAGCACGATGTCCTCGGTTCCTCACAGTTGTAAGACGCACCTTTTCCCACATAGCCAGGGTTTACAAAATCGTTCAAAGGTTTGAATGTGAACCTCAGCAAATTAACAAAATTTACGAAAATCGAGCAGTATTCAACAAAATTTGAAGAAAATTCACAAACCAAAATTTGAATCTGGCGACCGGTTTAGATCAAATAGAGAATGAAAATTTGTCAAATTCCACCGAAAACCAAGCGAATTCCGCCAAAAACCGAGCAAATTCAACCGAAAACCAATCATTTCTTTTGGAAAGCTACCGACTTGAAAACTGATTGGTTTTGTCGAAAACCGCTCAGTTTGAGACAAAAACCGAACGGTTTGAGATGAAAATCGAACAGTTTTTGCTGAAAATTGTAGAATTGCGCAATAAATGTTAGAAAATCTAGAAAAATGAAGGGGAAATGTGGAAATCATGAAATTTTTTGGCATGACATTTTCTATAATTTTAAGTTGTAGACAACACAATTAACAATAATCAACATTATAGCATATGCCATCAACAACACAATTGTGACCTTTTGCTTTTTCCCCCCTATTATTTCATTCGGTTGCATCGCCAAAATGCATATAAATCTAATGGATGTTTCTAGTTTTTTTTTCTTCATATTTTCCAATTCAAATTTCAAAATTTCTGAATTGTACCAAATTCGAAAATGATTTACCGTTTCGAGCTACAAAGAATTGATGGAAATTTGCAAATTTCTCTTGATATTCGACGAATTTTCAAAACCTGCACACAGCTGGACACTGGAGGCACTTACGTTGACAACTTGCCTCCCCACGAGTGGTACCGCCTGACTGATTCACACCTTCGCTATACAACCATCGTCAAGTGCAGCAGCCTCGACCTCGTCCAGATGCTCCAGCTTCAGCACGCAAGCTAAAGTGTGGCCGAGGCGGGGCTCAGGGTTAGGGTAGGGGTCAGGCTTCAAGGTTTTTTTTTCGCCTCTAACAGTCCAAGCCAAAATTTGGCTGTGCTTTGAAAAAATTTGACCGGTCAAAATTTTTCTATAGCAAAGCTAGACATGATTTTAGCATCCAAAATGGTCACCCCGATTTTTGGCTGGCCAAAATTTTGGTTCAGTCTTAAACCAAATACTATTCTAGTTACTTCGATTTTAACATGATCCAAATTTTGATATGGCTAAATTTTAACTTGGCTTTTTAGGGATGAGAACCAAACAGCCCTTAATTCCTTCACTTTTTCTGTTTCCGTTTTTGGTTGTAACCTGTACAACTTTTATTCCTACTTTCAATGAAAATCACTAGGTTAAGTCATCTCCTGGGCGAAACTATCATTGCTTATCACCTTTCTACTTCCTCTCCGTCCGGTTATCTTTAGTAAGCACAACTCGACTGAGAAACCACATAGTAAAAACTTTAACCTTCATTGGAAACTTCAGCTTCTACAAATTATGATGAGAGAAATGAACAGTGTTCTTCAAAAGGACAACATAAAGTGAATGAGCTGTGAACACCGTAAAAAAAGGTCTCTTTTCATGGTGCTGGGATATGCAAAAGAGACGGGACTCAAGTTTTCATAACCGGTTGGGCAAATGTGAATATGCGATGTGGCAATCAACGCCAATCGCATCCACAGTTCTCACTGACGTAATTCGTCATGTTCCTCAACACATGCGATGAGTTAATTTTCTCTCACCTGAAACTGAACGTTTCGACAATTCGGCCGTGCTTTAGCCATGGGCTGGGCTAAACGGCCCCCTATACATCGGATGGCCGAAACTAGGCCTCAAATCGCATGGCCCAGTATGCGAGGGCTATGGAAAGCAGCATGCTCTCGTGCACAGTATAGGACGGCCCTCAGGTGTGTTTTTCTTTTCCCTAATCATCGTAAGGGTAGCTCCAGCAGCGCCCGCAAAAATCTGTCGCATTCCTGTACCGCTCGTTTTGCCGACCGCTGCTCGCAGCATCACTCTCCAGCGGATTCCGTTTGTTGCGTCTGTGACACTGTAGCAGTCGGAGAACGGTAAATTTGTCGATTGTTTTAAGGATCGTAACACTGTTTATAGTGTATGACTGTGGGTTTAAAAGGAGAGATGAGTAATAGAAAGTAGGAAATAGGATAGCTACTGGAGATAAAAAAAATAGAGGATGCTATAATAGTATTAAGTGATAATGTAATAGTATTATAGAGGATGGATTTTTAGAGTATCTGTTGGAGATGTTATAATTCACTTTTATATAGAGCTATGTTTTGGTGATCTTTCTATGCATTAAAAAATTTATGAAAACTACTTCGGCAATTTGAAATTTCATGTTCAACGATTTATATATGATTTATTGAGACATTTTTCATATGCACTCAATATTTTTAGGAATAAATCTACGTAATCCTCTCACCTTTTCAGATTCGTCTACTTAACTCCTCAAGTATAAAACCAGTTATTTGAAGCCTAAAATATTCAATACTGTCTAAATCACCCCCTATGTGGCTTTTGAGATTGTTTTTGCCGATGTAGTGTACTTTCGCATCTCTCTTGCTCTCCCTTGTGCTAGAGACCACCTATCACCTCTTTTCGTGTCCCTTCTTCTTCCTTCTTCGTGCAATATCGCCTGAGCAACAAAGAAACAAAGATAGGAGAGGCCATCAGAGGCGCGCCCGCTACCACGAGGCCACCATGGTCCAATATATGTATTGGACCATAGGCTTCCATCAACAGTCATCGTGGCTGCGCCCATGCCCGGAGGTGGGTGGCGGTGCGCTCGATGCACCAGATTGGCATTGAGCGGGCGAGCCGGCCAGTAAAGCTCTAGATCTAGCGGCGAGCCGACGGTCCTATGAACGTGGCGGCTTTTCACAAGGTGAGTGCAGCGAGCAACCGCATTGTGCATGGCAGGTAGCTCGGGTAGTGGAGCAGCCGCACAACGAAGAGCCGGCAAGTAGCTGCGGTGACATGACGAGCCACACACATGCGGTGGCAGGTGTGGCACGCAGAAGCGATACAATAGACACCCAGGCGGCGACCTCCCCGGGCTCAAAATCTTGACAATTGCCGGAGCTTCGGAGGGAAGAAGAGATGAAAAAGAAAAGAGAGAAGCCTCTCACATAGTCACATGTGAGACCAATGCCATATCAGCAGCCAACCTGGGCAAACCATCTCAAAAACCGTTATTGGGGTGATGTAAACGGTATTGAATTCTTTAGGGGTTGAATAGCTAGTTTTATACTTAAGAGGATTAAGTGGACAAGCTCGAAAAAGTGAGGAGGTTATGTGGATTTATTCCATATTTTTTAAATAAGATTCAATACTTTATGAAACCTTTCAAAATTTTATGTGCGAATTCCGGAAACAATGGATTAGAAATTTGAAATAATATATTCAATTTGTTGAAACATTATGTTCGAACTGTTGAAATTTAAAAAATAAAAATAAAAATATTTGATGTTTCTATAGCATTAATTTTAGACAAGGTTCCTGAAACAGCCGCACAATTTAAGAGAAAAATGTATTTTAAGTTTGAATCAATCTACATTTTCCACATCTAGTCATACCACACCCAAATGCAAGGTGCCACGTGTCCCAAACCCGATCCACGTCCGCACCCACACCTGCTACACCCACACCTACGCCTTCACTACACCGCGCATGAATATCGAACATCATCCAGTGTGAAGGCTAGAAACAACGCCTGATATGCAGGAAATCCAGGGTTAAACACCTAAACGAGCTTACCCACTTCCTGGCTCAAATCCTGGAAGGAAAAATTCCACTAGCCCCTGTAGGAGGCTATTAGGATTGTTCATTTGTGTTAATATTTGTGTCGAAGTGGTAGGTGAAAAAATTATAGAATAGATGAATGAATATCAAATGGAAGAAACGAACAGATAAGATAATCCGTGTATCCACGCCCTATATGGAGTTACCTTTCCTCTCAAATCCTTGGCACCTCTGGCCTCCCAAAAGGCCAAAATCTCCAATGATTCCTGCTCGAAGATATAGCTGACATGCTACGTCGATACAGATCACACTGGCGCTTCGACCGCAGCTCTTCGTGATCAGTGGAGCCTACGTACGTTCATCATCAAGAAGCAGCACAGGCGATATCTGCAGCTGTAGCTGCTGCTACTGCTTGTTCAGTTCTTCTGTCAGCTCCTTGCGGCATCCGACTCTTCCAGCAGCACGCACCCGACCCCGGCCCCCGGCAAATCAGCGATCTGCATCGATCATTGATCTCCGTGGTCGCAGGTGCGCCAGCACTTGATAACTATCAGTCGCATCCAAGGGGTCCAGTTCCACCTAACGACACAGTGGTTATCACTGTTAATCGTGGCAATGCCATCCCGACCGAATTTGACATCTTCTTTAACACATGCAACGACGAATTCTTTTCGCAGCTGAAAGTGAAAGGTTTGACGAATTGGCCGTGCTTGAGCCGGAATGCTCTCTTCGTGGGAAAATAGATACGATGGCTGTGGTGTCACGGGCTCAGGCAGGGGCGAAGCTAGGTTGGGAGGTGTGGGTGCATATGCACCCCCTCCTATTCAAAAATACTACTAAAATTAGTTTTGATGAACAGTAAATTACTGTAGCTCGATGAACAGTAAAGAGTCCTGCACCCCCTCTCTCCGACGCTAGCTTCGCCGCTCGCTCAGGCTTGTTAAGACTCGATCAAAAGTCTAAGAAAGTTTTAGCACGAGAAGGAGCAGGCAACTTTGCAAAGTTGCTTGTTCTTTCGAGCGTTTGTCTCGTGGTCAGCTCCTGGCTGAGAAAAAAAGGAAATGGACAGTGACCAATGTCTGTGCGACGCAGCCAGAGACTTGGTCGAAAACTGCAGCCCAATTTCCACAACGAAACTAATCTTGTGATCGTCGCCAACGAGACGATCAGTTGCACTAGACGGATTGGCGCGTCTATACCGCGTCCTTTTTCTTCATAGAACATGAAAAATAAGACTAAAAAAATCACGTTCACCAATTTTGGTATCTCAATATTTATTTATGAATTTATTAATATTTAACATATTCATTTAATTATAGAGAAAACAGTATTATTTTTATGTATGCACATAATTTTAATATGTAGACGACAGTAATACGAACCTAACAAAATTTGTTTCATATTTTATTGAGTTTTAGATATTTTTCTGTGCATTTTAGATTATTTCAATCGATTTATCAATATAACTATTATACCTTTCGCTATTTTTCTAGAATTTCCAAAAAATTATATTATACATGTAAATATACAGATATGTATACACACACATACACAGATATATACATATATACCTATATGTATACATATATATATCTATATCCATATATACACATACGTAGAACCACATAAACAGTACCTACAGTACTTGGACTTAGAAACACGCTAATTATTGGAGCTTTAATATATAGTATAGTATATTGATTCCATCGTCCTGTTGAAAAATCAGCTGCTCCTTGCAGGTACCACTGATTCGTCCACAAGACCACACCTCTGTTCCTTGTGTGTGCACCAAGGAACCCTCCTGAGTTTCAGACCTGCACCTGCAGATGCACTGGTGCAGCTGCCTACCTTTCAGAGTTTCACTCGACAGAATTCAGAGCTCCCGGGGCACTAGCCTGTGACCTGATCACCTGACCCAGCCTCACACATGTACAGTGAGTGACTAACAGATCACAATGTTTTCACAAACGGTAGCAGCAGGGGCGGAGCTCCTAGATGGCCAAAGGTGGCCATGGCCCCTCCTACTACAACAAATTGTTTAAGTAAAAAATTAATTATAATCACTTGCTCACAAACAAAAGCACTAAATTAATCATGTATCTATAAGTTTGACCCCTCTACAAATTTGTTCAAGCTCCGCCACTGGATAGCAGTTGCATGGAGGAGGAACATACTCCAGGACCCTGGCAGGGAGACCACACTAACATGTGAAATCTTGCAGCACTACCTCTGACGCTCACTTTTCATGTATGCACATGTCAAAATTCCCTGTGCTTCCTCATACCTGAACCCAGGTCCCTACTCCTAGTCTTAACTGCCACCAGACTCTCCACCCAAAACTCACCAAACGGAATAAAAGGAGAGATAATCTCAAAAAGAATCTCCTTTTCTAATCTAAAGAAAGATCACCTTTTTATATACTACCTTGTTTTATCTATTCCCTTCAAAGAACAGGTAGTATTAAACAAACAGCCGCAGCAGCAGCTCTTCTTCGTTCCCTCCCTATCTATAAATACAAATTCCAACCTAATCTTTGAACAAAAATCTATTCCAAAGAATAAAAGGAGAGATAAGTGAAGAGTCCTGAAGAACCCAAACGGAGACAGAGAGGGTCCTTGTGACGTGAACATGAACATGAAGCCGCGTCCACCGTCGGCGACGTCGTCTTCCGCCGTTCCGGCCAGGCTCCGGCCGCACCTCGCGCGGCTCACCTCCTTCCTGATCGTCTTCGCCGTCGGATACTCCCTTGGCATCCTGTCGTCGTCCACCCGGCCGTCGCCAAAGCCATCTCAGACGGTCATACGGCCGCACGCCGCGCACCTCACCGCCTCCACCACTGTGTCCGAGTCGAACAGGACCGGTGCGGCTGCTGCGAGCTACTCGCGGTCGCCTCCACACGACCTGTTCCGGTTCAGAGAAGAGTGCGGGGAGCCGATACCCAGCGACGCCATCTTGCCGACGCTTCTCGAGAAGCTGTTCGACGGCAAGAGCCCGTACGCGAGCTTCCCGCCGCCGCACACCGAGGCGCTGCTACACCCGGCGGCGGCGCGCCCGCGCGGGTGGGGCTCGACTGGGGCCGTGTTCGCGGAGCTCATCGAGTCGGTGCGCCCGGACACCATCGTCGAGCTGGGCGCCTTCCTGGGCGCGTCGGCGCTGCACATGGCTGCCGTGTCCAAGAACCTCTCGCTCTCCCCTGCCATCCTCTGCATCGACGACTTCCGCGGGTGGCCGGCCTTCCGCGAGCGCTTCCGCCGCGACGTCCCGCCGCAGCGTCACGGCGACGCGCTGCTGCTGCCGCAGTTCATGGCCAACGTGGCCGTGGCGGGGCGCGACGCCACCGAGCGCGTGCTGCCGCTGCCCTTCTCCACGGCATCCGCTCTCACCGCGCTGTGCGAGTGGGGCGTCTACGCCGACCTCATCGAGGTGGACGCCGGGCACGACTTCCACTCGGCGTGGGCGGACATCAACCTGGCCTGGGCCGTGCTCCGGCCCGGCGGTGTCATGTTCGGCCACGACTACTTCACCTCCGCCGACGACCGCGGCGTGCGCCGCGCGGTGACGCTGTTCGCGAGGGTGAAGGGGCTCACCGTCCGGCCCCACGGCCAGCACTGGGTTCTCTCCCCGAAGCCGCACGGGCACGACGACGGGCGGTGAGTGCTTGTCGCTGTCGCCGTCGGGACCACGCACTCGCCATCCTTCAGTGCAGAATCTGAAGTGTCCCGTTGCAACAACCACCAGCCGTTTACGTACGCGCAGGTGCAGCATCCACCTTTATCAAAAGCCGACGAAAAAGGTCGCGTTACTACTTACTACTACCATTCTCCGAAGTGTTCGTCTCAATCACCATTCTTTTCCTGTCACATTCTCAGTTACACGAGGCATTACGAAATTTAAAAATGCCATTTGTTCTTCTATGAGATAACATATTAGAGAGTAATTTACGTGTAGATATGGATACGGTTTCGAGTGTATTATGTTTCTTAGATAATGTTTCAAGTGTATTATTGTGGAGTAAATCTAGTTAGATGAAATGTTGTTGTCGATGGTTTGTTTCTCCATGCTTATTTATCAATCGAACATGAGGAAAATATATACAGCTTACATGAAAGCGAAAAAGCAGGGATCTTTTCATCTTTTTCTGCTGGGATAGTGAAGTGTGTGTGGTGCTGTGAGCTAGACTTGAGATGCGCGGTGCCGATGGCGATTCGGTGACGATAGTGAGGTGACGTCCCGTAGTGGAGGGTGAGCCGGCCGGAGGAGGAAGATGGTGTCATCTGAAGTCTGATCTAGTACGCAGTGGATTGATGGGCATGGGAGAGTAGTGGCCAGTAGATCATTCATTAACTCGTGTGTTTATCATCATGCCAGAGTAATTTACAAGGTAATCATCACCGGTTCACCTTCGAGACAATCGAGATAAAGGAGTGTGATTAAGTTGTTGGATTTCAATTACTTTGATTCATGTAATTTGTTATTCCACCAAGTTGTCAGGAAGCCTTTGTTTTCTCTGGCAACGAGCGTGGGTCAAGAGTAGGCTAGGATTAGGGTTAAGTTTAGCGGTCAGAGGTGGAGGTGGGGGTGAAGGGTGCTAGTGTTAGGGTAAGACAACAATATCTGTTTTTCTTTTTATTTTACGAGAAGGATCCTGATAGCTTGTTGTAGAGGGACGGTGTGGAAGATGATTGGGTGTGATGGTTAGACCATCTCTAAGGGATTTCCGTCATGAATCAAAATCCCTTCATAAAAGGGATTTTCGTTCCTTTCAACACTCCAACGGTTTTTCTTTACGGTTCTCATCACGAAGGGATTATCTCTTCTTTCCCTTTACGAATCCCTTCGAATGAAACTATTAGAAATGAGAGAAAATAAAGAAAATAAGAACGAGTAGGTGAATCAGAAAGTGAACGAAATGAAAGAAATATAGTTGGAGATGGTCTTACGTCGGCTGCGAGTTTCAAGCAGGGACGAAGTTACCTTGTGTTACTACAGTACACATGCACCATGGTAGAAGGAAAAAAAAAGTGAATTAACATGTACCGACTCATATTTATCGTACGTTACTTTGAAAAATATATATGTTACTTGATGTACTATTAAATGGTATATCATTATCATTTTAGCTCTAGCTTTGCCACTTATTTCAAGGGTACTGACCGTGTGTTTATAGGTCAGGTGCACGGTATTTGTAGGTCACGGCATGAGGCAAGCAGGTTCAGGTTGCCTTTGTCACCGACGTGATGGAGGCAATTTGGTGTCGCAATGGGTTTAGGTCATCTCCAGCAACTATCTCAAATTTTCATCCTTAAAAATATTATTACAGCATCCCCTATCACTATTACAGTATTATTTATTTTTTCATCTCCAGCAGCTACCTATTTTCTACCTTCTATTTCTCTTTTTCTCTCTCCGGTCCTGCTGTCAGCCTCTGTGAACAGCACAATAATAGACGTTGTTTTCTTCCTCCGGGCCACTGACAGTCTCTGTGAACAGCGTTGCTACAATGATGCTACAGTGTTACGGGTGCTACAGTAACTCCGCAGCTTTGCAGTCCTATTTTCTCTCTCCGTAGTACTGTAGAGACACTGTAGCACTGGTTACCGATTCCGATGAAGATGCTACAGTACGTGAATAGTGACCCCCGCAAAACACTGTACTACTGAATCTGTAAATTTGCTTCCTCCGCAGGAGATGCCTTATGGAGCGGCCTGTCGTATTTTAGTCATCTCCTTAAATACATGTTATGAGTGTATATATCGAAATATGCACACTTTATTCTTATTAGAAGTAAATATGTGCCATAACAATTTTGGATCCACCTTGTGTGAATATTAAAATTTTAGTGGCATCAATGGCCTCTATAGCAGTGACGAGCATCAAGAGAGATGTAGAGAGGCTAGGTTAGAAAAGATGTACCAAGTTCATTGCCTTTTATTTGTACATAAGTGGTGAAATTAAGTGGCCTTCGTAACTTTTAGTCCCATCTGTTCTCCATCAAGCTCTGTCCTGGCCTATTGGTTTATCCTATACGGTGTAACATCCCGAGTTTAACATATTAGCTAATTATGAAATTCACTTTAAATTAAAAAAATTACAATTAATTAGACTAACTAAGATCAAGAAAGTATATATACATATTAGCCTCCATCGACCGCTCTGCTCCGGCCGTCCCACGTACAGGCCAACCCTGCCACAAGGTTGCCCGCGAGCCGGTGAGCCTCCAACGCCCCTTCTCTCCCTCCCCCCCCCCTTCGCCGTAGCGCGTCGCCACCGGAGCTTGATGACCGCCATCCATCATTGCCGTCGTCGGCCATGCTCCCGCTGCCGCATGTCGTCACCTCCACTCCAAACGAACTCCCCCTTGTGCCCTGGTGTCATCCTCCTGGGCAAGACCCTCCACGCCACCAAGGAGGCGTGGGAGGGCGGTGGCTTCCGCTGCTGCTCGGGAGGGCTGCGATCTTCCTCCTGCGCCGTCGAGCTGGGTCCCGCTCAGCCCGCGTCACGCCGCTCGCTCGCGCCTCTCCGACCGGCCACCTTTCCACCCTAGCTCCTCTCTCTTCATGGCGCGCCCTCACCTCCCTCTCTCTTCCACCCCTCCAGCCTCCTCTCCCTTCGGTCTCTCTCTCTCTCTCTTTCTCCTTTCTCTGTGAGATGCACAAACAGAAGCCGCTAGCCTTATCTTTTGGCACCCCCTCCTCACACTACCATGCAGGCCCACAAACCAACAAAGGAGAGGAAGAAAAAATGATGTGTGAGCCCCACCTTAACCAAAGGTAAAATAGACTTTTCACACCCTTTCTCTCTCCTCACAAGCAGGAAATGACTATTTTAATAGCTAGAGTGTGTTCCGTTAAATAATTATATTTTAGTAGTGTTCGACAGTATACATTAAAAAAATTATATCTTGTGACAAAAGCCACACTTCTAGTGCGTCCGGTAGCAAATTTTCCCTATATAATATGATCAACTAATGAAGAGATGCTGTAACATCCAATTTCATCAATAAGTTACAGCAAATTATAATCAACAATATTGCCGCATCACACCAGAAAATAATGAGAAACAGGATATTTTCCGATGTTTCACAAGGGATTTCTGATGTAACAAAACAATGTCAGATGTAATAGCTTAATCACATCATGAAGGAAACGTGACTGAAGAAAACAAAATAGTCAAAGATCTAATGCAGGCGATATCTTAGAAAATACCGATGACATAGATCGTGGATCCCTAATTTCAGATGAATTAATAAATAAAAAACCCAGCACATCTGCAGTGATTGAAGCATCTCAGAGCCCTGCAGATCCAAAAGAAATGAAAAAAACTGCTCAATCAAGTCAGTAAGATAACACTTGCTAACTGCTTGCATGCACCTCCAGCTTGTAGCAAAAAATATAAACGAAAACTTTCTTGCCAGAGCATCAGAAAGGTCGTAAACTGTAGTCTATCAATGCTACATCAGATTTGTTCAAGTGATCTTGCAATGTGCAGGTTGATGGCACATCGGTTTTGGACGGTTTATTACAAATCGTTCAAAAGTCTTCATTGCGTGTGATATCAGCTTTTGAAGGACGTTCTTATCCGACATCAGGAACAATATTTAGTCTTTTTGGCTAGCTAGCTGGTCAGCATCTGATGCCAACTAGCTCAGATTTGTGATCCAAATCTTGATGCCTAGATTTTGTCAAGTTAATACCAAAAGTCTTTGCATAACTAAAAAAACCTACATGTATATATCAGCTTTGTTTGGAATATGGAAATCCTGATATATTCATGCAATCATTCCATAATATCCCGCCCATATTCCCATGTTCCAAATAGCTCGGGAATCCTCTCGAGAAGCTATATGGCCCTATGATAAAATCAACGTGACCTACAAAATACTCTACAGTATAATTATTTAATTGTCACTCTCAGAAAGTGACAATTACTGCTGAGATGACATACGAGTCACTCTGAATCTATGCATAAAGCAGGACGGTAAATAGGATGCCACTCGGAGATCACCGATGGCAAAAAAAAAAAGAATGTCCCGTGCTCCTTATAAGATACTTCCTCCGTCTAAGAATAGAAGACATGTTGGTCAAATTTTGTATATTTTAACTAGTAATTATTTAAATTTTAAGTATGTCTGGTGAAAATTATACAACTAGATTAATATTTCAAAATGCTTCGCGCTATATTAGTGTTGTAGCTATAAATAATATATTTTATAAGAAAATCATGATTAAAATCTAATTTTAATGATCAGGCCACAGTAAAATACCTCTCGTACTCGTGGACGGTGGGAATAGCAAAGAGCATAAACGTCTAGTCACTTATCACATGTGATTAACAGTCTTAATTGTGACCGGTCGTTGGGTTAAGGGGCAGGAGGCGAGGACGGGACGGTGTCGGGGTCGCTGGGAAACAGGAACGGCGACCATCAGACGAGAGGTCATGGCGGGTCGCTTGCGCCGGAGACGTCTGGTTTCGCTTTGCGGCACACGGACGCCTCGCGGTGGCGCGAAAAAGCATCAAAGCCGCTTTACTGGGATCGCCGCCGTCCGATCAGGTCAAATCGAGTGTAGCATATTTTTTTTTTGGCAGGTCAGGGGCACACACCAGCACATCATTCATCGTAGAGGAAATAGCGGGAAATATCTGGTGATAATGCTGATATCCTGGTATCTACCTATAAACCCGGCTTGAAATGGCAAAGAGGCTAGCACCTTATACCATTTTTTTCTATTGATTTATTTGTATTGCAACAGTGGACTGGTTTACATTGTTACTGAACTCATGATCTGCAAAACATTGTAAAGATCTGAACTCATGATCTGCAAAACATTGTAAAGATCTGAACTCATGATCTGCAAAACATTGTAAAGATCCAAAAATTGTTACACTTATATTTGGTACAAAACATTTGCAACACGCGGTGCGTTGTGTCATTGTGTGCATCTCGGCAAAAATACAGGCCTGACCATTCTTTACCTCCAGAAATATAAAAGGCACACACCCCATGGGAAATATTTATTTCAAGAAACTCGCAAGCATGTCCCTGAATTAAGATATGAAGCAGCTCGCTAGAAAGGTCCAGAAATTCAGTTCATTGCACAGGAGAAACAAGACAGATCGCAACAGGTCACCACCTGAACATCAATGGTATGATGGAACAAAGTTTCCGGTAAGACAAGAAGTTAGACAGCAGCATCTAGATCCACCACCTCTCAACTCATCAATTGGAACTACGCGTGTGCTCCGAGTTGAGTTCCTGCCTTCTATAACAAACAAAATGCAGACGGGCTACATTATGACAGGAAACTACTTTTCATCAATTGAAACTACCCATGTGCTCTGAGTTCCTCTCTCCTATCAAAAATAGAACGCAGATGGACTACATTATGACACCATTACACCTCAAGGTCACAAACTGGGCTAGAAACCAAAACTGCATGGATAGACTGCAGGTACACCATTAATACCCCTTGTTCCCACGTATCCGAGCTCGCATGTCAACCTGACACAAGCATTAACAAAGTTAAGATTAGCATTTTTGCACAATTGCATATGCAATTCAGTTCAAACTAGTAAAATAACAGTAGAAAAGGCCGAATGAAACAATGAAAACATGGAAGAACATGAAAGTATATCCATGCATCATAGTGAAAGATGCTAACTATGCATGCATCAATATGATGGATAAATCAACAACTTTTAACACCTGATGTAATGATACTGGGCCAAAGCAATCTGCAGTATTCCTAAGCTAGGTTATATGTCACATTCAGAAACTTGTACATTTAAGGCTATCTGACTTTCATAGATGAGACCGTATGATTATATTATCATAGAAAGAAGCAAATGAGCTGTCAATCAGAAGTATTACGAATACATAATACACACAATTATGTTTGTATGTAGAGAAGGACTACCTGGGGTTTCCAGATAGTATTTTTGGTTCTTTGTTGGTGTTACTCAAAAGGGTACATAAAAAAACGAGGACATTGCATTGTATTTATTGTGTGAAATAAATCAAAGGTGTATAGTAATTGAAGGTACGTGTCCATATGCTGCAATGATACCAGGAATGCACATAATGTTGGCCATTGTTCTTCTTGTACTCACTTGATGATACTACGACCTTTCCCAGCTCAATCTACTTTCATCAACAGTGATGGGTACAATTAATAGGATGTTTGGCATGCGGTGGTAATTACAGAAAGAGGCTAATTCTGACCACATTCCAAGATTTAGTTTTTTTTCAGGTCGTCCAATCAAGATCAAAGGGAGAGACTAGCATCTCTGCACTATAGGGTCACTATTCCTTTTCACTTGTAGATTGTAATTTAATTCTAGTACCATTTGGTGTACACAGGCCATTCATTTTACTCTTATAAGCTGTGCTACACATAAAAACTAAGAAACTGCTAAAGGTTCATCCAAAAGGAGCAACACTGTGATGTAACTAAAACAAAACTGACGAAACTCCACCAGAACATAAAAAGAACCGAGCTCTAAACCTTTTCCAGCTGGAAAACAGACATCTCATGTTTTTCTCAATTTAATGTAGCCAATCAACTGTTACTTAGGATACATACTGCACACATATTGATATGTAACAGTCACTTCAAATCCCTGAACAATTTTAACATTCAACTCAGATACAGATGGAAACCTAACCTATCATCTGTGACAGAAATATGTATTGGGATCAGAACACCCCATAGACTATGGGACTGAGATCAAAGATAGTGTGTTTGATCATTCCACAAACAAATGGATTATGATGAACATAGTAGCATGAACACAATCTTATTTAGGCTGAGGCACATGTATTCAATTCAGGCCCAAAGAATGTATAATTGCTAATTACTTGCATAAAACCTATCAATTGCTAATTACTCGTCACCTCCATAAAACCTAACACCGTGGCCAATTCAAGAATCAGCAATGAAAATGCACGCGGTGCTGATCTGACATTCACGCAAAACCCTAAACACATGGGGAATGATCATAATGAACCAGTAAGACACTCATTTGCACAATCGTATTATCTGATACTCCAAATCACAACACAACTTATCAAAAGAAAGGTGGCAATGATAAATCCACAGCGATCAGGACATGCCTGGCCCCTCTTGCAGTTGAAGTAGGTCTCCCGCAGGCCGGCGCACTCGCTGGTGATGTTGGGCACTTTCTCCCCGGCGCACTCCTTGTACGGCCTCTTCTGCACCTGCACAGAAACCACATCAAGAGACTATAAATTGCCCGCGTCATCTCAAGCACCACCGAAAATTCCGACAGCGAATCAGCATCATCCGTTCCCGTTCCCCTCCCCCGTACTGACAAGAAGAGCCATCTAGCTTGCGGGTTGCATCCAAATTCGGAACTTCTAAGCGCGCTTGCACCTAATCGGAATCGAAGCAGGGCACGGCGAGCTGCGGGCGTGGGTACAAGGGGACAAGGAACAGACGAAGGAAGAAGCCGACCAACCTTGACGCAGTCGGTCTCGCTGAGGCACTTGACGAGCTCCATGGCCAACCCCTTGCACGACTTCGCCATCTCTCTTCCGCCTCTCTCGTCGTGATCCCCTCACCTGCGGCGGCTTGCGGTAGGGGAAAGGCGGAAGCGAGCCGAGGAGCAGCGAGGCGGCGTCTCCTCCGCTCCTCCCGGCGGCCGGAGTGACGGGCCGGGCCGGGCCAGGATTACGTTTCTTCGGCCTGTGTTGGGCCTCCTAAACTGGGCTCGGCCCACGTATAAAAATAGAAAACATATTTATATTTGTTCAAGCGACAAAATTTCGCATGGTCCAACCCAGCCTTTTATATTTGTTCCGCCCATATTTGAATTGAATTCCTCTTCTTCTTTTCAGAAACTGAGTTGAATTGAATTCCTCTTAGAAACGTGCTGTAGAATTGAACTGAACTAACATAAAGAAGTATTAAAGATGTTGTACAAAAGAAAATTCGGAAATGGGGACATCTTGGTGCGAGAATATCACTTTCAATTATGTGGATCGGGGACGGACCCTAATGCGGTTCCGCCCTCCTTCTTTAAATCTCTTTGTATAATGATTGTATTTTGGTCCATGAGCCGCCCTCCTTCTTTAAATCTCTTTGTATAATGATTGTATTTTGGTCCATGAGTCTCTTCTCTTCTTCCACTTAATATAGCAGGTAGCTCTTCTGCCGGTTACTTAAAAAAAAGATACGGGGACATGTTTCTGGAGTGATGGCATTTACACGAATGAATAAAAAAACAATGTTTTTAAAAAGCGCTAGGCGGTAGGCTGTAATATATGGTTCAGAACATGTGCCGGCGACATGCATGTGCTAACTCCTGGCGGCTAACTCTGCATCATTTGATGAAGGTACATACATATATATGAATATAGCATGGAGTAGTTGTGTGCAGAGACATGAACCTTCAGCTGTAAAGCCATGCATGTTGACCACTACCAAGATCGATCACTGCAAAGTGCATGTGTGAAGCG
The DNA here is from genome assembly GCF_958298935.1 of Phragmites australis. NCBI lineage: Eukaryota > Viridiplantae > Streptophyta > Magnoliopsida > Poales > Poaceae > Phragmites > Phragmites australis. Next base: position 2,734,100 of record NC_084940.1, read on the forward strand.
GCTTTGTTTCAGTTACTCTTTTAAAAAAAATCTCAATGGATTGTCACGTACGGAGCTAGAAAACATACAAGATTACAAGTTGTATCCTACACACGTTGCATGCATGATGCATGACTGTTGAAATATAGATGAATTACTCATCTTTTTCTATCATCTTAAGCTTTTGGTGAGTTGATTGACACATGCAGCTCAATAATGACAATCCCAACCGCGGATGCAGTCGTATCTCAATGGTAGTAAGGCTACTAATACAAAATTCTCAAAGCTACCGGATTGACATGTCCAATCAGTGGCTAATCGGGAAACTAAACTCTAGGTAGCATCACGATCTGGCGATACTACAGATACTAATATAAGAAGCCTTGCAATGCCACTTCATTTCCTCGTAGCGAGCAATAAGAGATCCATCTTCTGCTTCTTCGGTCAGGCAAGAAAAATCTCCTGCTTGCTCCAGAAAAATCTCCTGCTCGATCTGCTGCTTCGGGTCGGTGGTGCAGAACTGCAGATCATTGCGATATGGGAATGGAGGGGCTGATCCCTTTCGTCTACGGCGCGATCAAGAAGCGAAGGGGGACGAGAAGGACGGCGCACCACGAGTTCGTCTCCTCCCCTGGCTCTCCTCCGACGCGGGGGCGGGCCCCGGAGCGCTTCACCGGCGGCGCCTACCACTCCCACAGTCAGAGCTGCCGCTTCGTCGTCGCGCCTTCGCTGGCCGACGAGCTCGATCTCTTGCACGACGGCGACGGCCGCGCACCGCCTGAGGGTCTCCCAGACGCGCCGTTCCTGCCGGCCGGCGATGGTCGCGGGTTGTCCAGGTCTCGGAGGTTCAGTAGCATGCGCGTGAGGTGACAATTAACTTTGGAGTGTTCTCAGTTCAAACTGTCGTCTACCTTTAGTTCTTTTGTTTTTCTTTTAAACATTGAGATCTATTTTCACGGTCTTTTCTGAAGGCAGAGTTAGAGTTTGCTTCGTGCGCGTCCACTACGTGTATACCAGTGCAAGTGCTCGGGCTCAATAATCGGGCTAGCGCACAGATGCTTTAGTTCTTTTGGTTGGTAAAGCTAGAGTTGTGTTCTGTTTGCTAGATTATTATGTGGTTAGAACTTGGTTCTTCCTTCGTGTCTCTAGGTTTTAGTTGTTGGTTATGATGTTCTAGCTATTGTCGGATTTGGAGATGTAAAATTAAGGATGTATTGGTGAATTCCGTTAAGTTCTTAGTGAAAATGGGGTAGCATGTGCGTGTTTTCATGCGTCAATGGTGCGCAGGAATCTGTATTTCTGTATGCGTGAGTGAGACGCTAGTGTGCCGCGAGTATTTCTTGTACTAGACAAGACCTGCTGAGAAAATCAGGTGAAATTATGCGTGCTACGAGCATTCTGCAGGAATCAATACCGTATCATTAATTTTGTTGACGGCAAGATGAAATTTCATGACAGGCCCAAAGTATGTCTAGTTGCTAATTATCTGGCACCTCCGATCCATAAGACCTAACACTGCAGGCAATTCAAGAATATAAGTGTTGGCTTGTGTAATAGTTGTAATATAATTATAAAGAAAACCAGGGAATAAAATGTAATAATGGTGTAAAGATAAGAAAAGAAACTGGAGAAGGATCGATCCAGAGTGTTTTCCCCCTCCTTTGTTCATGGCTCCTCCTTCTCTCAACCCTAAATCCCCAAAATACTCCTAAATGAACCAGTAAGAGACTCATATGTTCGCCATATTATCTGACACTCCAAATCGCAAAACAACGTATCAAAAGGAAGCTAGCTGGTAATATCCAGTACTTTCTCCGGGCTAAAATAAGTGTCTCTTACCGGTTACTTTTAAAATTTTAGTACAAATTACTTTTTATGTATTAAATTTAGATATTGAAAATAACACAGTTAAATTTGTCTTGAAAAGATTTTGATAATAATATATTTTTACTATATTTTATCAATATATTATAAAAAAATAGTAGTCAATGTTTTATTTTGGTAACCGTGTTGATGTTGAAAACAACATTTATTTTGAACCGGAGGAAGTAGCAGTTTGCAGCAATCGTCAGGACATTCCTGACCTTTGCAGTGGCAGCATGTCTCACACAGGCCAACACACTTGCTGGTGATGCTGGCACCTTCTCCCCGGCTTATTCCTTGAGTGGAGCGGTTTATTTTTGGTTACTTGAAAAACGGCATGTATCTCTACTATATAAAATATTAAGTTGATTTACGTTCACCTTTTTTCCTACTCTCATTTTATCTAATAATTTTTTTTAAATTTTAAATAATTTACTCATTTTTACCATCCGACCTCCTAATCTTGTTACTGGCTACAAATATAGTACATATTTTACTAATAAAAATAAATTAAGAAATTAAGAGAAAAATTAGCGGATAATCTACTCCTCTTTTTTTGATCTCATCTGAAATTAAACTATGGAATCGTTCCTGATGTATTTGTTCAGCGGTGCTTCTATGACATATCCATATCTTTGTACCTAATATTACCGTGTGTTTAACATTTATATTTTTGTTATAATGCATATGCACTTTTTCCCCTTTGTGCTGCGCTCACAGCCTCATCTCCCTCAAGGCCTCGAGCCGAAAATACCAACGTTAGGATTCAGAGTTTCAGAACTCTCTTCAAAAAGGACTAAAGTGAAAATAATTCACAATACAGTTTGCTGATGCACGACACAAGCATGATACATTGCGACGGCTATAAAACTTCATTGTTGTAGCAAAGCTAGAGAAAAATGAAGGAGTGCATTATTTCACGAGTTTAGCCTGGGCTTGTTATTCTGACAGCTTGGTCTGTGAGTATATGATTTTAGACTATAGGGGTGCATGTATGGTAAAAATGAAATAGAAACAACTGAATTTTTATTTTGCCGTGGGTGCATCTATTGATCTGCAAACATGGTTTCGCTCCTACCTACTCTAGATAAGCTTAGATCATACTGTATGGACAGTATGGTTGAGGACTTGAGGTTACCGACACGTATTGACTCCTGAAAATTTTCTGTGGGAATGGCGGTTGACTCTGCACTTAACGAAGTTAACACGAACACATCAATAGAAAGTGGCAAAGTAAAGGTTCACCTGCAATCCGTTGGGAAGTCAAGTTGAGCACAACACAAGATCACTGTAGGTGCATGTGAAGCCTCTGTTTCGGTTTATTCTTTTTCCTGAATTAATCGTCAGGGAGGAAACATACAAACTGGATCTCTCCACATGCATGCAAAGTTGCACTCTTGCAGATGCAATAGTTACATCCTCAATCAGTGACTTCGGTACAGCATCAAGAAAAGCATATTTAGGAGAAGCGAGCGTCAGCTCGGGTGGCTTTGCTCTGAAGATGGTCGGGCAGCCTGCCCGGGATCGCAACTCGTCCGTCTCACCGGGGTTTATTCACCAAATAATTTCCGGTCTCTCCTACGTATGAGCCACAGAGCAGAGCGGATGGGTGTAGTGTGTGTTTGTACGTTGAATATTGAGAAAATCTATGATTCGTCATTGAATAACTACTAATTCTATAATTCATCATTGAATAAATTCTGTTTACTTCTATACCATCGAATAAATATTTCAGTTCCTTATATGCCATCGGCTTCCGATACTACCCTCCGCTATACTGTTCATCAACAGTACCCGAGAATAAAAAAAGTCACAAAAAAATATGTCGATTTTTGTGCATGCTCTATAATTCATAATCAACCCATTTTAACTGTATTCACCTAAAATACTGTGTAAAATTCAAACTAAAATTTCTCAAAATGAGCTACTTTTGTAATACTCTGCATTACAAAGAACTAATTTTTTTCACCGCGGGAGATAATTTTAGAAATTATTACATCACATTAGAGGAATATTAGTAAATTTTCTCAGATTTTTTGTAAATTTTTATGAGGCTTAAAAATTGCAAGAAGTTACAAAAGTAGTACATTTTGAAGAATTTTAGTTTGAATTCTATACAGTATTTTTAGGTGAATATAGTTAAAACGGGTTGATTATGAATTATAGAGCGTGCACAAAAATCGACATATTTTTTGTGACTTTTTTATTCACGAGTACTGTTCATACTGTTTATAAACAGTGCAGCGGAGGGTAGTATCGGAAACTGATGGCATATAAAGAACTGAAACATTTATTCGATGGTATAGAAGTAAACAGAATTTATTCGATGGCGGATTGTAGAATCAGTAGTTATTCGATGGCAAATCGTAGATTTTCTCTTGAATATTACAGTTGTACCTTAGGGTGAGGGGACTAAGAAAAAGAAAAAGGAAAGTATATTTAGGTTCTGGTTGTTTTTTTATTTTGATTATAGATTTCAGTCTCAAAAGCAAAAGCAAAAATAAGCGGTCACAATATAAAAGCTATTCTCACAATACACAATCCAAGTTATACTTACAAAATTCTACAATCCACTGTTGGAAAAAAAAACTTATACAGATTTTACAGACTGTATTGTATTTTCACGATCTAAAACTAAAATAAATAGGTCCTTAGCTAGCAAGAAGGTAACATATTTTAACACACCATGATCTGCTCCTGTCCTGTTCTTTTTTTTTCTAAAAATTCTGCTCCCGTCCTATAAGAAGCCTTGCAATCCTCATAGCAAAGCAACAAAAAAAAGAAAACTGTTATATTGGTAGTGAGTTAGACATGGGCCAATCTGCAGAGGATGGTTAATGAGAGAATGTCAAAGCCTTCAGCTTTCACCTTGCTGTACTTAGAGGACTACTTCCTGGGTCATTCATTCATGCTCAGAGGTGTCGAGACTTGAAGGCACACAGCTTAAGAAAATGATTGACACTTTTGTGTTGAAGGCAGTGTTAACTAGACACGAATACGGGTGTCCAATTCGGTAAAGAAAATTTGGACATACCAAATACAACTCGGAATCCGATATCCGACTCGGATTCGGGGTATCCAATTTGACAAATAATTTGGATACGGGTGTCCACGTAATATTGGTTGAAGATAATTTTAATTGTATTATCTTATTTATAGTGAAACTAGTTGGGAAGAAGTTGTTAGTAAGATATTGTGCCCAGATAGGTGGGTAAAAGAAATTTTTATCCAAGATTTAATAACTGATCCATTCTCTTCCTCGATAAAGTCCATCTTATTGTGATAGAAATGCAGAAATAAAACAATTATCTTTATTTCTTTTGATACTCAAATATTAATCCACATGATATAGTGCTATCACTAGATTTCAGTAACTGATAAACAGCACGCAAAGCAATTGCCACAAATTCACAAACCAAACCGAGGAAACTATCTGTTTCAGATAAAAGCTTACGATCATATATTATCTAAAAAAAGATACAAGCTTATGATAAGTTATCACATCACAGGCAGAATAAAAAGAGACGATAATCCGGCACAATAAGCACGGCAAAAGGTCCCAGAACGCAAGATTGCAACGAAACCTAATTGTAATGGAAACAAAATTAAATCTGCTTCCTCGGCGACGGCCGGCGTGAACCTGCGGTGCCAGCGGGATTATTGGCCAGGGCTGCCTTGTGACGCCGGCGGTAGTTGTGGTGGTGAGGTGGCGTGTTCCGTCGGCTCACCGCGCGGGGGCGTCGTCACAAGCCTGGCAGCAGCAATCTTCCAGCGGTGTCGAACAACAGTAGCAGTACTCGGGCGACGCCGGGGGCTCAACATCGTCCGCCGGAGATGTGTGCTCCCAGTCGTTGAATTCTTCTGGGAAATAACCCGGCGAGGTGGGGGAGTAGGCCGTTGAGCAGTGTCCATGGCCATAAACCGGCGAGGTGGGGCAGTAGGCCGGCGACCCCAGCGCCGGAGACGTATGATCCCAGTAGTTGAATTCTGGGCAATAAACCAGCGAGGTGGGGGAATATGCCGTCGAGCAGGGGCAGTAAACCGGCGAGGCCCAACCTCCCGGCGAGAAGGGGGAGTAAACCGGCGAGGTGGGGCGCCTATAGGCCGGCGAGCAGGGGGAGTAAACCGGCGAGGAAGGGGACGGCGTCAGCGGTGCGTCCAGCGTCGAGATGGGAGAGTAGTAGCCCGGCCCCGGCCACCAAGGTGACCCCGGCGAGGAGGGGGAGCCGAGAGGAGAAGTAGGGCTGATCGGGCGCGTGGGACGGCCGGCGCTGACATGGCTGTACCTGTACGGCGACGGCGGACGGTAGGACGGGGACGTTGGGGAGTAGGATGGCCATCCGTAAGGTGGCGATGCCATGGACGACGGACGCTGCGAGCTCTGCTCGGCCGCGAGCAGCCGGAGGAGATCAGGACGGCGCGTTCGTGTGATCGTGTGTCGTGTCTGCCCTAGCGGGTGGTTGTGGCACGATGTATATACAGGTGCAAGAGTTAGGCGAGTCTTTACCGGGTTATTGGGCCTTATTTCTGTGGACTTAGGCGAGACCTTAACGGGTTATTGGTCTTATTTTCTGTGGGCTTAGACGAGTCCTTAACGGGTTATTAGGCCTGTGTTAGTCCAACATGTTCGTTCGGTCCGGCCCAATGTTTTGTGGGACCCTCACAGTCTTCACCACTATGGGACGAATTTTTTTAAATGACTATGGTGTGAAAATTTGACCACATACAAGAAAGGACCGAACTGAAGTGAATTTTTCGAAAGGACTGACTCGAACGATTTCGTAGTATCATTTGTAGATACATAGTACCACTGGTTGTAAATGTATGATATTATAGAATACGTGCAGTTAAACTTTTTTAACTTTGATAATTGATTTGAGTAAAATTATTTAGATTTATATGGAAATAATACCATTATTGGTTTTTTTTGGAAAGTGTCTTCATAATATAGTAATTTTGCAAATATTTATTATCATGTTCATATAAAAAACTTGTGGTCAAGTTGACGATTTTATTTTATTTTATCTGTGCATGCATGACCATGGGATTCCGCTGGACGTGATGGACCTGGAGCGCGTGCATCCCCTCATGGACGTCACCTCTTTACAGCATCCACAAACTTAACGCTCTGACGGCAACATCTTTTCTTTTGTCGTCAGTTCGCTTACGCCCTAATCCAAACAGCATAGGAGATCATGACTTGGATTTCAGGTAGAAGCAGTTCGTTTTGTAAGTTAGAATGGGTAGAACAAGCATTAATTTTCCATGATCGATCCATCTGCTGTTACATTGTTTAGTCTCCCATCTGTCTTCACCGATCTTTCTTTTCTTTTCTCTTGTAGGGTTTATAGCCCGTGGCACAGTTAGGTTTTATTGACGTAGTACGCTTTTAGTTCTGGGCCTCCTAGGTTGCTTTTAAGGCTGATAAATTTCTGAACATTGTGAAAGACCGACGTCTGACAGGATAGGGTGGATCTATGGCCTGTGCTCAAGGGCGCATGGATTTGGACCAAACAACCCATGTATAGCACCCTTAGCCTATCAAGCATCCCCTTCCTCTCTACACCCTTAAAGCCTAGTGTCGAGAGTCGAGACAGAGACATGACTTTTACCACTTACTTGACACTCCGACAGGTGGCAAATCATGACAACCCGACCCCGGTGGCGCCCAGACCCCAGCTCGGCAGGCGGCAGTTCTGCTCGGGTGCTCAGTTGTAGAGTGCAGATCGCAGGCGTCCAGGCGGCAGGCTGAGACTGTTGCTGCTGTGGGATGAGATCGGGCTCCCTACTGGTGCTGCCTTGTGCCCGTTCGCTCGTGCCACTGCCATTAAGATTTGAGCACTGCCATTAAGATTTGAGCTGTTGACTGTTGTAGATTTGTAGTTGTAGTGTACTAGTACTAGTATAGTAGTATTGCATGACTGTCTGTTGAGAACTTGAGGTAGTTCAGTAGCTTCAGGCTGTAGAGAATATAGAACTAGAGATGTAGACATGGAGTTATGGTTTTATGGAGAGATAATTTGTTTAATCGCAAATCAATTCTAATATAATATGATACTATGATAGTTTGTTTAATCGGATATTTGGTGATGTTGTAGAGATTTAGAGATGGAGAGATATTTTTCAAAAGACGTAGTGGTATGTTTTGTATTTTTGAATTTATATTTATATTTTTTGTCAAATGTGATGCAATAATTATTTATACATACTATTTTGCATATATAGGTTGCCATAATATAGCATGGAATCATGTCATAATGGCCAGTGAATTTTACCTTCGTTAATTGATACTTATTTAGGTACGTTGCAAATTTTTCATACTATTTATCTATTTTTATATTTATATGTATTTGCATCGGCGTATTGAAAAGTGATGAAAATTTTAGTACTTACAAATTAGCACCCCTGTTCAAATACTGGGTTCGTCACTGTGACAGGGATATGGGAGTGCTCTAGGTCGATCTGTAGCGTCCAACGAAATAGAGTCGACGGCCCCAAGTCCACAGCGTCCTGCTTACAATTAGGAAAAGCGTCCATGCCCAAAAAAAACCCTAAAAAAGATTTAAAAAAATTGGCAAATTGTGCATAGACTATGAAGAAGTTCAAAACGTCATACATTTACAAACAGCAGCAGTCTTACAGCGATATTAAACAACAGTAGCAGTACTCGGGCGTTGCCAAGGGCTCAACACCACCGTCGTACGTGGGCGACCCCGGCGACGAAGATGTGTGCCCCGACCAGTAGTTGAATTCTTCTATGCAACAACTGGGTGAGGTGGGGGAATATGCCGTTGAGCAGGGGCGGTAATCCGGTGAGGTGCTTCCCAGCCAGCAGCTAGCAGCAATTGACACCACCCAGTGAGCTTGGGTAGTAAGCCGACGAGGGGAAGGAATAGGATGGTGAAAGCAAGGATATATAAGGCAGACACGTGTGACATGTCCAACGTCGAGGTGGGAGAGTGGCAGCCCAGCCACGACCACCAAGCCTAGTGCCCGGTGCGTGCTCTACGTCGCCTGTACGACTGATTTGCTCGAACTTTGTTGTGTGCGCACGCTGATTCGTGTTCGTGACGGAGTGGGGTGTGGTGTCCTTGCTGGTTTGCTGAATTTATATGAAACGCAGGGAGGCACCCCCGATTGGTGTTTCAATGACCAGCACCATAGAAGTTTTGTTTACTGAGCACCGCATTGGTTGCTGTCTATCTCCAAACTTTGCTATCGTTGGAAATGAAACTACGTGAGGAGCTGGGGCTCTCATGATGCCATTCGGCGGCATAGCACTGCAGTTCGGTTGGGAAAAGGGCGACGCACGGTAAGCCGGAGGAGCAGGGAATACTGATCTTGCGTTGAAGTTGATGCCATATGCACTGGTGCTTTTCATAGCCGGATGACGCCTGTCTCCAAACTCCAACCATTGATGATGCCATGGCGAGTGTTGGAAGACGAGGGCCTTCTAAATGCCATGTGGATGAAGAGGGACAGTTTCAGATGGCAATGAAAGAGTCACTAAAAGATCTTTACTTGTTTGGTGGTAGCTCTCCACCTTTTGGTAGGGTAAGTGGTGGTGGTAGTACTAGTAGGGCTGCAAGTAATTTAGGTAGTCAAAATACACACTTGACATGTTATGCGTTTCAAAAGCTCCCTCTGATATAAATTTGGCACATAGTAGAGTACCCTTGTAACCTCGGGTGAACATTATGCTTAGGGGGCACGCCAATGATAGATTTGGAAAAGCTTTGGCGAAGTGGTCACATGCCAATGATATTCCTGAAAAAAAATGGCTGCATTTAAGAGGAAATTTTCTCTTGATAGAAAGTGTGGTAAGAGAAATAATGCGTTTGGAGGAAGAGGAAGAAGGTATTGCATCTGATTATGAATCAGATTCTTCACATGGTAGCTCGGTTTATGCCGAGTCAGGGGCATCAATTTTAATGATGAAGGTGATGGCGAGTTCCAATCAAATTATAAATCAAACATGATGGTGATGTTGATGGTGATGGAGTTGGAGCCAGTGGTTTTGATAACTTAACTCAATTGCATGTGACATTTAAATTCATATGATATACATGTGCATATAGACTTATATTTTACATTGTAGGTGGTAGGATTGATAAATCAACCTCTATCTGTCCAAGATCAATTAGGAAGAAGAAGCCAACTTTCCTTAGGAGCGTCTACGAAATCTAAAATGTAAGATGAACTTCTTTTCCTTTACTAGTTCATATGTTAATATTTGCATTGTGATTTGATTTAGTGATCAAAGTTTGAACATTTCACATGTAAATATTTATAGTTATGCACGCCTCCAAGGAAGGACAAGATGTTGCATTCTTGGAAGAAATTCGACTTTCATATAATATCTTAATAGAATTCCATGTAATGATCAATGCATTTTTTTATTGGTGCATGTGCTTGTGTGAATGTTTTGTTGGTGATATTTTGCAATGCAATTGTTCATTTGGCACTTTGTTGATGATATGTGCTTCAAAGTTCAAACATGTAACATTTGGGGCTATGTTTTTTTTTTCTCAATCATGCCAAAGGACTATGTATTTAGGATGATATTGTTACGTTTGGTGTAATAAATCTATCTAATGTGATATGGATTTATGATATTGTCTTATTTCTTTTTGTTATATGCAATTTGTGGTGATTAATTGATTACGGACAATTCTAGCAATTTCATGCCAAATGTTTTTGATTTAATTTCTATAAATCCAATATATAATGTTTATCGTGACCCCGGTAAATTTTATTTACTGGTAAAGAAAACTCTGCCACCAGCGACCCTCATAAGGAGCGAGGAGCTAGGAGGAGAAGAAGGGTTAACCGGGCGTGTGGGATGATCATCGGCGCCGACATGGCTGTAGGGTGGCGATCTATAAGATGACAACGCCATGGATGATGGACACTGCAGGATTTGCTTGGCCACCGATCATCTGCGAGTAGGTGGAGGATATCGTGACGGCGTGGCTGCGCCTGTCCGTGTTCTTTGCTCTAATGTGTTGTGGCACAATCGCATATATACCAGGTACAAGAGTGAAGGGCGGTTAGATCCTTTATGGGCCTTACGTGTTGTGAGCTTGGTGAGTCCTCAATGATTCCAGCCAATTTATTTGACCCTGCCCAAATTCCCTTTTTGTGAGGAGGAACGGAGCGATAGCGTGAAAGGAAGGAATGAGTGCATGATCTAGCACCGCTAGATAGCGTGTGTTATGTGGAAGCTGAACTCGTGTTGATCATTCTGTCAAACTGTATTCAGGTTTTGGTTGCTAACGATTTGGCGGCACCTTTGGTTTAATAGAAGAACTATTTCATTAAAAAAAATACAGATTGCTTCAACTGAACTGAGCTTTGCGGAAGAACCGATTGAAAAGAATTCCTAGTGTACTGAGGATGCGGATGGGCATGAGGACATGATGGGCTATGCAGTTTACACAAATGAACGAGTACATTACTTGAAATGGTTATCCCAGTGCACATGCAGATGTTATCGATTCCTCCCCCCCCCCCCCCCATGTTAGATGAATCCGCTCCAGATAAGCAGCAGCTCATCTGTAATCAGTTGGGGCGAGTCATGTTGATCACTACCCGAGATCTATGCAAGTGCATGTGAAGCCTCTGTTTCAGTTTACTTTCTTTTTTTTTCTCTATAGTTAATCGTGTCATGAAGGAAATATACAAAACAAGGTCCTTCGCATCCATTGTGCATGCATATCCAATTGCATATGCAGTCATATCTCTATGGTACTAAGCCAAGTATTATAAAATCTCAAAGATACCACAATTACAGGCTCAATCAGTGGCTAACTTAACCAAAAAAACAAAAAAAAACAGTGGCTAAAGGGAAGTCAATGCAAACTCTGACATCATGCATGATCTGGTTCTGGTTTCCTATAAGAATCCTTGCTATGCCACTTCATTTCCTCCTCATATTCATACCAAGTTAGCAAGAAAGCGATCGGTCTTGTGCTTCGATCAATCAAGAGAAACTCTGTTGCCGCTCGATCTCTGCTGCTTTGTATCGACGCAGACCATTGCATAATGATGGTGGAGGGTCTCATCCCTTTCGTCTGCGGCGCGATCAAGAAGCGGAGGAGAGAGAGAAGGACGATGGACTACGAGCGCCTCTCCTCCTCCGGCGCCCCTCCGACGCAGGGGCGGCCGGAGCGCTTCGCCGGCGCCGCCTACGGCCACTCTCAGAGCTGCCGGTTCGTCGCGCGCTCTCCGGCTGACGAGCTCGATCTCTCGCACGGCGAGCGTCTCCGGGCCGGCCGCCGAGCACCACCGGAGGGCCTCCCGGCCGAGCAGTTCCCGCCGGCCGGCGACGGACGCGGTGTGTCCAGATCCCGGAGGTTCAGTAGCACGCGCCTGTTTGCATGCGTCGGGGGTGCGTAGGAATCTGTACTCCGTATGTAGCGTGTGTGCGTGTGCCGCGAGCACATTTTGACATTTTGTACAGGAGCCTTTTGCTGATGGCAAGGTGAAATAGCATGGGGGAAACTGCATTTTCACCTGATAAATGTGTTGGTGTAATTTTTGTTGCATGGATGCTTAGAAGAACAACAAAATTAAAGGCCATGACATAAATCGTGCGACTGTTTGTCTTTATTTCTCGCCATTGTTCTTCTCAAACATTCATTCCCGTTCGTCCATCTCCAACGGTGAGGATGTCGCCAGATCAGCTCCCGTAGCTCACTCAGCGCTAACCTAGTGTGTCGTAACACCACCGCTCCACCCTAGCCCACGGACGATCCACCACCTCCTACAATCGGCGGTGTGCTTGTCGCCTCGCCACCCTACCCACAAACTATCTCCCTCATCTGACCATCCTGCCTGCTTCAGAGTTTCTTCTACTTCTTGAATCTACGAATCCTCCAAAACTGAATCTTAAAAATTCCTCTTCCCTAACTCTAATCGGAGATGAACGTGGCCTGAAATCTCTTCTGATTTTAGACATATGAAGAATACGTAGCGTGAAGAAAAAAAATAAAACAAGCGTATACTGCTGCGCTGTGCTCTGCTCCATCTGCCGCCGTTTGCCATCCATCCTCCCGCCAGATGCCAACCATGCACCCGTGGGGCCCACAGGAGGCACTGACACCTGGTCCCACCGGCTCAGGAACTTCTCCTCCTTTCTCCATGTCCATGTCCAGGGTTCCAGCGGCGCCCAACAGCGAACAAGATCCGAGTCCACCCTCTCCCACCGGCCATGGCTATGGGGCGACCTGTTCGACTGGTGCTGGAGTCCTCAGTCCTCCTCGATCCCTCCGTCGGCGCGGGCGGCGGTACCGGGGATGCGGGGCTGCGGCCCGGGGCGGACGCGCTGCTTCGGCGGCTGCACTACTCCAATCTGGACGTGGTACGAGCGACTTGATTCTTGGTCTATCCCGCGCGATTTGCCATTGATTCGTAGGACGAGTTGGCTGGAATCTCTTTTTGCTCACTTGCGCTGTACTGTTTGGGGAAGTGCTCTCGCTGATGGTTTATGGTCCCTGGAAGTTGGCTAAAGGCGCAATCTTTTGCATGTTTCTTTTGTTCATTGATGAGATATGCTTCAAAGTTCTTACCATGTATCTAATTCCCTTGAAGTGATATGGGTGCTATTTATGAGCTGGACATGTTGCTTATTGTGTTCAAGTATAGTTCAACTGTTTAAATGCTTCCTCTGAGATTCTGAGTGGGATTTGTAACAGCTCATAAACCCACCAAACAATGAGCATCTGCACATGGCTAGACTCACAGCTTCGTGTGATGCTTTTAACCCTTGTCGTTGAGATACTTATGACCTAATTGAGTCTGTCTTAAAAAATGGTTAGGAGTCTTCACTGCTTGCACATTATATTTTAATTCCTGTCCCTTGTCTATTTGAAATATCGTTCCCGTATCTATTTGAAATTTCGTGCATGTAATTTATCACGTTTAAAATGGATAGACAGCTGATTGCATCCCATTGTATTTTTTTTCAGGCGATTTGCTATCCGGAGGACATACCAACTAATGAGGTACCCCATTTACCTCCCTTTTGAAGTTATTTCTGTACAAGTTCACAGTGCTTCGTCTTGTGATAATATCATAATACTGATGTTTTTATATTTTAGCAGGTGTGCTTTTCTGAAAATTTTATGACAACTGAAAGAGTTTTATGCTTACACATTTCCCTGTTTTTTTTTTTTGGCTTCTAGTAGTCAGTCTTTCTCAAAAAGATCGCAAGCTTGTACTCGTTTGGATATATGCCGCTTCCTGTAACATGTGGGAATTGTTCTCTAAATGAATTAATGGTAGAATGGAGCAGAACATGCTCTTGTTTCTATGCGACTTCGAGAGCTGACAAAGCTTTATTTTTTGAGCTTCAGAATCAGAACTGGAGAGTTCTTTCTGTAGGTAAGCATATATTGGGAATGAGTAGCCAGATTTCATTCTCATGCTGTTTTGGATGGTCATTTTGCGTTGGGATTTCATTCTTGATGGGAATGCAGTGATATGTTGTTTTGCATACTTGAAGGATGTGTCCTTGTTAGGGTTGAGGACAACTAATATTCTTCTCCGGTCCAGATAATGAGCATAGCATGAAGGATCCTGGAGTATTGAATGTTGGCAGGCTTCAGGGGTTGCTTCTCACTTTGGCTGCTTTGATAAAAAGAGTAAAGTTTGTCCTTGGCATCTACGAACACTTTTTTTTTGTAATGATATAGTGCGTCTAATTTGAATTGTATCTGTTCCTTTGATTCAGGAAATTGGTAGCTCATCTGTTTTGGTGATTGGATATGTAATGAAACAATCCCGCGAAGAAGACTTTGCAAAGGCAAGCTTCTGACCGCATGTTACTGAATATTAACCACTAAGTATTGGATCTCTGCTAGATCATCATTGTTTTTTAACACCTTGCTTACAGAGAGGAGCATTCCCCATATATCCTAGTAAGGACGGTCTAAGCTTTGTTCCACTCTCATTTGAACTTCCTTTAACCCCACAACTGCAAGAAGTTGACCTGCTCATCCACAAAGTAACTGATGAGATCTTCAAGATTGATCCAGAATACTCCACCGATTTTCCGAAAGGGATTTCATTTTCTTCTGGAATGTCTGAAATCATAAGGTTAATCACTAAACTCAACTAAGATCTGCACAAAGTAATTTCATGGATGTACATGTGAATTTTTTCTAATGCCTAGCCAAGTAATTCTGTTATGCCAATTGGTGTTTGTAATATTCTATTGTTACTTTTGCTCTGATTTATTTATACGCGATTTCTGACAAGCTATCTTTATCCTACCAAGTTTTGATAATCAAAAGACTGATACTAGTCTATTGGAGCAATTCAGCTTTCTAATATTTTTTCAAGAACAATGTTAATTCCCAGTTCATCATCATGATGCTGTAAAGCAGCTCGAACAATTTACTTTACCTTGCTAATAACTTGCTGATGTTTCTAAAAGGCAAAGGAGGGGGCGGGGGGGGGGGGGGGGTGGGGAGATTTTGAGGAAGACAGATTGCTACTTGAGTTTATTTGTGAACAGACCTGTCACCTGTGTGATAGTAGTTTGCTATGAATTTCCTGGTCGGGGAGGTTGACTGAAGCAACAACTAGAGTGTCTCATGTACTACATGAGCATACAAAACTGAAAGAATGGTCAATAATATTTGCTTCTACAAAAAAACTTTTCAATTAGCTTTGTTAGACTTCCTTATCCTGATTCACTGTAACCTTCTATGTTAAGCAGGTTTGTGGAAGAGCACTCTGAATTTTGCATCATCGATCCATTTAAAAATATTTACCCACTACTTGACCGGCTTCAAATCCAACAAATTCTGGTTCGATTGCAAGAACTTGGCACTGAAGGAAAGCCGAAACTTCGAGCAGCGCATTCTTTGAAGGTCATTTTAATATGATTACTTTTTAAGTGATTGGTCCCTATTTTGAGGTGTTTTGTCTGTTGTCGTGCAAGCACAGAATGCTCATGTTAATATGCTCTCCAAAGTGATGTTGCTTTATTTGTTCAAGAGTATCATTTGCTTGACTGGTTATTTTGTAAAACAGGTTGACAACTTCCATGATGGTGGATTACAAAAGCAACTAGCAGAAACTAATTTATCCTTTCCAATCATCGTGAAACCACAAGTAGCTTGTGGAGTTGCTGATGCCCACAATATGGTTGCCTTTTGTCTTTGTTTTAAATTCAGAGTTTGCTACTTCTTTTCCTCTTGCAGCTGAAGCACAGGATTTGCTGTGTGCAGGCATTAGTTTTTCAAATTGAAGAGATTAGCAACCTTAGTGTGCCTCTTCCAGCTGTACTACAGGTACAAGTACAACCTTGCACCTTTTCTTGAATTTCCTTCATTCTGGTTATGGCTTTCATGGTGCAGTTCTCAGCAACTCACCTGCTCAAGAACATTTTACAGGAATATGTCGATCATGGATCCAAGATTTTCAAATTTTATGTAATTGGAGACAAAGTTTTCCATGCTGTTAGGAATTCGATGCCTAATGCAAGTTTTCTGAAGTCATCATCAGGAGGCGAACCTCTTACATTTAATAGGTACTCTTTAAAAATTACACATACACGCAAAGTTCTGGATTGCTTTATTACCATTCGACTGTTAAGAGCATGACACTGTAACACTGAGCTACGCTTCAATTTTGCTTGTCAGTTTGAAGACTCTTCCGGTGGCTACTAAGGAGCAGCAACTGCAAACCAGGGTGCAAGATAACAAATCGCTGGACACCGATCTAGTAGAAGAGGCAGCAAATTTTTTAAAAGAGTTGCTTGGGCTTACAATTTTTGGATTTGATGTTGTTGTAAGTACATCTTCTGGCCCTTTGTATGGATGATGCTTCTGGCGTTCAGCAGAACTACAAGTCATTATGTTCTCTTAATCACTCTACCTAGGAGTCGTAAAAATGAAAAATGCGAAAGCATAATAACAAGGTATCGGTTAAGTGAGTGTTCTTTGGATATGCAGGTTCAAGAAGGCACCGGAGACCATGTCATAGTGGACCTAAACTATCTCCCATCCTTCAAAGAAGTTCCTGACTCTGAGGCGGTGCCTGCGTTCTGGGATGCAATCAGGCAGACATACGAGTCGAAGAGAGGGAAGGCGCAGACCTAGCTCAAGGCGTCCCAATAAGTGAATCAACCTGGCGTCTAGCAGAGGTTGCCTGTAGCTTACAGAGTTGCGGAAGAGCATGCGAATTGCACTATGGCAGGCAGAGATGTTCACTGACTGTAATAGTTCTGGAGCAAACACAAAGCAATCTTCAGGCCTGGTTGTTGGAATATGTGAAAATGGGTTGCGTAATAATTAATAAACCGACCCATGTTTAACTGTTAATCTCATCCTTTTTCTGTACTTTGTCGTTTACATGTGAATCTGAACGACTTGTGGACGCTAGGGAAAGCAAAAAAATGCACAAGGGCACCAGCCCTTACGTGTAGTGCCATTGGATGTGCACTGATGGGAAAGTAAAAAAAATGCCTTAAGGACACATGTCCTGCCGCATCTTTGGCGGATCAACCGTCGCTCCCTCATTAGCCGCTCTAGTTCTGATGTCTCCAATACTGACTCTCCACCGACCGTCATCCGTCACTAGTTGGCGGCCCCTTCACATCACTGTCTTCATCGTCGGGTCCGCCTTCCTCAATAACTCTTTTTAAGCCAGGAGATTTTTAGCCCTAGCCCGTCAGAATTCAGTAGAGAGCTTCTCCCCCAAACCTTAACCTCTTGAAGGCTCACTAGATACAGAGAAGAGGATGAGATAAGAGAAGAATTCGGGTGAAGAGATGCTTCAAATCACCCGGGTAAAAATATAGTAAATCCCTTTATTTATTCTGTACCTTTTTCATTTCTCTGTTGTTGCATGATTAGCTCGGTCCAGCTGTCCTGCAGACGGAAAGGCAGGTTTACCGAGAAGAAGAGCTTTTGCAAGATTTTTTTTTTCTCCTATACTCCCATAAAATACAGAGTTATAGCAGATTTGATTGATCTTTAACATTCACTCGAATTGATCAAATAGTCACCATATGAGGTTGAATCTCGTTTCTCTTTCTAAAATTACATTTAATATCTCATTATTTACCTTTCATACATAGACGTCTAATATTTACCTTCCGTATATTTTAAAAATACATTCAATATTCTATTATTTGCTTTCTATACTTAAACGTTCAATATGTTCATTCCATATATTCAACGCCGGGTTTCTCTATAGAGTGCGCGCCGCTTCCCGCATCTTGCCTACAACGTCGGGTTTCTATAAAGGATGCGTCACTTCCCGCACTTTGTTTACAACGTTAGTTTTCTAGAGAGGGTGCGCCGCCGCCCACACGTCGCCTCCACCATCTACCACGGAGGTCGCATCCTCACGTTATCTTTACATCAAGGTACTGTGCGAGAATTATTTTTATCCTTTCATAAAATCGGTCACCATCTTGATCTTCCTCACAACGTTGGTATAGACAACCAACTCTGAACGATACAATCCCCTCTACCATCTTATCTCGGTACTCTTCATTCTCCTCTCATGAAAACACATGATCATGTTGTGAATTTTGTGTATATAAATTTATCTTTTGTTATGCCATATTTTTTTACTCCTTAGTATTGATATATTTTAGATTGATTCTATATGTGTACTTTTTAGGGTGCTTGTAGGAAAGATCCACACTTCAGCAGTTTGTTACTACGTAAATATATTCATTGCTAGAGTATGGTGTCATGGAAATATGGAATGATGTCGTCTCTCCAGTACCAGTTATTAGTCCTCTGTGCCGTGGTATGACGGTAGTTTTTCTGTTTTGAAAAAAACATGACGGTAGGTTTATTTTGAGCTAGCTTAAGTTCTTACTAAACAATTTGCTGTAGAGATTGTTACTTGTTAGATAGCTCCGTATTTCTTTTTGCACGGATATGAACTGCAGTATCTTATCTGTTCCCATACTAGTTTTATCCACCGCATGTTCTATACAGATCGCACTTGCTTTTCTCTGCCTTATACTGTTCTCATATCTGTTCTCATATTGTTACTTGTTAGATAGCTCCGTAATTCTTTTTTATTTGTCTTGTTGATTTTTCACGGTGTTGGAGGTGTTTTT
This sequence comes from Phragmites australis, assembly GCF_958298935.1. NCBI lineage: Eukaryota > Viridiplantae > Streptophyta > Magnoliopsida > Poales > Poaceae > Phragmites > Phragmites australis. Next base: position 2,753,034 of record NC_084940.1, read on the forward strand.
GTTACTACTATCCATAACGTTGTATCAATATATACTAATAAAGATACGCTTTTAAAAAATCTTTTATAAAGACCAATCTAGTCATATAATTTCTATATAGCCAATCTTGATAGTTTCAAACATATTAGTGATTAAGCTTTTAAAAGTTTGATTATATAGATTTTAAAAGGGCAAATAAAAAAGAACAGATGTAGTAGTATGTATGCTCATCGTTTCTATAACCTACATGCTAGCGAAGCCATGTTTGCGGGCGCGGCCACTCCGTCTCACCTACTTGTTGTAGCATCAGCGCAGATCCAGCAGTGATGCTCAGTGCAGCAAGAATTTCTCAAGTCCTTCCAAATTTAGTTCTGCAGTTTGCTCATATCAAGGTTACTGGACCCATTTCCTTTCTAGTTTCTACCATCTGATTTTTCTAGCGACTTCAATAGAGCTTCTCCATTGAACTCAATCTGTGAGGCACAGCTTGTTTCTGAACATTTTTTTAGAAAAAAAACTGAATGCAAAAGTTTCTTTTGATACCTGCCGCATGATCAGATCAGACGTGCATGGTTCTGCATGTATATATATGTTTGTGTTCCGATTCTGGAGCGATCGAATTGAGAGTGATCTTCCAAGGTGTAGGGAGAGGGTGCAGTGCAACTCCAAGAATCTGATGAGGTCCACATCCCAGCGGTGGTGTCCATGTCCTGCAAAACCCTTCATCGTCGACGAAGTGACAAGCCCACCGTCGCCGCCGAGTAAGGTCCGGCCGGTCGTTACAATGATGGCCGGCAGGTGCCACCCAGGGGGCATAAAGAACCTTCTCGCCGGACCAAGAGATGCACATCTGAAGCTTTCGACGCCGGCGGTCGGAGAGCTCGGGCCCATTGGTGATGTCCATGTCCTGCGAACCCACCAGCCATCACCGATGAGTGCGCCATCGCCGCCGATAGAGGTCAAGTGAGGTAACGATTTACAACGACGGCCGGAACTCACCATCGCGGAGCGCATGAGGAACCATCTCGCCGCACGAGGGGCTGCCCATTGGCCGTCTCGCGCTTCCGCCGCCGCTGGCCGGAGAGCTCGGCCGCCTCCCGAACCAGGGCTGTGGACTGGAAAGGGATGCTGAAGTGAAGGGGCGTTTCGTAAAATTCCCTAGGCGACTTCTTTTTACTACGCAGATCATGGCCGGACGATCTTTTCTAACGGTCCAAATGATCCCAAGTTTGGATCGCAATTAATGATCGTGATCCAACTGGAGTATAAATAATAGCAAAATGTACTTTAAAGCCTTTTTTCATAAAATCCTTCGCATGCGTATGTATTTTTTGCTTATACAAACCGCACTATTGCGATCTAACGGTAAAAACGGACCCAAATTTGGATGGTGACTATTAATCGCGATCCAAATCAGAGGTGCAGATGAAAAAAAAACTTACTATACATAGACTTGTCCGCCTATAGAATAGGGGTCCTGTTCTGAAAGCTCACACCGGTTAATATAAGTTGGTAAAAGATTTTTTTTAATCAGGATCCCACCACACAAATAGTCTGCATCTTTACGACCAGTATCCTTACCACATAAGGAATTCTTACGATCAGTCTTCACTAATCGCGAGACAGATACACATCAAATCAGTCTATTCTCATTAAATACATTTTATTTAAGTGTTTTCCTTCCCTAGCAGTACTCTCCGACGGACAGGTTGTGACCGGTACAGTGGTATCATACCCTGTCCCGTAGACACACGGTTCTGCCAAAACAGTCGGTACAAGAAAGAAAGAGTTGGAGATGGTCTTCAGGGAAGGCCAAACTGAACACATCTGTGCCATATGGAGGCCAAGGAGAAAGAAACATCGCACCAAATGAATCATTCGCTCTGACAATATTTCCATTTGGTCACATACGCCCGTCCCTTTCATTAACACATCTCTTACATTTGTACACATCGTGTGGAGCTTCATGGAAAGTTTCAGCATTGCCGGCACAATTTTTTGGTGCTTTGAGTATTCCGGCAGCCTCTGTCCAAGATGGTGATATATGCGCCTGCTCTCCATCTCAGCGTCTAGGTGGGTTTTTTTAGTCCTTGTGATTAACGCCCTGTGTCCCCGAAGATGGATCGCGTGAAGAGATTCACTGGCATGGCAAAGGGCACATCTGTGATCCCGGTCCGGAAAGATGAAGATGAGAGCTTGGTTCTGTTTGGGGAGCTGTACAAGCATGAGAAAGAGAGGGATGTAAACCTTCTTGAACCAATGTTCTCGGTGGAGTTCGAAGCTATTCAAGGTGAGGCTTTACTCTTTTTAGTCCTTCACCTATTCATGTTGGTAAGAAATGAAGCTATTTCAGTGCTGGCTTAAAGCTCACATTAGTAGAGATTTTCAAAACGTTTGACTAAATAAGAAATTTCAAGTGGTTGATTCAGCATATGCTTCGAAACATGTAGAAAGAGTGCATTTAGTTAGCTTTCCAGAATCACCTATCTGACTAGAACTGTGGTTCCGATGACTGAATATAGGAGGAGATGGTCGCATGTTCAAGCTCCCTTCAGGAAAGAGAAATTACCTCCTGCCAGATGGCGAAAAGCATGATTATGATTGGTACACATCGAGACCCCTAGTTTAAATCATATCCACACGCACCCATTGGTTCAATTGTGTTGTAAAACACAGCAGTTCATTTCAGGCTCAAGACTCCTCCAGCCACACCACTGTTTCCCTCCCTTGAGATGGAAGCTAACTCCTCCCAGATGATTTTTCAGAAGGAGCTGCCTATACTTCAGCCAGTCAGAACTTCAAGGGTATGAGGAATGTTTGCAGTAGTACCTAACATTTTCAGCAAATATCCGTTGTAATATTGCGTTTGCTCAAGTTATTATGAAGCCAAAAGAGAATATTTGATTTTTGTACATAGTACCATTTTTTGTAAAAAAGAGGATGTTGTTTTCTTTTTTCCTTCATGATAGTGTTATATTGTGAAATTTTGACAGTTCTCAAGCAAGCCTGACGCAACAGTTACATCAACAAGGTCTGAATCCCCAACCTCTAGCTCCTCTAAATCTGTAACTCCCACGGAGAGACCCAGCTCTTCATCAAAGAAAAGCCTCACCAGAGGGGCTCCTGTTCTATCCAAAGAGGAGGACACAGCTTACAGAATAGATAAGAGGTCAAGCTATACACCTCTGATAAATAGGCAACACAATGCAATTCCTGCAGCTAGAACAATTATCACAGTCAACAAAGCATGCAGGAAAACCTCAGGCAACAAATCTTCAGGCCCGGGCAGCACGAATGCCGTTAAGAATGGGGCCAAACCGGACAAGGCACTGAAAAACGTTACAGCAACTGCGGTGAAAGCTCAGTCGAAAGATCCTTCAGTTGGTGCAAAGGATCAGAAGGCAGATGTTGGCATCGCCAGGAGACTGTCATGCCCACCTGCTGCAACAACGGGCGGCAACGGCGAGCTGCAGGTAGACAACTTGCAGGATACAGTGGCACCGAAAGGAAGGAATAGAGCTGCCACCGGCATTGTGCGTGCTACCCGTAAGGGCGCCAGCGCCGCCGAGGCGGTACCTGCTACCCGTAAGGGTGCCAGCGCCACCGAGGCGGTAGCGAAGGGAAGGAGAGCAGGAGAGAAGGAGCAGAGGCCAAAGCTTGGAAGGCATGCAAAGAAGTGAGGACAGTGGTTTCAGCTGATAAGATTAGATGGGGCATTCTTATTTCAGGAAGGGATGCAGAGAGAGTAACATCCATTTCCACCCAATATATTCAAATACACTTATTTGATAAACTTGCACTTAGTTGCCTTATTTATGAACACACGCGTAACTTGAAAGTTCTTCTAGTGATGTACACTATGTAATTTCTTGATGTTTTTACCAAGTGTTAAATCACGGGGGGTTTTCACATTGTGTGAATGCACAATCACATGTTGAGAACCATATTGCAACACAAAAGATTTCGTCACTCAATAAGTTAAATCGTTCATACATTCAGTAAACATAACTCCTAATCTACAGGGGCCAAGGAGTTGAAATATTGGAAGCAATTAGTCTAAGGAATTGACCCTTGCAGCAAAGAAGAAGATAGCAACTTGCGCACCAATCTACTCTTAACCTGCGCAAATTCTGCTAATTTTCAACTCATGGTTTCGTCTACATCTTCATCGGGACTTCACTTCCATAGAAGCATCTGAATGTACAGCTTTGTCAGTATCTGTGTAATAGGAGTACAAAGATTGACGAGTACCACAAGGATGAAGAACACTGGAGACAGTTACACGAGTAAGAAGGGTTGAAACTTGGAACTGATCGAGATGTGAATCCAATGCTCTCCACAAAAAATTCTTGCTTTGTTCTTCCTGACCATCTAGTCGGCGCCTGTCGTCTGCGGTGAGCGGAGTTGTCTGCAGAAGTCTAACCGACTGATTGCTGGGACTGAAGTGATCAGGTCCAATCGTCAATTCGAGAAGTCATTATGTGCGTGCGCAGTGTTCAATTGCTCTACGTGACTACGGCGAATAAGCAACCAGGTGTCCAGGTAGCTTCAGCGATCTGGTGGTGCCGTTGAGGCAGCGGTTAACCGGCTGGAAACGTAAGAACAAGCTTCAGATGCGTAGATGTTGACTAAATATCTGCTTATTTTTCAGGGGAAGAGCGGTGACTTTGTCGATTTTCTGGTCATATCTTAACCGATCTTAACCGGGTAATATTAGCTCCATTAATATTCGACACAACGGCTGCAAATGCCGCATAAACACAACAGCCAACAAAGTTTCAAACAAATAACAATCAGCATTAGGCTGTTCCAATTTTCTCCAGTCCAAGTCCAGAAAGTCATTAGTGATCACTGTTTTTGGCCTCAGTTTTCTCCAGTCTAATGTTGCACAAGATATCCATGACCACTTGACTTATGACAGAAGGGCAAATTATTCTATACTATTCTACTATGCAGATACAATTTTATGGTTTTCATAGTCATCCACCATAGTAAGCATAAGAGGTAGACATCTTGCTTGGCAAATACTCGTATCTTGCCTGCAAAAGTGGCTACTCCTATCAACTGGAATTCAGTCCTCCGTTTGTGCAAGGAGGCTGCAGTTGCACATAGCTGCCATGTTCTAGGCCTAAATATACTTCGAGTCAATCCCACTGAATGCATGGAGTGGTCTCAGGCAAATGGGTGTCGATATTCGACAACAAGCATGGTCGTTATCCTAAAGTGCGTACATCTTCTTATATTCACTGTTCAGTAGCTCCGTGTCTGAGTCAACCGATATGGACCATGACTGGCTTGTGGATGACCTCCTGATCTTCCTCATGTTCTTCTCTTCCATCCTGTGAGCAATAATACAATAGCACATGGAACCAAGAGTGGCCACCATGATCACAGTGCCGATCGCCATTGTACACCACGCCAGCCATTCATCATGATGGCCCACGACAACATAGGTTAGTGCTATGAAGGCTGCCGAGATGCACAGGCATGCGAGCCACATCAACTTGTTCATCACAAAGACCATCTTCTTCTTCGCCTTCTGTTCAACAACAATTAGAGAGGTCTGGACGACGACAACAGCAAGCGAGATAAAGAGAGCCAAGGCATCAAAGACCAAGAATATTAAAAAGGCTGGATCGCTGGCTACCAATGCTTGCCCCAAGGTCATGTCCGGATCAGGTGCTTGAGACATATCCTGCAGAAAATTACCAGGGAGTTGGAATATGGCTGCAAAGGCAACGGTGGCAATAAGCACTGCAACAACGGTATTGGAGTTGATTGCATTGTTTAGTCCACCAATATGGAGCTTTTGGATTCTCCTCTTGATTTTGTGGAAATGCATCTTGGTCTGGCGTGTTTGCTTGATCTGTGATTGGACGTCATGCCTAATGTCACTGACTGTCTGCTTAAGCTGCTTTGCTGGATTAGGAGGATTTACTTGCTCTTTTGCAGTTACTCCACCAACCTCTCTCAGGATGTTAGCGAGTTCTTCATTACCTACTTTCTCTGCAATAGCAAAAGCAGTCTCTCCAGCTCTATTAACCGCATTGATTTCAATCCCTTCAACTGATATTAGGGTCTGAACCATCTGTAAGGAATAGACAAATATCAGATATAGTACAAGTTAGTGATCAGTTCTTTGAAATGCTAAGTGCATACAATTCTTAAAAATCAAGCAATATTCAAGTCAAAACTGCTTAGAAGTTCTTTAGGTCCCAAGGAAGAAAGTAATCCCACTTTTTTAGTATATCCTGAACTAAACTTTTTTTATTCCTGGAAAAGATGCAGATTCTTTTTAGAATTCTTTTTAAAACATTTGACACTGTCGGTATTAGGCAAGCGATTTCTCGCGAATATATGTATCTAATCAACTTTACTTTAGTACTTCTCCTGAGCAACATAACTTCAACCATAAATAGGACACAACATCAAAGTGTTAACAATGTTACACCGGAAGACTGAACGTCGGACAGAAAATAGAAGATTTTCTGAGATAAGATCACCTACAATGGTGTTTCCCTTCCGAGTTGCAACATGCAATGGTCTGTTCCCCTTGCTATCTTCCACATGGATAACTGAGACATCAGGCTTCAACAACTCGAGCAGAATTTCAGCATTTTGACCTTTTGAAGCCATGTGTAATGCAGTTTGTCCCTTCTTATCTGTTCTGAAACCAATCCTTGGATCCTTATTTAACAGTGAAGTGACCACCTCCACATGGCCCATTCTTGCTGCTGAATGCAATACTGTCTTGCCATTATTTCTTGCAATCCTAGCAAGGCTTGCATCCGTTTCTAGCAGAAGATTAACAATATCAATGTGGCCCTGAGTTGCAGCAGTGTCCAAAGCTGTGGCATTTACAGAATTTGTTGTCATAGCTAATGCGGGGAAGGCCTGCAACAGCTCCTTCAAAACATCTGCAAGACCAACAAATTGAACTGACTTATGAATCTGTTTCTTTAAAAAAAAATGATCAGAAATGTTTTTTTTAAAAAAAATAAGGTTAAATAAAATAGCCTGCGTATTGATTGGTTATGAGTTAAAACGGTATTGCTCTTCACCGCAGCATACTAACCCAAATATTTGAAATTACATAGGCTGATTGGTTCAGTGAAAGTTCCTGACTTCCTGGCAGACCAAACAAGTAGTAGGGACTAGGGAGCACAATTGTGTAATCTCATCGCTAGATCTAAAAGCCAAGTAAATTATATCTGGTGCCCAAAAGGATTGCCACTTCTTTCTTTTAGACACATCATCACATCGACAATACTTTCAGCAAGATCCTAGAAAACTGCAACGCATCATACATCAACAATTTGTGTGTCAAACCAAGAAAGATAGACATGGTAGGTTGGAACCTAGACCAAATCCTTCAAGATCATTGAAACTTGCAGAAGACAATGAGATGCAACTCAATTTTTATAAGCATACCAACTGCAAGTACAAATGAACTAATATGTATGGTCACATAGAACTGCAAGTTCAAGCCAGAGAATCCACACTAGCCTAATCATCAACTAGTTGACTCGGCACATCGAACTCACTGGGATCAAATTCAATAATAAATTACAATTAATGATGAAGGAAAGAAAACTAACCCAGATGGCCCTGCTTCGCTGCAATATGGAACGCATCAAAGCTGTTACTGGCCTTGATCCCTGCTGACTGCACATCACACATCTTCAATATCTCGCACACAACCTCGACATGCCCCTTCTCAGCAGACACATACAGCGCAGTCTCACCGTCCTGGTTCTGCCGGGCAGCCAACTCCCCTACCAGCTCCGGATCGCACTCCGCAAAGATCTTCTGGACATGGGCAACACTGCCAGCCCTCGCCGCGAGATGGAGTGCGGTGTCACCCCGCTTCCCAGGGCTGTCCTTGTTCCTTTTGAAGCTCTGCTGCTTCTCCATGGACAGAAACTTGAAGCTTCTTTGCTTCTCTATCCCTCGGAAGCTCTTCAATTTTTCCAGAGCACCATGCCGGGTGCTGGGTTGCTTCTCCATGTCCAAAAGGAAGAACAGAAGAATTAACTACTTGTTCACTTCAACGGTGTTGTGACAAATCCCAAGATTGACAGGTGTTCCGGTAAAATCCAAGAAACCCCTCTATCCGTTCACTTGGAAAATCCAGTTCCGGTTGATGGAAAATTATCAGGCCTTCAGATCGCAACAAGATGGCCAGTAGTTTAGCATGCTCTTGCAGAATCCAACAAGCCTCTCTCCTGTCTCCCCACCAACTGCTGCAGCCCCCTTAGCTTTGATCTGCAAGAACACCACTTTGGCTGCTTGGCACATAGACTAGGGATAGTTCCCAAATTTGTCCATATAGGTATCCTACAGCGGTTACCAGGCCAACAGGCAGAAGAAGCTTGCCGATTTTGGATTCAAGGCCTTTGTCTACCCTTCAAAGGCACGAAAGGATGATTCACATGTCACCCCAAACTGCAAAAAGGATCAGCAAAATCAGCACATAGACTGTCTTTTACACATGATCCTAATGAAGAACAACAAATCGAAGGAATATCAAAGAAATCTCCTACGGAAAATGAAAAAAAAAAACACTTATCACACAAGAAGTGAGAAAAAGAGTTCCTCACCACGAGAAAACAGACAACAAATCGAGAAGCCAAAATCCAGAACTGGCAGGGAACCGAGCGGGATCCACAGCACAAGAATCAGATGAACAAGTGGTCTCAGAGCTCGAAAAATCCCATCTTTCTTGCACCAGCCAAGGGAAAGAAGTTGGGAAATGGACGCGCTAGTGGGTATCTTGGAAGATGGCCACCTCTAACCTTTTCTTCCGCCGGTCCCTCTCCGCGACCTGGAAGCTCACTTATTAGGTTCGAGTGCTCTACCACCCCTGCTTATCATCGAGGAGGACGATGGTCGAACGAGTGAGCGCACGTTCGGTAGCCTTCGACTCTTGATTTTTCACCCGTGAGGGAATAACTGTGTGACTTTGCTGTCTTTTTCTTCCCTGCTTTATAATTAATCATGACAGGTTTAAGCAAGTTGTGGATAAAAGCCAAATACACAATCTAGTAGTAAAATATGAGTATACCATACTTCTATCATGGTTTAATTCAGGAGATGGAGAGCAGGAATGCAGGATCACCTAAAGAATTTTTTTAACTAATAGATGTATCTTTATTTTGAATTTTGAGCGAGCAATGAAGCTGTGCAAAACGTTGAATGATTAATTATACACTCTCATTCTTGCTGAATAATTCAGATGTGGCACCAAACAGCAATTAAGTATCCACAAAAAGAATTACGCTATAATTTTTTATTTAATGGCCATGGTTAATAAGGCATTCAGCGTAGCAAAAGGTCAGGCAGAAGCCGAAATTCCAGGTCAGATGTGCACCATGACATTCATGAAACTACAGGGCAAAGGAACATGGGGTCATGAAGAATCGTAGTAAAAAACTTCAGTCAAGTAGACATGGCTGCAGCACTTCACTTGACAGGCTAAACAGCCGAATCAAGTGGCCAAAGAGTCCCAACGAAGCAATAACAAATGATGTAGAAAAATAATTAAGCAGTCTAACGCAAAGAAAAACAAAATGCTGTTTAGAGCGCACAGTGCATAAACCCCCAAAACAAGCTGAACCTATAGCATGAGATATGAGATACGATAGACTCATAGACAGTTAAAATCTCAACTCCAATCACTGATTCTATATCTGAAATTAGCAGAGTTGGAAAGGCAGGTACAGACCAAGCCCATGTCAACAGATATTAACGAATCCAAGTTAGAGAAAATAACAGGAAAAATGATTTGGCCACGGTGACGAGGGGAGATTTGGTGGCGGATGCAGGAGCGGGAGGGGCAGGGTTGGCGCATCGGCGGCTGATGCGAGAGTGGGAGGGGCGGGGCTGGCGTGTCGACGGTGCCCACCACGGTGGTGAGGGGGCGGCGCAAGGAGGGGCGGTAGGAGCGGGAGCGGCACGGCCGGAGGTGAGGGGTCGGCGCACGATTGTGTCGGAATGGCATGTGAGTAATCTTAACAAAATTATCATAATTACTAAAATATCTAATTACATGAATCGTCGGATTAAATTTATACTATATTCTACCTCTAAGTAGTATGGATCATTGTAAAAAAATTCTTTTTTTAATCTTTTCTTTCGTTTTACCCCCTCTTTTTACGAAATCTCGTTGCTAAGACATCTTTGGTTTACAGCTATGCTATTGCCAAGCCAGATTTTAGCAATGTCTAGAAAATTGAGCTCCATTTGGTTTCGGGTGAAATTTATCTTTTTGATAATGGAATTTTTTTTTGGCCTCTTCATCCAAAGATGCACACATCAAAAGGAGAAATGTCCTACCCCGAAAAATTTGGATGGAAATTTTGTATGGCAAACTTGGGTAAAACTCAGCTAACACCTTAATTTTAGCTAGCCAAATTTGGCTTTGTCACAAACAAATGTTATTTCTAAGGATTAGGGGTAGCAAGCAGTAAGTTACCCCTAGTTCTTTATAAAGAGCCGTGACAAATTTTTATAGCGGAAGAATATAAAGTGAGTGATTTTTTTTTTCACAAACGAGATTCATATCTCAACTTTAAAGGGTTGGAGACGCTTCGAGGGTAAGTGATGACCACCAAGAACAGAGACGTGCCACGAAGGGACAGCGCCCCACATAAAGTGAGTGATATAAGGATAAAAATTCTTCTTTTCACTCAAACCCTTTTCTATATTCGTCTGGTGGCGACATAACATATGCATGGAACCAGTCGCACATGCACGCTGTTTTTTTTTTTCCTTTTTGTCTTGCGGTTGGGTGATGATGGCAGCCATGGCTCTCAACATCACTGGTGCGAGCAAGCAAAAAAGAAAGGCACACCAAGAACCCCACACGTTAATTTTTTCGATGTCGATGTTTCGGTTCCAAAATATCGAGGCCTCACACGTGATGGTAATCTATGTTGACAAACATTATTGATGGACTAAAAGTGGACTCCGTGGGCATTTTGAGCTCAAGCAACGCAAATTATATATGTTTTTTATTTACGAGGGGAAAATGGAATTATTTGATTTTCCGGAACCATTGCAAGCTTTAAGAAAGAAAAAGGAGAATGCATAAGGAAATATAGTAGTAGCATGTACTCGTAGCAGTTGCAAAGAAGGGGACTTGCGATTATGGATTAATTCATCGAAATTTTATTAATGTCGAGAATTTTAAAGGGAGCGAAATATTTAATTTTATAATATTCTTTTATTGATATGTGAGACTTACAGGGTAAAGATGAAAAATGATCGAAACTTCAGTGAAATTTTACGAATTTGAATCTTTTTGTCGGTGAACGAAAAAAATTAAAACGAAATTGAAATTTGCCATTACTAAGCAAAGATGTCAGAGAGTGTCTAAACTGCTGCATCCGCATCAGGACTTGAGCGGCCGGTTAGGTGACTCTGGATTAAATTAGCCTGCCTTCATTATCACTTGTTGACCTGGTTTTAATCTGACAGCGAAAGTCAATTGCTAGCAAGCCGGCGACCTTACTGCTCCCAGTAACTTTATGTAGTAACCGCTGCGCAGTGGCCTGCACACATTAGGACAAGGACGTACAGATATAATTTTTTTTTGCAAAAGTTGACCAAATATCATATCTAATATACGTAGATGTCAGTAGTTGTTATATTTTTAGAATTACGTGATGTATTTTAACTCTACAGATCATTTATACTCTTCTGAATCTTTCATCATTATCAAACTCTACCATCTCAAAGCACAATTAACTCTTAATGTCACAAATGTGCAACACAGCTTGATTATCAAATAAATTTTTTAACTATATATATCAATTGTTAAAATGTCGGATCCATCATTGCCGCTCCATACCTTGTCACACTAAGAATTCCAACATTCTAAACTCTGAAGCGAAGAATTTCTCCTCTGCAATCCAAGTTCTTTCTGCGGTTAGACCAGAAAAAGGAGAAGGCTTCACTGATGGTTCCTCTGCAACCCAAGTTCGTTTCTGCCGTTAGACCAGAAAAAGGAGAAGGCTTCACTTATGCTTCCAAAAGTTACACTGAGTCAGACACATGGAGATCACCATCATCTTCCTCAAAGCTGCTTTCCAAGGACTCCTCAAAAGAAACCGTGGCTTTTCACGAGCCAAGCCAATCACCAAGCCCCAAGACCCAGAATGGGCATGGCTGAGATTGCTTCGGCATCTTTCAAGTAGATCACACAGACCTAGTCGAATTCCAGGTGCATGCTCATCGATTTACTGCACTGAAAACAATAGTGTAAAGGGAACTCTGCAGGCAGAAAGGAGGTTGGACTTTCACTGCCTGCCTTCCAGGTTCTGGGCAATCCGGCACACGTTTCCCTCCGTGCTTGCATGGGTTTTGGTTGTAGAGGAGTGCACTGCTGCCTCTCTTCGGCAGTGAAGTTCAGCTCCCCATCGTCAACCTATCTATGATCATATCTGCCGCCAAAATATTCACCCTGTTTCATTTTTTTTACAGCCGGGCATTTTAATCTCGTCCCTCAATTCTACAGCGCACTCATATAGCCCTGTGTTCAGAAATATGCGTGATTGCAGGACCTCGTACAGTTGTTCAGTTGTATAGGGACATTTAACTATTTGTTAAATGACATTGTTACTTTATTTCATTATCAGTGATTTAGATGATCTCATATGTCAGTAAAATATAAATTGTTATATAATAAAAATGATAAATAGTTAAATATATCTGCATCTCTCCCATACGGAGAAGAAGAGACACACTTCTAGGACCTGTTTGGCAGAGCTCACAGAGTAGATCTCCAAGTGAAATCAGAGAAGCTCAGTCAAACAACATTTTTTATTTTTAACTCCATAAGTGAAATCCGTAGGAGTGATTCTTTAAAAAAATAAACTAAACGCTAAAAGCTGAAAAAAAAAATTAGTTTTCTTCTATTCATTTCTGTCGGAGGGTTAACTCCTGTCGCAGGGATCCTGGGGACCCCTTTTTAGAGATTCGGCCGGGGGGATGATCCTGAATATGTTCGCCGGAGAAATAAATGGGTATGAATACGATGACCGGTGGGGTGGAATGATCTAATGCGGAACGGAGTAAATGCGCTAGTGTTTAGACAGGTTCGGGTCGCACGGAGGCGTAACACCCTACTCCTGTATGGATACTATAAATGCCTTAAAAATATCCCCCAATGATGTTCTTGGTTACAAAAATATCTATCTATCTTAGAGCCTGAGGCTCCTTATTCTTCGGTCTGCGTGGCTGCTAGCTTTGGGTGCTCTCGATCTTCTCTTCGCTACCTCGAAGACTTCTTTTGCCTGAGAGCTCCCCCCTTTTGTCTGAGCTGCCGGCAGCTTTAAATACCCGCCGGTAGTAGCGTGCCCTGAACGGGAGGAGGGCACGAGTTCCAAGACACTATAAATAGAAAGGGCGTCATTATAGCCTCTGTGCGAAGTGATCGGAGGTGAAAATGCGTCCCACGCCCGGTCATCCGTCACCATAAATGCACTGGCAACGGCCGCAGTGGAGAGGGCCCACAGGGCAGCCGCGGAGCGGCCCGGCGTGCCCGTCCTGTCTTGTTCTCCTACCACAGCAGCGCGGCAGATGGAACGCCTCGACCCTTACGACGTTATCCCGAGACGAGCCGGATGGCACGGGATGGGACCCGTGCATTCAATGACCCCACGCCTTCAGCCAGAATATAGCAGGAACTGACACCGAGCGTGGCGGGAGCAGTTGGAGGTGACAGGCTACGCGCGCTCTTTAAATGCGGTCTTGGGCCTTTGACTGGCTGACACCTCATCAGTGGGCCCCTCGGGGGCCATGCCAGGGGGCTCTCTGAGTCGTTAGGGAACCGAGTATTCGGGGGTCACTGCTCTTCTCTTCAAGCACTCTCTCCCGAGAATGTCCTTTCTTGGTCCTCGGGGAACCGAGTGCTCGGGGAGGTGAACCCCCGAGCACTCTCTCCCGGGCACGCTTGTACGGATCCTCGGGGGACTGAGTGCTCGAGGGCCGCTGCACGCAGCCCTGAGCACTCTCTCCCGGAACTTCCTTCCGTGGGTCCTCGGGATACTTGAGTGCCCAGGAGGCCACCGCTCGCGGCCTCGGGCACGTTTCTCTCGGTACTTAGCTTTCCTGACCGTCGGGGGACTTGGGTGCTCGGGACCACCGTACACCTTCCCGAGCACTTTCTTCCCGGCACTTAGACTTCGCAGATCATCGGGGAACTTGGGTACTCGGGGAACACCGACTGTGGCCCCGAGCATCCTCTCCCGGGACTTAATCTTTTTTACCTCGCGGAGGAGACTCTGCGGGATGGCGCCATGTGGTGGATTGCTGGCCTGACCTCGGAATTCGGGGACCCTCGGTTCCTGATTCAGCGACAAATTCCTATATAAAATTATTTTCTCCCTAAAATTTATCTTATAAAATCACTATAGAGTAACTCCCGGCTACAAAATCACTTTTGTTAAAAAATTACTCTCTTTAAAAAATTTGAATCAGGAGATACCGACAGTGATCTTCAGAGACTCTCCGGTCGGTTCTCTGTCAGAGCTCTCCGTTTCAGCATCTGACGTTTGGCTTCCATTGACCACAAATGCGTCGTTTCGCTCACTGATCGGCCTAGAACTTCTAGAAGACCCTTCACAGCTACCGGTTCTCGGCCAGCCAAGGCCCGGCTTCTACGTGCGAGATTTTTTTTTTATTATGAAAATGCGAGATTATCCTGCACACAAAACTAAGCAGGAGCGCAATCAGACCTATAATAACAGCATGGGCTTCAGCATGATGTTTGGATCCAATTTTTTATTAAAATTTATCGTACAAATGATAGATCTTTGAGATCTAATCTAATTTTAAATGAGCTAGCTCGGTGCTTGGCCCATGGCTGGTTTCGCCTCCGAAACCAAGGGAGCCTTTCATCCTCCCCATTTATCTCTGCAAATTGCTCGCCCAGACGACCAGATCATGACCCAAGTCTGGCATTATGTGTTGTGGGACCAGTTGCTGCAGCAGTGTGGCTCGATTCATCTCCCAGTGCTCCCGAAAAATGAAAAAGATATACAGACAGCCTTGTCCCTATTATATTGGGCCCAAATTCACAGTCACGCGATCCAGATCATTGGGCCGTGATTCAGGCCTGATACACGGCCCGCGTAGGCTAGGTCTGGAATTTTTTATTTTTATATTTCGAAAATAAAAAAATGCAAAACTCATTCATTTAAAAAAATTGCAGAACTAATCTGCTATCGCCCAAAAATAAAGATGTCGTACTTCCAATAGAAATATGTAAAAATATAAAAATACAATATTTCGATGCTCTTAAAATTAAAAAGACTATCAAAATAGTCATGAAAAATCTACTCTATCGTCGTTTCATCTGGCGATCTTAGGCTAATTCTGCAATTTTTTCTAACAGACGTCAATTTGTAATTTTTTTAATTTTCGAAATATAAAAATAAAAAAAAGTCGAGAAGAATGTCGCGCTCGTCCCGGGCGCTGCATCCAAATCCAACACCGGTCCGGTCCACGTCCGCCAGCTCATCTTGTATCGCTTTCTCCTCGTCTCCGATCGACTCCCCCGCCGTGGCCTACTTCTCGCGCGGTCGCGCCCACCACCACCCGCCGCGCTCCAGTCCCGCCTCCCTAGCTGCAAGCGAGCGAGCGAGCGAGCAAGCGGCGAGATCTCCACGAGAAGCTCTGCTGGATCTCCGCTCCGCGCACAGGTACCCCGACCCGCCTCGTGTCCCACCTCTCTCCATCCAGATCCATCCCCGCCTCCCGCGGTCCCGCCCCCCCCCCCCATTGGAGCTGCCGTGGTTTCGAATCGGAACCGGCTAGTTAGCTCGGCTTCGTCGCTTAGCCTCGGGCGCTTGCGCGGGGCTGGAATGGGCGAGTGGGTTGGGCATTGGGGGTTTGTGCGCGTTCCAGAGTGAGTAGGGTGCGGTGTTAGCTTGGCATTCTGTACTTCCTCTCGTTTTGGCTCGAGTTCTCTGGTGCAATCTGGACGGGGCAAATTTGGTCGGATCGAGCGTGTTCTGAGAGCTGTGGCGGTGCAATCTCCGTTTCCGAGTCATGGATACTGAATATCTGACTTGTTTAGTGAGGACAGTGATGAATCTGTCAGCGTGGAATTCCATGCGAATCATCTCAATATGCACAAGAACATCCACTGCGTGGCAACTAGTGAAGTTGAACCCATAAAATCAGATGTACTATCCATTGGATATTTGGATGATATTTGCAGCTCACTGACTATTTTTCACACATATGCAATACTTCAATAGTTCAACTTATTTTTTGTAACTGCTTGTTGTACATCTCTCGTAACCATGCTGTATGTGGTTGTTTAATATAACAGTGAACAACATGTTGGAAATAATTGCCAATAATGCTGCTGTTTTTTTCCAGGGCAGTTATGCTGGTTGCAAGCAACTTGGTAGCACTGCGATCAGGGTTTTAAAACTCAGAGTGCTGTGTTCCCTGCACAGAATATGGATGAGTAATGATTGCCACAGAATGAGCCTTCTTTCATTTAGGGATTTTACATTCAATTGTGAAGTAACTTTTTTATGTTTCAACCTAACCAGAGAAAATGTTGTTGAGCTGTTGCAACGTTATCGCCGTGACCGCCAAGTATTACTCAACTACATTCTTTCTGGCAACTTGATCAAGAAAGTTGTAATGCCACCTGGTGCAATCTCTTTGGATGATGTTGATATAGATCAAGTCAGTGTTGATTATGTCCTCAATTGTGCTAAGAAAGGTGAAATATATATTTGTCAGAGTTTAGTTCTTTTTGTATTATCACATCTATTCTGAGAATGATTTGATAATGTAGGTGAACCTCTTGATCTTGGAGACGCCATCCGCCTTTTCCATGATAGCCTTGATTACCCATATGTGGTGAGTTGATTTGTATTTGGTTTTCTTATTGTTATGGGCTTGGATAGTACTGGTACCGCCTGGCCCACTCCCGTAGAACTTTCTTTTTTCTTATTTGTTGGAAGTTTTCTTGCCTTTTAGCAAAGTATGTTTGTTTAGTTATTTCCATTAAACTGCATCTCTATGAACATTTTGATATTTCCTGTCTTCCCAGTTTTGATATAGAAAGTCAGAGCATGCATTAAAATTCATATGACATCCATACGCCTTAACATCTATTTATTTATTTATGGTCAGAATAACACTGGAGCTGTAGAGGAGTTCTATTTGCTTACAAAACCAGAACATTCAGGACCGGCACCAACAAGAGAACCACCCCATGTCCCTGCCACTGCACCATCACCAGTTGTGATACCACCGCCAGTTGTGGAATCATCACCAGTTAATGTGTCATCACCAGATGCAACTACAAACTTAGCAAAATCACAATCATTTGATTCTCCAACCGATAAGGAGTTAACCATAGATGACATCGAAGACTTTGAGGATGAAGAAGACGAATTTGATAGCCGAATGGCTTCTAGAAGACATCAAACTGATGCCAGTGATCTCTCATTGCGGTTACCACTATTTGAAACAGGTAATAATTATGAATTGATGAACAGCTATCATGATATTACATGTTCAATAACAGATACAAGTAAAGTAGCTATGTCTTATGTTCGTTTAGATAATCATCATGTTGGTGGAATTACATGCTTTGAGGATCTTCCATCTGCTCCTTTTCCCTTTTGAGTATTTTGTTGGTGTTTTCCTTGTAGCATGCAAGTCATGTAGTATGCTTACTTTAGTTTTTTGAATTAAATAAATGCATTCACTTAGTCAATTGGGATAACTTGGTCATTATTGATCAGTTACTTCTTGAACATTGT
Source organism: Phragmites australis (assembly GCF_958298935.1). NCBI lineage: Eukaryota > Viridiplantae > Streptophyta > Magnoliopsida > Poales > Poaceae > Phragmites > Phragmites australis. The sequence continues at coordinate 2,770,808 of NC_084940.1, forward strand.
TCAACTTTGAACTAGAAAGTTATTGGCATATATGCTACTTTTTCAGGTATCACCATTGATGATCTTCGTGAGACAGCATATGAGATCCTTGTTGCTGCTGCTGGTGCTTCAGGGTAGGCCTTTGTAATTCTTTACATCCACATAGTTCTCTTCATTACAGGATCGCAAGTCTTCCTGGAGTATGATAGAACCTAGCCTATTTCTGTACACGTAGGGGGCTTATAGTTCCACAGAAAGAAAAGAAGAAAGAGAAGAAGAACAAATTAATGAGGAAACTTGGTCGTAGTAAGAGTGAAAGTGTTGAATCTCACACTCAACGGCAACCAGGTTTAGTTGGTTTGCTTGAAACCATGCGAGCCCAACTTGAGGTATGATGCCTTAACTTTCTGTTCCTGATGACTAGATTAGCAGGCAGCTTTTCATTTTACCTTTGTGTCTTCTCATGTTCTTTACTAATTAATTCAAGCAATTTAAATTATATTACTACATTTGAACACTAGTACCTTCTAAACTTCCTTTTGAGGGCTGCACAAGACTTCACGAAGAACTTCGTAGTTCCGTCAATATTTTTTGAAGTGTAATTTGGTCAAGTATGTCTGATCCATTTTTCTTTCTTTTATTTTGTCCATATGATATGATATGTCATAGTTGTCATTAGTGCCCATATGATATATCATAGTTGCCATACAATATTGTCACGACCTTGAGGTAATGACCTGATAGGATAGCTGTGGGAGGTGGCCAGCTGCTCCTTGGCCGGTTTCCTGCTTGTGGTGGAAGGTAGGATGTCTGGGCGTCGGTTGTAGCAGCAAGGGGATGAGGAACAGAGGTAACAACAGGGAGATGAGAACTAGAGAATAGGGATGAGAAACTAGATTTATTTATTGCTTAATTCCGTGAAGGGGGCAGCTGCTCTTTATATATAGAGCTTCAGCCGAATCCTAAACTGACTCTATATGGCATCAGCCCGACTCCTAAACAGACTCCATCACAATCCAATCCGATTACAATCTCTCCTACCAAATCTATCTTCTCCTAACCGAACTCAATTATGCTAACCTATCCTAACCGAATCCAACTTGCCTACTTCTCCTAATCCTACTCTCCTAAAATATCTCTACTAATACGAACTTCCAAACTCCCTCCATCCCAAAATATGGGGCGTATTAGGATTTGGAAAAATCTTTGAAAGTATACTTTGACCATTAATTTATTTTGCAATATATTATCAATTGCTACAAAATCAATATCATATTAAAATATTTATGAGATACGGATCTATTGATACAACTTTTGTACATTAAAACGTGTATAATTTGACTAATTGATGGTCAAAATTTACAAAGTTTGACTTTTCCAAATCCTAATACGCCTTATATTTTGGGACGGAGGGAGTAACTCAATACCGCAAATAACAAATACTAACTTATTTTAACGAAGAAATATTTGCACCTCAAAGTTTTCTTTTTTTTCTTTTTGACAGTTAATCAAAGAGAGATAACTGTTTCCTGAGTAGGTCACAACTCACCTGAACATTTTATAGGAAAATTACTCAATATATTAAAAATGCTAATGTGGCTAATCCAATCTGGCGCCTGGTTTGATATTCAAGATGTTTCAAGTTATGGTGTACATCTTAATAAGTTTAAGACTACAGTTCCTATGTTGTATTTATGTGCGCTCAGGTTTCTTAAAGATTTTGAACATGTTAATCTTACATCTGTTGACCCCCTTCTCGCCCTGTTTTTTTGGATAGATAACAGAGTCTATGGATATTCGAACTAGACAAGGATTACTCAATGCTATGGTTGGCAAAGTTGGAAAACGGATGGACAATCTCTTGATTCCATTGGAACTATTGTGCTGCATATCCAGAGCTGAGTTTTCTGACATGAAAGCATATCTTCGTTGGCAGAAGAGACAGGTTAGCCATCCCTTTGTGCAGTTGTTTCTAAATGATCTTGAACTGGACTGTATATCTGCATTTCTTAATGTTATATGCTTCATTTGATTTTTTTTGCTTAGTTAAACATGCTGGAGGAAGGGCTTATAAACCATCCAGTTGTTGGATTTGGAGAGTTAGGTCGGAAAGTCAACGAGGCAAGGAACCTTTTCAGAAAGATTGAAGAATCTGAGGTTTTATGTCTACTCAATGAAAGTTTTATGGTTGAGTATTTATAGCCACTGTATGAACTCTCCATTAAATGGATGATTATCCTGATGTATTTTTGCTAGTCCCTGCCACCATCTGCTGCGGAGGTTCAACGTACAGAATGCCTAAGATCACTGAGAGAAGTTGCTACTTCTCTCTCTGAAAGGCCTGCTCGGGGTGATCTTACTGGTGAGGTTTGTCATTGGGCTGATGGATACCATCTGAATGTAGCATTGTATGAGAAGATGCTTGGCAGTGTTTTTGACATCTTGGATGAGGGAAAACTTACAGAGGTCAGTACTTCAAATCCATGTTTGCAGATTTTCATTGACTAATTTCACCATTAGCTGCGATAGTTCTCTTACGTTTTTGCTTTAATCCACCAGGAGGTTGAAGAAATCCTTGAGCTTTTAAAATCTACTTGGCGGATATTAGGAATCACAGAGACAGTTCATGATACATGCTATGCATGGGTATTATTTCGACAGGTAAATCCATATTTAAGAAGTCTCAATTAAAGCTACATTTGTGGAATATTATGTGTTTTTATCTGTGTTGGGCCCTAAACATCTTTACAACAACAATCAACTGCTCACTGACTTGAGCCTAATTTAGCATCTTGTGCCTTTTCTTAAGAGCTCCACATCAGCCAAAAGCAGGAAGGAGTTTGTTCACGATGGAAGTTCAAGTTTTTTTGCTTTCATACGTCAGACACATTTATCTGAAAACGACCCCCTTCGTGCAAAATCCCAATGGACTTTGCCAGTTTGTGGAAATTGATGCATTTCCTAGTAGTGTAGTTCAAGTTAAGTCTGTCATGATGTAGGATAATTAATTAGTGTAGAACCAAACCCAAAAATGTTAACCATTGGGATGTTCACTTATTTGTCTCTCTTGAGACCAATAGAGTCCCTTTCATAACAATAGGTCACTGAACTGGATTTCCTGCTCTATACTGTGCTACTGACTTAGCTCATGAAATAAGTTGCCACCATAAGAGTATGATAATTAATGTAGGTTCTGCAACACAGTTTGTTTTTACAGGTGAGCAAGGACTCCTGAAAGTTGTGATCGACCATTTGAGGAAGATACCTTTGAAAGAACAGCGTGGTCCGCAGGAAAGGTTACACTTGAAAAGTTTGCGTAGTTCTGTTGATGCTGAGGGTAGCTATCAAGACTTCACATTTTTCCAGTCTTTCCTGTCTCCAATTCAGAAATGGGTGGACAAGAAACTGAATGATTACCATCTACATTTCTCAGAGGTTTGTTTCCCCACCTACAAGTTTGGTCATGTGCTCCATTGCATGCATGAGCAGTTATGCCATGGAAAATATATCTTTTACTCTTTGGAAGCTAATCCTGTAGTTTTGACAAGGAATTTGTTTGGGTTTGTTAATTTGGTTACGTTATGTAGCAAATATTTACTGTCACTTTCACTGGAGATCATTGGTGTAACATGTCCCGCGTCCTGTAGTCTTTTGTTCATTTGTTATTTGCTACTAAATGCGCAACACGCAGATGCATAAAGTTACTCATCATTATTGCTGAGAGCTAAGTTAATCATGACTGAATTACAATGATAGATTTCATACTCTAATAAGAAACTCCACATTCCGTAATTCCATCATTTCTTTTATTAATCTTATGATCTTCATCTCTTGTTCATATTGGTCTCTTTTATGTTTCATATGTCATTATGTTGCGCTCCTATGCATAGGTTTTAGCACATGCTTTTTCTTTTAATCCACCATTTCTTCCATGTATGCATGTTGCTATTTTTATTCAGACTTCAGCATCTGTCATATGCCAGTCCACTAGTTTCATACATTATAAATCGTGTTGGACCTTTTGATCTCTCCTTTGCTTGCAACAACAGATCATTATTTTTTTCCTCATTAAGACTTTCTTTACATCTACAGGGTCCCAGCATGATGGCCGATATTGTGACAGTGGCAATGCTTACAAGGCGGATACTTGGTGAAGAAAATGACAAGGTGCCGATACCCGATACTTTACCTTCGTTTCTTATCACAGTTCGTGCCCTCACCTGTGGCAGTATACATTAGCAATTTCTTGTTCCGAGTAGTAAATACAACCACCGCAGAATATAGAGAACATAACTGTCTTCACTGTTTGCACCTATAGAAAATTCTAATTATGCGCTCACATTTGCTTTTGTGCATCAGGCAATGGAGTCTCCTGACAGAGATCAGATTGACCGTTACATCACTTCTTCAGTTAAAAGTGCTTTCGTGAAGGTGACTCTTCTTTGCAGCTGCAATTATCCCTTCGGTAGTGTAGTTCTAATTCCTATGCGTTCCATTTCCTATCTGAAATCCCCCCCCCCCCTCCCCCATTTTACCATGAGATGGTTATAGACCACTTGCACACTTTTGCTTTCTCATGCGTGAAACCTTGAATTGTTATCAGTTATCACTGCACCCGTACATTGCTTTTGACATTTTATTGTGTTGTATTTGATCACCTTGACTCTTAGGGAAACATCATATGATACTTTGCTAATGTTGGCAAGATTCTTTGCAGCTGGAGATATTAGACAATTGTTCTTATTTTTTTTATAAAAGCCTAAATATTGGGAGATGTATGGTTTGGATGGTTGTTTTTGTATCTTTGCCTAAACATTTCTGCAGATACTTCTTGGCATTTGGTCTACAGGATTTTTAGTGGTGCTTTTTGTTACACACACACACACATATACATATATGTATGTATGTATATTGTCTTTTAGTCCTTTGTATTTCCCATACCTGTATAAGGGGCTTCCTGCATATTTGCCCCCCACCTATACCTGTATGGCTGCATGTATACAGCCCTAGAGCCCTGTGATGAATAGAAGTGCTATTCATAACAGCCAAACTAGATTTTGTTTTCTCTCTGGCTGCATTTGGCATTTTTTTCCATGCATGTTGCACTTGCATGCAAACACCCACCACATTCACATCTTCCTTGGCCCGATTGGAGCGTCCTTGTCTCAGCTCATTTGCCATCGGATCGATCTCCATCATCGTCAAACCGCCGATTCATCTTTGTTGGCTTGTCTCCTCCGGGACTGGTCATGCTGTTGAGTATCTATTCTACTAGAAAAATCATCAATTGCTATTTCTTTTACATCCACCCACCTTAGTGCACACAGATCAATTTGCATTAACTACTGAAAACTCATAAAAATTTCCCCGGCAGGCCTTATCAGAGTACCCAGTTAATTTTCTGAGTATGCTGGATTAGATGCTGTCTAAACCTGAACTGGACAGCATCATTCATATTCAGATAACACCATCTGGAATTAGCACAGACCTGTGTAGTTCCTTCTGATATTTTTAACTCACTATGTCCTTTTTTACGAGAGATATGTTACTGTTACATTGGCTGAAGAAACATTCTTCTCTTTTGCTTTCAGATGGCGCATTCTGTAGAGTTCAAAGCGGACACAACACATGAACATGTTTTAGCATCTCTAGCCGAGGAGACAAAGAAGCTTCTGAAGAAAGATTCAACCATTTTTACGCCTGTTTTGTCAAAATGGCATCCGCAGGCAGCAGTTGTTTCTGCTTCCCTTGTCCATAAACTTTATGGAAACAAATTGGTGGGTTATATCTGGCATATTTTCTTAATGACCATGAGTTTATAACTTTGTGATTCTGCATGCTTACATAGAAATGTTGTGCCAGAGACCGTTTCTTGAGCATGCCGAACACCTTACGGAGGACGTGGTTTCCGTATTTCCGGCAGCTGATGCTTTGGAGCAGTACATAATGTCTGTGATGGCTTCTGTTGTGGGAGATGATAGTTTGGATAGCATATGCAGACAAAAGCTAGCTCCATATCAGGTCAGCTCGACCTTCCTCAACTACTAAAGCTCAGAAAAGCGCAAAAAACCATCCACGTCTTTGCTTGATTGTTTTCCTTGACATGAGATATTCATTCCATTCTTTGCCATTTTATCAACCAATGTGTGCTGTGCAGTAAAGGATAGATAATTTCTTACGTCTTGAAGTTCGTTGTTGTTGTAGAGTTGTTTATCCTAATTCTATGCTTTTGTTTTTTCTCAGATTGAAAATAAATCTGGCACTTTAGTTCTACGCTGGGTCAATGGACAACTTGAGAGAATTGAAACTTGGGTGAAAAGGGCTGCTGACCAAGAGGTAACACATTTATGACTAAAGTTTATTTTTGTATTGTTTTATTTGCATATTTCCCTCGCACCAACTCTGTATTATTACTAGTCCAACCATTCACCATACGATTTAAAATATCTAAGTTCTTTATATCTTTAGAGGTATCTTTCAGCCTGTTTGTTTGTTCTAGCTGTTGGGAGTTCTACAAAGTAAAAACATATCTGTTTAGTGACAAGTTTATTTCATGTTTACTTGAGCTTTATGTTTTAAAGGTTGACAATATAACGTTTATGATATGTGAACCTGTTATGATTCTAAGGCGTTCATTAAAATATTAAATACATAAGTGCTTCTGCACATGCATATAGTTCTTCAGTTGACACTGCAAGTTTGTGTGTTTATTTGTGGGTTCTGTTTTCCTGCCTGAATATATGTCCATTCCAGTTATGAATAAGTCCAGAACTGAAGGATTTCTTGAATCTTTGAAGCTCATGACTTAGTCTAGTTCTATATAACATATATGATTGCACTTCTCTGTCTGTGAGTTTGTCTAAAGGTCTGAGCTATTTTGATCACTGCTTACATTTCCTTCTGTTAGCTTCTTCGTAACATTATTTTAGTACACAAACTATAATTATTGTTTTCTGTGTTCTATCTTTTCTATTCTAAATTTTATGCTTGACAGGTTTGGGACCCTATATCCCCACAACAACGCCATGGGAGTTCTATTGTGGAAGTCTATAGAATCATAGAAGAGGTGCTTCTTTTGATCCTTTTGTCCTTCATTATTGCTTCAAAATTCCGTTCAGTAATTTCTCCTGACGTGCTAAAGGTTCTTTTTGATTCAAACAGAGATCTTTTATGCCATAGTCTCGAAATTATTTTATTTGCACTTCCTAGTTTGTTTTGATATTTTGTTGGCAATGCTGTGCTGTAAACAAATGTTGATTCAGATGAAATAATTTAGTTGTTTAATTATAACTTAGCTATTCAGTTATCAATAATAAACTGTCTCAAGATACCCATGCCGCGGCATAACAGTAAGGTGTCTAGGTAAAATATGAGCAGTTTTGGAGTTCCAATTCCTTAGAGCACCTACATATAGTTTTTTGTTTTTTGTTTTAAATCTACACATAGGCTAGTAGTAGTACTTGTTAAAGAATATCCTTGGCGAAGTGTTATCTTGCATGCTTACCTTTTGCAAAAATTATTTGTTTATTTGTTTGCACTATGCTTTTTAGTTGGATCTTGTGGGTTTCATCTCTAGCCTACCCCAACTTGCTTGGGACAAAGGCTGTTGTTGTATTTGTTTGCACTATGCCCAACAACTTAATGTAATGTTCTCTGTCATGGTCAGGCTTTGGGCCGTTGTGGCACTGTAGCAGGCACGTTAATGCAGCACCATGGCTAGTCACCTATGTATAGAGCCAGCACTATCAAGTGGATCTAATGAAATCTGATATAATCACTAATCTAGCAAATCTGATCTAATCATGCCCTTAACAAATCAATCTAACTTAAAGGCTACGTAATTAGAATTTCTAATAGATAAAGAGAGGGTTTGCCCGATATCCTGAAATTTCTTATCTCTCATTCACCTAAACTACAATTGCATAGCTAATAATTGTAAAACTATGTGAGTTGTTAGATGTTGATGTAGTGGTTCGAAAAAGTGACTGAAAAATAACAAATTCAGTCAATTGAAAAGAAAATTAGACACTAAATATTCGATAAATGACAATTTTCTTGGGTTTGATTTGTGTACATGAAGATATGTTTGTGTCTTAAAGCATTTGAAATAATGAGTTTGCCAAATTTACTATACCTACACTCCATGAATGTTCTCCATGTTCTTTCCTTCCTAAGTTTATTTTTTTTGTGGTACAACATATATATAACTCAACTGCCATATTATTTTTTCCTGATGATTGAGCTGTTTATAAATTGCTTTCCACCCGTCTCTAAAGAGCAAAACACTGAATCCTTGCAAACTATTGCAGACTGCAGATCAATTTTTTGCATTTAAGGTTCCCATGCGAGATGGAGAATTAAATGGTCTCTGCCGTGGTCTTGACAAGGCATTTCAAGTTTATACACAGCTTGTTACTGCACCAATAGGTTTGCACGATCATGTTCTTTTCTCTAAAGAAATACTTTTTCTTTATATGTTCATACTGCTATTTGTGTTTTCTTTTCTTCCTTCATGGTGTTTCTTGTTGACGTCAAAGGCAAATATTGTCTTGTGCACGCCTGCTCAATAATGTATACTTAAGATAGATATGTGCTTTTCAGTATGAACAGAGAAGTGTTCATTTCAATTTTGCTAACAGATTTTTTAGTTCAAACCACTCCATTTCTCTAGCCGTCGAGTGATGATGGTTTTGTCTGCTTGCAGTTGATAAAGAAGATTTAGTTCCACCTGCTCCTGTTCTTACTCGATATAAAAAGGAGCTTGGAATCAAGTCTTTTATAAAGAAAGAGGTCCAAGTCCAAGAAGTTAGAACAGTAGATGAGAGGAAAGCAAGTGAAATAACTCAACTTACAATGCCAAAGCTCTGTGTGCGGCTCAACAGTCTATACGTGAGTTTTTTATTGACCATAGATCGCGACTATTTACAACAGAATGACAAGTCCTGGTCATTTTCTTGACAGATTTAAAATGAGGTCTCCTGTTACATGGGAATCAGAAATCTTCTTAAAAATGCATTTGGAACGATCAACATTGGCATAGGAGAAGCATTTCTGTATATTTCTGTTGTTGGTTTCAAATATAGTCAATTGTTCTGTTATAGTCACATTATATATGTTTTTTGTAGTTAGTTATGTCTTTCATGGTTCCTAGTCAGATGTTACTTCCCTTTTGAACTTAGCTACAACTAATATGGTGCATTATCAGGAATATCCTGGTTTAATATCAGTAATTTACATGATATCATCTACAATTCAGAGTTCTGGACATGACACCGTGTATTTTATCATGGTGTCAGTAGTGTATTTGCTTTTGCCAGAATTTACATTGATGGAGCCAGCAGCATTCTTTCTAATCTTTCCACTCTTCCCTTTTTATTTTTTTAAGTCTTAATCTTCATTAGAACTTTCCAACCGGAAGTACGTTTTTATGCAGTATGGTATCAGCCAGTTAAGTAAGTTGGAGGACAGCATTAATGAGCGGTGGGCTCGGAAGAAAACTGAAAAAATTAACATCAGTATGTTCTCTTCTTTGAATTTTTCTAGTAGTTTCATACTATTTATCTGCTTGATAGTCGGATGACTTTCATATATTACTTGATCTTCCTTGTCCAGTCCTTGTACATTAAATCCAATCATATATGCTTGTATTTTATTTGTCAGGACGGTCAACAAGTGAAAAATCAAAGGGTGTTATCTCCAATCAGAAAAATCAATTTGATGGCTGTAGAAAAGAAATCAATACTGCTATTGATCGTTTGTGTGAATTTACTGGTAAGGAAATATGTAAAATCAATGTTTCCCTGGAAGCTGATCACTATTTGGTATTAAAATTTGAAGCTTTTCTTTTCTTTCGTAGGGACAAAGGTTATATTCTGGGACCTGCAGCAGCCATTTATTGACAATTTATACAAAAATAGTGTTTCCCAAGCTCGATTGGACACTATAATGGAAGTGCTTGATTCAGTAAGTTTGGCAATCTTTCATGTACATATAATTGAAAAAACAAACTCTGAATTATTTAACAACTGGCATGTGCCTCACTTTTATCTGTTCCATTATTTTGGTTTAGCTGACCAGCTTTGTATGGAATGCACTTTCTCTGCTATTCTTTCTGTTCCTTTCAAACTGATAAGCATGCAAAATATCATGTTTGACTATTGACATGCCATGTTTTGCCTGTACAATTTGTGGGCACTCTTATATGTGAGTGCACCCCAACCGCTAAAGATCATGTTTGACTGTGAACATGCAATGATGTGCCCATATTTGTCTGTAGTGATGACTGTGAACATGAATGATCTTGTTACGCTACAATTTCTATCCGACGAAAGTGTGAAGCATCTTTTACCTCAAAAACATGAACATGCATATTTGTTACCTTTGTCTAACAGTAGTTACTGGTAAAAAAAATTATATCTGCTATTTGGTTAATAAATTTCTTGTGAACTGCGGCACACCTTTTGTTATGCTGCCACCCAATTTTCAGGTCCTTAATCAACTTTGTGACTTTATTGTGGAGCAACTACGGGATCGTGTTGTTACGGGACTTCTGCAAGCGTCCCTGGTATTCTCTTCAGCTACTAATTTGAGAATGGGGTTTCATAACAAGTTCTGGACTACGTATTTTTTAAATTATCTTGATTGTCAGGATGGCCTACTTCGTGTGATACTGGATGGAGGTTCTACGCGTGTCTTCTCTCCAAATGATGCCCCTCTTTTGGAGGAAGATCTTGAAACTCTGAAGGTTATATCATTTTGCATAGTTTATCTTTGCCGGTTTTGTTGTAATTTATTTTCTTAAGAGAGATTAGAATGGTGGCTACCATTCTGTAACTGATGCATTTTAATTACGCCTGCCATAATTGAACTCTGTTTTTGCTGTCTGCTGGCCAAACAATAAACTATTATCTTAGTAATCGTCCATTTGCTGTAGGAATTCTTTATATCTGGTGGAGATGGATTGCCTCGGGGAACTGTTGAGAATTTGGTCTCACGTGTACGTCCTGTAATAAATCTGATCAAACAAGAGGTAAAGTGTGGATTAATTCTCATGATACTTGTAGAGAAATAGTGAATGGAACATCGGCTGTGGTAAGCAGTGACTCCATAGTCGCCTAGCTCTAGAGGGCCTAAAACCCTTTGGGGCCCTGTATGCTCACTCAAACGTGATTTCCCCAAAAATCAGCCAAAATGATGTTAAATTTTATCATTTTCATCAGAAACTCGGTGATTTCATAAAAGAGGGTCATGGTTAAGACAAGTTATATGACATTATTTATGTTCTTGTTCTTCTCCACATTTTTGCAGACCCGTGTGCTCATTGATGACCTGCGAGAAGTCACTCAAGGGAGCAAAAGCAAATTCGGAACTGACTCCAAAACTCTGCTTAGGGTCCTGTGTCACAGAAATGATTCAGAGGCATCACATTATGTAAAGAAGCAATTCAAGATACCCAGTTCAGCTCCGAGCACCTGATTGCAAACAAAATGAAAATCCTGGATGCTTCACCGAAGGTACATATCCAACAGAGCAGCGTTCGGCCTTTGCCTGCAACCTGGAAACGGTGTTCCACATCCTTCTTGTAAGTTCATGTAACATGTGTGCATTAGTAACACTAGGACTAGGATCTAGGGTGTACACTAATTGCGGTACAAAACGTGTACACTAGTTCTAATACATACATTGGCCTTTGGTAGTTTTGGCCCATGGGAGATTTCGTTCTCCTTTTAGATTTTTTGGTGGACTGAAGGTATTCCTGATTGGAATACCGGGGGGAAATGTATGTCTCACGATTCTGTGGCTTATTTTGTGATACGACCATGAATGTGAGGGCTTCTTTGCCTTCGCAGCTATTTGATGCTAAATGTAAGTGTAGTTGAACTTGGATATACTATTTTATATCTTGTTTCCTGAAAACGTATAACCTCTATAGAAGTGGCAGTGATGTATTTTATTGAGGTGATAGCTAAGAATCTGCGTCGATAGAACTTTATACGTGACAAATAGGATTGATATGGTAGAAAAAACAATTAAACTAAGATTGGGTGGGTTGACAAACTAGGATGAGTGAATGTTACTGTTGAAATGGCCATATGAGGCATCACAGCTATGAACTCCCAAACCAAGGTATAAGATCTTTATTTCCTCCAGATGTTTCTGTGCTGTCATCATTAGTTCCATCCAAGTTTACAGAGGAACTCAACGATGTTGGCATGTTGCTGTCCGAGCTGCCACCTTCACTCATGGCCTTCCTTGCCTTCTCGCTCCAGTTTGTGGGCATTCTTCATGTATTCCTCCCTCGTTTCTCCTTCCATCACCTGCCTCATCCTTCATCACCATCCCATCTGCATCACGATGCACTCTCACGCCGACTCGCCAAACATCCTCAATATACTTGGCGTTCGTCGGCTGGTCCGACCATTGCGGTATCGCCACCATCGGCACGCCAATTCCTAGCACCTCCATGGTTGAGTTCCACCCACAGTGCGTCACGAAGCATCCAACGGCGGGGTGTGCCAGCACCTGCACCTGCGGACTCCATGTCACGATGATGATGCCCATTTCCTTCACCTTGTCAACGAAGCCTTCGGGTATCTTGGAAGTCTCCGAGGCCCTGGCAACCCATAGGAAGGCCTTCCCACTATTGTACAGCCCCTCAGCCACCTCGGCCATCTGGCCCTGGCTGGGTGCGGCAAGGCTGCCAAAGGAGACGTACACGACGGAGGTGAAAACCAAGCCTTGCTTTCCGCCGTCATCGGACTGAGGTGAAAACCGTAGGATGCATCATCCGGGAGGCGTGCTGCTCGACGCCGTGCGGATCTTTGTAACTTAACGAAAACAGGATTAAGTTCACTGAAAAACAAGAATTTAAACGGGGTCTTTGCCCTCGCCGGCTACACGCTGAGTCCGTCCATGGCAGCACAACGAAACAACGGCAGCCACCGTGCTTCGGCCTCTCCGGTACCGTCCACAAGTAGTCCAGTGAGAATGTGAGATGAGCCGAGCGGCGGCGTGGGCCGGCACGCGCGAGGGGCTAGAGCTCGGCCGGCTCGCGCTCAACTAATTCCCACAGAATCATCTGTACTCGATCCGCCATCCATTGCTACTTGAACCCAAGTTTGAGGTCCAAGCCATTGCTTAGCTAGGTGTGTTAGAAGATGTGTTGTACTCAGTGTTGTACTCGTTTTCGTTTCCTGTAGCGTGTCACGGTCAGGTCGGTAGTGGGCGCGTGTGTTGAGTTTGTTAGTGGCGACCGTGTCTCAGGGCAAGCGCGGTGTCTGCGTCGTGCGTGAACGTGCGCATGTATATCGGATCTTCAACGACCACCTTGTAATCCTGCTGCTATAAATAGAGATCACGATCCACTCTCGATTGGTGTGCTTGCCAATCCATCCTCTCTTGGATTCTTTGAAGGTGGATCCGCCTTCCACATCATTCATGGTCTGAGCATGAGCAAGCTTGTCGCACAATCCGTACCGCTCCTCTTGCCTTCCCTTGATAATGTTCTCGAGGTAGTTGATCTCGCCCCAATCTTGCGGTTCTTCTCGCAGCGCACCTTGTACATGGCTGCCTCCAGGTTGCGCTCCAGCACCTCCAGCGATGGCACCGTGTACTGCTCCTCGTGGGCCACCGTCATGAACCTCAGCTCCTTCTCCAGCGCAGCTCGCACATCCTGCCCACGTTCTCCAGCACGGCGCGCCTCTCCTGCCGTATATCTGTCCAAACTTTAGTGTGTGTTGCGGCCTCGTACCTCTCGACGAGCTCCTTGACGAGCGGGACGGTGGGGGAGAGGTAGTGGTAGAGCTTGCCGGAGGGGGAGAAGAGGAGGATGAGCAGGTCGACGTCACAGAGGACGGAGAGCTCCCCAGCCTTAAGAGGCTGTCCCTACTCTTGTAGAAGTGGATTGCCGCTGCGTGGGGTTCTTGATCTGCTTTATCTCGTTGCGCTCCCTCCCATCTCCCCTCGCATGATCCCCTTCCGGATCTCGGCGCCGTAGCTCCTCGTGCCCGTCACCGAGACGTTGCGAGGGGCTGATTTTTTTTTCCACACTCGCCAATAGCACACTCTTAAAAACCACCCTCTCGATTTTGCCACTTTGAGGTATTTTTCTCGCCACTTGATGATTTTCTTTTTTAGGCCCCTACCAACATGGATTATCACAGGAAATAGCCACTCTACCCTTCTCTCTCATTTCTCCCTCATCTCTCTTGGTGGCCAATCCCCATCTCGACGGCACTTCGGTGGCGCTGTTCTTCTTGGTGTCCGCCTCGTCACTCGCCGACGCGTCAGCAGGTGCCATGTCGGATGATTCAGCCGAGGGCATGGGCGGGGAGTGTGCCGATGCGGAGGCTTTAGGAGTGGGGGTTGCCGCTGGCACGTTGCTAGTGTTAGATGTAATCTAGTTGTTGATTTTGTGCTCAGCTGGTAGTCTAGGCTTAAGTTACGAAGTTGGTATGAGTTACTTTGTAGCATAGGAGTTACAGTCTCTGTAATATATTAATATGTACTGTGTAGTGCTGACTAGCAGCCCAAAAAGAAGTCACTCGACTGGTGACTAATCTAGAGAAGGAGCTACTCAGTTCTGGAAGGTGCGTGTAAAAATAAAATAAGAAAACAAAGAGAGAGGCTTGCTTGCAAGTAAGCAGCGCTTTGCCAAGCTCATGCGTGTTCTTCAATTTGAGTTGACTTCTTCTTCCTCGTGTTCACGTCGAGTTCCAGTAATAGCGTGAGTTTAAAAGAGCTTGATCCAACATCTGATATCAGAGCCGGGTGTGGCTGGTGAAGAGGTGATCATTGGCATTCGAAGCTCAAGTACCAGCCGGCGACCAGAGATATATCAGGCAGTGGTGCTACGAAGGAGAGCTCATGTGGGATTTCGTATCCCATGTTGACGCGAAGCAATTTTTTGGCTTGGTCGATCAAGATGCAGGCCGTGTTGGAGGCAAATGATTTGTGGGATGTTGTAGATCCCGAAGATTCTAAGGCGACGATGGATGCGAAGAAAAACAGGGTGGCACGTGCAGCCATCTTCAGCGCCATTCCGAAAGACGTGCTCTTCCTTATCACGAAGAAGGAGAGTGCAAGGGAGGTCTGGACAGCTCTGAAAACTATGTTTCTTGGGGCTGATCGCGTTCGAGAAGCAAGGGTGCAGACGCTTCGTGAGGAGCTAGACAGCCTGAAGATGAAGAGCAGTGATACCGTGGAGGATTTTGCTCTCAAGGTTGGCACTCTTGTCAGCAAAATCAGGGAGCTTGGAGATGAATTGGAAGATAGCTATGTGATGAAAAGGATGCTGCGTTCTCTTCCTAACAGGGTTTTTCAACTTGTTAGTTCAATTGAGCAATTTGCTAATCTGAAAACCATGTCTGTGGAGGAGCTGATTGGGCATCTTAAAGTGCATGAAAAGCGCCTCCGTACCACTGATGAAGGTGAGGGTGGGCAGCTATTGCTCACAAGAGCTCAGTGGAGAGCTACGGAGGAGAAGAGCAGAAGTGATGCATCTTGCAGTGGCACCAGAAGAGGAGGTTTTCGTGGCCGTGACAGGGGTCGTGGGTGTGGACGAGGCCGTGGTCGTAGCGATGGTGAGCGGACCATAGAGGAGAAGCCTAAATTCGACAAGAAGAAAGTGCGCTGCTATAATTGCCAAAACTTCGGGCACTTCTCATGGGAGTGTCGCGGTAAAAAGAAAGAAGAGAAGTCACTTATAGTGGAGAAGGAAGATAATGAACCTGCACTATTACTTGCTGAGACATGTGAACTAATATATCCTTTGGAAAAGGTGATGCAGAGTGTACTGCTTAATGAAGAGAAGGTGATGCCAATGCTTTATGATGAAGAGAGCCGAGATAAACACCTTTGGTATCTTGATACCGGTGCGAGTAATCATATGACCGGCAACCGTGACGCATTTGTGAACCTGGATACGTCAGTTGGAGGTGTTGTGAAGATTGGTGATGGGTCGATGGTGAAAATTCATGGACGTGGCATTGTCCTGTTTCAGAGTCTTGAGAAGGAGCACAAGGCCATCACTGATGTCTACTATATACCGCGACTACAGAGCAATATTATCAGTTTGGGGCAACTTGAGGAAAATGGTTGCAAATCTGTGCTTGGAGATGATTACTTGAGGGTTTATGATACTGACGGCAGGCTTCTTATAAAGGTAAAGAGAGGAAAAAACAGGCTGTACATGCTCAATCTTGAGCACACACAACCAGTTTGTCTTATGGCTAAATACAAAGAGAAGGAGTGGCTGTGGCATGCAAGGTATGGTCATATGAATTTTCGAGCACTTAGAGAGATGTCTCAGTCATAGATGGTTGAAGGTTTGCCATTTATCAACCATGTTGGGCAGCTGGGTGAAGCATGTTTGGCAGGCAAGCAACATCGAATCCCATTTCCATAATACATGCATTACTGAGTTAAACAACCATTAGAGTTGGTACATGCTGATATTTGTGGGCCGATTACACCAGCAACTCCAGGAGGCAAGAAGTATTTTCTATTAATGGTAGATGATTATTCACGTTACATATGGATTATGCTGCTAAAAAGCAAAGATGAGGCATTCATGGCATTTAAGAAGATTGAAGCAGTGGATAAACTTGAGTCAGGTCACAAGTTAAAAGGCTTGAGGACTGACAGAGGCGGTGAATTTATGTCAAAGGAGTTCAAGAGCTATTATGAAGCAAAGGGAATCAAGAGATTCCTTACTGCACCATATTCACCACAACAAAATGGTGTTGCAGAGTGACAAAATGGTGTTGCATATGTCCATGGCAAGGTGCATGCTTAAGAACAAGCATATGCCCAACAGGTTTTGGGGAGAAGCTGTAACAACTGCTGTGTATTTGCTTAATCGAGGTATGACACAAAGCCTGGAAGGAAAGACGCCATTTGAAGCCTGGTTTCACAGAAAGCCAAGTATACGCCACCTCCGGACATTTGGTTGTTTGGTGCATGTCAAGGTGGTAAAGCCTCATTTGAAAAAGCTTGAAGACAGGAGTTGTCCAATGGTGTTTCTTGGTTATGAGCCAGGAACAAAAGCTTATAGAGTATATGATCCCAAGGCAAATAAATTACATGTGACTCGAGATGCAATTTTTGAAGAAGATAAAGAGTGGCAATGAGAGACAGAGTCAGTGCAAAGTGATGACGAACAAGGTATCGGAGAATCTTTTACTGTGCATTATGAAACTAACTTTCCTACAGGTGATATACCTTTGGAGAACACAGGAGTTGAGCCACACTTTGAGTCAACTAGTCCGTCATCTAGTGCTGCAACACAGACAATTACACCAATTAGTACTGCTTCACATGAGGAAAGTCCTACAGCAAGCACACCGCATGCTGCTACTTCAGCAGCTAGTGAGACATCATCTTCATCAACAACGCCTCAATCCCATGGGCCACAAGGATTCCGTCCTCTTCAAGAGGTACTTGACAGAACCTCTCAAGTTGAACTTGATTTTGATGAATTATATTTTGTGGGGTCAGAAGAACCTGCAATTTTTGATGAAGCCATGAAAGAAAAATGTTGGAAGGAAGCTATGGAGGAAGAGATGAAATCTATCCATGAAAACAGTACATGGGAACTTATTGATTTGCCACCTGGGTGTAAACCAATTGGGTTGAAATGGGTATTCAAATCGAAGAAAGATTCACAAGGAAATATTGTGAAGCATAAAGCCAGATTAGTGGCTAAAGGATATGCTCAACGTCAGGGGGTGGATTATGATGAAATATTTGCACCGGTTGCAAGAATTGAAAATGTGAGGCTACTAATTGCAATGGCAGCTCATAGTGGTTGGGAAGTACTGTATATCATATGGATGTTAAATCTACTTTTCTCAATGGGGAGTTAAGTGAGGAAGTGTTTGTGTCACAACCACCTGGGTTTATTGACAGCAAACATGAGAAGAAGGTGCTAAAGCTGAGAAAGGCTTTTTATGGGCTTCGACAAGCTCCTAAGCATGAAATTACAAGTTGGACAAGACATTAACATTACTTGGTTTTGAGAGAAGTCCACTTGAGCATGCTGTATATAGAAAGGTCAAAGGTGATTTTGATTTGCTGGTTGGTGTGTATGTTGATGACTTGATCATTACTAGATCAAGTGTTAATGATATTACTGAATTTAAGAGTTAGATGAAGAAACTCTTTAGTATGAATGATCTTGGCTTGCTGATTATTATTTAGGAATTGAGGTAAAACAAACCAAGGAGAGGATCACCTTATGTCAGGCTAGTTATGCAGCAAAAATCCTTGAGCAATCAGGTATGAAAGAATGTAATCCATGTCATACCCCCATGGAGAATCGTCTGAAATTGAGCAAGAAAAGTGAAGCATCACCAACAAATGCCACTGAGTATAGAAGAATAGTTGGAAGTTTGCGATATTTAGTGAATACAAGACCGGATATTGCATATGCAGTAGGCATTGCAAGCAGATTTATGGAGGCTCCAACCACTGAACATCTAGCAGTAGTAAAGCACATATTGAGGTATGTGAAAGGCACTTTAAATTTTGGATGTTGTTATGAGAAAAATGGCGAATTGGAGGCCAAACTTGTGGGTTACAGTGATAGTGATTTTGCTGGTGATATAAATGATCGTAAAAGCATTACAGGAGTTGTTTTCTTCCTTGGTTCAAGTCTAATTACTAGGATGTCATAAAAACAAAGAATTGTGGCACTTTCAACCTGTGAAGCAGAATATATTGCTGCAACAACAGCTGCATGTCAGGAAATATGGTTAAGTCGCTTATTGGCTGATCTAAAGAGAGAAGAACCAAGGAGTGTCAAATTATTGATGGACAATAAGTCAGCGATTGCACTCTGCAAAAATTCAGTCTATCATGATAGGAGCAAACATATTGACACTAGATATCATTTTATACGTGAATGTGTCGATGATGGAAGAATTGAAGTGGAATACATCAAAACAGAGGATCAATTGGCTGATTTATTAACCAAAGCACTCAGCCGTGCCAAGTTTGTTGAACTGCGTCAAAAACTTGGAGTAAGAGATGTGAAAGAAAAACAACTAGATTAGGGGGTGATGTGTTAGATGTAATCTAGTTGTTGATTTTGTGCTCAGCTGGTAGTCTAAGCTTAAGTTACGAAGTTGGTATGAGTTACTCTGTAGCATAGGAGTTACAGTTTCTGTAATATATTAATATGTACTGTGTAGTGCTGACTAGCAGCCTAAAAAGAAGTTACTCGACTGGTGACTAATCTAGAGAAGGAGCTACTCAGTTCTGGAAGATGCATGTAAAAATAAAATAAAAAAACAGAGAGAGGCTTGCTTGCAAGTAAGCAGCGCTTTGTCAAGCTCCTGCGTGTTCTTCGCTTTGAGTTGCCTTCTTCTTCCTCGTGTTCGCGTCGAGTTCCAGTAATAGCGTGAGTTTAAAAGGGCTTGATCCAACAGCTGGTTAGTCCAGCGCGCCGCCGAAGAGCTTGGGTGGGAGCATCACGATGTTCGTCGTGTGGACAACCATCGGGTGCCGTCGAACGAGCGGCGAGGTGGGGCCGATCTGGTAGGGCTGGAGCGGCAGGCTGCCACTCGCACGCACATGAGGAAGACGTGGCGGAAGAGGAGGAATCGTCGGCGGGACTCGCCATCGTCGACTGCTGCTCGGCCGTTTCAATAGGCGGGGGTCGGCGGCCTCGAGCTTGATGCCACGAACAGGGCCACGGCTTGGACCGGCGCTGGCGGCCATCTCTCGCATCGCGAGCTCCCGCCTCTACGGTCGCCTCCTCATCCTCGACTCCCTGCTACGCCGTCGCCTCGGGTCCTACCATGCCGCGTGCCAACTGGGAGTCCCAGCGCAGCTCCGTCGCGTCTAGGTGGTCGGCAACGGCGAGAACCGCACATGGGCGAGCCCGAGGACAACAGCTCCGGCGAGCCTGAGGACAGGAACTGTGCACGGGAGAGGCGCGACCAAGTCCAACCGCACTGAGGTGCCAGCGCGAGGGACCGAGCGGCAAAAATGTCTTTTCCCTCAGTTCCATGTTACCAGGTGCAAAAAAGAAAATCTACCAAGTGGTGGAGAAAAATATCTCAAAATGGTAAATGAGCAAGGTTCTGTAGGCTTGTGTGGTATTTTAGTATATCATTTTAAGAGAGTGGTCTTTGAGAGTGTGACATTGACTAAAGTAGTAAAAAATTAATTAATCCTCAATGCGAGAATAAGAAAACCACTATGCGGACGAGATCAACCGCACTGCGCGAGCCAGGGTGGTCGTTATTTCAATTAACGACCATCCCTATACACATTTCTTATTTTTATTCCTCCCGCTAGAAGTAGTTTTGGAATTTGAAATTTTGCACAATGCTTAGAATCTTCGTGCATCGTTTATATGATTTTTTTTCATGATTATTTCGAATCTGTAGCGCTGTCAAATTGAAAATTTTAGGGATACCAGGGTGGTCGTGGTGTTTCATTTACCGACCACCCGAGTATGTCGTTTCTCTTTTTCAGTTCTCCACCTACACATCATATTAGAACCTGAAATTTTGAACACTACGGTGGAAATTTACTCCTTGTCACCATGAATTTTTCTAGGATTTTTGGATGTATGCTCTGCCGTGAAATCGGGATTTATGGATGGGGTGGTGTTTGGTCCAACCGAGCAACACTTGGTCACTTGCGTTGCCGGCCATGGGGACTATTTGCATGTTTGGTTTTGAGCTAATGCTAGCCCTACCAAGAAAAATAGTAATGCCAATATATTTGGCCGTTGTTTGGCTGGACACCAAAAAATTGACTAGCCAAACCAATTTTGTTAACATCCCTATTGTCTTTGCGCCAAAACAAAGGCAAAGTGGGAGGCGCCCATAACCTCCGTAAAAAAATTGGCTGCCAACCGGAGGGTCCTGGGTGAGGTGGTAGCATGTGATTGACTGCATTAACTTTTGAGCCTATTGGTTATGTGTGCTTCAAATGATTTTTTTCTTCTAAACCCTGTATCAGATTTACTATCCGTTTGATGCATCACATTTTTTTAATTAAATCTCCAAATCAAGATTCATATTGAATATATTTATACACTAAAAAGATTATTATCATGTGGAGCCTACATACCATAGACACAATTGAGAAACTTTTGATGGTATTGGCATGGCTACAACCAGGCCTGTCGATCAGCATGTTCGAGGTGGGCGACGGAACAGGCCCCCATCGGTTTAGGGCTCCCGATTTTCTGCTTAGCTCAGTAATACTAAGTTAATCTCTACAGTTAGTATAAACTAATCAAGTCCACACTCCATTACTTAGCAAATCAGCCGTTCGCAGGCTTTTCTTGAAAACTGCACAATCTCTCTCTACCCCCGCCCAGTGCATTCCTGCTTAAACACTTGAATAATAATGTTATTGATGATTGATGCACCGCCAATTTAATAAATTTGTAGGAGAGATAGGGGATATTTTGAGTAGACGAATCAAAAGAATACACATGAGATTTTTATATAAATTCAAACCTCCCTCAGGATAATAGCCATACGTCCTATTTATCTTATATTGATTTTTGATTGTTACAAAGTGGGAGTGTGACTAACCTAGATAAATCTAATCTAGTCGACGGCTTCTCTGTATGTAGTCAAAGAAGATCAAGCTGTGAAAGGCTTCTAATGTCTTGTAGCTTGTGTGACTTATCATCCACAGGGTTCCCAGACTTCGTATATATAGGAAGAGCGTCGTATGTCAGAGTCTTTCTTCCTATTTTGAAGATAAACTTTCCTGTTTACGAGATATTCTAAATACCTACTGTCAATTTCTATTCATTCAGGAATCCCCTTCCCAGAGATAGAGATATGCTCCAAAAATATTGAGCAACCCTAAAATACGGTGATATGGCAATTACACAACAGTCATTGTCAAGTGTCTAATAGATTTTAATTATATATCAAAATATAGTAGCAAACTATGTTTTAAATAATGCCAAAAGATGCAATAAGAATTTTAATTAATAGTGTCTAAGTAGCGCATTATTAGATATTAGAGCTAAAGAAATATAAGATCGATGCAACTAAAGTTTCTTTTACCGGTTCAGTTGGACATGTCAACGTAAAAATAATAGCATAAACTAAAGGTTTTTTTTTTGTCAATTTAATGGGAGAACAAGTCAACATAGCATGGCGTAGAACATATACTCTTCACGGACCACAACCGAACAAAACTTGATTTTTAGGCTGCATTATTGTACCAATATTATTTAATGGTTGGCTACCAAATTGCTGGCTGCACGTTACTTCATTTTTGGGTATTTCTCGAATATTCCTCTTACATCTAGAGATAAACATTTATTTCAAATGAAAGTAAATGATACTATGTTTGTATCCAATAAAAATAGTTTGCTCCTTTTCATATAGAGGGCACAATTCCAGTTTGGCACAGGGCCCCTACATTTAGCAGTACGGCCCTGGCGCCTACAACCAAACACCTACGTTAACAAAATTTTGATCATGCCCTGTTTCCATCATAACCAAATTTTGGTAGAGCTAATAGAGGCACAAACCAAACATGCCCTATGTGTGCTTCTTCCTCCCACGTGAATCCTCCATGTAACCGCGAGGATCCTGCGATATGAGCTTACGACGTGACGAGCAAGATGAGCGTAATCATCAGGGCTGGCCTTATGGGGGCGAACGAACTGAGAGGCGCTCGAGGGTCAACTTGGCCGATAACGTGGCCGGCCGTATTAGTGAACAATGATAACTTGATGTCTGTTTGATGGAGCTTTTGGACCAGCTCAACAATTGACTTTTTTAGATTGCTTAATGAGGATGAGTCTAGCAACAAATGCTTAGTAATAAATATCTAGATGGTAAATCTATCACTCAGGTACAAGGCAAATCAAGAGATTCTCACTTCTTGTCTGGTCTAATGAAAGTAAAACATGAGTTATTTAGATAGAGGATTTTTCAAGTTAAGGATGAATACCAGATTAGATTCTGGAATGATATATGGTTAGGATCTTTCCTTTTGAGTGAACAGTATCCATCATTGTATAATGTGGTTAGAAGAAAGCAAACTAAAGTGACAGAAATTATACATTCCTTACCGCTAAACCTCTCTTTCCGTAGACCTATTATTGGGGACAAGCTAATGGCTTAGCATGATATGATGCTCAAATTGTTACATTTTCAACTATGCAATGGAGGAGATACCTTTAAATGGGGTTTGTATGAGAATGATTTATTTTCAATTCATTCTATATATAATCAAATGATAGCTCTACCTATTTTCACCACAACAAAGGGTCTATAGAAGCTTAAGCTTCCACTCAAGATCAAGGTTTTCTTATGGTACTTATGTAGAGGTGTTATTTTGACTAAGGATAGCTTAGAAAAAATTTGGAAAGGTAGTCTCAAATGTTGTTTTTGCAATCAGAACGAAAGCATTCATCATCTGATTTTTTTATGTCATTTTGCTAGGTCCATTTGGCACATAATCATTGTTGCCTTAGGAATAAAAAAACCAATAAGTATATGACATATTATGAGATATTAACTCAGACCAATGATAGGTACTAATAGATCGCTCCTAGTAGGCATGGCTGTCATTTTTTGTTCTATTTGACTATACAGTAATGATATTGTTTTTAATAAAAAATTGCTATGACTATTATGCATGAAATTTTCAGGGTACTTTTTGGTTGTGTTTCTGGAGGTTGCTATAAAATGAATCAGAATGGGAGGATATCTTGAAGGCGTGTCACTGTTTAAAGTAGTGATAATGCAAATCTTCGTCAAAAATAGATGACTGTATAATTATAAGTTATGTGTTTAATGTTTTATAATCTTTATGCTTGGGCTCATAAATTTGAAATGTTGTAATAATGAATTGGGCTGCATGCATTGTCCGATGCAAAAACCGGAACTTGTTTCCTTTATTAAAAAAGCAGCTCTATCAAGTGGGTGGTACTAATCACTCAGATTGAGAAGAACCTCTCGTAAATGCAATCGCTTTCAAGATGTGCCGAGATCTCTTCTAAAGTTGTAACTACACTGAAGAAGATGCCAGGTCGATCGAGCTGTGCTGTCTGTCAACTTCTCAGTGACCTAGACGGCATCCGCGCCGTTTCTCTGGGGCGTGAGAATTCACACTTGGCTCTGTGGCTCTCCTCCATGGACAGCACGCGCTCGATCGTCACCGATGACGTAGCAGCTTCGTCGAGCGCAAGTGGTGACATGCGTGTCATGGCGTCATCAGCATCTTCACCATGTCGAGTTGTCGACGACGTTACGCATTGCGTCCAGGTGCGGAAGTGCTGGCCGGTGTTCAAGAAATCGTTACTCATCCTCTCAAAAACAGAGAAGAAAACACAGCGTCGTTCATCCCAGTTTTATAATTACTACACCAACTTCTCCACTTTTATAATTTCCAAATAAACATAGTTGCGCAAATTGTGCGGGCTATCCTGCATTTCTGTTATTACTTTCATAATTTGTCCTTTTTAACATACTTCTAGTCAAACCTTCAAAATTTTCATATAGATTTATCTCAAAAATTACTTTCATAATATTATAAGAGATATTTGTCTGTAGGACACTAAAAGAGTATGATTTGTTCTCTAGGATATCGTTTAGTTTGATTTTGACTGTAGGACAATGTGATTTTATGAATTTTTTTTTCTAAAAGATCATTATGCCTTTAGCTCCACACCTTCTGAAATTATTTTCTCCATACGTAGATTATAATTCATCCTGAAAACTTTGCAGAATATTGTAATACACTATTCTTCATCCGTGCATTTTTTTCCTCAGATTTGCGAAATTTTTCAGAATGAAGCTTTGGGCATAATGGTCTTTTGCCCCATATGTCTTACAATCAGAACCACGTAATCGTAGTGTTCTACGGGCGAAATCGAATTAAAAGGTGTTCTTATATCAAATCACACTCTTTTAGTGTTCTGGAGACAAAAAAAAAATCCAATATTGTAATTATAGTTAGTTTTATAAAATAATATATTGTAGAAACTAGTGGTCAGAATTGTATTTTTAGAGACCGTCAGTTGTCTAAAATGGTAGCCATTTGTGACTAGAGGCAGCATTATAAATAAGAATTAAGCTGGTCCTACAACATTTAATTTTCATTTTATTACTTGAGAGTTTATGGTTAAAAATTAAACTTGCCCAATAGTTGAGATGTGCCGAGGGCAGCTCCACCGTGTGTTCCTTAAGGGTGCTAGAAGGAGAGTTAGGGTCTATTTGTTAGAGTTTTTTCTGATTTAAATTCTCTACAGAGAGTGATTTTTTTGAAAGAAGTGATTCTATGACTGAAAATGATTCTCTAAAATAAAATATATAGAGGAAGTGATTCTATACGAAAAGTGAATCAGAGGAAACTGTTTTTTTCAGCTTTCTAACTTTTTAGTTCATTTCAGAGAATCACTTCGATAAATTTTACTCGAAAACTAAAAATTTAAAACTATCGTTTAATAGGGCTTTCTTAATTCTAGCAAAAAAACTGGTGGTGGTGCAATGCGTTGGAGCAATTTGTTAGGCGAGGTGCTAAGTGAAGCACCGGGAGCAAGAGAAAGCACCAGGAGATAAAGAAAAGTCACCGTGCATGATCCCACGTGAAGTTGTCGGGTAGGAGGGCAATGACCCCCGTGCAGTTGTCAGGTAGGAGAGACTGGAGCGAGAAGTGACCTGTTCGTTATTCTGGCTGGGGCCCGTAACAAGGTGCATGACCCCACGTGAAGCTGTCAATTGAATGTGGATGGGTAGATCCAGGGACTGATTTCCAGCAGAAACACTGTGCGTCATTGTTGTAACAAGGTGCATGACCCCACGTGCACTTGTCAATTGAATGTGGATGGCAGATCCAGAGACTGATTTCTAGCCGAAACACTGTGCGTCATTATTATCCGTAATCAGGGATTTTAGTTTGGCGGCTTCTTGTAATTTTAACGAGAATTGTATTTAGTTATTTGTATATATTATTTTAGTTAGTTTCAACAGATGTAAATGTACTCATAGTCTATCTCGAAAGAGAAGCTTTCTCTCTATAGATTATTACATTTATTTATATAAATAGATTTACTTATCAATATTACAAAATTACCTTCATACGAGCAATCAATCATAATCTTAATTCTTACATCCATTTATATGTTCTCAGATTCAATCAATCAAACAGAAACTCAGCTCAACCTGTACAGACAGAGATAAATAGCTAATTCTTTTTTTCTTCAGAGTCTTACATCCGCTCAAGCTGCTTTCCTCAAACTATACGTACGATCCATAAAAAAACATGACATACAAACAAACCATCACACCCTTGTCGACTTGGGTTTTGCTTCATCAGCTTGGTTGTGCCACGGAAGAGCATGCAAGGACGTCTATATATAGAGACAGGCACTCACACAGTCACACGCAATTCCTAAGAACATCGACATTGCAATTCTGATAATATTATTACATTAATATGAGCATGGCGAGCTCCGACCAAAGCATCCACGTCCTTCTCCTCCCGTTCCCGGTCCAGGGCCACATCAACCCGTTGCTCCAGTTCGGCAAGCGGCTCGCCGGCCGCAATGGCGTCCGGTGCACCCTCGCGGCGACCCGTTTCGTCGTCAACTCGACCAAGCCGACCCCAAGCTCGGTCCACGTCGCCGTCTTCTCCGACGGCTGCGACAACGGCGGCCCCGACGAGTTAGGAGGAATAGGCGGCCCCTACTTCGAGCGGCTCGAGTGTGCCGGGTCCGAGACGCTGGACGAGCTCCTCCGGTCGGAGTCGGAGCGGGGCCGGCCGGTGCACGTGGTGGTGTACGACGCGTTCCTGCCGTGGGCGCAGGGCGTGGCGAGGCGGCGCGGCGCGGCGTGTGCGGCGTTCCTCACGCAGACGTGCGCCGTGGACGCGCTGTACGCGCACGCGTGGGCCGGACGTATACCGCCCCCGCCATTGCGGCCGGGGGAGTTCCCGGAGCTGGCCGGGCTGCCGTCCAAGCTCGAACTGACCGACATGCCGACGTTCTTGGCTGACACGAACTACCCCCCGTGTTTCCGGGAGTTGTTGGTGAACCAGTTCCTGGGGTTGGACACCGTGGACCATGTGCTCATCAACTCGTTCTATGACTTGGAGCCGCAGGTTAGTGAGCTCAAATGCACGACTGAAAATGACATGGATGCATGCTAACATATGTTTGGACAGTGTGCATATATTGAGCCATTCTCCAATACATTCACACAGGAAGCGGACTACTTGGCGTCTACGTGGGGTGCCAAGACAGTGGGTCCAACTGTGCCCTCGGCGTACCTCGACAACCGCCTCCCGGACGACGTATCCTACGGCGTCCACCTCCACACCCCAATGGCGGCGGAAAGCAAGGCATGGCTTGACACCCACCCCACCGGCTCTGTCTTGTACGTCTCCTTTGGCAGCATGGCCTCCCTGGGCTCTGAGCAGATGGCCGAGATAGCCGAGGGCCTGTATAGCAGCGGGAAGCCCTTCTTGTGGGTTGTCAGAGCCAAGGAGACCGCTAAGCTGCCTAAGAATTTCGCTGACAAAGCTAAGTCTAGGGGGCTCATCGTGCCATGGTGCCCACAGCTGGAGGTGCTAGCGCACCCGTCCATCGGTTGCTTCATGACGCATTGTGGCTGGAACTCGACGGTGGAGGCGCTTAGCGCCGGCGTGCCCATGGTAGCGATGCCGAATTGGTCAGACCAAACAACGAATGCCAAGTACATCCAAGATGTGTGGTGCGTCGGTGTGCGGGTGCAGCCAGACGCCAAAGGGGTGGTGAGGAGCGAGGAGGTGGAGAGGCGCGTGCGGGAGGTGATGGAAGGGGAAATGCGCAAGGAGTTCAGGAAGAAAGCTTTGGACTGGAGCAACAGGGCAAGAAAGGCCATGAGCGAAGGTGGCAGCTCGGATATCAACATTTCAGATTTCCTCTCTAGTTTTGGGAACCCGGAATGATCAATATTGGGACCCTTTGACTCGTATATATGGAATAACCTTGTACCACTGCACCCTAGTATTTTTCCTTGAAATGAACATGACACACAACGATGTGGAGAGCTTGAAAACGCTTTTTATTAAGTTTATTATGCGTTCTACATCTGGAAAGACGCTACTAATCTTTGAGCCCTTTTACGGTGGTATATACTATATGTAGACAGGAGGTAGTTTAAATTTAATCTGACCGTCTATGTGATTGGATATTTCTATAATTACGACAATAACGTTAATATTTAGCTACCATATCATCGAAGGGTATTACAATCTTTTTTTTACATAATCCCTAAATAATCGGTTCGTTCAACACGCGAGAGTTACGGTGCTCACGAGAGAAGGCGGCTGCGGCACGCTCGAGCACGTCAGCAGCGAGGGCGGCTACGGCATCTGTGACAACGCGCGTGAGTTTGGCGAAGAACCAGGCTCCTGGTGCCACGCCTTCCCCCGCGAATCGAGATGCCGTCACCACGACTCGAGTCGCCATAACCCTAGTCACCGTCAAATGGATGGGCCGGACTGGTTCTCACCATTCAGACCAATCTAAACATTAAACCTATGAATTTGCACGATATAACTACCATGCCATTTCTTTTTTCTCAAAAATACCCTTATACTACATATACTTCTCTTATATACTACTCATACAACTCTAAATAATGGATAGTATTCTAACCAATCTAGACCATCCGACTAAAAAATAGATAGCTTAAATTTTTCTGAGACCACCGTAAAATTTTTCTAAACTTTTCCTTTGAAGAACATGTGTGATCGATTGCATAAGCGCTCAAGAGATGAAAACATGTTGAGTAGTTTCAAAAACTATTGTCAACACACACATATATATATATATACACACCATAATCACGTTGCATTATGGTGCTGCGTACGTTCGTCACCAGCGGCATAGCGTCGTTGGATACTTGGATGCGTTCGGTGACATAGTTGGTGCCATTTTCACGGATATGTGGCGGCCGGGTAACATTTTCTAGCGTATCTTTCGATGCACATATCATGCCTGAAACCTGCATCTAACCAATTCGAGGCAGCGTGACAAAGTTCCCGTCGCACGTGGACAACAAACAGATAAGTACTGTCCCCATGCCGCAAGTGCGCAAGAGGATTCTGACTCACCTGACTCCACATGTTTTTGAGGCGTTGGATCGGAAATGGATGGATTAGATATGATACTGCAGTGCAAGGCTACATCTCGATCCTGCTACGAACGCATTGTCTGTATTGACTGACTGCATTCCATTTGATTTGACTGTAGCACAGGGCACAGTTTACGATTCCCCTCCGATTTCACAGGCCTGACCTGGCCTGGAGTGTAGCAGTTCGCGACGTGCGTCTACGACCTCCGGCGTCGCGGACCGTTGTCGTCACCAATGACATCTGAAGCGTGTCCGTATGCTGCAGGCTGGAGAAGGGAAGGCCGGTGTTACTTGTACCGCTGTCTAATCCTAGCGCCTAGGCTAGGTGGCTAGTTGGCTACTGCCATGCGCGCGCTAGTGGCTAGCTGGCTAGCTGCCGTGCGTGGGCCACTTGGCCAGCGCCGCCGCTCGTCGCCGTCACTGCGACCCGCGCTCTCGTCGTGTACTCGTGTGCCGTCCAGTCGGCGCGAACTCCGGCTCGGGCTCTGACGGGACACGTTCGCTTGCGGCGCCGCGCGGAGAGGTGGGCAGTTACCGTGAGGGGTGCTGCTATTTTTTTTTAAGAAATAGGGTGACTTTATATACTTTATCCGATTATAAATATATATCTTTTTAGATTTGTGCACAGAGATTAAGAAAGTAGATTAAATAATCTTGTTGCTTTTTATTTATTCTGTATTGAAAAAGATAACGTATTTATTTATGAGAGTGGTAGAATTTATTAAACAAGGGTAAGAAAAGAAAAAAGAAAAAAAAATACATAAAAGTTTGAGAATAACTTATATTTAAAAAATAATTGATGAGACTAAAATGACCTATATTTGTAATCAGATTTGTAATTAGATAAAGTAATAAATATCTCAAAGCTTCCCGAATACCGTTATTAAGTTCAATCTGAGAATTTAAAACCAATACGTCTACTACCGACAAGATAGGATCAATAAACTTCTTTAGCCACCGATAGTAACGCAAAGCGCTATTAGAACGTGAGGGGTGCTGACTCGATCGGGCTTCCGAGAGAGACGTGTTGCGTGTCGTGGTCTGCAGATGGGTTTCGTCAGGAACGCCTAGTTGGGCAGCGGGCCGAATACCATCGTCGGGGAGGAGGACTGTGGCCTCACCCAGCAAGATGGGCCGCACGAGCGCGACCACCTTGACCGGCAACTAGGAATGTGCGGCGCACGAGGCCGCTGCGAGATGGACCACATGGATCGGTCGGACTGAACATTCAGCTGTGGCCGATTGTGCTGTGGAGCAGGCCAGGCTTGCTTCCTTGCACCGCTCATGTCAACCATCGCAAACAGCCGTCGCAGGACCGAGACGGCGACGCTTGGCCGTTCCGGAAAGGAACGGGTTGATTGGTGTGGCCATGGGAGGAGGACATGAACGCTGCGCTCGATTGGTCGGAGACTCGGTGTGCCACGAGCGTACTTGCAGCTGCTGCTGATGGCGAACTAGCTTCTACGAGTTCTATACGTCCGTGTTTGCTATCCGATTACTGCACTACCGTCTCGGTGGCTGTCGGGTGATCACCGTATTTCAGAAACGCGTCCCTGCATTACTGTCGGATAACTTTTCCATAGACAGCATCGATACGGATATTTGTATCGGTATTGAATAGATATACATCATTTTTTAAAGAAACTCAATACCTGATATGTTTTACTTTTTTATAAAAAACAGTAATGAGTTTACATGACATATTTATATTATTTGAATCATTGAGAAGTTATTATTGTTAACATATCCTATCAAATCAGAGCATATGTCTAGATTTAACTTGTCAATAATTTACATATGAGATAACAAAAGATAGTTCAAATTATGCAATATCAATACTAATTTGCTTTGTCATCTTCACAACACGCAAAACTGTTTTCACTCCATATAAATCATAACCACCAACCAATTTTATTAACCAATTAACCTAAAAGAAAGAGCTGAAGAGGAACTCACCACCGCTGCATGGGAGAGCATCGCAAGCGATGGGTGAGTGGTGGCTAGCGTGCAGGTGACGTGCAATGGCTGGTGGGCAGGCAGCTCTGCGAGAATGAGGCGTGCAGAACTACGAGTGGTGCTGACGTGTGGGACTACAGGTGACTTGTTAGGTTATATGAGTGTAAATAGGCAGGGTCATATGCCCAAAATATTGAAAAAGTTTCTAATTACGTATCCATAATTTATATAATTATTATTATTTAGATACTTTTGTCGGATATGTATCGATACGGATACGGTACTTTGTTGAAATACTGGTGTTGTAGAGCTGTCAAGTTGTGAATGATCGATCGAGGTGCTTGTAATTCGCCGAATTCGCTTACAAGCTGTTCCGTTTTTATGCTGATGCTAGGTCGATTAAACTGTCTTGTCTGTCAACTCCTCGATCAGCTGCACCCTAAGAAATGGTAGCTAGCATGGATGTAGAAAGTTTACTTAATTTCACTTGTCGTACCAGCTAATGGGAAATGTAGCGATGATTTGAATAGCAGCAGTCAGCAGACAAGTAACACGCCGGCAACAGAACGGCATAGTTGTAGCTCAATGGTACTATTTACCATTTCTTTTTAGAGACTATTGGAGTGTATAATAACATACTCCTCGAGACACAAAATGTGCATTTGTTAGCGCACTAGTCCTTGTTGGTAGAGCACTTTGTTTAGTTAAAGTAGTCATGATCAACTGGCTACATGTTTCTTTCCTGGTCAATTCAGTTACTGTGTTCGTGATTTCATTACAGCATGCAATAAAGCTTAGGCAACCCAAAAGCATGAACAGAAAAAATATAGCATAGGAAAAAGTGAAAGTGGCGAACGACTCCTCAAAGCTAGTTGGATCCAAAGCTGCTAGCAACGAGACACTTTTCAGAAGAAAAAAAGGGAACCTAGCAACGACATAATTTGTACATCTTATCATAAGATTCAGCTTGATCAAAAGCTCTCATCTAATAGTAATTCTCAGCATGCAGAATCATGTACAATGCCACTTTCACCTTTGGTAGGCCATTGGCTGCATGATGGTTAGCATACTGAATCATGCAGTACATATAGACTTTACTCTACATTTATCTTCTCCAGGCACAAAATATTTATGGTCCTAAGTATGAGCCTGCATTAATGTTCTTCTGGGCAATAAGATGCAGATTCCTACTCAGGCTACTGGTATTATCAGTTCGGTAGTGCATACTAACGGCTAGGACGACGAGCTCTCCTCCTCCGAGCTTGTGGATTGCACTGTGTTAAACCTAGGAGGAACAGGTGCATTTTCCGCCCGCCGCGAGGAGCCGATCGCTGCTCGTTCATTCATCTTCGCAACATCCTTGCAGACATGATCAACGACCGCAAGGAAGTCACGCACCACCATGAAGATCCTCAGAGGGTGCCCTTCCTCCTTGACCGAGTTACCGTGGAAGAACTCGGTAGTCTCCCTGACAAGGGAGAGGGCAAGGCTCTCCTGAGCCTGGACTGCGGTGATCTCAGTGTCAGCCTTCTGCAAGAACTCACCAATGGAGGCCCGGAACCTCTTGCAGCTATCTTCGGAACCGAGCTGCTGGTTTAGCTGCAGGACCTCGCTGATCTTTCTAACACCGGAGGAGAGTTTCGAGACACAGCTGGCCAGTGCGTCAGAGTCCATTGCCGCTGCCTTCTTGACATTGTTGAGCTCACCACCAAGGCTGGCAACAATTTTAAGGCCTACCTTCTTGCATTGGAGATCATCTGCAAGAGCACTTGCCTGGTCGGTTGGTTGCCCAGTGGCTAAAATGTTGGCTCCTTCAGACTTGATAATTTCTTCGACGACAAAATGCAGAAGAGTCGTCTTGCCATCAGCGCCTTTTACATCGACTAACTTGAGGAGTGCGTCAAGCTTGAATGCATGTGCGTTCCCACGGTTTGTGCCAGTGTTCATGCGGTTACCAGTCTTCAGGACAGCATCTAAGATCTTGTGGAACAATCTGCTGCCCCTTATCTCTTCACATGCTGCCTGAAATGGTAATTAATGTTAATGATTTATTCATGCTATAAAATGCATAGGGTACTGGCTTAGCTGTAATGGGCTGAATTCGATCATGCATTTGTTGTCTTATGCAAATGATAGACTTTGATTTTGGCGAGAAATTCCAAAGTAGACAATTCTGTCACAGCTACGACTGTCTCATGAAGTTGTCCATTTACCAGTTAGGGCTAACCATAGTACCATGGTCATATGGACTGGGAATATAGCAAATACTCTGAAAGACACCTTGCACAAATGAATAGCAGTCCTCAAATTTGATTCAGAACCATTGTTATGGCATGTCTCATGTTTGTACTTTACTTCATTCAAAGCCGTAAGCAGAAATCTGTGAGGACATGATTAGTACCTCAAGGGTTTTGAAGGAGGTCTTTAGGTAGTCAACCTCTGAATCGAAGTTGGTGATGTAGAGCATTGCTTCCACTCTCTTGAAAGCGAATGGTATCGCAAGCACCGCCTTGAGGAAGCTCTCAGCAGGGCCAAGCTTAGACAGAACATCTTCCCTGTACTCTTTCAGCTTGATCTCCTCTTCTCTGGTAGGCGCCATCTTTAGCAGTGTCTCCAACAGCTCAATTCCAAGGCTCTCTGCCTGCCCTGCTTACAACAATGGCAACACAAGCAGATGTTCACGAAGCTGAATGATCAGAGCAAGAATTCTCAGTGCTGGCTCACAAAGACACAAACTAAACAATATACTGAATTTATTATCTCGTCTCACCATCTAAGAGAGCCTTGCAAACTTCTTCCTTCGTCGCGTCAAGTGCCCTAAGCATGATCGCAATGTTCTGCGATTTCCTCGGGTCGAGGATCTTGTTCTCCTGGCTGCACAGACTGGCATTGGCCCCCTTGGCTCCAATCTTGGACGATCTCCTCGTCGAATTTGAGACGAACAATGTCTCAATCATCTCTTCGTTCACTCTGTTCTCATACAAGGAAGCAAACAGATTCAGTTTCAGAGCTAAGTGATCATGGCAGCAGCTCAAGTGCAGGCAATGCCAAGAAGCAAGAACGACGGGGGCTCACCGGAACGAGCTCGCCTTGAGCTGGTCCCACACCGTCGGCCGGCCGGAGCTCGCGCGCACCTTGTCCCAGTGCAGAGGCTTCAGCTTCGGCAGAGCAGCCGCGTCCGAGTCCGCGTCCTTCTCTGACTGGGCGCGCCCGGGTGACTCCTCCGGATGAACTGCACCCGCCGAGGCCCTAATCACCGTGGCCACAGGGCGCTCGGAGTGCCGCCTCGGCAGCCAGCCGCTGCCGTTGCCGGCCCGCGGCAGCAGCGGGGGCGGCGCCGGAGGTGCAGGTGCCGGTTGCGCGCCACAGCTATCTTTCCCCGGCGGCATTGGCGGCGGCGGCGGCGGAGGCGGAGGTGGATCACCCTCTGACGCTCGCTTGCCCCCTGTTCTGGCGTGAAGAACGGCTTTTGAACTTGACGGCAAGCATATCCGCGTCTGCTGGAACTGCCGCGGCAGAGGCGGCATCGGCCTGAGCTCCGGAGAGTTGGTGCTGGAGACGGTGGCCGTCGAACCTCGGCCATGCTGGTCGCCGTCGTATGCCACAGGGTTGGCCGGTGAAAGGGTGGCGGACTTCGTATGCACTGCAGGTGCCTCCTTGGGAGAGGGGCAGCGGCGCCCACGGCAAGCGAGGAGGTACACGAGCGCGCCGGCGAGCACGGCCGCTGCGACGGCGACGACCAGGATGAGGACGGTGAGGAGGCGGTGGGAGGCGAGGAAGGACCGGAGCGGCGCTGAGCGGTAGACGGGCAGAGCGGCCAAGGACGAAATGTTGGCCGGCGCCGTGGGGTGCGGCGAGGAAGAGGAAGACGACGAGTCGCCCGCGCCGGCGACGGCGGGGGTGGAGGCGGAGCCAACCTCCGGCGTCGGCGTCGGCGGCGCCGCGGCGCCGGGCAAGAACGGGAAGAACGGTGCGGGTGGCGGCGGCGGCAGCGCCGGCGCGCTCTCCAGAGGGAACAGCGGCTCGTGTAGCGCCCTCCTGCTCCGGTAATGGCGGTGGTGTTCGGCCGAGGACGCAGAGGGGAGGAACAGGAGGAGGTGCACGAGCAGCAGCTGAGCGAGCATCGCCGTACGGCGGGAACAGCGACCTCGCCGAGCTCCCCACGAGCTAGCTGACGATCACACACGGGCTCAGAGAGAAGAGAAGCGAGCTAAGATCTTGCTAGTTGCTGCTACAAGATTGTGATGAAGTGCTGAGGAGAAGACGAGGAGTGAACGCTGAAGCGACTGAACTGAGCAGCTGCGACTGTGACTGAAGGGAAAGGAGAGGGAGAGGGAGAGGCATGGGGTGTGGTGCATGCCGTGGAGTAGTGGGAATGTGTGCTTTGGATTCTTGCCTCCTTTTTCTCTGTGACATGGAGATGGGGTCGCATTGGCTCGGTGCTGCTGGCCTGCTCCTGCTGCCGCCCTTTCGAGCTGGTTCCCATGAAGGGTGGCCAGGTTAGGAGCTACTGCTCTGGTTTACTCATCGGTCACAGCAATGAACAGTTCAACACATTATACGTATTTCAGTAAGGTATAAATAAATTGTGCAACGCGTTGCAAATCAGTTTGAGTGTTCGGTTTAGTGCGCGGATCCAGTCAAATCTAAATGCTTATACACAGATTAAGAACTGAACTTGCGCTGCATTTCACAATCGGTGACAGTGCAGTAGTGCTAGTTTCTTTTTACTGCCCAAGATAGTTCTAAGTGAAAAAAAGAAAAAAAGAACTTCATAGTTTCTGGGGGGGATAAATGCAAAAAAAAACCCTAAAAGTCACTTGAATTTTAACTTTCCCCCCAAAAGTTATTTTGTTGCAAAAAAAACCCCAAAGATTTGATTTTGTTGCAAAAAACACCCTAAAAATTCAAAAAAAATTTAAAAAAAATCTAAAAAAACTAGAGACAATTATAAGACTTTTTGTGAAATTTGTTTTCAAAAATAATATTCTTTGCATCATATTTCATGGAGAGTAAGTTTGAAAAAAAAACGTGCAACTCATTTATTAATTCGAGTTAAATGCATAGTTAATTATTTACTAATCCAAAAATCATGAAACAAATTTTTTTAGTCTTCTTACATGATCCTCTATCTTGTAAAAATACATAAAATCTTGAGATAGTTATTGTAACGTGCAGGATTGAGTAAATGTGTTGCAGATAGATTAATTCATAACTAATCCATAACACCCCCAAAATTAGTGAAACCACTTTTATTAGTTTACTTAAACAATTATTTATGTAGGAAAAATAATGGTAGACATGACAAAGTTAAAATAGCATGAGTTAATAAATGAGTTGCACATTTTTCTTTTTTTTTCAAACTTCCTCTCCATGAAATATGATGCAAAGGATATTATTTTTGAAAACAAATTTCACAGAAGGTCTTAGAATTGTCTCTAGTTGTTTTTAGAATTTTTTTATGATTTTTTTTTGAATTTTTAGGGAGTTTTTTACAATAAAATCAAATTTTTGAGGATTTTTTTTTAACAAAACAACTTTTAAGGGAAAAAGTTAAAATCCAAATGACTTTTGAGGGTTTTGCAGTTTTCCCTTTCTGGGGCCCATCCATCTATGCTTGAAGGCCACTTACCTCTAAACGCCGACCTAAACTGGGTTGTCTAGATTAGCAGGACTACTAACACTTGGCTTATGTGGACCTTAAAAAACAAGCGAAGACACGGCCGCATGTCTGCAACAGTGTCCGTCCTCCTCACCTGTCGGCGTCACCTCCCTGATTCCTCATGCTCGATGCACCTGCGCAGCTGCGCTGCACCCACGCTTACGACGTACACAGGACGGAGTTATTAAGATGGTGTTTGGTTTGTGTGATAGGATAGGATGAAGTAATCTATTCTATTTTTAAGTTATTTAGATAATGAGTTGAAAAATGAAATAGTTTGGAGTTGGTGAATATTTTTTAAAGTTTTGGGACGGTGTCGTTCTAAAAAATAATGGAACGTGACATTGACGGTTGTCACGCTCTATTTTTAAAAAAAATAACCAAGTGTATTCCACACGTATGTCAATATCAGTTTTATCATACATATGGTGATATATCAATGACACATAATTTTGTATCGAATAAAAACAATTTTATTAAAATAGATACTAGAGTTTTTTTAAACCGCAGCGGAAAAACAAGAGGAAACTCCAACAAAAACTTCAGAACACACCATAAGAAATCGACTAGGACAACACGATCTAGGACGCTCCATCTTTCTTGTAGTCTTCAACTTACTTGATCTTCGTATAATCTTCTCTAACTAAGCAATATTTATTATTAAAAATAGTAAGTGTGAGTATATATCGTACTCCGTAAGTGTGAGAAATTATGACATTAAGGTTTAAGGAAAGAAAGGCTTAACTCAGATTTATTGTATCTAAGCAACATTAACATATAACTCTAACAATCATGCATACTAAATACTAAATATAAAGACAATACTTAAACAAGAGGAATAACTTATCGGATTCCATCTGACTACCAAACTCACCAGATATTTCATATCTGGCTACCAAAACTCACCATATAATTCTATTACCTAGCTACCCAACCAACCATACTAAAACCTTGATCACATCTAATCAAGAAGAAGTTCAAGCTGCTCTTGAGCGTGAGCACGGCTAATCGATCAGTTTTATACTCTGTAGAGTTTGCACACTTTACCCACGAGTCATGATTTCATTACCCGCATTACCAGGTGACAGTCTCCATGTTGTCGTACTGATCAAACACTTGCACACTTCCTATGGTGTGCTTCCAGGAGATCACTACAAGGTCGTTACAAAGCTCCCGCCGCTCCGTAGGCACCCACTGAGGTTTCATTGCTAACAGATAATTTTATTGCTGTAGAATCCCCATCTTGTGACACTCAACCGTTTACTGGTGCCCACAGAATCGGAGTGGTGGCTAATTAATTGGCCATACCGTACCTATATAGGTTTCGTAGATGCGTTATTCAGCTGTGTTACAGGCTTCAAAAACCGGTCCTTAGGATCCCAAGTAGGTACTATCACCAACCCACAGTGCATACCCGCACCTGTGCATACCCGCACCATCATCATACCACCTCCGGCTCAGAATCTCTATGTTCTATGTTGCTATAAAGATTACCTAAACTAGTTCATATTGTATAGACCATTGAACAGATTCACATTTAAACCACTCAATTTGCCAGCATGACTAAGCATTTCTACCCTTGACACCCAAACTACAATACATGTGACAAGGATAATCTGGAAAGTACTAGTAAACCATAAACTTGGAATTCATATTGACAACCATACAACTAAAGTAAAAGACACACTTTCCTACAATGAGATCGATGTGACCAAAGACACTTACCTGGATGCTGCTCACTGATCTTCGAAATCATGATCTTGAAGTCCCTTAAACTATTCTGGAATATTATCGACTAAACGCGGAAACTTCCAACAAACAACACAAAAAACACTAAGAATAGCCTACCAAATAGTAGTAAAGTGCTATAAAATGCCTACTAACAGAAAGTACTCGCTACTACGATCGTGTGAACGCAAAAATCATCTAAAACGGAGCTCGTATGAAAAAGTTTTTAAGTTTGACGTTACAGGATCTTTCTGTAAAAATGCAAGGCTATTTGGTAAAGACAGAAAAGTATAGGGGCTTATTTGTAAAATTTTAGGGACCTATATGCAAATAAATAAAACTACGAGGGGCTAAAAGTAAAATAGCAGGGACAGGAAGGTTTTTTTTAACCCAAAAAGTCTAGGGTTCTAACTGCAAAATTACCTATTTAAAAGAATTAACATATTAATTTTATTTAGAAAACATAATTATGACGTCGGTATGCTGACGTGGTTGCTGACTGGCTCGACTCGGCTGACGTGGCCCGACACGTGGCGCTAACGTGGCTCTCATAAACTGACTGGGTTAAAGAGGACACATGACGCGATCCTATTGGCTAGCCAAGGGGTATCTTACCTTTTAATCCTAGTCGTTGCTCTACGATCGGATGTTGGAGGGCAAGCTTCCTCAGCTTCGGCTCTGGACAACGATGGCGGTGGGTCTCCATGGTGGCGCACGGCCGGAGGACGGCGGCGACGGTGCTACAGTGGTCGGGAGGCGACGATGAGCGGCGAAGCATGACCAGGTGCTGACGATGAGTTCATTTGACAGGTCGCGCGCTCGTCGGGGAAGACCAGAGAGGCTCGGCGACGATGTGCTTCAACGACAGACGTCCAGCAGCCTCTGAAACTCGAATGCGGCGACGAAACTTGATGGAAGTTGGTCGAGGACGTCGACGAGTGGACGACGAACACGGACGTGAGGTCGGACGGCGTCGGTGAAGTGCGGAGAGGCACGACGACGATGAGGGTGCTCGGCGGAGGTTCGACGACGATGCAGGAGCCCTCTGGTGGGAGAAATCCAATGAAGCTTGGGGGCTTGGGCGCGGTGAGACGAGAGGAGCCTCGACCGGGGGTTGATTCGGATTTTATAGCCGGAGAGGGCGGTTGTAGAGTCGGGGATCGAGTTGACGACGTCATGCGACGGTTGCGGGGGAAGTGGGGCGAGCGAGAGGTTGGGGGTGATCGAGCGGGGCCCACATGGCAGAGAGAGCACAGAGAGAGGGGGAAAACGGGCGTCACAACGGTGGGCCCGAGGTACTAAAATGGACTCTTCTCTATCCCACCTATCAATCAAGCATCTATATACGAATATGATCATCTTATCTCAAATATATAAATAAAATCACTCTATCTCACCTCGGTCAACCACTAAACACCGCCTAAATAAGCCTCTTCTCTTAGCTTGGATTAGTGGCACGCTTTCTGCCAAAACAAGACGGTGTGAGATGGTAAAACACCGTCGGAAACAGGCTACCCCTCGGGAGAGAGAGGAGAGCATAGCCCTTGTATAGCTTTTTCCAAATATTTTTTAAGAGAATCTGCTGGCTAGAGAAGCAGAAGCCCTGTTTGATTCGTGATTCTAGAGTGCTAAGTCAAATTTTGATCATAACTATGATTTGGCTAGCATTTGGTTTAAATCCAACGTTTGGTTGTGTTCGAATTTTTTTGGCTGAGCATATATATCTATAGTCACCTAGCAGCATGAGCGGGTTTTAACTTAGCTGCCAAATTTTGGTTTAGTCGTAAATGAAACGGTTATTTTTTACCTGATTTAGCATTGCGGTAGCTTTAAACATGACTAATGTTTAGTATGACTTGTTGGGTGCTCCACCAAACAGCCCCTAGCACTTTGACAGTCCTGCTTTTCCGTGTAGCTGATTTTTTACCAACGTTCGGCTGCACAGTGCCATCATTTCAGCGGACGGTGCGGCCCCACTTCTCTGCTGCAGATGAGGGTTTTGGCTCTTTCGTTTGTTAATCCAGCGGACCAGCAGCTTTAAGAGGAGCCAGAAAACATGCCGCGCGTGACGCCTTGACTACACAGCCCGCCGTTGTGCCGGGGCCCATTCCAGTCGTTCAGTTCAGCAGGCCGTGAGCGCGTGGCTTGTCCAGTTATTAGGCCACGCCCAACAGCTTTTCTTCGCAGGAGAGATTCTCGTAGTGAAGAAATTTTCGTTTTTTTTAACGCTCCATAATTTTTTTTTATAGTTCTTTTCACGATAGGATTCTCAGAGTCATTTCCTTTAAAACGAGATTCTTTCTTTTTTTTTTCTTCGCGATTCTTCTCGAAGGAAAGTTGTTGAAGATGAGATAAAATAAAGGAAATGAAAATGAGGAAGAGAATTGAAAAGGAAACGAAATGAAAGGTATATGGTTAGGATGATCTTAATGTGTTCTCTGTTGTGTGTGCGCGCCACGTTGCTAGTTTGCAGCTGAGCCTCCTCCACGCTCTGTCTCGTGAAGTGTGAAATCTTTCGATTTTCCTTACTACTACAAAATGGCACTTGTATTTTCTGAATGGTGTAGTAACATTGCCTAAGAGCGGTCGAAAATTCAGGGACTTTGTCAGAAATTTGTAGATGGAGTATGATTCTTTCAAAATTTGTACGTGTTCGGTTTAATTCCACAGTGAATATTGATGATAGGGAGCACGACTTAAAAAGATGAAATGTTTCTTCAACAATTAGGCTAGCATTTTTGATTGAATTGATCCAAGAACTTGACCGAGGCTCCGGTTAGAACTGTACCTATAATAGGTCTATTGAGATCTAAGTTGAGAACACCGGCTCGTGCACGCTCTATTGGTACGTGGATTATATGTCTAAATGTGACTATACAAGTTCTCAAGGCCCATTTGCATAGGGTTACTACGTTCCTACAAGTACGTTCCTACAAGTTTTTGGCCTGTTTATTTTGCCAAATGGAGAGCCAAAGAATTGTGCTTTGTTAGTTGTGCACGGCTTTTCACAGTGACACCAATAGAGGAGACATAAATCTCTTCATGCCAAGAGGAGAAACTTTACATCAGCATGCTGCATGCATATAGATAGGATCAGCCTATTGCAAATCCACCGTATTCCACGAAGCTTGCTACTCCTTTTGCATAGATCTGATCATCTTTGCAAGGAGAGAATGCACAATTTCGTCAGAGGAGAGTAACATCTAGAAACTATACATTTCGTACTATGCAGTAAACTAGTATAGTGCATTAGTGCTCAGGTAGCTTTTCCCACAAGTAGTGTAAAGGAGATGTAATATCTTTGAAGAAGTTCATAGAAGCAGCATCAGAGCTCAATCGTCTCATGAGGATAGCCAGATCATCCGAAACAAATTGGGGGCATTGAAACATATTTTGCGTTATCTCAAGGCAACACTTGATATTGAACTGTTTATCCATGTTTCATCCTCTCAGCTCTTTATAGGTTGTTTGGTTTGAGGAATTAGTTGTCTTTCAGATATTTTGGACTATATCAGATTGAAGCTAAAATAGGCGTTGTTGCTTATCCTCTGAAACTGCTTCCATCTAGCTCAATTCATCATGTCTTCTATGTCTCCCAGTTGAAATGAGCTATGGATTCTTTAGATGGGCACACATTGGAACTTCCTACTGACTCAAGAGCTTATCAGGTACCCCAATGTGTCCTTGACAGTCGAACACATAAAGTTGGCTCTTCTGTATCTTCGCAGGTTTGGTACAATGCTCGGGCTAGCCAAATTCTATGGCTACATGGGAGGACGAAGCTCATCTTCGACAGGAATTTCCATCTGCACTGGCTTGGGGTCAAGCCGGTTCTCAAGAAGGGAGGATTGTAAAGGAACCTAACTCGGGTAGCGCGGGTTCTTTAGAAGAGGCTGAAGGCACGCATTCACCTGAGGAGGCGACAAGGCTCTGGAAGGAGTTCAAGAGTGGGCTGACAAACCAGGAGTCTGCACCGCGCAGGAGGAAACCCAACCCAAGAGTCATTGGCCCAGAGTGGGTGTAATGTTGCGGTAGCCCATGTGGCTTGTAATTTTCGGACCGCAACAGTATTAGAGAGGCAGACTTCTTCTTGGAGAAGGGGGCGGAGGAGATAGGAGTTGGTGGCGAGTTAGACTCGAGTTGGCCGGAACTTCGCCGGAGTTTCTGCGTTGTAGAACATATATGCATTGAGTGAATAGAGCTTGTAACACCTCCATGCACAGGCAGTCGCCGTCCTCAACATCCGCTCCCTCATCCTCGACCTCCAATCACCCAACTACTTCAAGTGGCGAGGGCTCCTCCTCATCACCTCTGGCAAATATGTCCTCTCTAACAATGGATACCCTGATGTCGCGGCTTGGAACTGGATGGATTGCATCACCCTCTCCTGGCTCTACGACACCATCTCTACGAGCTTCGCGAGATCGTGATGACCCCCACCTCTACTGTATGCATCCTCTGGATGAGCCTCGAGCAGCACAGGGAGACCCGCACATTGTACCTCGACACCAAGTTTCAACTTCGTGTTGCTTTTCATTCTCGAACTCTCAAACTAATGCAAAACATTCATTGGCCCAAAACTGTTGAGGCAGACTCCTAGTTGGTAGTACACACTGACATGGTGTCCTAGTCAGCTATAGACAATGAAGATAGAGTGGCTCTACAAAATTTCACTTCATAGCGTTCCACTATAGGGCATTTGGTTTATTTCAAACCACTAGTTCCACTACAGGGCTTTTGGTTTATTTCATACCATTAGTTCCGCACGCTCCACCATCAGGTTCTAGATTTCGTTGGTAACTGTCGGTAACTCAGTCTTACCTGCAAAAAATGAAGCGGGCGAGAAATTTGAATCACTTTTGATTAAAAAAATGACCGAAATTTCTAGAATTTTCAGCCGGTTACTGGTATTTTCGGAATTAGTTTGGTTAATTTATGTTTTCAAATTAAAATTTTGATTTGAATACGAGCCTACCACCGGTATTTTCGGAATTTTGGTTGGTTAATTTCAGTTTCCAAATTAAAGTTTTGACTTGAAACTTTCAAGCACAAATGTTGTGATAAAGTCCAGTTAACTTTGGTAACCGAATTCACTGCCAGATAGAACTGGTAAATAAAACCCTACTCCACCGCATGACAACGAGGCTTATGCATGGTCAGAAAATTGACATAGCTTTTTAAATTTCTGCATATTTTATATCACTTTCTTTTCTTCACGGAAGTGGGATCCCATTACGAGTACACAAATGGACCTATGAAGTTTTCCTCATTTTTTCTACGAAGTTCAGTAGTCATACCTGCCGTACGTTAGAAACCACCCTCCATCACTCACCAATCACCATATAGATTAAGAACTTTCTCGGATCCTTGATGACAAAATCGTAATCACGATGACGGTATAACCTTGTAATTCTTCTTTCTAAAATGGAGGAAGAATCCAAATTGTGCTCCATTGGAAGCGTCTATTTGCAAGACAAACTAGCCAATTGGTGCAAACCATTAAGTCTTTGATGACAAAATCGGAATCATGGTGACTGTGCAACCTTGTAAGTCTTCTCTCCAAGATGGCGGAAAAATCCGAATAGAGCATCATTGGAAGCTTTGCAAGACAAATTAGCAAGGTCAACGTTGTTGCATGTGCCCGCCAAAGGAAAGCAACCTCCCGCTCCATTGGTTCTTAACACACACACACGAGAGAGAGAGAGAGAGAGAGAGAGAGAGAGAGAGAGAGAGAGAGAGATGGAAGCGACGGCCGTGAGTTTAGCGAGATCCGTGCTGGACGGCGTCTTGAGCAGTGCCGGTTCCGCCGTCGCCGACGAGGTCGCGCGCCTCATCGGGGTCCCGAAGGAGGTGGAGTTCATCCGCAACGAGCTGGAGATGATGCAGTCCTTCCTCAAGGTGGCCTCCGCCCACCCCGAGGCCG
This sequence comes from Phragmites australis, assembly GCF_958298935.1. NCBI lineage: Eukaryota > Viridiplantae > Streptophyta > Magnoliopsida > Poales > Poaceae > Phragmites > Phragmites australis. The sequence goes on from NC_084940.1 coordinate 2,815,170, forward strand.
CCGGGCGCACTGACACCGTCAGGACGTGGGTGAAGCAGGTGCGCGACCTCGCGTACGACGTCGAGGACTGCCTCCTCGACTTCGCGCTCTACGCGGCCAGGACGTCGTCGTCGCGGGCCGGCTCCTGGCTCCCGGGCGCCATCGCCGAGCGCCACCGCATCGCCGCGCGGATCCGGGACCTCAAGGCCAGCGTCGAGGAGCTGAACCAGCGCAACCTGCGGTACCACATCGCTGTCAACCCAGCCGGCGCAGAGGAGGCTCAGGCGTCGTTCATGCTCCCCGACAACGACGTGGACTCATCCGAGCTGGCGTTCCAGGAGTCTGACATCATCGGCCGGCGCGGCGAGAAGGCGGAGCTGACGACGATGATCTCCGGCCCCCGCGACGCGCTGCGCGTGGTGTCGGTGTGGGGGATGGGCGGCATGGGGAAGTCGTCGCTGGTGCGCATGGTGCACAACGACCCGAATCTCCTCGACGAGTTCGACTGCGACGCGTGGGTCACCGTGCCGCACCCGCTCGACAGCGCGGACGGGTTCAGGAAGCGGCTGAGGAAGGGGCTCGGCCTGGCGCGCGATCAAGACATCCGGGAGTACCTGCAGGAGAAGCGGTTCTTGGTCATAGTGGATGACCTGCTTAGCCAGGACGAGTGGGAGCATATTTGGCAGGTCGTCCTGTTCGACAACGGCAAGGGCAGCCGTATCATCGTGACGACGCGGCGACACGACGTCGCCCGGCACTGCGCGGGGAATGGCCATGTCTACGAGCTGAAGCCACTGGGGGACGTGGAGTCCAAGAATCTCCTGTGTCAGAAGGTTCGTCTTCCTTATCAACCTTGTCTTCAACTTAACCGATTGCATAATCGGATAATGCTTTTCTTGGTGCATCTTCGATATTTACGCGTCCATCTGTCAGGCTACGCTAGTTCAACCCAACTGGTCTCGCTAGGGGAGGGGATGCTTTGTTCGATCGAGCAATATAATCAACTAATCCAAGATGAGATGATATGTTCTGGCACCACCGCTCATTTTTAACTCCACGTGCTTAGAAGATATGTTGAATGACCCTGTCAGCCATTTCCTAAGATAAAAGGGTTAAGGCCTTTTGGTTAGATGCACGGGGTTGCCACTTTACTTCTACCGTGCATTTAGTTCATTGTCATGATCAAAGCGAGCCACGCTTTCTTAGCCTCATAGCACATTGTCACAGACCCTTTTCCTAAGTAGATCTTCTACAATTATGGTGTCTATTTTGTTATGAATATTTTTTTATGCTACTCTTTGTGAAAAATTAGTTATATCAAAGTTTATATTAATAGAGTCGAAGGGGTCTTCTATTCTTACTTAAAAAGGGGGCATTTACGTATTTGCACGTACCATGCCACTGCCTACTCAATATACTCATCAATCCATTCTCACTCATTTATCTAAGCCATTTCTATCATTTCTAGGTCTACAAAACATCTAATTATACTTTGCCGGAGGACATGGCAGAGCAAGCCAATTGTATCTTAAGGAGATGCCGGGGGCTTCCCCTTGCCATATCTACAATAGGAGGTCTCCTAGCCAACAGGCCTAAAACAAGCAGAGAATGGAGGAAGCTGCACGAACACCTTGGGGCAGAGCTGGGGTCTGACCTCCACAACATCACAAGGGTGATTGTCTCAAGTTATGACGGCTTGCCGTATCACCTGAAATCGATCTTCTTGTACCTCAGCATCTTCCCCGAGAACCATGAGATCAGACGCACCCGCTTGTTGAGGCGGTGGATGGCAGAAGGCTACATAGCAAAGAATCGTGACATGCCCGTGGAGGATGTAGGAGACCGTTTCTACAGCGAGCTAATTCACAGAAGCATGATTCAACCTTCCAAGGACAACCCTGGAGTAAGAGCTGATCGATGCCGGGTTCATAGCATGGTGCTACAGATCATCCTTTCCAAGTCAATTGAGGAGAACCAACTATTCCTCGTCGACAAGCACTCCAATGAGGTTCCACAAAGTAAGATACGGCACCTAGTAGTATCCAGATGGAAGAGGAGGGATGAGAAGCTGCAAAACATAAACTTGTCATGTATCCGTTCATTGACAATCTTCGGGGAGTACCCTGCCTCTCTCATCTCTCCAAAAATGCATCTGTTGCGAGTGCTGGACCTGGAGGACACGATCAATCTGAAGAATGATGACCTCAAGCACATAGGGGAGCTGTACCACCTAAGGTATCTGTGCCTGCGAGGAACAGATATTTCTAAACTTCCGTCTTCTTTGCAGAACCTTCGATATCTGGAGACATTAGACATCCAAGACACACATGTGACACAACTCCCTGATGGCACCGCCAAACTTGAGAAGCTACAATATCTTCTTGCCGGCGTCAACTTCACAAAAGATTTGCTGCAGAAGATGGCACAGTCGGGGATTGACAACCACAAGGCCAACCTTTTCAGAAACATGGCAGCCTGTTTATGTTGCAGTTGTAGCGAGTGTTGCATGGTTTCTAGCATGGATCAGTTCAGCGTAAGGGCTCCCCAAGGAATCGAGAAGTTAAGGAACTTGCACATGTTGGGTGTGGTCAATGTTGGCCAGGGCAATGGAGTGGTAGGGAGGCTCAAGCAGCTGACAAACTTGACAAACTTGCGAAGGTTAGGGGTCACAGGACTCACCGAGGAAGAAGGGCAGGAGCTATGCAAGTCGATTGGCGAGCTCCGTCGATTGCAAAGGCTGGAAGTGCGTTCTTATTCACTTAAATTCCTTGCCAAAATGGATAAACCAGCAATACCAAGACATCTAGATTCATTGAGGCTGTGTGGTGATCTCGGCGAGCTGCCTAAATGGATTAGTTCACTCAACGATCTAGTTAAGGTAAAGCTGCTAGGGACACAACTGAAGCAGACAAACATTGTGCACCTTGAGAACCTGCGCAACCTAGCTTTGTTAGGTCTTTGGGAGAACTCCTACATAGAGGAGTCGTTGCATTTCAGCACTGATACATTCCCAAAGCTCAAGTTCCTTGACATTGACGGGCTAGCAAATATTAAAACAGTGACAATAGAGGAAGGCTCAATGCCTGAGCTTGAGCAACTTTGGGTGAACAAGTGCCCATCACTAAACGACGACGATTTTGGCTTGTCTGGAGTGCCATTCCTGATGGACCTGAATGAGCTTGTTCTGAAGAAATGTGGCGAGAAAAAGAAGCTGATTGACATATTGCAAGGACAAGTTAATAGACACATTAGACGCCCTAAATTCCGAATTGGCAAGTCATATCTACTTTCTAGCAACTAGTCCAAAGCTATCCACCAGCATGACAACTAAGCAGTGAAAATAGAGGTTGGAGGGTTGTTTTATGATGCATATTTTCACAATGATATGTCTTCTTTTTTTGTTTAGCATGATCACAAATGTACCGCATCCATACAACATTGGCTTTCATTGCCTTCAAATTTCAATTATTGAATAGAGTTGTAATTGAGATGATATTTTAATAACAGCATAACATACTAGCTGCAAATCTTAACTGGATTCATGCAGTCGTGTTCACATGAAACAGAAGCACGAGGGACAACAATGAAGCTAATACTTACATACGTTACATTGCAGATACATTTTTCATTGACAACTGTACACATAAAGTGAACATTTCTACTATTTATTAAGTTACAATTCTCTAGCCACAATGAGGCTATTGGTTCTAGTCTTCACTTATCAACCGGCTTACCTTTCTCCGTCAGCTTGGCCACAGCTTCCTTCGTGGCATCTTTCCTCTTCTTGCTGGCAAGGTCTTTAGCCTACTCACCGCCAACGTTCCGGACTTTCTTCTTCTCTGTCGGCCTTAGTGGTGCAGGGTCTCTTTGGAGCAGCAGAAGCAATGTCAGGACCTAGCATTGCACCAGCACCAGCAGCAACCAAGCCACATAGAAATGCCCTATAACAATAATTTATTAAGTTAAGATTCCTTATTTAACATTGGAAGATAAGGTGATTTTTTATTTGCCATTGGAAGATAAGGTAATATATTATTTGTCATTCTACGAAATAAACCTATTTATTTTTCACTACTTCTAATTTTCATTCATTTCTCACCACTACCATCCATTTAACCCATAGAAAAGATATATTTACCAATGGGAGGAGGACGACGGCCTCGGGTGTGACCGCTAAAAGCTAATCAAAGTTTAGGACTCTTTAAAAACTGAAATTAGAATGTGATGTACTAAATAGTTGTAAACCATTTCTTTATACTTCTATAATGTTTTTGAATGCTAAATTTGGATTAATAGATAAGTAGATACGAATTTCTGAAGTCGTGTTGTTTGCAAATCATTAGGGAAGCTCCATGATTATATTGTGACTATGATTAGGTATAGCAAAAGCTAAAATTAATTTTATGATGAATACAAAAGATGTAAATAATTTTAGTGTGCTTATATTGTAGAAAAATAGATATAAAAATAACAAGGTAATTGGATGATAGTGGATGTATTAGTGACGTGGATGTTTTTTTAATACGATTTAGTTTAATATTACAATACTTTTTAACTAGAAAATGTGGTATATTAAGTACAATTTCTGTATATAAGTTGTGACAAATGGTTATACTTCTTGGTTGCAAGTTTTATATTTTTGTACCATATGGATAACAAGTCGTTTAAAGTGTGTGGCGGAAAAACAATGCGTTTAACATGTGTGCATGAGGCTGCCATCCTCCTCTCTAAGAGCAAATGTGTGTTTTATATAAGTCAAATGGACGATAGTGGTAAGGAATGAATGAAAAATAAAAACAATGGTAAATAAGGGAATTCATTTTGTGGGATAATAAATAGAGAACTACCTTATCTTCTAATGATAAATAAGAATTCTTCTCATTTATTAAAGCTATAACAAATAAAAACACATTTAGAAGAGAAATTAACTGAATATAAAGGTTCCTCATAGGCCACCTGGTGTCGCATTTGGATCCCAGAGAAAAATTGCTACTATTTTTTATATTGAGTTACATGTACCGACCAATTCATTTAAAAGCTAAAGCTAATAGGAAAAGGTAGATAATTCACTTATACTTGAACACGCTCCCTTATGTGAAGGCACCCTTAGGTCTCAAACTTGGAAATATGAGTTAGTTGTAATTTTTCCTATTTAATTACGTCTGTCAGCACTTTAACTCGAGACATATGACTCTAATACCATATTGTGTTATATGGACCGATTAATTCATCTAAAAATCTAAGTTGATAAGAAAAAAATAAACAATTCATTTATACTATAACACTTCAAAGTAGACGATTTTAGAGCACTACAGAACTATGTTTGTGTTTGGTGTCGTGGATAGGGGGCATGAGCAGCTACTTCTGTACAGCATTACACCTGCGCTCCAGCTCAATGTCACAGTAAGCAATGCAGCACCATTCTAGAGGAAAAAAATTCAAAATTAGATAACATACGTAAGTGTATTTATCAAAATAAATAACATATTATCGTATTTATAATTTTAGTATTCGTATTCGACACATCATTTACCGAAAATAGAATTTTGGTACACCGTACGTCGAAAAACTACAGACCCGGTTATGCCGAATATGAGCTATGCATGTCATCGGAGACTGCACAGTAGCAAAGGCCATATTTGGCATACGGTGTGCCGAATATGGTTTTTCGGTGTACGGTGTACGGAAAATCTATTTTCGGTAAATGATGCGCCGAATACGGATGCTAAATTTGTAAATACGATAATATATTATCTATCTCAGTAAATACGCTCATATATATTATCTAATTTTGGATTTTTGCCTTGTGGTGAGGTTGTTCTTCTACAAGCAACTGAAAGTTATTAATTTTCTGACAAATCATTTCCTGGCCAATCTCTTTTGCTTTGCATAGAGATTCCAAAGGAAAAACAATAATGTTTTTTTAATCTTACCTGTTGGTTTTGTTTGCTCTGGGCTGCATCATGCATGTTTTTTTTTTAGCCTCTTGACTGCATATAAATGGAGGAAGTGGCAACGAGAATAATGCAGTGGATATGGCAGGTCAGGTACATCTATCTGCCTGCTTATAAACCTCATGGTGAGTATATATCTGTTTTTCTGTGAAATTAGAAAAACATGATTACGCTAATGATATATGTTTTCTGAAGCATTAATTTTGTTGCAATTCCAACCCATGAAGACACCAGTGGCACCGCGAGGTTGGTCCCCAACAAAATGCTGATCTACCTTCTTGAGGAAATCAAAGACCACTAGGCACGACGCGCTGTTTGCATTGGACACAGTGACAGGACTTCAGCAACTTGTGTACTAATATATATTAGTCTGACTTTCAATCAGAATCATGTGATCTTCGTCCTCAAACTCTCAAACTAAAGCAAAACACTCATTTGACCAAAACTGTTGAGGCGGGCTTCTATTAGGCTATTCCTAGTGTAGAGTATCATATACATAAATAAGGTGTTATGTAGATTTTTTTTAATTTATCAAGTAATTAAAGAAGATAAAAGAGATAGCAGTATCTTACGAAAGATATAGCTCTGGCATGATATCTTAGACAGACTATGAGGAAATGATATTTATTAGGTGAGCCAATTGTAGAAACAATACACTGGCAGATGAGTGTTTACTGCTATATCAACATGGTGTGACAACATAAGAAACCATGCTAGAGCTTTAGCATTAGAAGTAATCTTAGGTAGCACATGCTGATATGGTGTCCTAGTCAGCGAGAGAATGAAAATGGAGCGGCTCTACAAATCTAATTTCATTTCATACCATTAGTCCCACATTTTTCACTACAAGGTTCTAGTTCCGTTTCGAACCGGTAGTCCTGCATGCTCCACCACTGGGTTCTAAATTTTGTTGTTAACCATCAATAACTCGGTTTTACCGGTAAAAGATGTAGCTGGCAAAGAAATTTGAATACTTTGTTATTTTAAAAAATGACAAAAATCAAGAAATCTCATCTGGCTACCGGTATCTTCGGAACTTTGTTCAATTAATCTCTGTTTCCAGATTAAAATTTTGATTTGAAACTTTCAGGCACAAAAACTCTGATAAATTCTAGTTAACGTTGGTAATTAGATTCACTGGCAAATCGAACTGGTAATGTGAAATCCTGCTCCACCGCATGACGTCGATGCTTCTGCATCGTCAAAAAAATGACATAACTTTTTTTTATCTGCATATTGTGCATCACTTTCTTTTCTTCAGAGAAGTGGGATCCCATTAAGAGTGCACAAATGGAGCTATGAAATTTTGCCTCATTTTTCTACGAAGTTCAGTAGTCATACCTACTAGCAACCGGTCAATTATACCAGCCGTATGTTACAAACCATCCTGCATCACTCATTAATCACCATATATAGTTAAGAACTTTCTCAGATCTTTGAATGACAAAATGAGAACCACGATGACTGCACAACCTTGCAATTCTTCTTTCTAAAATGGAGGAAGAATCCAAATTGAGCACCACTGGAAGCAAGGTTGCAAGATATCGCAGCTAGGTCAACGGGGTTGGCCAGGTAAGGAAGAATCCATTGAGCACCATGGGCACCATAAGTTTGCAAGACAAAGCAGTTAAGTCAATGAGGGAGGGTGGCCAGGTAACGTGCATGTATGTGCCTGCCAAAGTTATAGTACCTTCTAAGGGTGGATCTAGTGCAAAAATTGAGCGAGGGTATATCAGTTACTAGACCTTTATAATTCAAAAAAAACCTAAATTCACTTAAATCCACTGAAAAACAAAAATTTAAGTGGGGGCTTGTGCCCTGGCTGGACCGCCTCTCCTGTGTCCACTACTGCCACTCCGATCGCAAATATATGTTCATTTAGGTTTATTATAAGTTATGTTTTTGTTTGACCATCAGTAGTTAAAAATTATATAGATTAACAATATAAGGTTGATGTTACTAGATTTATTATAAAAATATTTTTATAATATATAACTCTTCCTATTTAAAATAATATATTTTTATAGATGTTATTAATCAAAGTGTGATATTGAAAACCGTATCAATATCCTAATGTACTTATATTTAGGATCCGAGGAAGTATATAACAAATCAAAAACCTGCTGCTTAGTCCATTGTTGCAAACCGTTAACAACTTTTGAGAAAGTGGGGGCAGAGAGAGCGTGGGGGAGAGAGATGTGGAGGCGATGACCGTGAGCTTGGCGAGGTCCGTGCTCGATGGCGTCCTGAGCAGCGCCAGTTCTGCCATCGCCGATGAGGTCGCGTGCCTGCTCAAGGTGACCTCCGCCCACCCTGAGGCCGCTGGGGAAACTAGGGTAGGTTTTCTGTTGGAAATTCAGATGTACTTCTGTTAGCCATTACCTCCAAATTATGTGATGCTTAAATTCTTTAATGGATTGCAGGAAGATCCCAACAATACTCCCGCTTCAGCTCATCACAAGAGAGGATGCAATTGCAAGAAGTCTAGCTATCTCAAGAAATACTGTGAATGTTGTCGGGTACTTCATCTGCGATGATGTTATCTGAAATTGTACCTATTCTTGGCAATGAATACATATCTTTCATACCGTGCTCATACGCATTGCAGATTTGAACTGGCATTGAAGATCACAAGTGCTACTGGTTGACATCTCTTAGCCCTGAACGAAAAGGGCCAATGGTGACTTGATGAGCCCCTGAACGAAACAAAGACAAGCTGATAGTAATCGGATAGAAGTACCTTTGATTATTTTTCTTGCATGTTGAACTAAATTGAACACCAATTTGAGATGTAATGTCAAGTTATGACACATTCAACTTGCTTTTGTAACATATTTACATGAGCTATTTTCTATTTTTGTACTATTGGTATGTGACCGATGGTAATGTTAGTCAATTGATGCAAAACACACTATTTAGGGCTATGACTATGAAAAATTGAGTGACACTATTTCTCCTCATTTTTCCTTTGAATTGTTTATGATTGTGACTATGAGAAACTGAGTGATACTTGGTACTGCAATATAAAATTGATGGCGACACATGTTACCTCATGAAATTTTCAATTACCGTTGCAACACACAGACAATTAACTAGTAAGAAAAAAACAAGTCTACTTCTAGCTACTGGGGTTCACTTGCACTATCTCCCTCATCCATTTTCTATGACCGTTTTAAAATACTCCTAGTTGACAATATTGAACTTACTGTTTAATACTTTTATTAACAATATTTTTGCAATATTTATTACGTAAAATGAAAATACTGTTGTTTGATTTGTCCTCAAAGTACTAAAAATACTATGTACTATTTACATATGTATTTGTTAAAAGTTTAACAGTCAAAGTTTTATTAGTGAAGTCAATATTATCGGTTATTTATTGAACGAGAGAGAATGACAGAGAATGAGAGCCAACGCAAGTTCTGTATTGATCTCATCAGGTTTTATGGTACAAAAAGAGTGCAAAACGTGCATCTAACTGACGTAACAAACATCCCTGGTCTACATGATCTAGCCTAAAGATTAGCAACGTGTGATGGTGCTAAACATGCCAATGACCGTTGCATGGTTATCTTATAAATGGAAGCAGTAGTCGAACATTTAAATCCTTCGTGACTCAAAAGAATATTTAGCAGGAGGTCACAGCTCATGTTAGAATTTATATCAAAAAGTTCCTATCGTATGAACTTCTTCTGGAGCAATCCTTCGATCCAAACACCTTTCCCATCCTATGATTTTTCTTAAACTAACACTTCAATCCAAAGACCTCTAGATTTGTTCTTTGGAACAAATTCATGTTTTTTTTTCTTCAAAGTTATTTCGTTGTTCTAAACAGGCTCTAAAGATGCGGTCTATCACAACCTACAAATTACCTTCGCGTTTGGTTGGATATCATGTCACGTTACAATGGGAAAGCCATACTTACGCAGGGAGTTCTGTTTGAGGAATAACGGTGTTGAGTCATCCGATCCTACCTTTCCGGTTTTGGTTTGAGAGGATATATTGATCCATCACTTCCTCATTCGATAGAAGCACATGTTTAGTGTAATGAATGACGATGTATCCTACCAAATTTATGCGATGATCTAGCGCGCAAATCAGCCGAGAAAGGCAACTATTTGCAAAGAGTGGGCAGTGGTTCTTAGAAGTTGTGCTGAACCAAACTTGTATATCATTATTTACTGTGGCAAACTCGGTGAAGCATTCATGCCTTCTAAGTTTGACAGGTCCCCCTTTGAAGCCTTAGTTGCCTCCACCTCCTTCTTCGCTAACCACCCGCACCCCCCACCTCCCAGGTCCTGACCCAGCGTAACAGAGAGAGAGGGGTAGGTTCGAGGCGCTCATTGGCGTGCCGTAGTCATGGTCAAAGGAAGTGACGACGACACAACGAGCGGCGTTGAAAGGTACTACCTCCGTTTTCTTTTACCGGTCGTTTAGGACATCGATACGGTCTCTAACAAGCATATTTGATTATTACTTTTGATAACTATCTTTTGATAAAAGTTAATAAAAATTAGATGATGTACATTAAAGTATTTTCATGATAAATTCATTACTGTCATTTTAATGTGTCAAATTCTAATAGTTTTGTATATATTAGTGATAAAAAATTTCTAAAGTTTGACTGCACGTATTCTAAGATGATATCTATTTCATAACGGAGGTAGTAGAAGGGAGCGCGTGTATAATTGAAGGCCAAACGGCAGAGGTGGGCCGACTCTGCACGCCACTCTCTCACTAACCTCATCGAGCTCCGCTCCTGTGCGCATGCCTGCACATCTGTATGCCCTCAAAGTGCTCGGCTAAATATGTAACTTGGAAATGCGACGTGCCACCAGCATCCTATTCCTGGATTTGGATGAAGCACCAACTGGGATGTCTGTGCTGCTGGACAAGGGCAATGCACATAAGTAGAATGATTAATGATACCGGAAAGGGATGTATTTGTATAGTACACATAATGCGAGCTTATAAGTACAATTTAACTTAAGGACGAACATGAAATTTCTGCAATATGCGGTTGTGGTGTAAGAAGCATGCATTTTCAGACTCACTACTGCCTACTCTATTTCTCATTAATACATTTTACTCTTTCCGAGACAGTGGACACTCACTTATCTATTCTATTTCCATCATTTGCAGGTCTACAAAAGGACTGAGTACACTTTGCCGGAGGACATGTTAGAGCAAGCTGTCTATATCTTGAGTAGATGTAATGGGCTTCCCCTTGCTATATCTACAATAGGAGGTCTCCTAGTCAACAGGCCTAAAACAAGCATAGAATGGAGGAACCTGCACGAACACCTTAGGGCAGAGCTGGGGTTCGACCTCCGCAACATCACCAATGCGATCGTCTCAAGTTATGATGGCTTGTCGTATCACCTGAAATCAATCTTCTTGTATCTCAGTATCTTTCCTGATAACCATGAGATCAAATGCACCCGCTTGTTGAGGCGGTGGATGGCTGAAGGCTATATAGCAAAGAACCGTGACATGCCTGCGAAGGATGTAGGAGAGCGTTTCTACAATGAACTCATTAAGAGAAGCACGATTCAACCTTCCAAGGTTAGCCTTGGACTTGGAGCTGATCGCTGTCGGATTCATAGCATGGTGCTCCAGATCATTCTGTCCAAGTCCATTGAGGAGAACCAACTATTCCTCATCGAGAAGCAGTCCAATGAGGCTTCACAAAGTAAGATACACCACCTTGTAGTATCCAGATGGAATAGGAGGGATGAGAAGCTGCAAAACATAAATTTGTCATATATCCGATCATTGACAATCTTCGGGGAGTACCCTGCATCTTTCATCTCTCCAAAAATGCAGTTGTTGCAAGTGTTGGACCTGGAGAACACGATCAATTTGGAGAATGATGACCTCAAGCATGTAGGGGAGCTACAACACTTAAGATACATGTGTCTGCGAGAAATGGATATTTCTAAACTTCCATCTTCCTTGCAGAACCTTCGATACCTGGAGACATTAGATATTCAAGACACATGTGACACAACTCCCCGCCGGCATTGCCAGGCTTGAGAAGCTACATTATCTTCTCGCCGGTGTCAACTTCTCCAAAGATTATCTGCAGAAGATGGGGGAGTCGCAAGAGGACAACTATAGATCCAGGTTTTTTGGAAATATGGGAGCCCTATGGTGCAACGGTAGTGAGTGTTGCAAGGTTTTCAACGTGGATCAATTCAGTGTAAGAGCTCCCGAAGGAATTGAGAAATTAAAGAACTTGCATATGTTGGGCGTGGTCAATGTTGGCAAGGGCAATGGTGTGGCAGGGAGACGGAGGGAGAAAAGCATCGAGAAGTCGAGTACTACAAAAAAGAGGAAAAGCAAGATGTCAAAAAAGCGGCCTTCACAGCAAGGTGCGTTCTTTCTTTTGACGAACCGTTTGCTTAATCTTTAATATATCTTTGATTTGCTTGTTCGACATCTCTGCTTGACCATTGGTCTGAGGATGATAAGCAATAGTAACATCGGCCCAAGACCTGGTCATCATCGGTAAGTGGACAGCTGTTGATCAGAGTTGTAGTCCTTTTCTAGCAGGTATCTTGCTTCACTAGGTTCCTCCAATGGCTCCGCCTGCAGGAACAGCAGGAAAAAAGTGCTTGAGAGATTTGAGCTACAAACCACTGCCTTCAATGAACCAAGGAAAAATAGGACATGTTATCAGTTCTAGGATTCAAAGGCGAGATGCGCGACACTCGAGAAAGAAGGTATCTTGCTAAGGAGTACTCTATTTATCAAAGGATTGTGTTTGCAATGGAATTTTGCAGCATATGCATTTTGTTAGCAGCATGCATCTTGTTTTTGCCAGTTAACATATCTATCCGTTTAACTCTCTAAATCTATGCGTCCTTGGAGTGAACCCACATCATATCACTTCAAATTTTTTCCGTCCTTTTTGTGTCGATGCACATGTGAAGCAGAATTCAATCCCAGTGCATAGCAATTTAATAAATAAGCAAAATAAAAGAATGCATAAGTAATAGCAAAAAAAATTGCGTTTGTTTTTCTTCACCTGTGCGATTCGGACTATGCATATGTGAACTGACTCATTTTTTACATGTAGTCACCTTGATTGTGACGAAATCTAATGTGTATATCTGTGTGTGTTTGTGCTTGACAACAGAGTCAAAATGGAGGAGTGGCTTTATTTCATATGGTATAATGGGCTACTCAGAGGTCTCCAGATAGTGTCAACTGTTACATCTGTGGAGTGAGAGGCCATCTCGAGCGCTTCTGCCCTTACAACTACATCTATGGGCGATATGACTTTCAGGCTTGCAGAGGAGAATGCCCTCCTGGTCCTGGACAACATAGAATTACCTCCCGGGCTCATCGCAAGTTCTTGCGGTGTTTCATACGCGTGAGCAACCTGCCACCGGGCTTCAGAGCATGTGACCTTAAGGAGCTCTTCAGCTTGTTTGGACCGCTGCTCATGTGGGACGTTCCGAAGTTTAGGAATGAAATATGCTGCTGCAAATCTGAAATCAGCATGATGTTCGGTGTTGTGGTGTTGAAGAAACGTGCGGATGGAGAGAGGGCCATCAATGAGCCCAATGGCTACGAGACCGGCGGACGTAAACTTCGAGTTGACTGGGCTTACCCTTCTTGTGTGTAGCTGAAGATCAAACTTTTCATGCTCCCGAGTAGTTAGATGTTTCTCTGTTCTGCGAGTGAAATTTCTGCTGGCAGTTGTACTAGTTATGTCAAACGTGGGTCCATGATTTGCCCAAGAAAATATGGTGTTTGTCTTATGAGCGTGTTGGTGTCCAGTATTTTCTTTTCATAAGATGAGATCAAATTCTGAGATGCATTTTTGGAGATTGTTTCGTAATACATACTAAAAAAGAATCTGTCACTGACCGCCTTCAAATCGGAGCCCATGGAAAAGGCCACCTGAATTCAATACAAATAGACGGGGGAGGGGGTCAGCAGCATTTGAGGGAAGGCGAAGAACGGGAGAGGTGGAGGTCAGCGGAGAACGAGAGCTGGGAGAAAAAGATCATACGAATACGCACAGTATTAGTAAAGGTAGCTACAACAATTGAACAACGCGGAGGGAGACCACACCATGCATTCAACCCGCTACCCCAGTTGGAGATTTTGCGTTCACTGAACAAAAACCATCACCGGTTACACGGTTGAACACTGAATAATCCTGATTCTTTCAGGAGTGCAGACAAGGAAAAGCCCAATCGACTCGCAGCTTACGGTCACCGAAGTCACAGCAGTTGAGCGCCTCGATGGCCTCATCCGCATGCTCACGGTGCTGGAAGACGACACAGCCGTATCCCTTTCAGACCCCAGAGTTGCGTGTCGCTACATGCCACATCCTCAGCGCCCCAAACCGACTGAATAGCGCGGCAAGCTGCTCCGGGTGGCAGCGCTCCGGCAAGTTATTCACGCGAACCAGGCACCGCAAGAACCCGAGGCGCCTCGAGTTCGTTTCGTCGTGCCTGGGGGGTTCTCTTTGTTCTTCTTCTTTATGCCTCGGACACTTGGTAACGAAGTGTAGTTGTATAATTGCCCCAAAGAGCAAGCCGCGCTCTGCAGGGAGCATATGCATCCGGGGAAAGATAGTTGTAGGGGCACATCAGCTCCAAATGTTTTTCCTGGTCGTCTCCACAGATGATGCAAAATTTAGCATCTGGATCCCTCCAAAAGCATGTCGCGGCACCTGTATCCAGAATCATTAGTATCCCATAAAAAAGCACATGCTGTAGAAATTTGTGATGGTTGCAAGATACGTGCATCACATATGATGCAAAAAAAGTAGCCAAAAAAAAAACTATAAACCAACTATCTATTGATCCATCCAGTCACTCAGGGAAACACATAGTCAAACTTATTGATCTCTGACCAATAAAATCATCTTGAGGATTTCGATTTGACACATGAAAATAGCACGGGGACATAAATACTTTCACAATTTTACGCTTAATTCTAACTAATGTGTTACCTACGAATAGTCAAAGTGGCATCTCATACAGTATGCACGAAAAGTCATTATCACAAACAAGTTGTGACATGAAGGAGCATTAAACAAGATGATAGAAAGATACAAGCAAGTCAGTACATACATTCCCATGAATCATCCTTGTATCCTTGCCCTCTCTTTGTTGACTATTTCTCAGGCATAGTTATTATCTAAAATAGCGCTTCAGAAATAGGTCCACTAGACCATATTCATGGATAGGGGCTCCGATTGGTTACCACATAATAGCTAGTTTAACCATATAATCGGGCCAGTTAAGTCATATAATCAGCACTAAGAGGTAAATGAACAACAGTACCGATTATTACAACAATGGTCTGAAATAAGCACAACAAGCAAATGTATATGGCAAATTGGCAATATATAAATCTTTGTTTCATCTACATGCGCTACATATTTCAGGCTCCCCGAGCCTAAAATAAGCACAACGGGCACATATATATGGCAATATATAATTTTCCATGCACTACATATTTCAAGCTCAGGCACTACAGATAATGACAATTCTTTTGCACAGAAATAAGCATATATGCACCATGGCGAGATAATAGTGTGCATGTTGATACACTAGCCTTTTCTTTATCCCAACTTTATGATACATATATAGAGTCAGTAGTCCATCGACAAAACCACAGAGAAACCACCACCCACATCTATATCCCTGGTGCGAACATCAATTAAAACTGGGGTAACCATGCCGAAGATGGACATACGGCATGGGCTCAAGGGGGAGGTCACAATGTTTTATGAAATATACTTTACTTTTAAAATGTGAAGATGACAAGCGAGCATGTAATTAAGTTACTTACTTCCCTCCTTTGGCTCCTTCATTGGAGCCATCTTGGGGTGCCCTGTATCACGCATTTTCTGTTACGTTTCGGATGAGCCTGTAGCAACAGCTTCCTTTGGACAGGTAAATATCTTCATTAGCCTCCTTCCTGCTTGCACTATCTTAGAGCAAGTTATTTGGAGTTTCTAATGTATTCATATTCATTTTCCTTGTATAATCTCCAAATAGGTTTGTGCTGTTGTAATTTCACTTCAGGTTTAGCAGGGGCGTACAATTGATGATGCTCTTGTGGCCATAAAGGTTCAGCGGTCGAACTTTCTTCCTTCTGTATTGAGAGACATCTATATTCTATACGCAGTGAAGGCCCGTCGTTGCCTGTTTCCAGCATATTCTTTTTCGAGTTGAATTCGTATCCAAATTCTTGCTTGTATTTACGGCTCGAGGAGGGGTCAGGCCGTGAGGGCCGGACTAAGAGAAAACGTTGGGCCAGGCCAGGCCAGGCCAGGCCGTATGAATATATCGGATCTCAGTGTTGGGTCGGGGTTCCTCCGAAAAGTTATAGGCCGAACCGTTGAGTCTTCATTTCGTTTCTACACCCTACCACGGCCCGCTCTGAGCATCTTTATCCTGCCCTGCCCGAGCATATGGACGTGTTTGGTTGCCTGCACGTGTGCCGTCTGGCTCTGCGCGTGCAGGCAACGCTCGGCTCCTTGCTGTTTGGTTGCCCGAATCGTAAAAAACCTAAGTCAATATTTAATTAAAATTCTCCAAAAATCATAAAAAATTCACTAATATTCTTATCCGGTGATGTACTAATTTATAAAAATATTTCCAACCCTACTTATTTGGTAAAAAAGTGAGTTCATTTATAATGTAACATATACTCATGCGGGCAACCAAACACAATCTCTTCTCAACCAGGCTGAGCACATGCAACCAACCAAACAGACCCTACTGCATCTCCTCAATCTGTCTCAACTCAGCCTGTATGACTCATACGAGTCAGACTGAGGACATGCGGGCAACCAAACAGACCCATATGTGTATACAGCGCGAACACATATATACGGTGTGAGTATGGTATAAGTGAGTCATGTGCGCTTTTTGTTGAGAACAAGCCGTAACCGTTTAGCAAGAACCTCAGGTGAACGTTCACGTTGCTAGCGTCTAAGTTCACCTGGACGCAGGTGTGCACCCTTCCACTTGGATTTATTCTCAAGTGGGTTTACCTCAGGATCTTGAGCAGGTTATAGATGCACATGCATATGCGTTCAGTAATATTGCGCCCCCAACGAACCTTGGAGTCTTTTCTAAGTCTTTCTGAGCATGTATATATGACACGTGCATGCGTGTGTATGCGCTCGCGTGGCGTAGCGTGAATGTGACGTGTGAGTCGTATTCTCCTTGATTATGCCCTTTCAAAAAAAAGAGAGCCTTCTATTTTTTTTCAGCTACCTATCGTGTTGGACGAGGGCAAAAAGTACTAGTGTAGTATTTCTGAGGGAAAAGGCTTATTTATACTTGTATTGTCTTGTCTTGTATTTTTTTTAGAGGAAAAACGATTTCTGCACTAGTATATAATCTTTGTTAAAATCTACCGTGTAGGCTACAATGACTTGAGAGACAGATGAGCTGGATCTTTTACTGATTCAAACCTGGTTGAATAAACTATGCAACGTCGAGATAGTTGAGGGTCTGGAGTA
Source organism: Phragmites australis (assembly GCF_958298935.1). Classification (NCBI taxonomy): domain Eukaryota; kingdom Viridiplantae; phylum Streptophyta; class Magnoliopsida; order Poales; family Poaceae; genus Phragmites; species Phragmites australis. The sequence goes on from NC_084940.1 coordinate 2,832,606, forward strand.
AAATGGATCCTTCTTTGCTGCTGTTACGTGTAAAGTTCAACAAACTAAGGGTGCCTTTGATTGCAGGTGAGGTTGAGTGAGATAAGGTTATTTTTGGTTTTTTAAATATAATGAATTAGTTTTCTGTTTAATTGGATAGGTGAGATGAGCCAGTTTTCTATTCGGTTAGTGAAATTAGAGTATATATGATGAATTATTATATTTTTCTAAATTAGTAGATCACCTGAGGAGACTATTAGTGATTTTTTTAAAAAAATTAGGAGTTTATTTAACACATTAAAAATTGCTAAAATTTATATAAGTATGCTTATTTAGAGAATTTTTATTAAATATTGACTCAAGCTTTTTGGATCAAACCAATTAAAATAGGTTGCGTATAAGCTCTAATTTACTCGTAAAAACGTTTAAAATTTTTAAGGCCACTTTTGTACTCTAAATAAAATCAAAAGTTAAATAAAAAATATAAACCCATACAACTGTTTCTAGCTAGCTAGCTTTTGTTGCGAGCGCGGCGCACAACAACGAGCCGGCGTCTCGGCGCGGACATGGGTGGCTTCGTCTGCCTTTTTTCCGACTCGATCCATCCAGGATCTAAACGAATATTCGAATGACTTGGACGGGACCATCCAGAAACCAAACACCCAGCGGGGCAAAAAAAACACGGATGAACCGAATAGATCCTAAGGCTCTATTTGAATGCAAAGTATTTTTAGAGTTTTAAATAAATACTATAGTTTTACAAACAAAATACTTTGGTTTTAGAAAGCTCTAGTTGTTTGGATGTAACAAATTTTATATTTTTAAAAACTATAGTATTGATAAAGCCGTGGTCTTTTTTGGAGTTTTGTAAACTCCACTCAAGATTTTTTTTAAAACTATGGTAATACGTGATTTTAATTTCTAAAACTGTAGCTTCTCAATATTATAATTTTTGAAAACTATGACATGCAAAAAGCCCTAATGGTATATAACTAAACTAAAAATGGGAAAGGCATAACTCGTTGGCACATATTGAAGGATAAAGATGTCTAAATGTGCCGTGTAATATGGGTCGACTCGAGACAAGATATTGTTGGTACGGCTCAGACACGGCACGGCACGATGGCTAACGGGCTGGCTCGGCATGGCACGATGACTTAGGTCGTGTCTGGGCTGGAGTCACGGCACAACGGGCCGACATGGCACGGCTCGTTTAACTGTTCGTGTTTTTGTAGTATTTTATATAATTTATTTAGATCTAATACCATATATGATATGTGGTGCAATGGTAGTGTGTTTGATTACTAAGTAGAAGGTTGTATGTTCGATTTCGAGTGAAAGCAAGTTTTTATGATTTTTTTTCAATTTTTCAGGGGTTGCGAGCTAACGGGCTAAAAAAATCATCGGGTCTACCGTACCGTGGGTCAACACGGCACGACTCGTTTAACTAACAGGTGTAAACAGATCGTGCCTAAACGAATCGTGCCTCAATAGATCCGTACCGTACCGGACCGGACCGCCCATTTAACTGGGAAGGGATATGTTCGTTGTGTCTTGTCTCAAGCTCGCAGCCAATGGGAATGTGACATGACGCCTTTGTGGGGGCCATATCTATCACCTCTCTTGGCTGCATTTGCAGGAGACAGGCATGCTAATGGCTATTGGCTACAGCATATGCCTTCGTGTTTGTGGACGGTCTCAACTGCCAAGGCGGCAATGGCGCATTCCATGCCTCCCCTTCTCACAGCACAAAGTCACAAAGCAATCACCATTCTGAAGATTTCTCCAAAATCTCCTGCTCCGAAGAAGAGCAGCAAATTTCTCTGGGAACCAAATGCGACAATAGGAAGTCTCTGAAGAACCATAACATATTCTGTTCCTTTTTCTCTCCTGATGAATGTGTTCTTTGTTTGTTACGAGTTTGGTGCATTTTTGTTCTAGGGCATTTTTACGTGGCTTGGTTGCTGCTGCTGTTGGTACTACGCTGGGTCCTGATATTGTTGTTGCTGAGAAGCAAATTTTATAGGATTTATCCTCATATGTAGGCCTTCTTTTGTGTTTCACAGTGTCATATATAGTACAAGGAGGGACTGGTGCAGCACATGTGTCAAAGCAAAAGAGGGTGAGAGAGGGTCTTGCGGGGTCTTTTCTCCACGGGTCCTATAAAATTTACTTTCCTACTACTATTTTTAAAAGACGGCCTCCACCACCGGTGCTGACAGAAGAGAAGAAAGAGCCGAATTGCTGCTTCTAAGAGACGGCCTCCAAACCGAGTAATATTATAGTGAACCTCTGTCGAACCTCAGACACGATACAAATTGCTAGTATATTATATAAGTTCACCATTTTTCAAATGTTTTCAGATTAATTGAAGTGATTAGATATGATATTATTTTTGATGCAGACTGGATACATATTCAGAATCCCAATTGACTGAAATCTGAATACAACGGATTGGAATTATCTATTTTGAAAGACAGGGGGCCAAAATAGTCACCTGCCCCACCTCACCTACTAAAAGCATTTTTGGTTGATGGTGATGCTATTTTCAAAATGCTTAAGAAAAGGGCACATGGAGGTATTCTGTTCATGCAGGAAATCTCTAATAGGAAGGTGGAAGAGAAAGTCACTACACTCGTAGAAGGAGCGTTAATTCGAGCCTCCAAAACAAATCTCAATTTGATGATATTTTTGAAGAACCCACTGAGCTACAGCTACCGCCAGCAAGAGCTAGTCATCATCCAGTTCCTTTGATACCAGGTAACAAATTTGCAAAATAAAATGAAAAAAGCCTTGAAGGTCTCACTGCTACAAAGAAGCCATGTAGAAAATCATATATCAGTTTCTCCAATATCAGGTGCTAGTACAAATCATCATCCTTTTCGAGAAACGAAAGTTTTATGTCTCCCAAAAGCTCGATTGAATTGCGACAATCCAATGTGATTTCAGTGCATTTTATTACAGGACCTTGTTTTTTTTAACAGTTAGGTGCGCATCAGCTCAAACTTGCCAACGATAGCTTCACCGAAACGATCAAACCGCATACACCAGAAAAATATATGAGCAAATTCAAGTTTGCCGTTCACCTCAAAGCATACATAGGTAAGTTCAGTTCAGACTTGTCCAGGACGGTAAAGGTAGCATTGTTCATCTGCATACACAGATGAACTTAACTTGGATCCCTCTTTTTAATCTGTTTGTCCACCGATCATACCAGGCTCTGAAACTTTGTAGAACTAGCAATTGTACACGTATTTTTCATACGTGAAATCAATTTAAAATATAATAATTCGAAAAAGTAAAAGAATATAACATAAGAAGAGAGAGATTTGCACACAAAATGTGCTGACTCTTGATGTCCTCTACAATAGTGTATGGTTCGTGGGACGGGATGAGAGAAGCGAATCTATTCCGTTTATAAGCTGTTTGGATGGAGAGCAGTAGGATATAATGGTTCGGAATCGAAGAATATTCTTCAAAGATTCAGGACGAAAATATTCAAAAAATAGTAGAACGTATCCGTCTCACTTCGAACGTGATATTAACGGTAAGCTCGAGATATTAAAATAAACTGATTCTATCTCAACCACCAAATAAATATCTATATATAAATAGAATCATCTCATCATCAAATATATAAATGAAATCATCACATCTTACCTCACTCTCCAACCAAACAATACCTAAAAGAAATGTGTCGGAAGTGAAAATTTCAGAATCTGCAGGGGCTCAACCGAAGTACCCAAGAGGCTCGCTGTGGACCGGCACGGGGCCACGGTCAATCCCGCAGCCCGACCGGCGCCGGCTTGTGCGGACCCACCCGACCAGCGTCACAGCCCGTCCTCCCCCACACCGCTTCAAGATTCGCGCCACCTCCGCCCCGAGCATCTGGGACCGTTTGATCTCGCTGGACCGTGCGGTAAGTGGGGCCCACCCCGCGAGCCCGACCGCTCCCACCTTCTCCGCCTCGTCGCCCCTCTCCATAACCACCACCTCATCTCTGCCATGGCCCTCGCGCGCCTGCCCCTCCCGCTCCCGAAACCCTAGGCACGGCACCCACCTCGTGGGCGCGGACGCGGTCGGCATGGCGTCGCAGGCAGCGGGGGCGCCGGCTGTTGCGGCGCTAGGTTTTCTCCTCCCGTCCTGCTGGGAGATCGAGGTCACCTGCGCCGCCGCGATGATCCTCGTCGCGCTCTACGCCGCCTACGAGATCCGCAACCCGCGCTCCGCGCCGGCCGCGGGGGGCGCCGTCGCCGACGAGCTCCTCCTCGTGCGGGAGGGCGACGGCACCGACAAGGTAACGGTTGCTTCTGTTTGGGTTCCGATGAATTTGGGCGATACGGTTTTAATGATCACGGATGCTAATGTTCCGATTGTTTGATTGTCTGCGTGTGGATTGGATTGGGCAGTACAAGGGAGGCTCGAGCTGCCCCTCCGCTTATGTGGTGAAGGTAACGAGTGATCAGCCTTTTTGTCTAGATTTTGTTATGTTGTGCCGCCGGCAGTTTGGTGTGGATAGTTGTGTGACTTGGATGTGTCTGTTCAGCTCGAATTGTTGGCCGCAAAGAATTTGATCGCAGCGAACTTAAACGGGACATCAGACCCGTATGCATTGATCACTTGTGGCAGAGAGAAACGTTTCAGGTGATCACACTGATTCGGTGATTCAATACTTTGATGTTTATCCTTTTCTTTTGGGCTATCGATTTTATAACCTGTTAATTGGATCATTATGAGTCGTTTCAAGTTCTCATTATCTGTATGTGGGTTTCAAAGGAGTTCCATTTCTAGCCTATTTCTCAAGCTACGAATTGTAGCAGACTGTAACTCGTTTATTATTAGCCACATTGTATCTTCCCTTTGAGAGGACACAGGGTGCAAGCTGGACATTTGCTCAAGAAAGCCATATTTTGGGTAAAAGTGTTAACTGGCTGTAATGATTTTTTAATTGAATTGGAGCTCGGAAAAGAGGGGGAGAAACCCTGTTGCCTGTGTAAAGCTGTCCATGTTAATGCATGCATATTAAATAAGCTAGGTTCAAGGGGAAACACCATAAATGATACATTCTTCCCTATTTTTTTTTTATAAGTCCATGGGTGGTTTGAGACATTTTCAACAAATTGGGGCATGTAGGAGCAATTAGAGATATGACAGTAGCAGCACAAGCTGACTTTGGATCTAGCAGTGCCAAGCATAGGCAATAAAGAGAGGAAACGAGGGATGACTGCCCTCAGGATTGTGTTAAATGCTAAAAGTCTTGTGGAATCAGGGAGAGCTGTGGGGAATTAGGTAGGTAATGTGTAAATAACTGATAGACATGCTATCCTGAAACATTTATGTGGGAAAACAAAGGTGGAGTGTTGATCGAAGGAACAACTTCAAACGACCGATCTTTTGAATATAACATAATATTACTCTCTTTGATAAACATATAGATAATAGCAGCTAATGCTCAACTAGTCTAATCATACCTTTTTATCTCTCTTACACCTTACAGCTCCATGGTTCCTGGCTCAAGAAACCCAATGTGGGGAGAGGAATTTAACTTTTTTGTTGATAGTCTTCCTGTAAAGGTTATTCCCAGCTCCATCTCTCCTAGTTTGGACTGTTTTAAAATATGCAGTTTCTTCGTGGTTGTTATGATAAATCTGACAAACTGCAGTTGATTTACTTTAGCTAGTCAAATTGCCACCATTTTTTCTGTTGCGGCATTGCTGTAATACAACAGTATTGTGACATAAGCTCTTTTATGTGGTTTTGCAAATTTCCATTTTGCTTCTCACCCTGACTCAAATTATTGTAAACTTATGAGTTTATATAGTGTCATCCCTAGATACTTTACCATCATCTTGATGCAGTGGTGTCCCTGCTTAATTCTTCTCTTCCCATTAAAAGATTTATGCCATTCTATTCGAAAAGGCCTTTGAACGCAGGAAGATCTGTACATTTCATTTCTCTTGTTCTGATGCATTTATTCTCTACACTTATATAGATAAATGTTACGATATATGACTGGGACATTGTATGGAAAAGCACAGTTCTTGGTTCTGTTACTGTTCCAGTTGAGTCTGAGGGACAAAGTGGACCAGTTTGGTATACACTTGACAGCACATCAGGACAGGTGAGTGATTTGCCCACTTGGTTTTGGAGATTACAATTTATTTTCAGGTGTGTTCTAATACTTTTTTTTTGTGTTGTCAGGTGTGTCTTCATATTAAGGCAATCAAGGTTCATGAGAGTTCCTCTAGGTCAAAATCTCCCTCTGTTTCTTTAATCATGAAATCGTTGAATTTTCTGCATTCTTGTTCTTATTATATGTTCACCCGAAACCGAAAGCATGAATTTCTAATTCTGTTCTTTATCAAATTAGCAAGTTCGAACAGCTTTGGCATGTATGTTTTAGCCACTTGTTTCATTATTTCACTTTGGCTTGATAACAGAAGTGAAACATAGTAGGGATTTATGTTTCATAAATCATGCGAATAGTTATTTTTGAGCTGCCAGCTAAATATGCTGGACGACACTGCTGTACTTTGTGTTGCCCAAATTCATTTGTTTTTTAGTCTTAGGGTAAAATCAGTAAGCGCTGTCAATTTCTCTGACGTATTAAACACTTTTCTGCTTTAGGGCTCTAAATAACTTTGCTGAGGCTGATGCTCGTCGAAGGATATCCTTGGATAAGCAAGGCCCCACTGTAGTTCATCAAAAGCCAGGTCCATTGCAGACAATTTTTGGACTTACTCCAGATGAGGTAGGTAACTGTTACAACTTTTTACTCGAATTCACGCGTAGATCCAATACCAATGGTTCCAACTTGCAAGAGTTGTTGTTTCCTTGTCTAATTTTCTTTCAGGTTGTTGACCACAGTTATTCATGTGCACTCGAGAGGTCATTTCTGTATCACGGCCGCATGTATGTCTCTTCATGGCACATTTGCTTTCATTCAAACATCTTTTCTAAGCAGATTAAGGTTAGCTCACACGAAATTTCTCAATTGCCATCGTTTGATTTAGCGTGTTTACATTAGGTTCTTTGTGTGTAGCTCACTTTATTGTTCCTTTATGTTTTTATGATAAAATATTCATTTTTTAATGTTATGTGATTTTATCTACATATTCCATCTAAATGGACATTTTGATTATCATGAGATCGAGAAAGATTCTAATTAATGTTTGTAAGCTCCATCAAAGAGCCATAACATTAATAGGACCTACTTTTTTGTTAAAATAAATTGAAAACATATTTTTTAATCAACAACATAGCAGAGTAAATGGGGAAACTCTAACTTGGCAAGTTTGTAGGGACAATACACCTTTCAATTTTGTTAATGGGTGTTCAAGTTAGGCCTTTAATCTTTGGTTATTCAATGGTGATGTTGTTAAATATTATGTGACCGTATTCTCTTGATTGAGATTC